>NW_027507789.1:116981142-117598642 GCF_037356315.1 Lithobates pipiens | reverse complement strand
ACAAAAAGGGAAGAAGGAGGGCACACCAACCTTGTGCATTACCAATGGTAAATTTTATTAAAAGCATAAAAATATTTATACTCACAAACGAGCATGTAAAAGAGGCTTGTCAGTTGGTGAGACTGCATCTCTAGACACCTGCCACCCGGACCTGATGTTGAGAGGATCAGATGATATCCCAAATGGCTGACGTTTCAAGGGCATACCCTTTTCCTCAGAGCCTAAGCGGTCAATGGCTTGTCTTCCCCTATTTGCCTCTATATGTATCCACATGCCCACGCCCCAAAAGACACCCACCAGAACAATCACAAGTCCCACCCATCTAGGTGGACTAGCTCCACCTGTTGGCGCAGATTGCTCACATGCCTAGCCTCTGGTAGGATAGAGGAATCTCCATCCAGGATCCTTAGTTGTATTGTGGACAGGGATTAATGTGGATATAATTCCCCCCAGAATGTTCTATATAAAAGAAGGTTGTTACAATATGTAAATGTAAATGGACACTCATGGTGCTGGCCATAAGGGCATACAAGTCAAACACCACAGCTACCCTATTCTACCATATATCACCTGCTGCGTCTTACCTCAACATCATAATCCCTGCAGATCGATGGGAGGAGGGGTGTGAGGGGAATTCCCACCAGATGATATGTACTGTAAAGCCTGCATAGTACAGGAAGCAAAACCACCTGGTGTGCCGGATGGACCGCACGCCGTCCCATAGCCTGGAAGTGTAGGTATATTTGCGGTCCACCCGCCACTTCCGGCCATCCACTGCGCACATATCCGGCCAACGCCGTGCATGCAGGAGGCACGGCCAGGAAGTATGAGTGTATTTGCATGCATTCCACCCACCACTTTAGGCCGCGTCTGACGTCACTTCCACCCAGGGATTCTCATCACTTTAGTCATTTACCGGCTCTGCAGTCGTGTGCATGTGCACACTCGAATGCGTGCATACCCACACTAACCTACTATCCTGATACCTCTCCCTCCAGCGGCCCAGTAAAGAATTGCATCAAGGTGATCCTAACTTACATTTACAAAAGGCATGTGTGTGTGTATACATGCATGTGTGTGTGTGTGTGTATATGTATATGTATGTGTGTGTGTGTGTGTGTGTATGTATATGTATGTGTATATGTATATGTATATATATATATATATATATGTGTGTGTGTGTGTGTGTACAACCAATACCAGAAACCGTTGGAACTTGCATATATATGCGTGTATGCAGCAAAACAAAAATTAATGAATTTACAAATACAATAGTAAATACTTGAATAGGCACATTATTGCAAACCCACTGTGCATTCAAATAACAGAACTAAGCTAGTTATTAACCACCCCAATACAGGGCAGTTAAACCACCTTCCTTCCCAGACCAATTTTCAGCTTTCAATGCTCTCTCACTTTGAATGACAATTACTCAGTCATGCTAACCTGTAGCCAAATGAAATTCCTATCATTTTGCTCACACAAATAGAGCTTTCTTTTGGGGGTATTTGTTCACCACTTCATTTATTATTTTTTGTGATATAAGCAAAAAAAAAGAGTGAATATTTTGAAAAAAAACATTTTCTACTTTCTCTTTTAAAAGAAACCAAAAAAAATCTAATTTTGTTGAAAATTTAGGCCAAAATGTATTCTACTACATGGCTTTGGAAAAAAAATCCTGATAAGTGTATGATCATTGATTTGTGTGAAAGTTATAGAGCCTACAAGCCATGCTACGCATTATTGAAAATGTATCAAGCCTATCATTTCTTGAGGCCCTAAAATGTCAGGACAATACACAAACCCCCAAATGACCCCTTTTTGGAAAGAAGACAGTCTGAGGTATTTAGTAAGTGGCATAGTGAATTTTTTGAAGTTGCAATTTTTCGCCCACAATGGAATTACCCACAAAGTGACCCCATTTTGAAAAGAAAACACCCCAATGTATATTCGATGAGGCATAACAAGTCTTTTGAACATGTAATTTCTTTCCACAAGTTTTTGGAAAATGTGGAAAGAAAATAAAAACCTATATATATTTTTTTTTCTCACAAAGTTGTCAATTTAGAAGATCTTTCTAACACATAGCATGTGCATAGCCAAAATACATTCTGCTACTCGTCCTGAGTACGGCGATACCCCATGTGTGAGACTTTTTCACTACCTGGCCACATACAGAGGCCCAACATGTAATTGGCACCTTCAGGCTTCTAACACATAGCATGTACACACCAAGAATTACACAGATGTGCCAGCTGTTGGCAGGCAGATGTGCCAGTTGTTGATGGGCAGATGTTCACTGTATGACAGGTGTTTTCACTGTTTTGGGGACACTGTGTTTTGGGCATCGGGAACCCACCTGCGCGATCCCGCTACTTCTGACTAGACGTTCAGCAACGTCCAGTCAGAAGTAGAGAGCTTCCACCCCGCCGTTTATATGCAGTGGCCGAGTGGGAAGTGGTTAACAATTCATCGGAGAAGCAATGTTGGAGCTTCCATGTAGATATTAGGCATAATTGTAATATTTGTGTCTAATTTGCAATAAATATATGATCACTATGTTCCATTATTCCATGGAGAGCCCATTACCCCTGCTTTAGTCTAGTCAATTTTTAAAAACAAACCATGTTAATTAAAAATACTGTTGCAAAAATAATCTTTAATATAAAAGATCTATTATTATATACATTTTGACTTCACTATCAAACTACCCTACCCAAATCTACCATTTACACACATTACTCCTATCCATGTCTACAGCAAACAGGCCCATTATGCTTATCGGGTTCCTTTCAGAGCTGGCTTAGCCCTTCCTACTCTGGGCTGGCTGCTCAGCTGTCAGCTAATTGCCAGGTCTCATCTCTCTCCACAGTTACCCAGCTGTTCCTGATCTTGCTCGTCTGACCTGCCTACTTAAAGCTGTCCAGCTCACTTCATCTCTGCCTTTGCCTTGGTCACATCACAAGAAACCATCTTCTGCGTTCCTGTTAAAAGACTGGCTTGCTGACATGCCTTCTGGCTCCTTATCCTGCTTGCTGTTCCTCTACTTGGATCCCTGACTTCTGGCCTAGCTGATTACCTGATTTGGTTACTGAACCCTGGCCTGGCTGACTACTCGATCCGCTTACTGGACTCTGGCTATGCTTTGACTATGCTTACTCTCTTTACATTTTTTTATTTTTTAATTAATAAACAAGTGTGATATAATTTGTACTTCTGTCTCAGTCTGGTTCATGGTTTCTGACAGTTCCGACATACAATGCGCCATTATATCCACACGGCAACATAGTTTAATGCCATGGGCATATCCAGACCAAGTATTTTGGGTTGAGCCCCTATAGATATAAAAACAAGGGAATATGATGGAGATGAACAACCACAAGTAAGGTTTGGCACTAGATTTAACAATAAAGTCCCCATAATACAAAAAAATCTTCAGAAAAAATTGGAAGATTCTTGAATCCGATCTGATCCTGAAGACTAGCTTGTCGTCACACCCAAATCTAGTCTTTATGAGACTCAAGGATTTAAGGAGTATCATTGTCCCGAGTACAGTGAAGAAGACTAGGAATAGAGGGCTCGACAATCTTTGGACCACTATTTTTGATCAAAAAGGTAGCTATAGGTGTGGGAGTAGTAATTTTGGGAATTGTGCACATATGTGCCACAGGAAAAAGGAAGTAGTCGGAGTTGATGGCAAGAACTATAAGATCAAGCAGTTCATCAACTGTGACACTCCATATGTTATATATAGCCTCCTGTGGCCTCACATATATTGGTCGGACTTCACGGCCAATGAGAACAAGGATGAATGAGCACAGAAGCAATATTTCAACAGAAAAAAAACAGGATTTTTAAAACTGCTTACCTGTAAAATCCTTTTCTTTGATGTACATCGGGGATACAGAGCCATAGTAGTTACTATGTGGGTTATATGGACCACTGATAGGTGATGGACACTGGCATGCCCCTAGAGCAAGATGTGTACTCCCTATTTAACACCTCCCACTACTGGGAGTCCTCAGTTTTGTAGCCAAGCAATACAAGTGTACACCAAGAAAGGAGGGACCTCTGTGCCCTGATGTATATCAAAGAAAAAGATTTTACAGGTAAGCGGTTTTAAAAATCCTGTTTTCTTTTCTTACATCAGGGGACACAGAGACATAGTAGTTACTATGTGGGATGTCCCATAGCAATGGCAACTGAAGGGAGGGAGACACAACCAAAAAAGGCCAGAGGCCTCATACAGCAGCCTGCAGTACACTGCACCGAAGGCAATATCCTCATGACCTTTAACATCGATTTAATAAAATCCTGGTAAACGTATGAACTGAAGACCAAGTTGCGGCCTTATAGATCTGAGCCATAGAGGCTTGATGATGCACCACCCAAGAGGCACTAATCGCACTGGTGGTGTGTGCTTTAACATGAAAAGGAGGAATTTTCTTCTTTAAACCATAAGCCTGAATAATGACTTGACAAATCCACTTGGAAATAGTAGTTTTTGATGCTGGGGCCAACAGAATTGCCTCCTTTTGTTCCTGCTTGATCCTGCGAAGAAGACACGGAAATAGCAGAATTGGAGGAAATGCATAGATCAGAGAAAACTGATCCCATGGGAAGACTAATGCATCTGTTCCGCAAGCTTGTTATTGACACAAAGTTGTCGACCTTGTTGTTGACTCTGGACGCGAACAGGTCCATGTCCGGAGTACCCAACCTCTGACAAAGTGCTAGGGAAGATGTAGGGGTGAAGAGACCATTCCCCCTGAAATAATTGTTTGCGACTCAAGTAGTCTGCCTGCTAATTTTCTATTCCCAGAATGAATATTGCCGATAGGCAAGGAATGTTGTGTTCTGCCCAAGCCAGAACATGATTCACTACTTTTTGGGCTGCATGACTCCTCGTGCCCCCCTGGTGATTGATATAAGCCACAGCCGGGGCATTGTCGGACTAAATCCTGACAGGACAATCCCTCAGTCTGACCGTCCAGGACTTTAGAGCCAGACAAACTGCCTGAATCTCTAAAATGTTGATAGGAAAGGTCCTCTCCAACTTGGACCATCTCCCCTGGACAGAATCTTCTTCCAGGACTGCTCCCCAGCCTAGAAGCCTGGCATCTGTTGTCACCACTTTCCAGGAGACTGGTATAAACGATTTTCCCTTTTGGAGGTTGTTGGATACCAACCACCAATTTAGGCTCTGACGCACGTCGGGAGCCAGGCGTATTGGAAAATCCAAGGCCTCAACCTTTTTGTTCCAGGCCAACAGGATTGTGTTTTGTAGCAATCTTGAATGAAACTGCACGCAAGGGGCGGCCTCGAAGGAGGCCACCATTTTTCCCAACAATCTCATGCACAACCGAATGGAAAGGTTTGTCTTTGTTTTGATGAGTTGAATTAGTTCTATAAAGGAACTGATTCTTGTCTGGGGTAGGAATACCGTTTTCTGTATGGTATCTATGACCAGACCCAAGTACTGTAATCTCCTTGATGGTTTTAAGGAGGATTTTTTTTAGGTTGAGAATCCAACCTAGAGATTCCAGGTAGTTTACAGTTGTGACCAGACTGTGGTTTTACCTGAAACTGAAAAATAGGCTAGGACCGTTATGCCTTGAGCCCTTAATCTGGCTAGAGTAGGTGCCAGAATTTTTGAGAACACCCGTGGTGCTGTGGTTAGACCGAATGGCAGGGCCACAAACTGAAAATGATGATTTTCAATTTCAAAGCGCAGAAATTTCTGGTGAGCGAAGAAAATTGGCACGTGGAGATATGCATCTTTTCTATCGATAGAAGCCAAAAACTCCCCTCCCTTGCAGCATGGCAACAACCAACCGGATTGACTACATGCGAAAGGATTGGATGTTCAAGTGCTGATTCAGATCTTTGAGATCTAGAATAGGTCTTACTTCTCAGTTTTTGGTTTTGGAACCGTGAAAAGGTTTGAATAGAAAGTCTGTGCCCTGTTCCACTAAGAGGACCTCTGATATCACTGACTGGAATAATAGATGATCCAGCGCTAGGAGAGCCTTCTTTTTCTCTGGGTCCTTGGGAATATTTGACCTTAGAAAATGAGGAGACAGAAAATCTCTGAACTCTAGTTTGTAACCTAGAGAAACAATGGAAGCCACCCATCTGTCTCGACATTGTTCCTGCCAGATCCTTGAGAATTGCAGGAGCCTCCCCCCCCCATCTGAGTAAGCAGGGGCCCCCCTTCATAAGGAAGCTTTAGCATTCTGCTTTGTGGGCTTTCTGCCCCAAGATCTCTTCTGACCCTGGTGCTGCCCTTGGGGTCTTCCCCTTGAACCTGAGGCCGTCGAGACTGCCTAGAGGCTGATGCCCCTGGCACAGGTGAGGAAGCACACTTAAAGGAGAAATGTTTGAATTTTGTAGGTATTTATCCAAATCGTCTCCAAAAAGCTGTTCACCATGAAAAGGGAAACTGGGGGGAGTGGTCTCGGCATGGAAGCATGAAGACGGATTTTCCCTGAGCTCCCGGGCCGCGGCTCCCTGTCAGCCTATCCAGTTCAGCTTACCGCTCATTCGGTCTTCTCAGCACCACACACGTAACCCGGGAGGAGATCCGCTTGCCCCGGGGCCCTGGTATCGCCCGCATGGAGCGGTTCCTCGTGCCGATTCAGCCGGCTGCCTCAATCCCGGACCCGTCCAAGATAGCGACGGCGCCTGCCGCGAGGACGGAGCTCGCTATGTCGGCGCCTATCGGAAGTGAACGGTACGATTGAGGCAATGATATGCCCCTGTTCTCCCCGGCCAGTGACCTCTCCCCATGCCTCCCACGATCGCTGTCACTAACATCTCTGGGCAGCCCTGTAGGGGACGTAGGAGGCTCCACGCAGTGGACTTCCAGGGACACACAGGCCTCCCATTACCAGGCCTCCATCCGGGACACACAGCAGATTATGGCGCAGGGCTCTGGAACTGCCGCTCCCCTGTTGGAAACCCCAAGAGGCCCCTCCGCCACACTAATGAACAGACACTATGGGCACTGTTACAAAAGCTCCCCACTAGAGATGATCTGGACTCTCTGGCATCCAGAATGGAGGCGGCACTTTGCGGAGAGCTTGCCTGCATCAAACAGGAGGTTTCCGACGTTTCCACGCGGGTCTCCTCAGTTGAGGCTGAGGCCGCCACCCTCCGCCAAGATTTCGCCGGTCTCCATGCCATGAGAGGGGAGGTGGTAGATCAAGTTGCACAGCTGCATCTCTTGGTAGATGACCTGGAGAACCGTAATCGCAGGCGCAACATAAGAATTCGTGGCCTGCCGGAAGCCACCCACCAGGCGGACCTCAAAGCGACCGTTACAGCCATATTTAATAACTACCTGGAGCTCCCCTCGGAAACATCCATTGAAACTGACAGGGTGCATAGGACCCTGGGTCCCAGAACGCTGGCCGCAGACAGGCCCAGAGACGTTTTATGTTGCTTGCATAACTACTCCCTCAAGGAAAGCATATTGCAACGGGCCTGGCACAGAGGACATTTGGATTTCGACGGAGCACAAATCACTCTTTTGCCCGACGTCTCCCGGGGGACCCTTCAGATGCGACGATGTATGAAACCACTTCTGGAGAACCTCACCGAACACGGGATCACGTACAAGTGGGGCCACCCTTTCCACCTTATAGCGAGGAAGGGAGGCCGCTCGTACACCCTGCCGAGGTCCCTGCCTTCCTTAACACCCTGGAACTGCCCTCGTTAACGCTACCCAATTGGCTGACAGTGGATTCTCCTCCAACTGGCACCATCCCCGTGGCTTACCCGGCGGGAAAGCCTCAGAGATCCAGACACAATCGGGGACCCCGGAACAGAAGACCGCAGGCCCCGCAGGACAGTGAGCCGTAGGTTCCTGTGGCCTCATAGGCCCTGAGGGGCTTTTCACTAGTTTGAACGGCTCCTCCTGAGCTTAAGTACTACTTTGGTTTTGACTCTGTTCCTGTTGCCTCCGCCTATCCCAGTTGCATAGACTTGCTGGATATCCCTGGAAACCAACTGTATCCCACCTGTTTGGCCTCGGTTCAGGGGCATTAACCGTTCTGGGGGGAAACCTTAAGGAGTCAGTGGCTCAGGCTTGAACTGCCAGGGACTGTGAGCCGTCCTGATTACAACAAGAATCCAAGTTGGTGCACACATTTGCAATGTTGCCCAGGGAGTAGTTGGACCCGGCACAGGGTGCCGCCATAGACTGTGCGGGTGAGGGGACCGAGGGGCATGCACCTGGGCGATATGCTCCTCTACTTCTTGTATACCACAAGTCTGACTCAATTGTTGTCCTTACTCTGGATCATTGATATGGGGGGGGTTTGTTTTTTATTTTAATTTTTTGCATTTTACTCCTGTTATATTTCTGTTGAGTTCGAGGGCTGGGGGGGTCCCTGGGGGGGCAGCCGGTGCACTCGCCAATTTTACAGAGCTAGCCCTATCTAAAGTGCGCAGGGCACCGCGCCGAATGATGGCCTCCGGGGATCTCCTTTTGCCACCAGTATATCAAAACAGTGGTTGTCCCGGGTTTACTGTTGGCCGCTGGCCTGGGGGGTGGGGTGCAGGTGCTGGGGCACCATTTGAAAGATGGGGGAACCGGGGTCTGTTCCCATGAATGGGGGGGGTGGATTCCCCTGCTGGGGACATCTCCGGGGGGGTTATGTTCATGTTTGGTGGTATATTACTGTTTTATATTTTGTTATCACTCCTTGTATTTGTTGCATTGAAGTAGTAGCAGTGATTATTTCTTTAAATTGAGAAGCTTAACCTGGTATAGCGGCTCCAAAACGGACCGCCTTTAAAAGGGGGCTGTTGGGTTCGCACTTCAGGGGCTTCACTCTTGAAGTGCCCTACTTTTTCCCCCAATAGGTCCGAACTGCCCGATTAGGCAGTAGTTCTCCACACTGAGCTTTAGTTCTCTTTCCCCGTATTTGTCTTTTCTCTTTTTTTTCTTTCTGTATCCCTTTTTTCTTTCTGTTCTCTTTCTCCCCTGATCATTCCAACCTTCCTCCTCTCCCCGCCTTCCCCTTCTCCATCCCAATATCTGTCTCTGATTCCGGTAGGGTCTGACAGCCCGGCCTAACACGGATAACATGTCACTGAAGTTTGTATCATGGAACGTGAGGGGCTTAAATGTTCCCGAAAAACGGTCCAGTTGTCTAGCAGAACTATGGAGGCAAAGACCCCAAGTGGTGTTTCTACAAGAGACCCATTTCCGGGCCGATAGGATTCCAAAACTGAACAATAAGCATTTCCCGGTAGCGCATCAGTGTGTCCCCTACAACAAAATCAAAGGGCACGTGCATCCTCCTGGCAAAAACTGTACCTTGGCAGCTGATAGACATCCATACAGATCAAAAAAAACGATCAAAAACAGCGCATCAAAGGGACTAGTAGATTGATGTGAAAAAGACTTTAAAATGTCATTTATTAAATGTAAAAAATAAACACAGACATCTGATCCCTGCAGGATCTCAAACACATAAAAAACACCAATCATAAAACGGACAGATGTTTGATAATGAAAAGCTCCTCAGATCTCTCAATTATAACTTTGGAAAGGTCAAGACCAAAGACCAATGTGCACAGCTTTCGAATGCCTAATGAATGCAATCAATCATCTGAAAGAACCCAAAAAGTCAGTGTAAACGAATGGAACAACGTTCCTAGGGACACTCACTTCATAGGTGTTCAATGGGCTGCAGAGCTGATGAGTCCAGTCTGATGACCGAGGGGGAGGTGTTTATTTCAGCTCCATCTGAAGCGTTCGGCTTGGAGGCAGAGGTGTAATGCTGCACGCTAGGTGGTAAGGATCAAGCTTAGTCACCAGATGATATCAGCTGTACACATAGGCAGCTTGGAGAACGCTGCACTGCCTGCAGTGCCGCTTGTCCGAGCGGCTGTGGATCACATGAGAGGCTTGTCACGTGGAAGGCTGTGAAGGGGAAGGTTGCTATGCCGACTCTCCTGCTTACATGTTTCGCGCTCCTGGGCTTTGACAAAGCGCAGGAGCGCGAAACATGTAAGCAGGAGAGTCGGCATAGCAACCTTCCCCTTCACAGCCTTCCACGTGACAAGCCTCTCATGTGATCCACAGCCGCTCGGACAAGCGGCACTGCAGGCAGTGCAGCGTTCTCCAAGCTGCCTATGTGTACAGCTGATATCATCTGGTGACTAAGCTTGATCCTTACCACCTAGCGTGCAGCATTACACCTCTGCCTCCAAGCCGAACGCTTCAGATGGAGCTGAAATAAACACCTCCCCCTCGGTCATCAGACTGGACTCATCAGCTCTGCAGCCCATTGAACACCTATGAAGTGAGTGTCCCTAGGAACGTTGTTCCATTCGTTTACACTGACTTTTTGGGTTCTTTCAGATGATTGATTGCATTCATTAGGCATTCGAAAGCTGTGCACATTGGTCTTTGGTCTTGACCTTTCCAAAGTTATAATTGAGAGATCTGAGGAGCTTTTCATTATCAAACATCTGTCCGTTTTATGATTGGTGTTTTTTATGTGTTTGAGATCCTGCAGGGATCAGATGTCTGTGTTTATTTTTTACATTTAATAAATGACATTTTAAAGTCTTTTTCACATCAATCTACTAGTCCCTTTGATGCGCTGTTTTTGATCGTTTTTTCTGCTGCATCCATTTTTTGCCAAGTCCATAATGGGTTAACAGCCGCACATTGAGACCATCTACAGGACATTTATTTAAATAAACAAACATCCCACGAGATAGTCAAACGCTCTTAAAGAGACCATTCATTTGTGCGCCAACTTTATCTTGTTTTGTTTTACGATATCCATACAGATCAGGAGGGTAGATACCTTTTTATTAAGGGAACGCTACACTCGCAAACGTACACCCTGGCTAACTTATATTTACCAAATGTGGACCAGCTTTCAGCCCTGGATTCCTGCCTATCCGCTCTGGCTTCCTTTGCTGAAGGTACTCTGGTGGTGGGGGGGGGACCTCAATTTAACCATCGACCCTCGGAGGGATTCCTCGTCGGGTAGCTCGGCCTTATCCCAGAGAACCCGAATCCAAATTAGGGAGCTGTTGCACTCTCATCGGCTAGTTGACATCTGGCGTATCCTTCACCCGCAGGAGAGGGACTACTCCTTTTTCTCTGCGGTGCATGGCTCATATTCCAGAATAGATCTTTTTTTAGTCTCTCACGCCACGATCCCATTAGTAACTAATGCCCAGA
This sequence comes from Lithobates pipiens, assembly GCF_037356315.1. Lineage (NCBI taxonomy): Eukaryota > Metazoa > Chordata > Amphibia > Anura > Ranidae > Lithobates > Lithobates pipiens. The sequence continues at coordinate 117,587,430 of NW_027507789.1, read as the reverse complement.
TCGGTCACATTGCGTTGTCGGATCATGCGCCGATATCTATGGTTCTAGCACTACATAATCGGACATATAGCTCAACTACATGGCGAATAAACGATTTGCTCATCCAAGACCCTGAGGTGGATATATTGCGCCACTTAGAACTTTTCTTTGATCTCAACAAAGACTCAGTCCCTAATCCCCTCTCTATATGGTCAGCGCATAAGTGCTACATTAGAGGAATGCTTATTAAACACGGCCACAGACTTAAAGTGGCCAGAGCGAAAGCGCTGTCCGAGCTGCTTTCAAAGCTGCAGGATTGCGAAAAACGCCATAAAGCACAACCAGACCGAACCCTGGAAGCTGAAGTTACTGAACTTCGGGAACAAATAAGGGAACACTCCTTATTCCAATCCAAGCTTAGGCTGATGAAAACCCGCAGAACGTTCTATGAATATTGAGACAAATGTAGCAGAACTTTAGCGAATGCCATTAGAACTCAACGCAACTTGTCCTACATCTCAGCTTTGTCCTCCCCCACAGGGCACAAAATTCAGAATTCTGTGGAAATGGCAGAGTCTTTCCGCTCTTTCTACGAAGCGCTATATTATCTTCACTCCTCCCCGTCGAGTGCTCGGACTCAGGATAGGGGAGCAGCACTGGACGCCTACCTTGAGACAGCTAATTTACCTTCCCTCAATGCAGCGGAGGTGGACCGTCTCTCGCAGCCTGTCACGACGAAAGAACTTGCGGGTGCTCTAGAGGGGTCCCCGAAGGGGAAGGCACCAGGCCCTGATGGGTTCACAATTGCTAAACACCCCATTCATCCTTTTGTCTACAGATGCCGAAAAGGCATTCGACAGGGTGAACTGGACTTTTCTCCTAGCCACTCTGAGACGCCTTGGGATGCCGGGTCCCATTCTGTCCTGGATCTCTGCAATTTACTCTACCCCTACAGCATCGGTCAGAGTGAAAGGGGTCACCTCAAAATCCTTTACTATAAACAATGGAATGAGGCAGGGATGTCCACTCTCCCCGCTTCTTTTCATACTCTCGTTGGAACCCCTATTGGAACATATTAGATTTAACCCTGACATCAGAGGGCTGGAAACCAGCATGTACCACCATAAAATCGCTGCGTATGCGGACGACCTTTTGTTTTACATTTCCGACCCACATACCTCTCTCCCGATCCTCCTATCGGAGATTCACCGATATGGCGATCTATCAGAATTCAAAATCAACCTGCAAAAGTCAGAGGCACTTAATGTCTCCCTCCCCCCCAGCCACTGGAATCGCCTTAGTGGCAACTTTCCCTTTCGCAGGGCCCCCCCAAGCAATCAAGTACTTAGGTACCAAAATTCCCTCAGATCCACAACTTATTTACCAACTCAACTTTCAGCCTTTACTAAATAGTATCTCTCTGGATTTAGACAGATGGAGGAATCTGGCAGTTTCTTGGTTTGGTAGATGCAATGTCTTAAAGATGAACGTTATGCCACGATTGCTCTACCTCTTACAGACACTGCCGGTAAGGATACCGCGTAGCTTCTTTGGTAAGCTACGTTCGCTCTTTATTAAGTACATCTGGCAGGGTAGGCCAGTGCAGCTTAAGGGTTCGCTATTACAGAGACCGAAACTTAGAGGGGGGTTGGGCTTCCAGACCCCGCCCTGTATCACACAGCAGTCCATATGAATAGAGTTGTGGACTGGTGCAGACATTCACCCCAAAAATTGTGGGTATGACTAGAGCAGGAGTCGATGTCGATTCCCCTGGCAGGGCTACCCTGGAGTGGGTCACGATTTTCCAGATTCTCCTCGTCGCACCCTTTAATCGAACCCACCATGCAAGCACTCCACACATATTTCAGAGTTGCGGGGACGGCCAGCTCCCCATCTCCGTTAACGCCCATAAAAGGACACCCGGACTTCCCACCAGGAGTATCAGACGGATCCTTTAGACTCCAATCGGATCAGAGTTTGGTCAGAGCCTCCACTTTTCTCGGCCCCTCGGGGTGGGTTAACCCGGCAAGCGTATATCCTGTCCTTAATTCTTCAATTCTGGGGAAATGGAAGATTGCACAACTTGTACACTTCCTCCGATCCCTCCCGGACAGCGGCTGCTTTCGCAGACAACAGACTCCCTTTGAGAGCTTGTGTTTGGGTGAGGGGCCCATAAGGGGATCTCTTTCTTACTCCTATAATATCTTACTCGCTCACGCGTCGCAAGCTTACCCTCCATACTTGAGGAAGTAGGAAGGGGATCTCCATACCACATTCACGGAAGATCAAAAAAAAGTAATCTCCTGTTTGCACACAAATTATCCTTGTGTAGCAGATAACCTACAAGATTCTGACGTGTTGGTACAGGACCCCATCAGTTCTGGCGTCCATATTCCCTGGTCTTAGCCCCCTATGTTGATGTGGCACCCACACTGGCACACTGCTCCACATTTTCTGGGAGTGTCCAGATCTAGCCCAGTTCTGGAGACAGGTTTTGCAGATCATTCACAAAATCACAGATTTCTCCCTTCAGGATAATCCAGCAGCTATATTCTTAAACCTAACCCCAATGTCATGTAAGCAGTACAGCAAATCCTTGTTGCGGCATCTTCTGAACACGGCATGGGCTTGCATTCTCAGTGTATGGAAGCAACAGTCTCCACCGACGGTATCACTGTGGTTTACCAGGGTGTGCGATATACAGCGGATGGAGCAACTTACAGCTGCCCTAGGGGACCGTGAGGAGGAACATAATGCACGATGGACACACTGGGATATGTTGCGATACAAATACAAATCTTATATTTGAACGCCCGATCCTGGCCGGGGCTGCGGGCCCTGATGGAGTCTGTCCCCCTCCCACCCCTTCCCCTCTTGTTTACCCGCTGCTTCCTTTTTTCTATGTTCCTTATCTCTATCTCTTTTTCTCCTCCTTATGTTAAAATACCCTTGGAGTGCGGGTAACCTCTGGCACTACAGCGCGAATCCAGTCCGATGGGCTACATACCACAATGGGTGCATTTTCCGAAATTCAAGCCCACACGTAATGATGGGTCATGGCCTACCACAAGGGGACAGTATGGCCCCAATTTACAGATGGTCTACCCCCCCCCCCCCTTAATGTCCTACTCTACCATTTGATACAGGTCCGGTGGCCACCCCCTCCTTTTTTCTTTTTTTTTTCCTTTTTGGGGAGGGGGGGGGGTTTGATATGAGGCCTGGATTTATTACAAAAATCATAAGGTGAGGGAAATGGAAATGTTCTACTTCCAGAATGTCACATATGAGTGATAGTCCTGTGATTATTGGTCTTGTTATGTATTAATTACGGACATCGATGATATACTGTCTCTTTGGTTTGGCACCAAAATTTTTTGTTGGTGAACAATGTGTTATGAAACTGCATTATTTGTACCGCATTCCTTAAATAAAGATTTTAAGAAAAGAAAAGGGAAACTGGCTAAGAGCTTTTTACTTGGTGCCTCAGCTGACCAACTTATCAGCCATAGAACTCTGCGAGAATGCACTAGTCCAAGCATAAACTGTGAGGCTTAAATGATATAATCATTCATAGCATCTACTGTGAAACACAGTGCATCTGATAAACCAGCACATTGTTAAGCCTGTTCATCAGGCAGAATTTTAAGTATCTCCTCAAACTGTACCTTAATGGACTGGGATCCGCCAATTGCGGCAAGAACCGGCTGCGCTACTGAACTTGCTAAAGACATATGGCTTTTAGAAAGAAGCTCCAACTTTATATCTTTTGGATCCTTTAACATTAGCTCATTATCCACCGGACATGTGAGATTCTTGTTCACTGAGGCAATCGCAGCATCAATCGCTGGAACCCCCCCATTTCTTATAGAAGTCCTTTTCCATAGGATAAAGTGTGGACAATCTCTTAGGATAATATTGTTTATCTGGATGTTCCCATTCAGCATACATAAGCTCCCTTAGACATGCATGAATAGGAAAGGCATCCCCAGATGGAGGAGGTTTTAATATTCTCAAATTAGAGGTGGGTTCATCAAGAGCCTGCGCTGCAGGCAGCAAAAAGTTTGAGCCAATTTTTTAGTTGAGTGCACAAGCAACCTGTCTTGTGATGTTACTCCTTCTATATTAGGATCCTCAGAAGAGGATAAACAAGCATCTTCCAAATCTTTGGGAAGATCTACCTGATCCCCAGCCTCCTGAACCTTAATAAGAGGGTCCTGTGCACTAGATGGGGATCTGCTATGTTTGACCCCACTATGGAAGGATAAAATAGCATCAATCTTCTTTTCCAAGCCATCAATGGTAGAAGGCAAAACTTCTTGTGTGATATACTCAGAGGCTGAAGCGTCTTGCGTAGCTGCAACTACAGATTCTCCTGACGGCTCATTCTCACCAGCCGCATCACTCTCAGAGGAGGATGACATTCTTTTGTAAATGGTTTTAGTTTGTGTAACCATTGACCCTTTAGAACCCTCATGCCGCGTACACACGATCGGAATTCTGGCCAGAAAAAGACCGATGAGAGCTTTTCATCGGAAAATGCGACCGTGTGTATGCTCCATTGGAATTTAGCTGTCTGAATTTCTGCCAGCCAAAAATTGATAGCATGTTCTCAATTTTCCCGACGAAATAACTTTCTATCGGTAATTCCGATCGTGTGTATGCAATTCCGACACGCCAAAAATCACGCATGCTCAGATTCAACTACGAGACAGGAGCTATTGGCTACTGGCTATTGAACTTCCTTTTTCTAGTCACGTCATACGTGTTGTAAGTCACCACATTATAAATGATCGGAATTTGATGTGACCGTGTGTAGGCAAGACAGTTTGAGCCGAATTACGTCGGAATTACGTCGGGAAAACCATCAGAGCTTTTTCCGACGAGCATTCCGATCGTGTGTACGTGGCATTAGAGGTGTTCTTGGTCCCTTTGCCACTCATAGCCTGAAGCACAAAGCGGAGGCACTAACAGCAAAAGAATGTACACTGCTAGGCTATAGTCCAGCGCAATAGCTGCTATTAATCCTAGCCTGTTTAAAGTACAATGTATCAAAGGAAAATCCCTGTGTCACCAAACCTGATCCAGCTAACCTCCTGCTCTGTCCCTCCACAGCCAGCAGCAGCTATTCATATACAGCTTCTTAAATCACTTCCTACATGTGTGTCCAGCGTCTGACACCACTAGCCACGCCCCCGCGTGAATTACGGCCTCCCTTTCCCTTGAAAGGAAAGTGCGAGCAGCGTCCTTTTTTTTTTTTTTTTTTCCATCCTATCCACAAAGGGGAAAAAATATATTGGGGGCACAGGAGGAGAACCAGACCCCCTTCTCACGGAGGATCTGTTGCGGCCAGAGGAGAAAATGAAAGGCTTCTGTGCGGTTTCCAGCGTCAGGTCGGTGAGTGCTCAATACAGCCCCCAGTGGTGACACATAAGCATGACAACATTATACATAGAAGGAGAAATTTCTGAGAAGATCTCCCTTATCTTTTCCTTGCAGCAGGGTTTATCAGAGATAAAGACCCAATATTCGCCCTTCACAGTGGGCTCTGAGACCCTTTAGGAAAGCTTCAGGAACCGGGGAACCTCAGGTTACCCACAATCCTGGACCTGCGACAGCACTCTGCCAGTAAAAACTTTATGGCTTAAACTACCAAAAAGTACTGGATCCCAGGGTCCAGCTCTCTAAAAAGAAGCATTCGCAAGCAAAACCTTGTTTTTTCAGACATGAGGCCTGGGTACCATTAATTTCATGAAAAGGACATCAGAATGGATATGGTCAGCATGGCTAGCCCCAGCAAGGAAGATTCCAGTGGAGCTCAGTACAGTGCTCTTTTACTCGTGACCAACACCTTAGACACTGGCAAAAAAACGGAGGACTCTCAGTAGTTGGAGGGGTTATATAGGGTGTACACGTCTTGCCTTAGGGGCGTGCCAGTGTCCATCACCGATCAGTGGTCCATATAACCCACATAGTAACTACTATGGCTCTGTGTCCCCTGATGTAAGAAAAGGAAAGATAAGTATTCAGTACCACGACACTTTAACCACTTCCCACCCGGCCAATGCATATATACGGCCAGGTGGGAGCCGTCTACTCCTGATAGGACGTTCAGGAACGTCCTTCAGGAGTAGCGGGATCGCGCGCGCGCGTGCCCGCGCAGCGGCGCGATCCCGATGTGCTCGTGTCACCCGGACACGGCACATCTCAGATCGGCAGGAGGGCTCTGTGATTGGCCCTCCTGATCACATGACGGCCGTGTCCAATCACGGCCATCATGTGATGTAAACAAACAGCCGGTTGCTAGGCAATCGGCTCTCCTCTCCTCACACGGAAGTCACCGCTGAGGAGAGGAGAGCAGAACGCTGCAGCCGGCTGATGATCAGTGAGTATGGGCTGCTTTTTACAGCTTTTTACTCACTGATCATCAGTGTAGTGTAAACACACAACACACCACACAGTACAAACACAGTCCCCACATATGTCCCCAAAACACACATGTCCCCAAAACATACATGTCCCCAAATAATAAAAACACGTCCCTAATAATAAAAACATGTCCCCCACATATGTCCCACTAAAATCACATGTCCCAATGATTATCTGCACACATATGTACGTGATCACCTGCACACATATGTACATGATCATTTGCGTACATATGTCCGTGATCACACAAACCAATTATTATACACTTAACGGAATTTTTTTTACCAAAAACATGTAGCAGAATACATTTTGGCTTAAATTTATGACAAAATTTGATTTTATTGGATTTCTTTTCAAATAGAAAAAAGAAAATATTGTTTTTTTTCCAAATTTCCGCTTTTTTTGCGCTTATATCGCAAAAAAAAAAAAAACGGAGTCGTGAATAAATAACACCAAAATAAAGCTCTATTTGTGCGAACAAAATGATAACAATTTCATTTGGGTACAGTGTAGCATGACCGCGCAATTGTCACTGAAAGCGCTAGAGCGCTGAAAGCTGAAAATTGGGCTGGGAAGGAAGGGGGTGAAAGTGCCCTGTATTGTAGTGGTTAAGGAGGTCCATAATAGTAGTACAGATGGCCTCAAAGTGTTTGGAATAGAGGCCATATCAAACGACTTAGATAGTGGTAAAAAGTATCAGATACTATGCACAAGAGAGGTGTTTTGGATTTTTACTTTGGAGACTTTAGCCCCGCATTGCCTGAATGAGGAGCTTGAACTGCATAATGTAGTATGACTCTTGTAGTACCCACAGAGGCCCTTAGTGCATATAATCTAGTTATGGTGATCCTTTTCTCATTTTTATCACTAATCTGGTTCAGGTGTGTAGCCCCTTTTCATTTTATATACTTGGTCTGCATATGCCTATGGCAGGGGTTGACAAATTTGCTTGGAATCTAGGAGCCAGCTAAAAAAGTTAGGAGCCAGGTCCGTGACGGCAATCTGGACCTGTCCCTGGCCTGACATGGAGACGAGTGAGGGGAAGATAGCCCCCAGCCCCCCACCTGTCTCCAAGTCATTGCCCATAGCTCTTAGAGGGACATTTTTAAATTGCATTTTAGTGTAAATATGAGATGCGAGGTCTCTCTGACCCCAGATCTCATATATAAAAGAGGACCTGTCATGCTTTTTTCTATTACAAGGGATTTTTACATTCCTTGTAATAGGAATAAAAGTGACACACATTTTTTTTTTTTTTAAAAGAACAGTGAAAAAAATTAAAATAAAAGTTTTAAAATAAGAAAAAAAAATGTTTTAAATGCGCCCTGTCTCGCCAAGCTTGCGTGCAGAAGCGAACGCATATATGAAAGCGGTGTTCAAACCACACATGTGAGGTATCGCTGCGATCGGTAGAGTAAGAGCAATAATTCTAGCCCCAGACCTCCTCTGTAACTCAAAACATGCAACCTATAGCATTTTTTAAACGTCGCCTATGGAGATTTTAAAGGGTAAAAGTTTGTCGCCATTCCATGAGCAGGCGCAATTTTGAAGCGTGACATGTTGGGTATCGATTTACTCGGCGTAACATTATCTTTCACAATATAAAAAAAAAATTAGGCTAACTTTACTGTTGTCTTTTTTTTTTATTAAATAAAAAATTTTTCCCCAAAAAAAGTGCGCTTGTAAGTCCGCTGTGCAAATACGGTGTGACAGACAGTATTGCAACGACCACCATTTTACTCTCTAGGGTGTTAGAATAAATAATAAATAAAAAAAAAAAAATTATATATATATATATATATATATATATATATAATATTTATATATTTATTTTTTTTGTTTTGTTTAGGGGTTCTAAGTAAAGGGATGGAGAAAGACTGGCAGGCAATCCGATTAGCATTGTTGGTTGTAATTCCAACGGCCACCACAAGAGGGCGCCAGATTCCAGAAGGAACCATAGGATCACAGAAGGCCTCAAAGCCGGGGGCTCAATTTCCGGCCGCCTGCGGCGCGGCCCGACGCGATCGCGCGGGGGGGGGTCCACGGAGACGGGATACCCCCAGCTATGCTGCCCCAGGCGCAAGGTCGCTGATTCTAGTCGCCAATGCAACCTGGCGACCGGGTTTTGTCGAGCACTGGCCTATGGCATTAAACTATGTTGCCATGGGGATATAAGGGAGCATTGTATTTCGGAACATTATTATAAGCATAATGGGCCTGTTTGCTGTAGACATGGATAGGAGTAATGTGTGTAGATGGTAGGTTTCGGTAGGGTAGTTTGATAGTGAAGTCAAAGGTATATAATCTTTCAGATTAAAGATTCTTTTTGTAACAGTATTTTTAACTAACATGGTTAGTTTTTAGAAAATTTACTAGACTAAAGCAGGGGTAATGGACTCTCCGTGGAAACATAGTGATCATAGATTTATTGCAAATTGGATACGAATATTACAATTATGCCTAATATCTACATGGAAGCTCCAACATTGCTTCTCTAGTGTATTGTTAATAACTAGATTAGTTCCATTATTTGAATGAACAGTGCGTTGGCGGTAATGTGCCTATTGAAGTATTTACTATTGTATTTGTATATTTATTAATTTTAGTGTTGTTGCATACACGCATGTATATGCATGTATGTGTATATTTACATACATACGTGTCCGTGTTCCAATGGTTTCTGGTATTGGTTTACGTGTGTGTGTGTGTGTGTGTGTGTGTATGTATATATGTGTATATATATATATATATATATATATATATATATATATAGTGTCTTGCGAAAGTATTTGGCCCTCTTGAACTTTTCCACCTTTTGCCACATTTCAGGCTTCAAACATAAAGATTTAAAAATTTTTATTTTTTATGAAGAATCACCAACAAGTGGGACACAATTGTGAAGTGGAACGAAATCTATTGGATTTTTTAAACTTTTTTAACTAATAAAATAAATGAAAAGTGGGCGTGCAAAATTATTCGGCCCCCTTGCGTTAATACTTTGTAGAGCCACCTTTTTGCTGCGATTACAGCTGCAAGTCGCTTGGGGTATGTCTCTATCAGTTTTGCACATTGAAAGACTGAAATTCTTGCCCATTCTTCCTTGCAAAACAGCTCGAGCTCAGTGAGGTTGGATGGAGAGCGTTTGTGAACAGCAGTTTTCAGCTCTTTCCACAGATTCTCGATTGGATTCAGGTCTGGACTTTGACTTGGCCATTCTAACACCTGGATACGTTTATTTGTGAACCATTCCTTTGTAGATTTTGCTGTATGTTTGGGATCATTGTCTTGTTGGAAGATAAATCTCCGTCCCAGTTTCAGGTCTTTTGCAGACTCCAACAGGTTTTCATCCAGAATGGTCCTGTATTTGGCTGCATCCATCTTCCCCTCAATTTTAACCATCTTCCCTGTCCCTGCTGAAGAAAAGCAGGCCCAAACCATGATGCTGCCACCACCATGTTTGACAGTGGGGATGGTGTGTTGAGGGTGATGAGCTGTGTTGCTTTTACGCCAAACATATCGTTTTGCATTGTGGGCAAAAAGTTTTGGTTTCATCTGACCAGAGCACCTTCTTCCACATGTTTGGTGGGTCTCCCAGGTGGTTTGTGGCAAACTTTAGACAAGACTTTTTATGGATATCTTTGAGAAATGGCTTTCTTCTTGCCACTCTTCCATAAAGGCCAGATTTGTGCAGTGTACGACTGATTGTTGTCCTATGGACAGACTCTCCCACCTCAGCTGTAGTTCTCTGCAGTTCATCCAGAGTGATCATGGGCCTCTTGGCTGCATCTCTGATCAGTCTTCTCCTTGTCTGAGCTAAAAGTTTAGAGGGACGGCCAGGTCTTGGTAGATTTGCAGTGGTCTGATACTCCTTCCATTTCAAAATGATCGCTTGCACAGTGCTCCTTGGGATGTTTAAAGCTTGGGAAATCTTTTTGTATCCAAATCCGGCTTTAAACTTCTCCACAACAGTATTACGGACCTGCCTGATGTGTTCCTTTGTCTTCATGATGCTCTCTGCGCTTTCAACAGAACCCTGAGACTATCACAGAGCAGGTGCATTTATACAGAGACTTGATTACACACAGGTGGATTCTATTTATCACCATTGGTCATTTAGGACAACATTGGATCATTCAGAGATCCTCGCTGAACTTCTGGAGTGAGTTCGCTGCACTGAAAGTAAAGGGGCCGAATAATTTTGCACGCACCACTTTTCAGTTTTTTATTTGCTAAAAAAGTTTAAATTATCCAATAGATTTCGTTCCACTTCACAATTGTGTCCCACTTGTTGGTGATTCTTCACAAAAAATTAAAATTTTATATCTTTATGTGTGAAGCCTGAAATGTGGCAAAAGGTTGAAAAGTTCAAGGGGGCCGAATACTTTCACAAGGCTGTGTGTGTGTGTGTGTGTGTGTGTGTGTGTGTGTGTGTGTGTATATATATATATATATATATATATATATATATATATATATATATATATATATATATATATATATATATATATATATATATATAATATTGTGCTTTAATGTTGAAAATACTTTTATGGAACGGTTACAGGTTTCCTTTTTAATACTTCCATTGTTTTTTTTTTTGTTTTTTTTTTTTATGTTTTAATTTATTTTCTGTTTGCCAACTATATACAGTTGCGATTTTAGAGCTGACTGTTGGTTCTACCCACTGTGCGTTTTTTAGATCTTCTGTGTGTGTCCGCATGTCCAAAATGGAGGGGCCCCCAGTATAAGTATACAACGGCATGCCTTTTGTAAATGTAAGTTAGAATCGCCTTGATGCAATTCTTTACTGGGCCGCTGGAGTGGGAGGTATCAGGATAGTAGGTTAGTGTGGGTGTGCGCATGCGAGTCACACAACTGGAGGGCTGGTACATGACTAATGCGATGAGAACCCCTGGGCGGAAGTGATATCAGACTCGGCCAGAAGTTTAATCTGCATTAAAGTAAAAAAAAATTCCACTAGCTGTACCCCACCCCCTCCCTAAATATATACTTGAGTCCGCTCTTGTTCCAGCGATGTGCCTGTCTGCAGCAGCGCTGGTCTTTTTCCTTGCTCTCACAGGTAAAAAGGCTGCAGCGAGAGCCGTTGGCTCCTGATGCTGTCAATTAAATCCTGTGAGAAGGAAGCAGAGGGGTAGAGCCAAGTGGCTTGCTATGGAGGCACACCGAGGAGAGAAGGAGCGAAGAACGCCAGCAGGGTACCCCAGAAGAGGAAATAAGGGGCCGCTCTGCACAACACTATTGCACATGGCAAGTAAATATAAATCTTTTTTTTTTATTTCCTAAAGAAAACATTTGAGCCTGTAGTATGACATTAATTTCCTTTTTTTCTTTTTTTAGAGAATATGTTACTAATCTATATTTAGATTAGTAAACTTTAGAAGTAGTAAATGACTGAATGCAGTTTTGGAACTTTGGAACGTGTTAGTAATACTGTGTATATATCATCGCAACTACTCCAGTGTATCCAGGTGAATTATACTATTTTTTTTTAATTTATTTTATTACCAAAGAAAAGCTGACCCAAAATAGTATATAAAAAATAATATATATATATATATATATATATATATATATATATATATATATATAAATAATAATAATTACATTTTTTTTTTTTTTTTTTTTAAATTTACCCACCACCAAAAAAAATAAAAAATTAGTTCTCGGTAGATGGGTCTCCTGATCGTTTGTATGAGACCAGGAGTTGTTGGTGATTGCATGATCTTCGTGTGTGACATGGAGAGAAGTGAGATATAGAAAATGCCTCCAGCACAAACGCCAGTGCGCTTTAATGCAGTGCCTCAGAAGATGACCCACTTCTGTGGTGCCACATAGTTGTGTGAGGCAAGCTAAACAACCTGTCAGGTCACCTTGAGGCCAGGTGACAGATGCACACTGTAGGGATCAGGAGTGCACCGCAAGGTTGTGGACCCTACGGCTGACTGCTGCGGACGGGGGTCAAGGTGATAGGAAGGCAGGGCCGCCAGAACACCAAGATAGGTCCCACCAGGGTTAGAGCGTAAGATTCCCTGGGGCGCGGAGTCTAAGAGCCAGCAGGTGTTCACCAGAGCCTCTAGTGGTGAGGATGGACTTGGCTGAAACTGGCACCAGGTCGCGACCCCCAGGGTCCCCCAGCTCACACCCACAGTAGGCAACAGTAGGATAGGGATGGTGAGGGACAAAGCCAAGGTTGGGGGCACAAGCAAACAGGAATAGTCAGGGACACACCAAAAGGTCAGGATCACAGGCAAACGGGGATAGTCAAGGACATGCCAAAGTCAGTAACGGAACAACAGAAGAGCACACGGCAGGTAACAGGAAGCTAACACACAAAGGTTGATCAGCAGGGTTTGCCTGCAGTGCACAGGTTAATATAGAGTTCTCTGATGGGAGCTAGGGTGGAGCCATGCCAGAGGATGGATTACAAAAGCAGTCAGGTGTGGGTCGGCTGGTCTCTAGAGATGAACACATGGAGACAGGTAAGCAGACGAACTCTATTGCATAACCATAACACAACCCTTTTGTATTTTTATTTTTTTCAGCAGATTTCGTATATCCTTTAATAGTCATGCAAGTATTTCTCAGATGAGTTTAATAGTATGCAATAAAAATACACAAATGCCTCATACACACGATCGGATTGTTTGCCAACAAAACCGTGGAATTTTGTCTGAAGGGTGTTGGCTCCAATTTTTGCATACACACGGCCACACAAATGTTGACTAACAATTAGGAACATAGTTACTTACTAGACCTACTACGAGCTGATAAAAAGCAAGTTCAATAGTCATGCACCACCCTTTGGGCTCCTTCTGCTAACCTTTTATTAGTAAAAGTTTGGTGAGTGTTGATTCACGCTTTTCAGCCTTGTGCTTTTTAGTCTTGTTTCTGCTTTTCAGGTTATGCTTGTCAGTTCGTATCTGTTTTTCAGTGCGTGCTTGTTAGTTTCTGGGTTTCAGTGCGTTCTTTTTAGTTTGCTTCTTGTTTTCAGTGCATGCTTGTCAGATCGTTTCTGATTTTCAGGTTGTGCTTGTCAGGTCCTTTCTGATTTTCAATGCGTTCTGTTAGTTATTTCTGAACAACCGTTCGTATACTAGCCATGTAGCATTCTCGTCGGAAAGATCGTGCTATTGTTGGGCTTGGAGTTATTGCTATGACCCAAGTCCAGTCCAGGAATAGGGGGAGGAGGAGTTCTTGGACCAAGAATTGGTTGCTTAATCGTGACCAATTCGCTCATATGCTTTTGCTTCGGGAGCTCTTAGAGAATAATCCTGATGATTTCAGGAATTCTCTCCGAATTACAGACCCCTGCTTTCACCATCTATTGGCTTTGCTGTCCCCTTATATTAGTAAGCAGGACACATGCATGCGGCAAGCCGTCGCTCGAGCAAAGGCTCATCTCCACCTTGTGGTACTTGGCGATGGGGAGAAGTCTCCAGGACCTCAAGTTCACGACTGGGATCTCCCCCCAGGCTCTGGGAATCATTATTCCAGAGACCTGTTCTGCCATCATTCAAGTCCTACAGAAGGACTATGCTTGGGTAAGTTTTATCCTTTAACATTACATTCTATGTATTTAATGTTTTCTGATGTATTGTATTAATTTCTTCCATAATTACCATTATTGTAATATGCTGTGAATGTCCTCTTTGTCCTTATGCATGTTGTAAGCTTTAAGCTTTTAATGCTCCTGCTTTGTCCTTCATGCATATTTGCCTTCACTAACCTCCCCAGCATGCTATCCTGGACCCATACACACCTAGCCTAGTAACTTAACAATTTATTTTGTCAGCTACATTTTAGTGCTTACCCTAAACACTCCCTAAAATGTGTCCAAATGTTATTGTTGTCCTTAAATTCAAGCATAGTGCAAGAGGCTATTTTTTTGGTCCCCAAACTCATTTGGAACCCTACCCCCCAACTGCTAAGTCAACCAATACCAATACTCTATCTGCTGGCTTTGCCAAACCCATACACACTATACCTCTTTTGTGGTCATATTTATGGAGGAACTCACCAAAGCATGTAGTGCAAGGGCCTGCCTGAATACTTTGAAATGGTACTGTTGAAAGTCTTGGTCTCCTATTATCTTGATGGGTAATTTCTGAATGTAAAAATGTGCTTCAATTTGGACAGTGTGTATCCATATTTTTGAATTATGACACTTCTTACCTGTCCAATGGTCTGCCAATAGTGTAAGTAAGGAGGGGCTGACCAAAGTAACACACATTATTTATGCATTCAGCTCTCAATGAAGTGGATAGGGTTACCTGTACAAAACATCTACCCATCCCCCCACCATAAAAATTTTCCAGTGGGCCACCAGAGGGGGTCAGGAATCTGATAAGTTGACCTTATACCTTTGTCTTTAAATACTCATTTTAATAAATGTTATACTTATGTTGGCCAAGAATGTTTGTGTCTAATCTGCTTGCAATGTTATGTGCAAAAGTACAAATTTTTTTTTTCTTGTTTGACTCCATGGTTTCCTTCTAACCCACAGGAATGACAGACTGTCGCTTCCCAGTTTCACCACCAGTGGGATTTTCCCAATTGGGGTGGTGCTATTGATTGGAAGCATGTGAGGATTGTCCCACCATCCAACTCTGGCTCTTATTACTACAACTACAAGGGCTTTTGTAGTATTGTCATGTTGGCGGTGGCTTCGTCCAATTATGAGTTTATCTACCTGGACGTTGGGAAGAATGGCAGAAACTCTCACCAAGGAGTGATAGCTCAGACAGAGTTCTACCGACGGCTACAAAATGGCACCTTGCGGTTGCCACCTCCTCAGGAGAATGTGGAGGGCCTCAACTTTGTTTTTGTAGCGGATGAAGCCTTTGCTCCGGGAGAACATCTTATGAAGACGTTCCCCATGAGGAGCAAGACCCCAGAGCAGAGAGTTTTCAGTTACCGACTGTCTGGTGCCAGAAGAGTGGTGGAGAATGCCTTTGGCATAATGGCAAGCTGGTCTCGTCTCTTCCTAACAACCATGAACCTAGCAGAATATAAACTGAACCATGTGGTGTTGTGCTGCTGCATTCTACACAACTTTTTAAGGAAGAATGCAGCCAGCTATCTGGCCTCAGTTTCGACCAAGGCCGACTTTGCAGCAGAAACAGCAGTGATGACAGCTCTAGAAAGTGGCCGTGCTGGCTTACTCGCCCAAAGTGCCTGCAAAGTCAGACAAAAATATGTGGATTACTTTACAGCAAAATGTGGTGGATGTCCCATAAAACATAAAAAAAAACCTCATATTTCATTTGAATTACTGTTTGTGTTTATCTTCTAGGTTCTTGTCACGTACCTGGTAGGAGTCTGAAATGACGAGGTCGGCCTCTCTTGTATCTCCAGCCCCAGCCCCACTGGCGGTGGAACAGATGGTAGCTAGGGTCAGGAGGAACACGAGTGCCTGTAAGTATTGCGTGCAGAACTTGTAAGTAGAGTTGCAAGCTTGGAGGTGCAGGCAAGGCATCCGGTGAAGAGCTGGACCCAGGGAAGCTGAGAAGATGGTCAGCCAGCACAGGCACTCGGAGAAAGCGTTGAGCCAAGCAGGAGAAAGGAGCAGGGTCACAAGGATAGCCGGGTTCAGCAACAGGCAGGCAGCGAGGTACCAAGGTATAAGCAGAAGCAACATCATAAGGGGAGCCAGGATTAGGAACCAGTAATTTAGTCCAAAGCAGGGTCGAGGGAAGCCAAATTCAGCAACGGGAATAAAGCCAGGTTTAACAGGGTTCAGGACACAGCTGAAGACCAGTCAGCACCTTTTAGAAGTCATAGCATCCTTTAAATAAGCCACCTGGTGCCAATTACAGCTAGGGGCACGCCTGCGGGTGCACGCGCATTGATGCGCATGGAGTTCCGCTGTTGCCCGCGAGCACACGCATGGGCACGCCGGGCGCATTCTAACAGTTCTCTTACAGTTCTCAAATGGCTTTTTAATTTTGGTCATTGTCTTCAATAGGGCAAACGTAACTTATTGGTTACATGAGGTAACAATCTCTTCTTCAGCTAACTATTATGTTGTGCTGTGGGTCTGCTACACACACACACAAGGTTATTGTTGTTAATGTATGTAATGCATTAATGATACAAATATTCATCCATTTTAAGTCCTTGAATTAATTCCTTGGAGTCCCTAACATTGCCTGAGTTTGGCACATTTTACAGCACATTGTCACTGTAACTACACCAACTTAACAAGTTATAGGTGTGGGCAGTGGCCAGTTTTTTGTTACTGTTTGTATATATGGCTCGGGGACACACTGGGCACCTTCGCTGCCATTGTGCTCTTGCTGGGTGTCCAGTGTGCTCCTGTTCCTTTAAGGGGGCTTCGGCTGCCTCCAGGCTCACCTGTCCCACATCTATCCATTCCATGCATGTGCTTCCACTTATAAATTTGTAGTGTTAGAACTGCAAGCAACACAGGGTGCCGTGACGAGGCCTTGCAGCTTTCACATGCGTTTGCAAATGTGTGCTAACTAAACCCCTGCTTTTAACAGACAGCTGGACAGGTTAATTTGGTTGGTCAGCAGCCTGGTCGGTGAGTTGAGCTATGGAATTGTGTCTTATATGTATATGCCCTCCATGTGCTCCTCACTGTGAAGGCCAATTATAGGTGTGGGCAGTGACCAGTTTTTTGTTACTGTTTTTATATATGGGTCGGGGACACACTGGGCACCTTCGCTGCCATTGTGCTCTTGCTGGGTGTCCAGTGTGCTCCTGTTCCTCCTAATGGGGCTTGGGCAGCCTCCAGGCTCACCTGTCCCACATCTATCCATTCCATGCATGTGCTTCCACTGTGGAGACACTTATACATTTGTAGTATTAGGACTGCAAGTAACACAGGGTGCCGTGATGAGGCCTTGCAGCTTTCACATGCATTTGCAAATACATGCTAACTAAACACCTGCTTTTAACAAATGTTTAGACAGGTTTATTTGGGTGGCCAGCAGACTGGTTGGTGAGTTGAGCTATGGAATTGGTTTTTGTCTTATACAACTAAACAAATACACAATGATATTGAGCATTGAAATAAAAAGCCTCACATTGTTTAGTATAAAAATATAACATTTTACTCCAAGCACATTCACATGTGTGTTATAAACGTTTTTTGAACAAACCAACATCTTGGTGTATAACATGAATGTTTGACATTAATTTGCCTTTTTTGGGCTAAACAGGCATGTTTAAAAACATAACATACACATCCCCAACTCACGAACTTACAAAGCTCGACTTTGCTAAAGTGGAGGCCATATGAGACATTAGTATGTCAAAATTGTGTTGATGTTGCCTTCCTTAGATGGCGTGATCTCACTCCTCTAAAAGCCCACATTTGAAGCCAGGTACATGTAGAGGCATAACTGTTAAAGTTCCCTTATGATCCCCTGCTGAAAAGGTACAAGCAGGTTATTTCCTCAAGCCCCAAAACACAGTGTGTCAACATGTGCTATCTCCAGGGCAGGACTTGGGTTGGTGGGGGCCCCTGGGCTTGAGTCACTTTCGGGCCCTACCTTCTATACATTACCGTATTTATCGGCGTCAGGCATATAACACGCACCCCAAGTTTAGGAGGGAAGTTTAAGGAAAAAACTTACATTTAAATGCCCATCAATGCAGCCTTATCAGTGTCCATCTGCAGCCTTGCCCATCCATCTGCAGCCTTGCCCCAGTGTCATTTGCAGCCTTGTCATTGCAGTCTTGAAGTTTAAAAATGGCGGCACCGAGATACAGAGTCCTGTGTATCTCGGCAGTTCTCGGGTCCTCTCGGTGGCTCTTGGGTCCTCTCGCAGTCCCAAGCGGAGCCGAGAGTAACCGAGTGTACTTGGCTCAGCTACAGTCGCGCCCAGTCCCTGTGTTATGTCCATCATAGGGCATGACTGCGAGTGGAGCCGAGCCGAGTACACTCGGCTATTTATCTCGGCCGGGCCCCCTATTGGGTGGGGCCCATGGGCTTGAGCCCAGTCAAGTCCAATGGTAAGTCCAGCCCTGGCTATCTCCCATCACAAGATATCAATGTACGCATTTTGTGGGTGCAACTCTTTCCTCCAAGCTAGAGTAGGTGAGAGGAAGAGGCTGCACCCCCCAAACACATCCATTGATCCCCCATGATGGGAGCTAGCACATGTTAACACACTGTGTTTTGGGGCTTTAGCAAAATAGATGTAGGGGAAGACACACATTTTAGGCATGAGGGAAATCCAAATTTTGAGTCCCAATTTGTATGCATCTTCAAAATTTGGCTTTGCGATTCATAAAAACACATAAAGATTCCAATTTAAACATTACTTAGGGCAGTGTTTCACAACTCTCCTTCTCCAGATGCATTTCTAGGTCATGTTGTCTTTATTTTTTGATTTTGGCACAGGTGATGTCATTTTCGATGTTGATAATTCACACATTCATTTTTCAAATGCGGATGTAGCGCTGGCTCCTGAAGAGCACGCGTTATGTGTTTTTGAAATTTACTGTTACACCTAAGCTGCAGTTTGGTTTGGGTTTAATTACTCCAAATTTTGACCTCAGCACCAATCTGATTAGACCACAGGATGTTCTACCTAGCCACAGGGGGCATTGTCACTTCTGGCAGGTATGGAAACACAGTCTAGTTGGGTGCTTTAAGGTTACTTTCTCTTGGAACCAGCCCGGTGGGAGTGTCACTCTTGCTGTGCTTTCTGGGAGAGGGTACTTAAGATGCAGATGTCACGTGTTTCGGGGTTCCGGTCCAGAAGTATTTTCTGACTGCAAGGTCCTAGTCCTCCTGACCAGCCTCCAGGACGCCTATGGCCTGGGGTGCGGATCCACCTGTATTTACATCTCAGGGCTGGCTAGCCCAAGGCGAGGAAACTAAAAGGATTTGGAGGTGGTCCGGTGCCGTCTCAGGTTGTGGAGAGGCCCAGCAACTTCGTAGTTGTCCAGGGGAGGACTCTTCGGGAGTGTCAGGGCTGGCTTAGCCCTTCCTCCTCTGGGCTGGCTGCTCAGCTGTCGGCTAATTGCCAGCTCTCTTCTCTTTCCATAGTTACCAGCTGTTCCTGATGATGCTTGTCTGACCTGCCTATTTAAAGCCTTCCTGCTCACTTTTTCATTTGCCTTCACGTTGGTCACATCACAGGGAACCATCTCCTGCTGTTTGTTTCAAGACTGGCTTGCTGACATCCACCTGGCTTCTTATCCTGCTTGTGGTTGCTCTCCTTGGATCCCTGACTTCCGGCCTGGCTGATTACCCGATCTGGTTAATGAACTTTGGACTGGCTGACTACCCGATCTGGCTACAGGACTCTGGCTATGCTTGACTACGCTTTTTTCTATTTACCTTTTTATTTTTATTAATAAACAAGTGTGATTTGATTGTACTTCTGTCTCAGTCTGTTTCATGGTTTCTGACAGTACGCGGAGGCCATGAATTCAGAAGATACAGTCAATCCACTTGTTGGTAATATTTTTTCCAGATTGGATGAGCAAGATCACCGCATGGATCAGTTTGCCTTGGCGTTACAAACACTCCTGAATCGCACGGCTCACCTGGAATCCCCCACGGTGGCTGCTCCGGTACAACCTGAGTCGCAGGCCGCCCCTGATGCTGCGCCAGTCTCTGTGCAGGCACCCGCCTCGTGTATTACCTCTATAAGAGGTATGTCTGGATCTGCTCCGCTTCCCCAGTGATTTTGAGGGCGATCCAGTTCAATGCAGAGGGTTTCTCAATCAGGTTGAGATATATTTCGAAATGCTGCCCCAGGCGTTTCCCACGGACAGAAGCAAAGTAGGTTTCATGATATCTTTGCTTTCTGAGAGAGCCTTGGCCTGGGCTAACCCTCTACGGGAGACGCAAAATCCTGTTGTCTAGAGTTACCCTCAGTTTGTGGCCTCCTTTAAAACGTTTTTTGATGTTCCCGCATGCTCCGCTTCTGCTGCCAAGTGCCTCATGTCCATCAGAGTACGAGAACTGTTGCCGACTACGCCATTGAATTCCATACTCTGGCAGCAGAGGTTGCTTGGAACAATGAGGCCCTTGTGGCTGCTTTTTCTCATGGTCTCTCGGATTCCATCAAGGATGAGATAGCAGTCCGAGATACACCCACTGAGCTGGAGAGCTTGATCTCGTTTGCCATCCTCATTGACTCCAGACTCAGAGAAAGACTTTCTCTTAAAGAGCGCTTGCGGAAGCCTCCTGTACGTTTGCCTCTGAGCTTTGTAGTCCCACCCATGCCTCCCTCACCTCCCATGCCTCCCGGTACCGAGTTGGTCAGTGAAGATGAACCCATGCACCTGGGCTTCACGCGTCTCTCTGCGGATGAGAGAGCCTTTAGGAGGAGGGAGAGATTGTGCCTTTATTGTGGCCAGGCAGGTCACTTTTTGAAGTCTTGTCCTACCCGTCCAGGGAACACCCGAACCTTGAGGTCCTGTCATGGACAGACCTTAGGTGGCTTTGTTTCGTCCCCAGTTATCCAAAGGATAAGCCCTTGGTTTTGGTCACCCTTTCTTGGGCTGAGTCGTCCATCGAGATACAGGCTCTAATCGACTCTGGGGCTGCAGGCCTGTTCATTGATGCTGCATTTGTTTCGCAGCACTCGATTCCGCTGCAGCTGCGTGACACTCCACTTGCCATTGAGGCTCTTGACGGGAGACCTTTACAGCCCGCCCATGTGACTCATGAGACGGTTACGTTGTCCATGGCGGTAGGGGATCTTCACCATGAGATAATCCAATTCCAAGTTATTTCCTCACCCAGATTTCCGCTGGTTATTGGTTATCCTTTGTTACAGAGGCACAACCCCTCTTTTGATTGGCTCCGTGCTGAGGTTCTCTCCTGGTCACCCCAATGCAGTGAGACATGCTTCCTGAAGGTATCCAAGGTCCTGTACACCACTTAAACTCCCCTCCTTGCCGGAGGAGTACTGTGATTTTGGCGATGTCTTTGATAAAGGTCAAGCTGGTAGTTTGCCTCCACACCGGCCTTATGATTGCGCAATTGACCTTCAACCTGGTGCCATACCTCCTTGTGGCCGGGTTTACCCTTTGCCGGGTTTACCCTTTGTCGGAGGATAAGGTCATGGAGGAGTATGTTGCTGACGCACTTTCTCGAGGTTTCATCCGCAAGTCCTCGTCTCCTGCTGGTGCTGGTTTCTTCTTTGTGAAAAAGAAGAGTGGTGAACTGAGACCTTGTATAGATTATAGGGGTCTCAATCATGTCACGATTAAGAATGCCTACCCGATTCCATTGATTACGGAGTTATTTGACCGCCTCAAGGGAGCAACTGATTTCACAAAGCTTGACCTGAGAGGGGCATACAATCTTGTGCGCATTAAGGAGGGTGACGAGTGGAAAACTGCGTTTAATACCAGAACAGGCCATTATGAATACCTGGTAATGCCTTTTGGCCTTTGTAATGCCCCAGCAGCTTTCCAGGAATGTATTAACGATGTCCTCCGAGATTTGTTGCAATTGTGTGTGGTGGTTTATCTCGATGATATCCTCATATTTTCCAAGTTCCTGGAGAGCCACCACACAGATGTCTGTCGTGTACTTCAGAAACTAAGAGAGAACGATCTCTATTGTAAACTGGAGAAGTGCAAGTTCCATCGTGAACAGGTTACATTCCTGGGCTATGTCATTTCCACTGCTGGTTTTTCGATGAACCCAGAGAAACTGTCGGCAGTCCTACAGTGGCCTCGACCCGTGGGTTTACGTCCTCTGCAGTGTTTCCTGGGCTTTGCCAACTACTATCGGAAGTTTATTCGTAACTTCTCGTCTCTGGTCAAGCCTCTGACTGATATGACCAGAAAGGACGGTAACCCACAGAGTTGGTCTCCGGAGTCCATTAAGGCCTTTGAGACTCTCAAGGCTGCCTTTGTTTCTGCTTCTGTGTTGCCACATCCTGATCCTACGTTGCCTTTTATCCTAGAGGTTGATGCTTCTGAGATGGGAGTTGGCACCCTTCTGTCTCAACGTCCTAACTCTGAGAGCGCTATGCATCCGTGTGGCTACTTTTCTAAGAAATTGTCACCTGCTGAGTGCAATTATGAGATTGGTGACAGAGAGCTGTTGGCGATCATTTTAGCCCTAAAAGAATGGAGACCTCTCCTTGAGGGTACCACTGTGCCCGTTCTTATTCTTACTGACCATAAGAATCTTACATTCTTGTCTGAGGCTAAGCGACTCTCTCAGAAAGGCGCGATGGGCTCTTTTCTTGTTGAGCTTTAATTACATTGTCTCATTCTTACCTGGTACTAAGAATGTATCGGCCTTGTCACGACAATTTTCTTCCACTTCCATGTCGGAGTCGGTTCCGGTTCCTATGATTCCTCCTGATCGTATCTTGGCTACGGTTCGCACCAGTCTTACTTCTCCTTTGGGTGACAAAATTCTTGCTGCTCAGGTCCATGCTCCTCCTGATGAACCTTGTGACCGCTGCTTTGTCCCAGAGAGTCTCCATACTGCAGTGCTCCAGACTTACCATTCTCCCAAGGCAGCTGGCCACCCTGGGAAGAATCAACCCATTTGGGCCATCTCCCAACAATTCAGGTGGCCTAGTCTATGGGCTGATGTTACTGCCTTCGTAGCTGCCTGTCCCATGTGTGCTCAGAGTAAGACTCCACGACACCTTCCAGTGGGCCTCCTACAACCCATACCCAATGGAGAGGGGCCCTGGACTCACCTGTCTATGGATTTCATTGTGGAATTGCTCAACTCCCAAGGCAACACTGTTATCCTTATGGTGGTTGACCGGTTCTCAAAGATGTGTCATTGTATTCCACTTAAGAAGTTGCCCACCTCTAAGGAACTGGCTTCCATTTGCTCGGGAGATCTTTCGCTTGCATGGGCTATCCAAGGTGATTGTCTTGGATAGGGGCAGTCAGTTTGTCTCCCAGGTCTGGCGAGCCTTTTGTGCATAGTTGGGAATCCAGCTTGCGTTCTCTTCTGCGTATCACCTGCAGTCTAATGGGGCCGCAGAACAAGCCAATCAGTCCTTGGAGCAATTCCTACATTGCTATATTTCTGACCATCATAACAACTGGTCTGACCTATTACCTTGGGCAGAGTTTGCTCACAATAGTGCCTTGAATTCTGCCTCCCGATTTTCTCCATTTATGGCGAATTATGGTTTCCAACCTTCTATGTTGCCTGACTTGTTTGTTCCGCAGAGTATTCCTGCATTAGAGGAGCATCTCTGTGGTCTTCGTTCCACTTGGGTACAAGTCCAGGAGGCTTTGCGTCATGCTAATGTACCTGATTTACCACCTCGTGCCACGTCCTCACCCTATTCTGGTTGAGAACCATGAGGAGTATTAGGTACAATCCATTGTTGACTCCCGTAAGTTCCGTGGGTGCATACAGTACCTGGTGCATTGGAAGGGGTATGGTCCGGAGGAACACTCCTGGGTTTCATCCTCTGACGTACATGCCCCTGTTCTCCTCTGTGCGTTCAATAGATGGTTTCCCCTAAAGCCCGGTGGCCCTCCGAGGGAGAGGGAGAGGTCATTGAGAGGGGGGTACTGTCAGGGCTGGCTTGGCCCTTCCTCCTCTGGGTTGGCCGCTCAGCTGTCGGCTAATTGCCAGCTCTCTTCTCTTTCCACAGTTACCAGCTGTTCCTGATGCTCGTCTGACCTGCCTATTTAAAGCCTTCCTGCTCACTTTTTCATTTGCCTTCGCATTGGTCATATCACAGGAACCATCTCCGGCTGTTTGTTTCAAGACTGGCTTGCTGACATCCCACCTGGCTTCTTATCCTGCTTGCGGTTGCTCTCCTTGGATCCCTGACTTCAGGCCTGGCTGATTACCCGATCTGGTTAATGAACTTTGGACTGGCTGACTACCCAATCTGGCTACAGGACTCTGGCTATGCTTGACTACGCTTTTTTCTATTTACCTTTTTATTTTTATTAATAAACAAGTGTGATTTGATTGTACTTCCGTCTCAGTCTGTTTCATGGTTTCTGACAGGGAGAAGGCCATGCAAGAATTGGCTTCTCAGCAAGAGCCTGGAAAAGCTGAAGGACCTAAGTGAATCCAATCTCGTGCGGTATCGCCAGACCGGCTGTAAGATACTGGTACCACAAGTTTTTCAAGTTTCCTTACACATGTTCTATAGCAAAGTCTGTGGCAGAGACTTATTCCTACATGTTCTATAGCAAAGTCTGTGGCAGAGACTTGTTCCTGATTTAAGCACCCTGTTGGTTGCTAGGCCTGGTGAGAGAGGGACTATCCAACTAGGGTGGGGATCCAGCTGTGAATGGATATTCTCTGGATTTTATTCAAAGTAAGAAAGTTATTTATTATTGACTTTGACACTAAGAGTACATGGACTTTTCACCTAAACCCTCTGATCCTATACTGAGAGACTGTTCGTTAACTACATTTTTGCAAATAGAAAATCCCTGGATCTGTCGTCAGTCTCTGTAGTTCTTGGGCCATCTACCACGGGTAATGGTAAGCCCATTAAAATCAGTCGCTCTTTCAGGGGTCAGTGCTTTATGGAAAATAAATAAAACAGGACCTGGTGGTGCACCTAGAGAAGTGGGGTGCCTAAACACTGAGCTCAGACACTATAAAGCCTAGGTTCACATTGGAGCAATTTGTCATGCGATTTGATAACTAAAATCGCATGACAAGTCGCAGCCTATTTGAAGCAATGGCACTGTTCCAATTTATGCAACACTGCGCAACAAAAATTTGCAAAAGTAGTTCCTGCACTACGTTTTTCAAGTTCAGCTGTGACTTCAATAGACATCTGGGCATGAAGCCACACAAATGTAATCCATTTAAAACTGTACAAACACGTACAACATAACGACCACTATCAAAATGTTTTGTTTTTTATATTTTCCCTAAAATATCTATGATGTTTTGTTTCATTTGTTCCAAATCCCGATTGCAAACCATGATCTCGCTGATCAGGATTTGTGCACTTGCACTGCTGAAGTGAGTTTCTACTTCTGCAACATCCACATCACCTAAAAATAAAAAACAGCAAGTATTAAAAATATGCAGGCATCCACATTACCTGAAGCTGTGGTCTCAGACACTGACCTGTGGTCGACACCATTTCCACAACTTCACCCAGTACTTCCTGCACATCAGCATCAACATCTTCAGGGTGTGTGGTGCGTTGCCTTTCTTCAGTAGGTGCAAAGTTACTGGTGTCCCCAAAAACCTCAGATGTCCCTCTTCTTTTCTCCCCTATGTGAATACAAAAAAAGGTATACTTAGCAGACAGATATGTTAGGCTGGAAATAGTAATATCAAACATTGTTTGGAAGTGTCTTCCAATTGTCTGTTTTGGCAGAGTTCCAAGCTGAATACATGATTTATTCCCTTTCAAAAGCGTGAATACTTACCTGTTTTTTTCAAGTTTCACACATGGAGAGACCCCTAGTATCCACTGGAGCACCTGCGTGGGACACCATAACAAGGGTGTTATTGTGTCCAACACTAGTGCTCCTGCGTCCAGATGCGTAAACAGCTTCTGAGTGTCCTCTCCTGCCACTGACTGAAGTTGACATTTCATTATAGTTTCAAACACATCTAGACAACAATCGAATTAACTTCTTTTTATTTTTATCCAAAAAGGCCTGAACAAATGTAGTTAACCTGTCTCTCAAAACAACGTATTAGTGGTTGAGCAATGTTTAATGTCCCTTGAACGATTCCTACTTGACGTTTTAAACTGTACAACAGTAAAGAAAAGAACATGGACCAGAGTGAAAGTAATAATAATAGTAATGATAGGAACACACAACAAATACTCTTTTGCAGTACAACTTTAACCACGATCTTTGCCTTTCTGACATTTGGGTTTCTGTAAGGTCCATGATTCCCAGCATAGTCTGTCCTTTTTAAGATGTCAACCATCTCCACCATTTCTTCAAAAGACATATTTGAGGCCTTATATCTCCTCATGGATCTGGAACTGCCTTACTCCGAGCTTTCGTCATTGCTGCTATCAGCACACACCTGCTGTGTCTCCACCATGTGCTCTCCCACTGCCCCGAAAGAGAAGAGGTGGGGAATACATTAGAAAGAAGGACAGGGGCAGAGTTTCACACATAAGTAGTGTATATAAAGCTATAACGCGTGGTCGATGTAATGGCCATAGGAATGATCTGTGAGTGGAGGACGTAGGATCGTTATTGCCGCACAAAGGATCGTTCAAACAAAAGTACAATTGTAAATTGGGGCATCGGTGGTTAGTGGCCTTTACTGCTTATAGATTGAGGCCTATATTGGGACAAGATTATGAGATTTTAGCCTGACATTAGGATTTGTCTTGTGTTGTGTCTTGCAGATAAAATGGTGGATACATTTACTGCTCCTGATTTCCTCCCTGACTTTATTGAACAATACCAGGAGCTGCCATGTCAAGTTAAAAGCAGGGACTATTCCAACAAGATAAAGAGGAAGGCAGCGATGGAGAAACTTTTGGAATTGGTGAAGCCTGTGTATCCCATGGCAGACATCAATTATTAAGACCAAAGTTGGTAGCCCGAGGGAGCGCAAGAAGGAGGAGGATTCCCAGAGATCCGGAGCAGCAGCAGATGACATATGTCCCCAAGCTGTGGTACTACAATAGCCTGTGTTTTTTGTCTGACCCCAGGCCATTGTTCTCAACAATTCCTTCTACATCAGCTGAGGCTCCTGAGGTCCACCCTGGGCCATCCACCCAGGCAGAAGATGTGAAGGAGCCCAGCTTGACCCAGGTATAAAAATTGAATGATGTTAACTAGATGTTATTGATCCCAAATTTCTGCTTTAACAAAGTGGTTTATATATCAATAGACAGTAGTGGGCAAAAATGATTGGGACAAGAATGAAAAATCCTGGGGTCTGAATGATAGTCTTCAATTTGTTAACATTCAATTTGCAACAGTCATGAGCTCAAAATTGTGTTTGATGACCAAAAACCTAAAACTATGTACCATTTTCATACACAGGAAAGTCTCCGCCAAAGCCAAGAGGAGGCCGTGCCGAACAGCCAGACTGAATGCCAGGTTCCTCCCCTCCGCCCTCCCAACAAAAAGGGCCAGGAAGTCCAGGAACCTGGATGAGGCCACAGCTGCATTTCTCCGCCATGCCACAACTGTGATTAGCACGGCCCCTGATGCCCAGGAGGCTTTTGGATGCATGCCAGGGAACAAATTAAAAGAGATTGCGGAGGACCAGTGCACTATGTGCAAAGAAATAATACTTCAGGTCCTGAACAAGGGGAGGAGGGGCGAAATCACCCGTAAAATGCACCTCTACGAGTTTGACCATCCTCCTCCACTGCCTCCACCAACAAAACAGCCACCCCACCCACCACAGCAGCATGGTGGACCATGGCCAATGCAGCAATAAGGCCGCTGGGTCAGGGATTATCCCCAATATCATTTATAATTTTCTTTTTGTTTAAAGTGGGGTGCCCCTTAAAAAAAAAAAAAAAAGTCAGCAGCTACAAATACTGCAGCTTCTGACTTTTAATAATCAGACACTTACCTGTCCCAGGGTCCAGCGATGTGGTGGAAGGAATCCCCACTCATTCCCCGCTCCGCTCGGCGGCGCCGGCCGTGATATGCTGCGCAGTCATCTGGGACCTGTCACGTGTCCCAGATGACTGACTGCGCTGAGGGGAAGTGACGTCAGGTGCCAGGGGACCGAAGGAGACAGACTACGAGGGACCCCCTAGCAACAGGCATTTAGAGGTTTTTGTTTTTTTTAGGAATTTTAATCCTATTTATTTGGGGGGGGGGGGGGGGGTAAACACCGCTTTAAGTTGAGTTTATCTTTTATTTTATTTTTTTGGTGCAGAGAATGCATTTTTGTTTTCATTTCTTTAATTTGTGTGGAGAGTGTTGAGAGCGATGGCCTGGGTTCGGTGTGGTCTGGCAAAAAACGCAGGCTGTTGGAAGACCACAGCCTTAGGACATATATG
The DNA here is from genome assembly GCF_037356315.1 of Lithobates pipiens. Taxonomy (NCBI): domain Eukaryota; kingdom Metazoa; phylum Chordata; class Amphibia; order Anura; family Ranidae; genus Lithobates; species Lithobates pipiens. The sequence continues at coordinate 117,559,096 of NW_027507789.1, read as the reverse complement.
TCATCTGCTGCTGCTTCCGATCTCTCGGAGTCCAGGACCTTATTGTGCTCCCTATTAAATTTACTCCTCAGGTTACCAATTTTGAAAGTCAAATAATTGATGTGTGCCCTGGGGAAAAAAGGCTTCACCAATTCCAGCTGTTTCTCCATCATTGCCTTCCTCTTGATTTTCATATGACCTTGTGCTCCCTATTGAATAAAACATTTTGAGTTTGCCAAATACTTGGCTATGTGTTTTATAGTCAAAAGGACAGTTTGTTTGTGAGTAGGCAGGTACATTTCAAAAATACAATGTCAAATGAACAAGGGACACCAACATAGTTGTATATTTGAGGTTAAAATATATGAGATGATAATGGTGTCGTGGTAACTTGAAACAAAAAAAAAATATTTTGGAGCTCACTAGAAAAATATTCTGGTGATCACTAGCAAAAAAAAATTATTCTGGAGATCAGTAGAAAAAAAATATATATTATTCTGGAGATCAGTAGAAAAAAAAAATGTATTCTGGAAATTAATAGAAAAAAAATATTATTCTGGAGATCACTAGAGAAAAAATATAATACTCTGGAGATCACTAAAAAATTATTATTTTGTAGATCACTAGAAAAAAAATATTATTCTGGAGATCACTAGAAAAAAATATTCTTCTGCATATCACTAGAACAAAATCTATATTATTCTGGAGATCACTAGAAAAGAAACTATTATTCTGGAGATGACTAAAAAAAAATATATTATTCTGGAGATCAGTAGAAAAAAAATATATATTATTTTGAAGAAAAAAAATAATATTCTGGAGATCAGTAGAAAAAAATATATTATTCTGGAGATCACTAGCAAAAAAATATTATTCTGGAGATCAGTAGAAAAAAAATATATATCATTCTGGAAATGACTAGAAAAAAAATATTATTCTGGAGATCAGTAGAAAAAAAAATTATTCTGGAGATTAGTGGAAAAAAATATATTATTCTGGAGATCATTAGAGAAAAAATATATTATTCTGGAGAGCACTAGAAAAAAATATATTATTCTGGAGATCACTAGCAAAAAAGAAAATTATTCTGGAGATCAGTAGAAAAAAAATATGTATTCTGGAAATTAATAGAAAAAAAAATATTATTCTGGAGATCACTAGAGAAAAAAATATAATATTCTGGAGATCACTAGAAAATAATTATTCTTCTGGATATCACTAGAACAAAATCTATATTATTCTGGAGATCACTAGAAAATAAACTATTATTCTGGAGATGACTAAAAAAAATATATGATTCTGGAGATCAGTAGAAAAAAATATATCTTATTTTGACGATCAGTAGAAAAAAAAAATAATATTCTGGAGATCAGTAGAAAAAAATATATATTATTCTGGAGATCAGTAGGAAAAAAAGATATATATTATTCTAGAAATGACTAGAAAAAAAATATTATTCTGGAGATCAGTAGAAAAAAATATATTATTCTGGAAATCATTAGAGAAAAAATATATTATTCTGGAGAGCACTAGAAAAATAATTATTATTCTGGAGATCACTAGAAAAAAAATATTCTGGAGATCACTAGAAAAAAAAATATATCATTCTGGAAATGACTAGAAAAAAAATATTATTCTAGAGATCAGTAGAAAAAAACATTATTCTGGAGATCAGTGGAAAAAAATATATTATTCTGGAGATTATTAGAGAAAAAATATATTATTCTGGAGAGCACTAGAAAAACAATATTATTCTGGAGATCACTAGAAAAATAATTATTATTCTGGAGATCAGTAGGAAAAAAATATTATTTTGTAGATCACTAGAAAAAAAAATATTCTGGAGACCACTAGAAAAAAATATTATTCTGGAGATCACTAGAACAAAATATATATTTCTTCTGAAGATCACTAGAAAAGAAAGTATTATTCTGGAGATGACTAGAAAACAATATATATGATTCTGGAGATCAGTAGAAAAAAATATATATTATTTTTGAGATCAGTAGAAAAAAATATATATATTATTCTGGAGATCACTAGAAAAAAACATTATTCTGGAGATCACTAGCAAATATAAATATATAAATATATATATATATATATATATATTTTTTTTTTTTTCAGTTTTTTTTCCTGCCTGCATAGATTCTATATACCCTGTGCCTAATATTAATTTATGATTTTTTTGAATGGAGATATAAGGATGGATCCCTTTGCGAGTGAGCCCATTGTCCATCGTTTGTTTTGATGGAGGACCACACGGGCGCCCGGGGTACAGAGGAACTGGGGCAAGTAATCAGTTGCGCCGCTCCCCCTGTGCCCCTTTGGATTGTGTGTGGGGGATGCCTGCAGCCATATCTACTGGATATATATCCTGTTGAACATTTAGTGGTCCGCACGTATTTAGAGTCTGGGGATGGGCTTTTCCATTGCCCAAGATGGCGCGAGTGTATCTATATACCTTTGACCCGTGTGTTCTGTCCCTCATGATGAGCGTGGCGCATGTGTCTTCCGGGTAGTAACGGCGCTGTTTGCGTCATCCCCGGAGATTTTTCTCTTTGGGTCTTATGACTCAGCTATCGCATGCGCGTTTGGCTCCAGGTATGACGCTATTTGCATCATCAACCATAGAGAAGTGGATTGGTTGATACAGCGAACCCATACTTGCAATGCGCCCGCAGCCCGGCGGTGATGTCAGATGCCGCCAGACTGGGAGGTCTACTTAAGCGCGGTGTTGTCACCGCCATGTTTCTGGCAGGCTCCAGGCGTATATTGGAGCTTAATGTTCTGATTGTCAGATGTGTCATTTCAGACTTGATTATACATTTACGGAGGTATGTATACATTTTGAACCTCTATTAGATCAGCACATTTGGGACCGTAATTATTTTTTATTTTGGGCAGTGCAACCTTACTTATGAAATCATTGATACTCTTGTTTTAGATCTTGTCTTGGCTGGATCAGTTCCACCCGTGTATATCGGTTACGATCGTGGTCCAACCTTTGTTTTTCCAGCTTGGTGACCCCTGCTTTCAACATTAGGTTTTGTCTGATTCAACCCCAGTCATTGATCAACTTAAGGTATATACATTAATACCCCATATCTATTATCCTAGATCCATGATTAGCCTGCGTGGCTTATCTATGACTCTATATCATAGCCCTTAAATTTAAACAATGAATTTCAATTTTAATCTTAATTTTGTCCCTCTGCTGTGCTGACTTACTGCCTTGTTTTTAGGTTCTATATTCACGCTAGCAGCCCTCCTGTGGTCCATATACATGAGCTCACCTCACATCTATGCCCGGGGATCCTGAAACCCATCTAATGCTCTTTGTGCTGGCCAATAGTTGGTACCAGTCCAGTTACATCATTAAGCAACAAACCTTTCTTGGCACACTTTGGTCTCTACAGGTCTCTACAGACCTATATAATTTATTTTATACCATACTTATCAATATTTAATTTTAACTTTACATTTATGATCAAGTCATATAACATGTATGTAATGAATGATTGGATTTGCTTCAATCACAATTACATTTTGGAGAAAAATATTCTACCAATGTACCGATATACTGCATGGATGATTTTATGTACTGTAAATATTTCCCTTGACTGTCTTTTTTTGTACATTTATTTTCTAGTTCATTCATATACCGTAACACTCCTGAGGAAGCTCAACGAGCGGAAGATGTAGAGTGGTATACTGTGAAACGTTCAGTTTTTTTGTGCATCATTTTGTGGTGCAATTTATTGAATGCACCATTATTGGAAATGTCTACTGTTGTTTTTATTGTTTGTAAATAAAATTATCTTTTTTATGTCATATGCCATATGCTCCCTCTTTGATCTAAATCAATTACTATCTATTTAGCACCTTAAAAGTCCCAGGGTTTTGTGTAACCCCATCATCACTTTTCCTTTTTTTTTATATATATTATTCTGGAGATCACTAGAAAAAAATATTATCCTGGAGATCACTAGAAAAATATTATTCTGGAGATCACTAGAAAAAAAATATTATTCTGGAGATCACTAGAAAAAAAAATATATTATTCTGGAGATCAGTAGAAAAAAAAATATATTATTCTGGAAATGACTAGAAAAAATAATATTATTCCAGCGATCAGTGGAAAAAAAATATTCTGGAGATCAGTAGAAAAAAATATATTATTCCGGAGATCACTAGAAAAATAATAATTATTCTGGAGATCACTAGGAAAAAAAATATTTTGTAGATCACTAGAAAAAAAATATAATATTCTGGAGACCACCAGAAAAAAATATTATTCTGGAGATCACTAGAAAAAATATTCTTCTGGAGATCACTAGAATAAAATATATAATATTCTGGAGATCACTAGAAAAGAAACTTATTCTGGAGATGACTAGAAAAAATATATATGATTCTGGAGATCACTAGAAAAAAAATATTCTGGAGATCACTAGAAAAAAAAATATTCTGGAGATCACTAGAAAAATAATTATTATTCTGGAGATCACTAGGAAAATAATTATTATTCTGGAGATCACTAGGAAAAAAAAAATATTATTTTGGCGATCACTAGAAAAAATATAATATTCTGGAGACCACTAGAAAAAAAATATTATTCTGGAGATCACTAGAACAAAATATATATTATTCTGGAGATCACTAGAAAAGAAAATATTATTCTAGAGTTGACTAGAAAAAATATAAATTATTCTGGTGATCACTGGAGAAAAAATATATTATTCTGGAGATCACTATAAAACAAATTATTATTCTGGAGATCACTAGGAAAACAAATATTATTCTGGAGATCACCAAAAAAATATATTATTCTGGAGATCAGTAGAAAAAAATATAATATTCTGGAGATCAGTAGAAAAAAATATATATTATTCTGGAAATCACTAGAAAAAAAAATATTATTCTGGAAATCACTAGAAAAAAAAATATTATTCTGGAGATCACTAGAATTTTTTTTTCTGGAGATCAGTAGAAAAAATATATATTATTCTGGTGATCACTAGAGAAAAAAAAATATTATTCTGGAGATCACTAGGAAAAAAAATATTATTCTGGAGTTCACTAGGAAAAAAATATATTTTTCTGGAGATCACTAGAAAAGAAAATATTTTTCTGGAGAGCAGTAGAAAAAAATATGATTCTGGAGATCACTAGAAAAAAAAATGAAATACGTTTGTCAGAACTCTGTCAATATCACCAGCAAAGCAGCTTCATTATTATACCATTATAAAGAAGAAGAGAATTCTCTGCATTGAGAGATTTAATAATTTGCTGCGTCACAAATGTGATATCTCCATTATGAACGTTAATTTTACAAGAACGTCCGCCTCCGGCTCGTCCTTCCCCACATGCGTGTTTGTACTTTGGACTTTGTTTCCTCAGGTTACCAATTTTGAACGTCAAATAATTGATGTCTTGTCTTCCCTGGGGTACAAAGGCTTCACCAATTCAAACTGTTTCTCCAAAGTTGCCTTCCTCTTGATTTTGATATGACCTTGTGGAGCACTATTGAATAAAACATTTTGAGTTTGTCAAATACTTGGCTATGTGTTTTACTTAACCACTTCAATACAGGGCATTAATACACCCTTCCTTCTCAGACCAATTTTTTAGCTTTCAGCGCTCTCACACTTTGAATGCCAATTACTCAGCCATGCAACACTGTACCCAAACAAAATTTGATCAATTTTTTCATACAAATAGAGCTTTCTTTTGGTGGTATTTAATCACCACTGGGTTTTTTATTTTTTGCGACATAGGTGAAAAAAGAGCGACAATTTTGAAAAAAAAAAACACTTTTTGTAGTTTCTATGATTAAATTTTGCAAATAAGTAATTTTTGTTCATAAATTTGGCCCAAAATTTACACTGCTACATCTCTTTGGTAAAAATAACCCAAATTAGTGGATATTATTTAGTCTCTTTGAAAGTTATAGAGTCTACAAGCTATGGTGCAAATCATTGAAAATTGATCACACCTGATGCACTGATGGCCTATCTCAATTCTTGAGGCTCTGAAATGTCAGGAAAGTACAAATGTCCAAGGTCCAAGATATTTAGTAAGAGGCATAGTGAGTTTTTTGAAGTTGTAATTTTTTCCCACAATTCTTGGGAAAAAAGAAGAATTTTTTTTGTTTTGTTTTTTACAAAATTGTCCTAATAACAAGTTATTTCTCATACACACATATGTATACTTCCAATTACACCCCAAAATACATTCTGCAACTCTTCCCGAGTATGGCGATACCACATGTGTAGGACTTTTACACAGGCTGGCCACACAGAGAGGTCCAACATGCAGGGAGCACCGTCAGGGGTTCTAGGAGCATAAATGACACCTAATTTCCTAACGACCTATTACATTTGTGAAGCCCTGGAGCACCAGGACAGTAGAATTACCCACAAAATGACCCCATTTTGGAAAACAAATACCCCAAAGTATATTCTATGAAGAATTATGAGTCTTTTGAACGGTTAACGGTTACACAAGTCTTCAGAAAACGTGGAAAGAAAATTTAAAATCTTTTCTTTTTTTTTTTTTTTTTTACACAAAGTTGTCCATTTATAAGATATTTCTAACATATAGCATGTATATAGCAAAAATTATACCCCAAAACACATTCTGCTACTTTTCCTGAGTATGGCGATATCACATGTGTGAGACTTTTACACAGCCTGGCCATATACAGAGGTCCAACATTGAAGTAGTACCTTCAGGCGTTCTACGAGCATAAATTACACATCTCATTTCATTCCTACCGATCACACTTTTGAAGGTCCTGGAGCACCATTTTGGAAAGCAAACACCTCAACGTGAATGCTATGAGGCATGGGCTGCAAATAGGTACTCGGGTACTCTGCTGAGCTGCAGACAGGTACTCCGTTACTCCGACGAGCTGGTGACAGGTACTCCGGTACTCCGACGAGCTGGTGAGAGGTACTCAGGTACTCCGATGGGCTGGTGACAGGTACTCGGGTACTCCGATGGACTGTGACAGGTATTCAGGCACTCAGATGAACTGTGACAGGTACTCAGGTACTTGGGTACTCAGTTGGGCTTGGGCTTGGACAGGTACTCGGGTACTCAGATGAATTGTGACAGGTTCTCAGATAGACTGTGGCAGGTACTTGGGAACTCAGTTGGGCTTGGACAGGTACTTGGGTACTCAGATGGACTGTGACAGGTACTCAGATGGACTGTGACAGGTACTCAGATGGACTGTGACAGGTACTCAGATGAACTGTGACAGGTACTCAGATGAACTGTGACAGGTTCTCAGATGGACTGTGACAGGTACTCGGGTACTCAGATGGGCTTTGACAGGTACTCGGGTACTCAGATGGGCTTGTACAGGTACTCGGATGGACTGTGACAGGTGCTCGGGTACTCAGATGGGCTGTGACAGGTACTCGGGTACTCAGATGGGCTGTGACAGGTACTCGGGTACTCAGATGGGCTGGAACAGGTACTCGGGTACTCAGATGGGCTGACGGGTACTCAGGTACTCGGATACTCAGATGGGCTGGGAAAGGTACCTGGGTACTCAAATGGGCTGGGACAGGTACTTGGGTACTCAGATGGGCTGTGATGGGTGATGACAGGTACTTTGATGGGTGATGACAGGTACTTTGATGGCTGGTGACAGGTCCTCTTTATTGGGGGGGTAATCAGTGTGTTCTGGTGTACACTAAGTGGTAACGAGATGTTACCGCAATCTCCTCCTCACACACGATCGGTGTGTGAGGAGGAGAACCCGGTAACATCTCGTTACCGCAGTTTGTTTACATTCTGTGACCGGCTGTGGACATTGGACACAGCCGGTAACGTGGTAAAGAGCCAATTGGCTCTTTACTGCGATCGGGGTTGCGCTGTGTCAGGGTGAAAAGCCGCATCCCTGATCGCCGCTCTGCACGTGCCCTAGGAGCGTGCACGAGCGCCGCGAATGTACATAGTACATGTGACCGGCTGTGATTGGACACAGCTGGTCACGTGTATCGTTGGTAGATCGGGGATGTGCTGTGTCCGAAGGACACACCTCATCCACGATCGCCGCACTGCGGGGGCCCGCAGGAGCAGCGAAATACCGAGGACGTCATATGATGCCCACCCAGGATGGGAGATCCCATCTGTGGGCATTATTTGACTACGGCCCAGTATTGAAGTGGTTAAATAAAATCATTTTTTTGTGAGTAGGCAGGTACAATTCAAAAATACAATGTCAAATTAACAAGGGACACCAACATAGTATTATATTTGAAGTTAAAAAATACAAGATAATAATGGTCTTGTGGTAACTTGACACAAAAAAAAATATTCTGGTGATCACTAGAAAAAAAAAATATATTATTCCGGAGATCACTAGAAAAGAAAATATATATTCTAGAGGCCACTAGAAAAAAAAATATTCTGGAGATCACTAGAAAAAAAAAAGAAATAGGTTTGTCAGAACTCTGTGAGTATCACCAGCAAAGCAGCTTCATTATTATACCATTATAAAGAAGTAGAGAATGCTCTGCATTGAGAGATTTCATAAATTGCCACGTCCCGAATGTGATATCTCCATTATGAACGCTAGTTTTACAAGAACGTCCGCTGCCGGCTCGTCCTTCCGAGCATGCGTGTTTGTACTTTGGTCTTTGTTTCCTTAGGTTACCAATCTTCAAATAATTGATGTCTGCCCTGGGGTACAAACGCTTTACCAATTCCAGCTGTTTCTCCATCGTGGCCTTCCTCATGATTTTCATATGACCTTGTGCTCACTATTGAATAAAACATTTTGAGTTTGCCAAATACTTGGCTATGTGCTTTACTTAAAAAAGGACAGTTTGTTTGTGAGTAGGCAAGTACATATAAAAAATACAATGTCAAATTAACAAGGGGCACCAACATAGTTGTATATTTGAGGTTAAAATATACAAGATAATAATGGTGTTGTGGTAAATTGAAAAATATATATATATATATTCTGGAAATCAGTAGAAAAAAAATATATTATTCTTGAAATCACTAGAAAAAAATATATTATTCTGGAGATCACTAGAAAAAAATATATTCTGGAGATCAGTAGAAAAAACTGAAAATGTATATCAAATACCTACCCAAATTTTCCTTTCCTGATGGACTCCATGGCAACCTGCGTATGGGTTAATCCCGCCTCTCATAGCTCATAGGACCCCACTCCCATAAATCTTTGCTTCTAGCCAGAGACCGTGTTCTGTAACTTAGCCTACTCCAGCAAATGGGAGGGAAACTCCTACTGCCATGGAGTCCATCAGGAAAGGAAAATTACAGTAAGTATTTCATATAAATTTTCAGTTTTCCTGACAGACTCCATGACAGCCTACATATGGGAAATAACTAGCCATACACACCCGGGTGGGCAATTGCTGGTTAAAGAAAAAAAGGTTTAATTGGCACCATCGACAGATAATACATGTAAACCAAAATTAACCGAGGACAAAGAAGCCGGTTCTACACAATAGTGCGTCATAAATGTATTAATCGATGACCATCAGATCACTTCGAGGGATACATGACGGGAAGCTGCCCACGTTGTAGAAACACTCCTGGTAGAATGAGCGGTCACTGCCTCCGGAGGAGCTAAACCTTTAGACTTATAAGCCCCTTGGATGGCCTGAACAATCCAAGCTGCGATGGTTCTAGAAGAAGCACGCAAACCTTTGTTCTTTCCATGGAAATAAACAAATAAATGATTGGACTGCCGAAAAGAAACTGTGGCTTCTAGATACTGTTTTAAAACTTCTCCAACATCTAAAGGATGAATATTGGAATCTTCAGCTATCCGAAAGGTTGGAAGGACAATCTCTTGATTCTCGTGGAATACTGATTTGATCCTAGCATAGGAATCAATACTACACGATACGGAAAGAAAGTAAGGAATGGTTCCTTGGAACTCAGATAACTGATTTCAGAGACCCTCTTGGCCGATGTTATGGATACAAGGAAGACAGTTTTGAGAGAAATATCTCTAATGGAAGACGGACTCATATGTTGAATTTCTTTTTCTGAGAAGAAATCCACAACAAAAGAAGATCCAACTTGGAAAATCTCAGTTTCCCTTGAGGCCTAAGCCTTATCGCTCCTCTAAAGAACTGCTTGGTAAGAGGATGTTTGGCCCAGGAAACACCTGTGAAGGCAGAAATTACGGAAACCTGAACCCGTAAAGAACTCATTGATAAGGACAGATCTAGGCCTGTTTGTAAAAAGCCCAGAATACCCTGAATCTTTGGATCAATACAGGAACCGTCATTGGTAGAAACATAGTCCGCAAACCTCAACCAAATTCTCTGGTAAACTTTGTTGGTACCTGGTCTTCTAGCATTCAGTAAAGTAGCAATGGCTGTACTCTGACATCCTAGCTCTTCCAACCTTCCCCTCTCAAGAACCAAGCCATCAGATGGGGAGAAGTTCCTTGTGACAGGAGATCTGGTCTGGAGGGAAGAGGAACTGGATCCCGGTAACTGAACTGCATCAAGAGGGGGAACTATGGCCTGTTGGGCCAATATGGAACCACCGCCACTACTTCGGCTTTTTCCCACCTTAGCCTCAAAAGAAATCGAAGAATGACCGGAACTGGGGGAAAGGCATAAGCCCTGTGGAAACTCCACTGGTCCGTCAGGGCATCCACTCCGAAGGCCTGGGGACAACGACATCTTGTGTAATATTTCATGAGCTTGAAATTGCACAGGGAGGCAAACAGATCCACCTCCAGCAAGATCCCCAGAGGCAGAATCCAGTTGAACACCTCGGTGTGGAGAGACCATTTGTTGTTGTCCAGGGCAAACCTCAAGAGAAAGTCTGCCTGAACATTTTGAACCCCAGGAAGATAAACAGCTGTCAGATTCGTTAAGTGTGTCTGGGCCCAGGCCATGATCGGTCTTACTTCCTTCAGTAAGGAAAGGCTGCCGGTGCCGCCCTGCTTGATATACGATACTGCCGTCACATTGTCCATCCTTAGGAGAACCGAGGTTCCTGATGTCAGGTGGAGAAAGGCTTGTAGAGCCTGAAAGGCGGCCCGGAGCTCCAGCACATTCGAGACTACGCTTTGGACAGGGAAATCCCAATTGCCTTGGACTACCTCTGCCAGGAAGAGAGCACCCAACCTCTGCTGCTGGCATTCGTTGTAACTGTGACCCAGGAGAGAGGTGCCATAGAATGACGATGAAGAAGATTTTGCAGCCACCAAGGGAGACTCTCCCGCATGGAAGGAGTAATCCGGACAAGATGGTCTCGAGACCCTGGATCTTACTGTTGGAGAAAACCCTTCTGAAAGGGCCGCATCTTCCATTGTGCCCACTTCACCATAGGGACTGTGGCTACCATGGTGCCGATTATCTTGAGACATTGAGAGACTCTGAGAAGGGATGATGACATTGCAAGGTGAATCCTGCCCCGGATCACCAGAATTTTCTCTAGAGGCAAGGAGATGATGCTCTTCATCGTGTTGAAATGGGCTCTGAGAAATACCAGAGACTGCGTTGGCTCTAGATGGCTCTTCTCCCTGTTCAAAAGCCAGCCAAAACTCCGTTAGGGTAGAGATGACCTGCTCCCAATGAGATAACAGTTGCTCCTTGTCTTGTGAAAGTAGGAGTAGATCGTCTAAATAGTGGTGCAACCGGATGCGTCTGATCCTGATTAAAGCCATGACCGCCAGTAAGAGCTTTCGAAAATACCCAAGGCGATGTTGTAAGCCTGAACGGGAGACATGTAAATTGAAGATGTGTTTGATTCACCGCAAACCTGAGATACTTCCGGAATTCCTTTGCAATTGGTATGTGGAAATAGGCATCTTTCAGATCTATTGAAATAAGCCAGTCGCCTGGTTGAATAGCCTGGCGTATTGTTAGCAGAGTCTCCTTTTTGAACTTTTCCTTTTTGATAAACGAGTTCAGATGTGTCAAATCGATTACTGGTCTCCAGGAGCCATTCTTTTTGAGGACCATGAAATCCCCTAAATCTTTCCTCGGTTGTTACCGGAATGGAAGCTCCTTGAGCCATAAGGGAGTCTGTGTATGATATAAGAACCTGCTTCTTTTTCTCAAAGTGTGGTAGAACTGTCGGAAAACAAACCGGTGTGTGGGCGGATTGTTGAATACCCAAGAATGTCCTGTGGAGACTGTTTTGACGGTCCAATAGTCCTGAATTGAGGCTGCCCAGACGTGCTGGAAACTGAGTAAACGGGCCCCGAATTGCTCCGTCTGGACAGGCCCCATATCCAAAGGACTTTGAAGCCTCTCAACCTCCAGAAGAGGATGCCTTTGAAGGTCTCTGGCCAGGAGGCTGACTTCTTTTCCAGTTCTTTCTGAATTCGCGGCCAGGTCTGTAACGACGTGCATCCCTAGCAAGCTCTGGTTCTTGTCTGAGTTGAACTCTTCTCTGACCCAGAAGACGGCGGTCCTGGGGTAAAAATCCAGATTTCCCCCCTGTAGCATGGGTAATAGCTGAGTCAAGTTTATTCCCAAAGAGGGAAGAACCCTCAAAAGGAATTTTACACCATGCCTGTTTAGAGGCAGGATCCGCAACCCATGGACGCAACCACAAGCCGCGTTTGGCTGTGACCGAAGAGAGCATGACACGAGCTACCAGGCGAATCATATCCAGGGATGCTTCACCCAGGAAGGCCGAGGCCATCTTCAGCTCATGCACTGGCGAGTTCTTGACCAACTCATCAGAAATGCTTCCTAAAGTTGCACCCACATCATTCATCCAGGATTCCATGGCTTTAGACAATGCTGCAAGAGCCAGGGCTGGTTTAAAAGCCATACCTGCAGTAATATAGATGTGTTTAAGATCTGTATCGATCTTCCTTTCCAAACCATCTTTGAAAGAGACGGTATCTTCTAGAGGGAGTGTCTCACCAACCTCATTAAAGCCGCATCAATAAGAGGAGCCGACTCTAGATGCTTAACCTCATCACTCTTGAATGGATACATCTTCGCTATTTTGCAGATCAGGGAATTCTTTCTCTCAACCTTACCCCATTCATCTGAGATAATTTCACCAAGTTCCTCCAGAAATGGGAAGTTTGGGTGGTCTTTCTTTAGGTGCTTAAAGCATTTCCTCTGCTTAGAGGGTGCCTCTACTGGTTCATTCCATCTCAATGCGTCTTTAACTGCTCTGACCAACTGTGGGACTTGAGAAAAATCAAACCCTGCACCAGGTTCATCCATTTCCGCCTCGCTATCCGAGGATCCACTAAGAGAAAGACTATGTCGAGAGGGCCCCAGAACCTCAGGATCGACCACTTCAGTAACTAGAGCTGGAAGAGAAGGAGGATTGAAAGTATGGCTGGAATCTGACTTGTTCATAGATTCTTGAATCATCTTGCTGACCAGAGCCTCAACATGCTGGTCCTCAGCTCCCCTTTCTTTAACAGCCCGAGAAAACAACAGCTCACAGAGGGATTTACCCTCTGGAATCTGAGCTCTACATCCCCAGCAAGCCTTTTTCTCAGAATGGCTGGAATGGCGTCCAGACCCAGACTTTGAGCCTTCATTCTGATGTCTGGAGGACGATCTAGGATGTCTAGTATTTGAAGTTGAAGGATGGAGTTGTGACCTAGACTTGTCATTATCTTTGCATGCCAAAACTTGAGGTTCAGACTTAGAAGGGCTGAGGGAAAGAAAAGGGTTAACTTGCTCCTGGAAACCCAAACAAAACAGGCAGAGGGAAAAAAAATGCCATCCTACCTGTGGCATAAGGGTTGGCCACTAGGGCGCGGTGACACATCCATCGCAGCAGAGAATCAAATAGCTAAAACAGACCATAAGGCAACAATGAGCATACAGATTAAATTACCATATACCAGATAATACCATGCAGCAATACCCCCCCCCCCCCCCCACCTTGAACAGCAGCTGCCTGAGCTTAACACAATCCCAGAGAATAGCTGTCTCTGACAGCTATTTGAATCTTCTGCCCACGATAAGGTCATCACGTCCACAGCGCACCTGCGCTGTATCCGACGCCGCTCCTACGGTGTGCACGCGCGACCGCCGCCATCTTGCCCCGACTGCACAAGCGTTAGCCAAGCCTCGATCTTATTCTAGGCTTCGAAGCTGCGCAGACACGACAAAGAGCGTTGGACTGGAATGCAGATGCGTCCCAGCCGCCATGGCCAAACCGGAGCAGACCTAGACAAAAACAAAACACAGGCTTCCATGAAAATTCATACATTACCACCTATGGCACAGGCACGATCCATCCTGAGACTGGGAGGTTCAAAAGACACTCGCTGCACCACCGGGCACATCAATAAGGGGGGCCTCCTGCTAATAGCTGGGACGATTGGCCATGATGCCTGGACTGGATCAAAGCTTCCGAAAAGTAAGAATACACCTTGGTCCTAGGAGGAAGACAAAAAAGGAACATGGTCTCTGGCTAGAAGCAAAGATTTATGGGAGTGGGGTCCTATGAGGTATGAGAGGTGGGATTAACCCATACGTAGGCTGCCAAGGAGTCTGTCAGGAAATATATATTATTCTGGAGATCACTAGAGAAAAAAATATATTACTATGGAGATCACTAGAAAAAAAATATATTACTATGGAGATCACTAGAAAAAAAATATTATTCTGGAGATCACTAGGAAAAACAATATTATTCTGGAGATTATTAGAAAAAAAAAATATTATTCTGGGGATCACTAGAACAAAATATATACTATTCTGGAGATCACTAGAAAAGAAAATATTATTCTGGAGAGGACTAGAAAAAAATATATATGATTCTGGAGATCAGTAGAAAAAAATATATATTATTCTGGAGATCAGTAGAAAAAAATATATATTATTCTGGAAATTACTAGAAAATAAATATATTATTCTGGAGATCAGTAGAAAAAATATATTATTCTTGAGATCACTAGAAAAAAATTATTATTCTGGAGATCACTAGAAAAAAAAAATATTCTGGAGATCACTAAAAAAAAAAATATTATTCTGGAGATCACTGGAAATAAAAAAGAAATACGTTTGTCAGAACTCTGTGAGTATCACCAGCAAAGCAGCTTCATTATTATACCATTATAAAGAAGAGAATGCTCTGCATTGAGAGATTACATCATTTTCCATGTCACGAATGTGATATCTCCATTACGAATGGTAGTTTTACAAGACCGAGCACTTCCGGCTCGTCCTTGCTTCCGAGCATGCGTGTTTGTACTTTGGACTTTTGTACGACGGAATTGTGAACAAACACTTGGAAAATCACACATTTGTTGGCGGAAAATTTGAGAACCTGCTAGCCAACATTTGTTGGTGGAAAGTCCGACAACAATTGTCCGATGAAGCACACACATTGTCGGACTTACCGCAAACAGCCTGACATTGAACATTTCGCGTTGGAAAGTCCGATCATGTGTACGGGACTTAAGGCTAGGTTCACACTGGTGCAATGCAGGACCACAGCTATTCCTGTCCAGCATCGCACTTGAATCGCAGGTAGTTCACATTGCTCTCTGCAAACCGCTGGAAGTGACAATATAAAGTTAATGACACCCCGAAATCAGTTCACAGAACACAGTGCGAACTGTGGAATCGGATTGCATGGGTCTGAACACCCATGCGATCTGATTCCAGTGAAGACCAAAAACAGTCCTGCACCATACAAACTGTGTGGCTGAATTTGTATCGCACAGACATCGCATGTGATGAGCACAGGAATGTGGTGTCAATCACATACAATGTTTGCAAATGCATCAGGCCTTAAAGGGGTTGTAAAGGCAGTTTTTTATCTCGATGCATTAAGATAAAAAACCTTCTGTGTGCAGCAGCCCCCTTCTGCCCTCCTAATACTTACCTGAGCCCCATCTCTATCCAACAATGTACACAAGTGCCTCAGCCGTATGGGACTCTCCCTCCTGATTGGCTGAGACACACCATAGGCGCCATTGGCTCCCATTGCTGTCAATCAAATTCAGTTAGCCAATCAGGAGAGAGGAGGCTGGGCCAAACCACAGCTTCATGTCTGAATGGGCACACAGAGCTGCAGCTTGGCTCGGGTGCCCCCAAAGCAAACTGCTTGTTGGGGGGGGGGGGGCACTCAATAAGAGGGAGGGGCTAGAAGTAGGGATGGGCGGCCGGTGTGGCCCAAGCATAAGTTCAGGCCGAACTTTCGCTGTTCGCATTTTCGACAAATAGCCGAACAAACCACAATGCATTGTGGCCCTGAACAGTGCATTGCAAGCCCTGATTGGATGAAGCAGTGAAAGCTTTAGCCAATTAGGGCACTTATTGGACACTGCCATCATGGCTCATTCCTGCCCCACAGTATAAAAGTATTCTTTCAATGGCAGCCATTTTCAGTGTGATTTCAGCGTGGAGAGAGAAAGAACAGGGCTCTGTTCAGTGCTGTTAGTTAGTTATGCCGCATACACACGATCGAACATTCCGTCAACAAAATCCATGTTTTTTTCCGATGGATGTTGGCTCAAACTTGTCTTGCATACACACGGTCGCACAAAGTTGGTCGGAATTTGTGAACATCAAGAATGCGGTGACATACAACATGTACGACGGCACTAGGGCTCCTTTTGCTAATCTCGTGTTAGTAGAAGTTTGGTGACAGATGATTCATGCTGTTCAGCCTCCTGTTTTTCCAATCATTACCGCTCTTCAGTTTGTGCCCGTGGGTTAATATTTCCATTACGTATTTGATTTTCAGTGCGTTCTTTTCCGCTCGTTTCTTATTTTCTGCTCCGGCCTTTCTGTTTTTCAGTGCTTTCTATTAGTTCATTCTGACCAGCCGACCATTTTGAAGCCATGAGGACCCTCACCCCAGACCAGAGGGTTTATAACTACCATCTGCCCAGAGCCAGAAGAGTGGTGGAGAACGCTTTTGGGATAATGGCCATCCGATTCCGCCTATTCCTTACACCAATCAACATGGCGGAATATAAACCTAACCATATAATCCTTGCATGCTGCATTCTACACAACTCTTTAATGAGAAATTCAATGAACTATGTTGCCTCAGGTGGGCCTGAGGCCGGACTTCAACAAGAAACCCTGACGGCTCTTGAAGCTGGCCATCATGGCTTGCCCCCCCCCCCCCCAAAGTGCCCGCAAAGTAAGATAGAAGTATGTCAAGTACTTTGCAGGTGGGGGGCCATTGATATGCCAGAAACTGTTTAACCACTTCCAGACCGCCACACGCTGATGTACATATCAACTTTGGGGACAAATATCGTTGTTATGGCAGCAGCTAGCTGCCATAACCCCAGTATCCCCGTGTTCGGCCGATGGTCCGGTACAAGATAAAAGTGATCTTTGCGGTGGATTCGCTGTAAGATCACTTTTATCTGTGGTGGGAGAGGGCCCCTGCTGTGATCCGATGCCCTCCGCCGCTTATTGGAGCCGTCGACAGAGGCGATCGGATCCTTCTCAGTGTTGTGCATGGAGATGAGTGAGGGGAAGATGGCCACCCATCTCCATGTCATAACGTCACTTCCACACATAGCTCTTAAAGGGCCATTTTATTTTTTACAATTTTTTTAAATGGCAAAATGTTTTTATTTTTTTTCTTGCATTTTTGTGTAAATATGAGATCTGAGGTCTTTTTGACCCCAGATCTTATATTTAAGAGGTCCTATCATGCTTTTTTTTATGTTACAAGGGATGTTTACATTCCTTGTAATAGGAATAAAAGTGACATAGGTAACACTTTTATAAGTGACATTTATGATAATCTTGCACCATTTTGCACTTTTTAATGTTCATTCAATTATTATTTAATATTTAGCACCTGATGATGATTTGCATGATTTTGCACTATATTAATTCTTTGTTTTAATTATCTGCACAGCAGCAGCTATTTTATTCACTTTATGAATTTATGGTAATGTGTTGTGCATTTTTTTTAAATAATTTATTTGCGTAGTTTGCACAGTAGCAGTTTTCACAGTAGCTAAATAATCGCATGTACAGCAAATAATTTATTTGTGTAGTTTGCACAGTAGCAGTTTGCACAGCAGCTAAATAATTGCATGCACAGCAAATAATTTATTTGTGTAGTTTTCACAGTAGCAGTTTGCACAGCAGCTAAATAATTGCATGCACAGCCAATAATTTGTTTGCATAGTTTGTACAGTAGCATTTTGCACAGCAGCTTGATAATCGCATACACAGCAAATAATTTATTAACGTAGTTTGCACAGTAGCAGTTTTGCACAGCAGCTAAATAATTCCATGCACAGCAGCAATTTGCATTAGGATTCACCATTAGTATTGATATAATTATTGATTTATTGCACTTTATCTATGAGGTAGAATACATATCAAACTAGGATATTCCATCTTTGTGGTAATATATGGTATATAATTTGCGCTGATCACCTTTTTTATTTATTTTTGTTCAAGTGCATGGTATACACTTTGGGGCTAGCAGCAATCTAACCAACATACCACATTCGGATAGTTTTCACTTTGATAGCGTGAGGGAACCCCATTTTTCTATAGGTACATTTCCTAAATACAATGTCAAATTAACAAGGGACACCAACACAAACCAACCTCCTTGAGGTTAAAAAATACAAGATAATAATGACGTTGTGGTAACTTGACACACAAAACAAGAAATACTATTATGGAGAGCACTAGAATAAAAATGTAGGTCTTGATTTAAAAAACAAAAAAAACAAAAAACTAAATTTAGAAACATTATTATGGAGATCTGATGAAAAACAAAATAAATATTATTCATGAGATCACAAGAAATAATAAAGAAACTCTGTGTGAATATCAGCAGCAATAAATGCGCTGCATTAAACTATTAAAAAAATTGCAGCATGAGGAATGTGCTCTCTCCATTACGAACGCTAGTTTTACCAGACCAAGCACTTCCATCTCGTAATTTATCCTGAGCATGCGTGGCACTTTGTACGTTGGAATTGTGTACACACTATCAGAATTTACGTGAACCGATTTTGTTGTCGGAAAATTTGAGAACCAGATCTCAAATTTTGTTTGATGGAAATTCCAATGGAAATTGGAAATTCTGTCGGAAAATGCGACCATGTGTACAGGGCATAAGTGTGCTATACTGTGATATTCTGCTTCAATTGTCAGTGCAAAATATTAGTTTAGTGTCAGTCTAGAGATAGTGTGAGTGTAGTGAGGAGGACCATCATTCAGCTTTGCATAGTGTGCAGCTAGAGTAGGGCCAGCTCAGATAGTTTTACTGTAGTGTAGTGAGACCGTGTCATTCATACATACATTAATGTAGAATAGGGACAGCTCAGATAGTTTCAGTGTAGTGTAGTGAGACTGTGTCATTCATACATACATTAGTGTAGAGTGGGGACAGTTCAGATAGTTTCAGTGTAGTGTAGTGAGACTGTGTCAGTAATCTTTACATAGTGTATAGCTAGAGTAGGGACAGTTCAGATAGCGTCAGTGTATTGACGGTTGATTGCATTGACTGCCAGTTTAATGCCATTTACTTCTGTGTGCGTTACTGCCAGTTTAATGTCATTTAGTTTTGTTCGTTACTGCCAGTTTAACACCATATAGTTCTGTGTGCGTTACTGCCAGTTTAACGCCAGATAGTTTTGTGTGCATTACTGCCAGTTTAATGCCATATAGTTTTGTGTGTGTTACTACCACTTTAATGCCATATAGTTTTGTGTGCATTACTGTCAGTTTAATGCCATATGTTTCTGTGTGTGTTACTGCCAGTTTAACGCCATATAGTTCTGTGTGTGTTACTGCCAGTTTAACGCCATATAGTTTTGTGCGTTACTGCCAGTTTAATGCCATATAGTTTTGTGTGTGTTACTGCCAGTTTAACGCCATATAGTTTTGTGTGCTTTACTGTCAGTTTAACGCCAACTGCCAGTTTAACGTCATATAGTTCTGTGTGCGTTTATGGCAGTTTAACGCTATATCGTTTTGTGTGTGTTACTGCATGTTCATTGGCTGGCAGCTGAACACGTGGTAAAGGGCTGGGATTGGCCCCTTACTCGGATCTGTGATCACCCAAGTCCCACTGAGGGCGTGGCAAGGCTGCAAAAATGGAGGACGTCAATAAATGTACTCCCGGGAAAGCAGAGCTGCGCTGTAGCCGTCATTATGAAGTAGTTAAATATTTTGAAATCTTCGTTGGCTTCCTCAATAACTTTTCTTTTTATCTATCTTCCCACTGATTCATTCTAACCTCACTGACAATAGTTTGTAGTTCATTTATATTGTGTTTATATCTGTTGCATACCTATATATACTGCTCCTATCATTCTTTCCACATGATGTTCCTCTATTTTCATACCTGTTTCTTTTTTCCATTGCCTTATACCAGTGATGGCGAACCTTGGCACCCCAGATGTTTTGGAACTACATTTTCCATGATGCTCATGCACACTGCAGTGTAGTTGAGAATCATGGGAAATGTAGTTCCCAAACATCTGGGGTGCCAAGGTTCGCCATCACTGCCTTATACCATCGCCAGTTGAAGAGGTGACCTATGGCACACCACATATCCAGATCTCCACCCCCTTCACTTTTGTCTCTTCATACTCTCTTCCTATCTCCCTCTGCTCCCCCCTCCCCAATATCCTATCCTCTTTTTATTAAGTATTTAGTATTGAATAAACCATCCATTTCTCTCAGACATAAGGGGAAGTCCCAATTGTATTGGATTTCTTGTTGCTATAGAATTTTTAGTAACAGTTTTAGTGTCCGCCTCCTTCTCAAGGTTTCTTGTGAGAGAGAAGCCTTGAACATTTTTTATAATTTTTCCTCATGTTCAATCAGTGGCTTTGCCCTCAGATTTGTCCAGATTAGTTTTTTTTTTCCCAGTTTTCAAATCTAACAATTATGTCTCTTGGACTTTCTATCAGCAACCCTTGTGGTCTTCTTATTCTACAGTATATACTCTTTCTACTTTTATCTCATTGGTTTTTTCTTTTCCAAGAATAGGGTTGAAGATTTTCCTTATTATTTCTGTAGCACTAACCCCCGAAAGGAGCTGCTGGTTTTATTCGGGCTTACCATTACCTCTTCTGCTCCCCTCTGGATCTTAGGGGGGTCCCGTGGAAAGTAGCCCAAATGAAGATATATCAGACACGTGGTCCTTTTTGAAGATTTATTTAGGGGTAATGTCAAAGAAAGACACAAGACACAGTGCTTCAATAGAGGGTTAGAGGATAAGGGGAGTTCAGCCACCTAGTAATTGCGGGTTAGAGGTATCAGTCAGATCTAGTGGACAAACAGCTCCACTGACTGGATCCAGCAGTCACCGGATAGGCCCCTCTCACTTGACCTAGCAGCTGATAATATGCCAAACAAAGTCTCTGTCAAAGACTTGTTAATTAAACTTAGTGGTTCTTGAAAGTAGATGCGCAACAAAGTCTCTGCCACAGACTTGTTAACCAAACTTAGAGATTCTTGAAAGATTTTAGGAAGAACTACCATACAGTACCAGATTCTTTCACTTGACCTGGCAATACTGTAAGGATATTGATCCGGGATGCATCCTCAAACTGAGTTTCCAGGCTCCTCCAGAGACACCAGCCTTGTGCTCGGTCCTCCACTGGAAAAGTCCTCCCCTGGATCCTTCAGCTTTCCTTGACTTCTCCCCACAGTCGAGACAGCACAGGACCACCCCTGGATCAGTAGGCCCCAAGACATTCCTGGGCCTACACTCTTAGTTGCGATGCCTGGGGCCAGCAGGCCCCAAGGCACAAGACCATGCGACACACACCCAAGGCCAGGAGGGCATCAGTGCAACCCAATTGGACTGGCACAGAAACCCGAACTTTTAGAGAAATTATTCTGAGCCAAACTACAGCTTCAGATAATTAAATTTGAAAAAACAATAGTGTTTGCTCATCAGGAGCAGGGCGCTACATACTCCCCCCTCCGCATTAGACGATGTCACCATCGTCTGGGAAAAGAAAAACATAAAGACTTTCAGTCCTGAAAGTCTGGTACCTGAACTCAAAACTTGGACAGAGAAGGGAAAAGGGAAGGCAAAACAAACACTCAACACATTAGAATAATTTTACATGCAAACAAGTTACATAACACATAACTAATAATACTAACCTGTATTATGTAAATTAACAATAATCTAACCTGTTATGCAAACCTTCACCACCTAGTGGCAAAAGCATTGAATAACAAGTCCTTTATACACGTGTGGTGACTGGTAGGTAATCTTGTCCCGAAGCATCCTTTATGAGACCTAACACTGTCTAGCTAGTCCCCACAGTCCTTGTATGTTGAGACAAAAGAAGTTTTCCTCTTTAAGAACTGACATGAAAAGAAAGAAAGTCAATAAAACTGGGGATCTGGCAGCGTTATGGCTTTCCCCTTGGCATCCACACTAGTGATGAAGTAAACAATGTTGTCCTTTCCAGGCCGGCAAATAACTATTTTGTCTGCATGGATGTGTCTCCCATAACTCCAGTGTTGAAGACACCCGGTGAAACGATCATCCATGGTACAAGAACATCCTGGTTTGCTAAAAGGTTTTGGCACTTTCAAATAGTCCCAAGCATCATCTGCATACCAACATTCTCTATGCTGTTCAATCTCCTGAATAATTTCTTTAGGTATGTTGTGAATTCATGAAGAAATACATTTAATATTCACTGGCAGAGATGAGAGATTTCAGTAGGACTCAAAAAGTGGATGAACTATAATTTTGATATTATTGAACTGTTACCCTTTTGGAGACCTTTAAAACAAAATACATGATCTCACACTTTTTGTTTTTCCAAATGTGCAGGGGATTAGTTATCTGTAACTTTTACAAACCCTGTGTTGAAACAAGAGACTGGAACAATGGTAGCTTTTGTCACCAAACAAAAAGATGTGTACTTATTTTATTGGTTAGATTGAGAAGACCAAACTTGCATAGGGAATGATCACATGGAAATAATCCTTAACTAGAAAACCCCATTGTACGCAAGTGAAGACTGTTTGTAATATACAACCATGAAGACAAAATTCAATAGCTGACACCTTGTCCAATAAAACCTATTGTGTGAATTTTAGGGCACAGCTAAGCTATGTAAACATTTATTGGACTGCTCAAAGTCCATCTCAAAACACGATGTTAGAGGGATATGCAAGTCAGACATATTTTAAAAGTACTCATACGGTGAATATAAGTCATTCAAATTATATGTGATATTTGTAGGTCACAAAAGAGATATGATAATTTTAGTATCTAATGATCTAAAGAACTTTGTCATAGAAAAGAAAATATATATGAAAGTGTATCATAAGTGTATCATAAGTAGAAGTGTTTTAGCAATGAATTAGTATTATGAAAAACATATAATCATGATTATAACTGTATAAGAATTGAACCTATGTCTAGATAAACAAATATTGATTGAATACCCGAATTATACTTGTATCTATATAGATAATAATTTTATGTGATTTTGATTGATATATATATAACCGGTGTCCTTTCTAAATGGACTAAAGATCTAATAGATATACATTGATATACATATATATAACCATTTTATATAATGGGGATTATTCAAAATTATGTCAAGCATATGTTCTATTATATCGGTTACTATGATTCCTGAACATTAGAGATATATTCGTTAGAACATGTATAAAAACGATTGCATATTATAAAAATAAAAATATTAACTAAAAGAGATAAAACACCAAACACATATGAGACACCTGGTGGTTGAAGGTGCTATTACCTTAAAATCATTAGACTCCTGGGAAAGGTGATCAATACATGTTACCTGCCAATGAGAAGGGAACACATACCCTTTTGGGCAGAACTTAGTAAATTTTATGATCTTATTGTTTAAGAGGGTATTTAAGTAACAAGAAAGATGCCATAGAAGAGAGCTCAGGGGACGCACCCTGGGGGGACACTGGGAGACTCCCAGACACTCATGCACCATGCATGAATACATATTTTTACATTCACGAATAGTGATGGACGAACTTCCGACGGGACGTTTCGCGAACGCGAAACGCGAACGGACACAAACGTTCGCGAAAACGACCGTTCGCCGCGGGCTCCATTGACTTCAATGGGAGGCGAATTTCGCAAACCTTTAGGTCGAATTTGCGGCCACGGGGTAATTATTAGGGGGTAGCACGTAGTCCCACCACCTGGACAATAGCATAATACATGTATGAGGTGAATTTGGGATCGATAACTACAAGCATTTTTTTTTTATTTGGGAAATTGTTCTGACAATTCAGGACTATGGAGCTAATGAAGGCAATGGAGGAGAGGGAAGGTCAGGGACCAGGGTAGGCAAACAAGAGGGTGCAGGAGATACAGAGCACTGACAGCAGCACCGTAATACAGAGCACTGACATCAGCACCGTGACATACAGCGCTGACAGCAGCTCCGTGACATACAGCGCTGACAGCAGCTCCGTGACATACAGCGCTGACAGCAGCTCCGTGACATACAGCGCTGACAGCAGCTCCGTGACATACAGCGCTGACAGCAGCTCCGTGACATACAGCGCTGACAGCAGCACCGTGACATACAGCGCTGACAGCAGCTCCGTGACATACAGCGCTGACAGCAGCTCCGTGACATACAGCGCTGACAGCAGCTCCGTGACATACAGCACTGACAGCAGCTCCGTGACATACAGCGCTGACAGCAGCTCCGTGACATACAGCGCTGACAGCAGCACCGTGACATACAGCGCTGACAGCAGCTCCGTGACATACAGCGCTGACAGCAGCTCCGTGACATACAGCGCTGACAGCAGCTCCGTGACATACAGCGCTGACAGCAGCTCCGTGACATACAGCGCTGACAGCAGCTCCGTGACATACAGCGCTGACAGCAGCTCCGTGACATACAGCGCTGACAGCAGCTCCGTGACATACAGCGCTGACAGCAGCTCCGTGACATACAGCGCTGACAGCAGCTCCGTGACATACAGCGCTGACAGCAGCTCCGTGACATACAGCGCTGACAGCAGCTCCGTGACATACAGCGCTGACAGCAGCTCCGTGACATACAGCGCTGACAGCAGCTCCGTGACATACAGCGCTGACAGCAGCTCCGTGACATACAGCGCTGACAGCAGCACCGTAAGCAGCCCCAGGAGGAAGTCAGCACAGCACAGGGATGGTGTGATCCCCTCATAATAAGAACCCCCAGGAGGAAGTCAGCACAGCACAGGGATGGTGGGAGCCCCTCATAATAAGAACACCCAGGAGGAAGTCAGCACAGCACAGGGATGGTGGGAACCCCTCATAATAAGCAGCCCCAGTAGAAATATGACACCGCTCAACCTCTTCAAAGAGGAGGGTAGGGGCATATAGTACGGTGTGCTTTTTTGGGTCAGGGAAGTGAGCCAAATGAATTAAGAAGGTCTGTGTGCTTGATTCCAAAAATTGTTTATAGACATATACATGGTCTACTGATCACATGTGTTGAATTCCTCCGAGATCCATGCCTCATTCATTTTTAGAAATGTGAGGTAGTTAACACTGTGGTGAGCTAGGCGAGTACGCTTATCGGTCACAATCCCCCCTGCTGCGCTGAACGTCCTTTCGGACAGGACACTGGATGAGGGGCAAGCCAACAGTTCGATTGCAAATTGGGCAAGCTCTGGCCAGAGGTCAAGCCTGCCCACCCAGTAGTCTAGGGGTTCATCACTCCTCAGAGCGTCCACATCGGCCGTTAACCCAATGTAGTCGGACACCTGACGGTCTAGGCGTTCCCTGATGCTGGATCCGGATGACACCTGTCGATGGGTCGGCTGAAAGAATGACCTCATATCCGAAGTCACCAACACATCTTCAAACCGGCCTCTTCTTGCAGGCGCTGTTGGATTGGTACCCGCAAATCCTTCTCTGGGAGTGGGAATTGCTCCTCTGCCAGCGCACGCAAAAGCAGAATGCAGCATTTCTCGAAGCAAGGCCTGGAAGTGCTGCATTCTGACAGCCCTCTGCGACGGCGGTAACATTTCCGCCATTTTGTGTTTGTACCGGGGGTCTAAGTACGTTGCCACCCAGTACTGGTCCTTGACCCTCATGCTTTTTATACGGGGGTCCCTATTAAAACACTGGAGCATGAAGGCCCCCATTTGCACTAAAGTGGAAGCGGTGTGGTGGCCTGGCTCCTGCTCATCATCCAGGATAATGTCGTCCTCTTCATTCTCCTCTCCCCATCCTCGCACAACAGGGATCCCAGAAAGGTTTAAAGCATGCTCTTCTTGCTCCTGCTCATCCGCCCCGGCACCATCCTCCTCTGACTCCTCATCAGACTCCTGTTGTTGACTTGTCTCAGATAGAGTAGCCCCCCCTGGGAATTCATCCAGCATTGCGACTTCCTCATCTTCCCGCTCCTGCTCCTCCACAGCCTGATCAATGACACGACGCAATGCACGCTCCAGAAAGAAGGCATAAGGTACCATGTCACTGATGGCGCCATGGCTGCGACTGACCAGTTTGGTGATCTCCTCAAATGGCCGCAGAAGTCTGCATGTGTCGCGCATGAGCAGCCACTGGCGCGGTGAAAAAAAACCCAGCTCCCCAGAACCGTTTCTTTCGCAGAGTTCATACAGGTAGACGTTAACTGCACGTTTCTGCTGGAGCAGCCTATCAAGCATATAGAAGGTTGAGTTCCATCGCGTCGGGCAATCGCAAATAAGACGTCTGACCGGCAGATGGTGTCGCCGCTGAATGTCAGCAAGGCGAGCCATGGCCGTGTAAGATCTTCTGAAATGGGCCGAGATTTTCCTTGCCTGCCGCAAGATGTCCTGGACCCCAGGGTATTTGACAAGGAATCGCTGCACGACCAAGTTTAAGACGTGTGCCATGCACGGCACGTGCGTGATTTTGCCCTGTTTCAATGCGCTAAGCAGATTGGCACCGTTGTCACACACCACTTTACCAACTGTCAAATTGAGCGGTGTTAGCCACTCATCTGCCTGTGAACGCAAAGCTGAAAGGAGTGCCGGGCCAGTGTGGCTCTTTGCTTCCAGGCACAACAGACGCAGCACGGCATGGCAACGTCTCACCTGGCATGTGGAATAGGTTCTGGGGAGCTTGGGCGGTGCAGTGGAAGAGACGCTAGCAGCGGAAAAGGAGGAGGCAGCTGAGGAGGAGAGGGAGGAGGATGGAGTAGGAGGAGGAGAAGAAGAGTCAGGCCTGCATGCAATCCGTGGCGGTAAAACCAAATCTACACGGGTGCCACGGGTTACATGCTTGACGGCCGTCAGAAGGTTCACCCAGTGGGCAGTAAAACTGATATACCTTCCCTGCCCGTGTTTGCTAGACCACGTGTCTGTGGTCAGATGTATCTTGGCACCGACACTGTGTGCCAGAGATACATTCACTTGCCGCTGAACATGGCCATATAGCTCTGGGATGCCCTTCTCTGAGAAATACTTCCTTCCTGGGACCTTCCATTGTGGTGTTCCAATGGCCACAAATTTGCGAAAGGCCTCCGAGTCCACCAGTTTATATGGCAGTAGTTGGCGGGCTATGAGTTCTGACAAGCCAGCCGCCAACCGTTGGGCAAGAGGGTTATCCGGCGTCATCATTTTTTTACGCTCAAACATTAGGCCCACGGAAGCCTGCCTTTTTGCAGAAAAATGTGAGCTTGGCGTGATGGAAGGTGGAGTGGAGGACAATTGTGAGGAGAGAGGAGAAGGAGAAGTAGAAGACGAGGCTGGACGGTGAGAGCCTGCAGTGTGGCTTTGTGTGTTCCGTTGCTCCCACTGGGCTCGGTGATGGCTGCTCATGTGCCTTCTTAAGGCGGTCGTCCCTAGGTGAGTATTGGGCTTACCGCGACTAACGCGTTGACTGCAAAGATTGCAGATGGCAACGCTATTGTCAGCAGCGGACACGTTAAAAAAAGCCCACACTGCGGAGCCATGTGCCGGTGTCCTGGGAGCGCCAGATGTGACCGTACATGGTCGATGACTCGCTCCTGATACATTTGCAGTCTGCTTTGTCCCTGCTGTGCAATGTAAGTCATTGCTGCTTCTCCTCCCTATCTGCTGGTCCATATCTCCCTCTGAACTCCCCTCCTCTTCCTCTCTTGTGGGCACCCACGTGACATCACTAGACACGTCATCATCAACGTCACCTTCCCCACCGCTATAAGTAGAGTAGGCAGCAACACCGGGGACCAACCTCCTCCTTGGGCTGATCTGGGTACTGGCGTCAGACTGCTGAGTAGCGCTTGTTGCTACCTCCTCTTCCTGATCCAATACCAAGAGTGGCTGCGCATCAGAAATGTCCTCTTGATATGGATCGGAAAATAATTCCAGTGACTCAAGCGGAAGGTATGTGGTGGTGGTGGTGGTGGTCGTGTTGTTGGTGGTAGTGTCTTTGGGGGTGCACATAGCAGAGAGTGAAGAAGAGGGTGCAGATCGAGAGGATGAGGAGGGTGCAGAAGAGTAAGGCTGAGCGAGCCACTCAACCAAGTCTGGTGCATCCTTTAAAGTAATTGAACGCACCTTCTGCAACTTCCCACTTTGGCTCAAGCCTGTTGCTCCTGCCCTACCCCTACCACCCCTGCGGAAGGGCCTGCCTCTTCCTCTGCATGTCATTTTTTAAATGACCCTGTGACAAAACTCTTAGTCCCTATACCGCTGAAGGACTGCTGCAGTATAGGTGAGCGGTCAGCAGTGGTGCACGTCAACCCTATCTATTGTGGACCTATAGCGGTCCTTACAGAACAGCAGACTGTACCGCACTCAAGCCTATGTACCGTAGCACCCTATACCAAGTTACCAGTCCTTATAAGAACTTTTGTGGACCAAGCAGGTTGTGTATTAGTGTTTAGCAGACTGTACGTCAGTCCCTATACCGCTGAAGGACTGCTGCAGTATAGGGCAGCGGTCAGCAGTGGTGCACGTCAACCCTATCTATTGTGGACCGATAGCGGTCCTTACAGAACAGCAGACTGTACCGCACTCAAGCCTATGTACCGTAGCACCCTATACCAAGTTACCAGTCCTTATAAGAACTTTTGTGGAACAAGCAGGTTGTGTGTTAGTGATTAGCAGACTGTACGTCAGTCCCTATACCGCTGAAGGACTGCTGCAGTATAGGGCAGCGGTCAGCAGTAGTGCACGTCAACCCTATGTATTGTGGACCGATAGCGGTCCTTACAGAACAGCAGACTGTAACGCACTCAGGCCTATGTACCGTAGCACCCTATACCAAGTTACCAGTCCTTATAAGAACTTTTGTGGACCAAGCAGGTTGTGTATTAGTGTTTAGCAGACTGTGCGTCAGTCCCTATACCGCTGAAGGACTGCTGCAGTATAGGGCAGCGGTCAGCAGTAGTGCACGTCAACCCTATGTATTGTGGACCGATAGCGGTCCTTACAGAACAGCAGACTGTAACGCACTCAGGCCTATGTACCGTAGCACCCTATACCAAGTTACCAGTCCTTATAAAAACTTTTGTGGACCAAGCAGGTTGTGTGTTAGTGTTTAGCAGACTGTGCGTCAGTCCCTATACCGCTGAAGGACTGCTGCAGTATAGGGCAGCGGTCAGCAGTAGTGCACGTCAACCCTATGTATTGTGGACCGATAGCGGTCCTTACAGAACAGCAGACTGTAACGCACTCAGGCCTATGTACCGTAGCACCCTATACCAAGTTACCAGTCCTTATAAGAACTTTTGTGGACCAAGCAGGTTGTGTATTAGTGTTTAGCAGACTGTGCGTCAGTCCCTATACCGCTGAAGGACTGCTGCAGTATAGGGCAGCGGTCAGCAGTAGTGCACGTCAACCCTATGTATTGTGGACCGATAGCGGTCCTTACAGAACAGCAGACTGTAACGCACTCAGGCCTATGTACCGTAGCACCCTATACCAAGTTACCAGTCCTTATAAGAACTTTTGTGGACCAAGCAGGTTGTGTATTAGTGTTTAGCAGACTGTGCGTCAGTCCCTATACCGCTGAAGGACTGCTGCAGTATAGGGCAGCGGTCAGCAGTAGTGCACGTCAACCCTATGTATTGTGGACCGATAGCGGTCCTTACAGAACAGCAGACTGTAACGCACTCAGGCCTATGTACCGTAGCACCCTATACCAAGTTACCAGTCCTTATAAGAACTTTTGTGGACCAAGCAGGTTGTGTATTAGTGTTTAGCAGACTGTGCGTCAGTCCCTATACCGCTGAAGGACTGCTGCAGTATAGGGCAGCGGTCAGCAGTAGTGCACGGCAACCCTATGTATTGTGGACCGATAGCGGTCCTTACAGAACAGCAGACTGTACTGCACTCAGGCCTATGTACCGTAGCACCCTATACCAAGTTACCAGTCCTTATAAAAACTTTTGTGGACCAAGCAGGTTGTGTGTTAGTGTTTAGCAGACTGTGCGTCAGTCCCTATACCGCTGAAGGACTGCTGCAGTATAGGGCAGCGGTCAGCAGTAGTGCACGTCAACCCTATGTATTGTGGACCGATAGCGGTCCTTACAGAACAGCAGACTGTAACGCACTCAGGCCTATGTACCGTAGCACCCTATACCAAGTTACCAGTCCTTATAAGAACTTTTGTGGACCAAGCAGGTTGTGTATTAGTGTTTAGCAGACTGTGCGTCAGTCCCTATACCGCTGAAGGACTGCTGCAGTATAGGGCAGCGGTCAGCAGTAGTGCACGGCAACCCTATGTATTGTGGACCGATAGCGGTCCTTACAGAACAGCAGACTGTACCGCACCCAAGCCTATGTACCGTAGCACCCTAGACAGACCAAGTTACCAGTCCTGATAAAGAGCTTTGTGGAACAAGTGAGTTGTGAATGATTAGCAGACTGCAGCAGAAGGGCAGCAGTCAAGTATAATATTCTTTCTATATTTGGAAGAAAGAATATTATACGTGTACAAGCCTATTACCGTACCACTGATACCAGTCCTGAAAAGAACCTTTGTGGAACTAATAGTAACAGCAAGTCTTTAAAATTATCCTCACTGCCTGACACACTGCTTCCTGCCTGTCCCTATACAAATTGGCAAAAAAGAGTAGGCTGGAACGATTAGCTGGAATAGCTCTTTTGTGGACCTGATAGTAACAGCTAATGATGATGATGATGATGATGATGAAGAAAGACTAATCTGGCTGAGCTGTCCCTAAAATAGCAGCATACAGCGCTCTGTCCCTTTATCTAAACTGACAAAAGAAACTCAGGCTGCTGACCTAACACCTATACCAGTCCTGAAAAGAACTTTTGTGTACCAAATAGCTAGCGTTTTCTCTGTCCCTACTCCACACAGGATCCTTTCCCTACAGTGACAGAAGAAAGAATGTAAAATGGCCACCGGATCGGGTGTATTTATAGGTTAGGGGGAATGTCCAAGTGTCCATGAGCTGTCATGTCTCAATTGGTTGTCCTGTAACACATGATAAACGTGTCACGAAAGGTTAAAGTTCTTGTATACATTAAACACGTAAGTCCGCCGGGGCGAACGACGGAAAAAGGCGTTCGAACCCGCGGACGGCGAAAGTCGGAAATTCGCCGCGAAACGACCGCCGGGCGAACCGTTCGGCCATCACTATTCACGAAGATCCCTGCTCCTTGGAACTCAGAGGTCACACAAAGTAATTCCTCTGTAAGAGAATCCATCCTGAAAGCCACGGCAGCCATCTTAAAAATCCTGGTAACCAACAATCCAGACTAGTAGCCATTTGGAATGGGTAAATATTTTGTTTATTATATCTTCTATGTTCTCTTAAATATTGATGTTTCGAATATTCTATTATTGAAAATCGTTCTCCCGAATCAATAACCACCTTTTAGATTTTTTTCTCTAAATTCAATTTTTCATTATAAATTTCTTTTCGCATAGTTGCCAATTTTATTGACAAACAAATGTCTAATTTATTTCACATTGTTAACCACTTACCTGCAGTATAGTAACGGTTGGACGTGTGAAATACAGACATTCTGTTTAATTGTCAATCAAAAGGTTATTGATTCTACAGAGAAGTGATAATGGCGATAATTAAGTTCAAAGTACTACACTCCCATTTTGTGGGTGTTTCCATTAATTGTCAAGGTGTTCATGTGACGCAATCGATATTTTAATTTCATGTAAATATTTGTCTTAAATAACCAATAAATGTAACTATTTTGTATGATCACTTGTCTCCGTGAATAAGTTTCACATGTATAGACTGTGTCATATAGATTGATTTTGTATTTTAAAAATATCTCTGTTAAAAATTACTTTCCTTAAAAAACACAACAGGTACATAGAGAAATTCCAGACCATACTCGGTAGCTACCCGTTTGTTCAGCAGCCACTGTGATCAGACGAGTCTAGGCAAAGATCGAGCACTCCCCAATCCAGGAGTCTTCTAACCGGACTAAAGTATTGTCTTTGGACACAGTCTCAGCAATGGTAACTGGGGTTCCCGCCCGAGGCGATGCACTCCCTGAGTTCAAGGTTAGCCAACTTGACACATTACATGTTGCGGGGACATCATCAGCTTTTGCCCACAACATCTCTTTGGACATGGTTTCAAACAGGTCATCGTCCCCAGATATGTCTGACAAAGAGTCTATCTCAGAGTCCCGTAACTCTTCTGCCAGTAAATATCTACAAACAGTCCCACTAGGTACATGTTCCCCAGATTTCTCACCCATTCCTATAGTGGATTCCCTGGGAGCAATCACTTTCTCCGGATCCGGTCCAGGTAATTTCTGAGGTTGGCCTCGACCGCGGCCGCAGGAGGCTTTCACGTATCCCACTGCATCCTCTGAGTAGATGCAGAAAGCTGAGTGGTGGTGGAAGGAACAGCTTCCACAATGTCTATCTTCAACCCTATTCCTCTGGGGGCAGTCACAGTACCCCCTCCCTCAGGAACACTGATTGTAGCGGTAGGTTTTGCAAATGTAGGCCCGGCCACAGGAGCAAATGTAGCGGTCTCCTCGGTGGCGATACCCGTAGCCCAGTCCATTCTGTAGGCACGAGGTGGCACGATGTCAGAGCTGGCTTAGCCCTTCCTCCTCTGGGCTGGCCGCTCAGCTGTCGGCTAATTGCCAGCTCTCTTCTTTTTCCACAGTTACCAGCTGTTCCCAATGATGCTCGTCTGACCTGCCTATTTAAAGCCTTCCTGCTCACTTTTTCATTTGCCTTCGCGTTGGTCACATCACAGGAAACCATCTCCTGCTGTTTGTTTCAAGACTGGCTTGCTGACATCCCACCTGGCTTCTTATCCTGCTTGCGGTTGCTCTCCTTGGATCCCTGACTTCCGGCCTGGCTGATTACCCGATCTGGTTAATGATCTTTGGACTGGCTGATTACCCGATCTGGCTACAGGACTCTGGCTATGCTTGACTACGCTTTTTTCTATTTACCTTTTTATTTTTATTAAAAAACAAGTGTGATTTGATTGTACTTCTGTCTCATGGTTTCTGACACATGGTAGGCTGCTCCAAAGCGAACAGGTACTCCCTGCAATGCAGAAGTCAAACAAACGGGCGGGGGTTTGCGACCAGTCTCTCACACCTGTTGCATAGCATGCCCAAGGCCTCAACATCTCCCGTAGTATACAGGATGAAACGCCCCTTTGGTCTCAAGTGAATCCCTGTATCAGTCAGCAGAGTTCCAGACAGTCTGATAGCCATAGTGGTACCCCCAGAAGGCATCCTGGGTCCCATAACACACGGTAATCCTGATACTCGGAACATTTTCTCAGCAAATATGGACTCTTCTCTTCAGCATCCCACACAGACACGTGGTGCCTCGTGCAGACAGAGAAGCTCCTCCTATTGGCTCCTCTGATCAAGTAACTCACAGGCTTTTCTTGACTCCGCCCACAGCTCACATGCCAGGTAGTAACCTGCAATTAGCCCCTTATGAATAAAACATGGCACAGTCCAGAACCCTCTATTGTGTAGGCTTCAAACAGTTTCCTTGAATTGCGAGAGCAACGGCAAATCCCGGAAACACGAGCCCCCACATGTAGCACTAACCCCCGAAGGAGCTGCTGGTTTTATTCATGCTTACCGTTAACTCTTCTGCTCGCCTCTTCATCTTAGGGGGGTTCTGTGGAAAGTAGCCCAAATGAAGCTATATCAGACATGTGGTCCTTTTTGAAGATTTATTTAGGGGTAATACCAAAGAAAGACACAAGACACAGTCCTTCAATAGAGGGTTAGAGGATAAGGGGAGTTCAGCCACCTAGTAATTGCGGGTTAGAGATATCAGTCAGATCCAGAATACAAACAGCTCCACAGCCTGGATCCAGCAGTCACCAGATAGGTCCCTCTCACTTGACCTAGCAGCCGATGATATGCCAAACAAAGTCTCTGCCACAGACTTGTTAATTAAACTTAGTGGTTCTTGAAAGTAGATGCACAACAAAGTCTCTGCCACAGACTTGTTAACCAAACTTAGAGATTCTTGAGAGTTTTTAGGAAGAACCACCATGCAGTACCAGATTCTTTCAGCCGACCCGGCGATACTGTAAGGATATTGATCCGGGATGCATCCTCAAACTGAGTTTCCAGGCTCCTCCAGAGACACCAGCCTTGCGCTCGGTTTTCCACTGGAAAAGTCCTCCCCTGGATCCTTCAGCTTTCCTTGGCTTCTCCCCGCAGGCGACACAGCACAGGACCACCCCTAGATCAGTAGGCCCCAAGACATTCCTGGGCCTACACTCTTAGTTGCGATGCCTGGGGCTAGCAGGCCCGAGGTGCAAGACCATGCGACACAGACCCCAGGCCAGGAGGGCCCTGGGGTTGGGATCACGGACCCCAGAAAACTAACCCAGAAAAATGGTGTCGTACCTTAAATACCCTCTCCCAGAATGCACAGCAGGGAAACCACACCCACTGAACCATTTCCGAGCAAGAAGCGGTATTCAATGCATTCAGCCTGCTGCTGTTTCACACCCACTGACTGTGACAGCGACACCTACAGTCAGGTGGGAATCAGGGCAACCCAACTGGACTGGTACAGAAACCCGAACTTTTAGAGAAATTATTCTGAGCCAAACTACAGCTTCAGATAATTAAATTTGAAAAAAACAACAGCATCTGCTCATCAGGAGCAAGGCGCTACATTTCTAATAGATTTTCTGTCTGAGAGAGTTCTGGAAGGCCTCGTAGTCTTAGGTTTTTCCTTCGATCTCTGTTTTCTTGGTCTTCTAATCTATATGCTTGTTCTTGTTGTTCTTTTTTTAATATTTCTAATTCTTTTTGTAGCTCTTTTATCTTGTTTGTATGGGAGTCCGTTTTTTTTTTCAACTTCCTCTACTCGAGGAAGCATATGGCTTAAAACTTTATGTATTGTTTCCAATTCTTTTTTTAATGAGTTTTCCAAGGACGTAAACATTATTTCCATGTCTTTTTTTTATGGCAACTGTGGAATATTCTGTTGTTCTTCATCTCTTCTTATACGCAAGTCAGACTCCTGATCTGTTTTAAGGCCTGAGAATGTACTGATTTCTACCAGTGTTTTATTCTGGCCCTTTTTCTCCTTTTTTTCTTTGGGTTCTATTTGGCGTCCCTTGGTCCTCTGTTGTTTTCCTGTTGTTTGACTTTCTCCTTTGCCATCCCCTCCTTGTTTTATATTTATGCATAGGGCCTGAACTCCGGCTTAAGCTCGTACGGGTGCTTTTGGCACTGCCTCTTGCAGGTTTACCCCTCATTTTATCTACTTACTAGGAGGGGGGAGAAGGGGGGAGCAAAGGATGCTTATTATATCGGTACCACAAAGGGAAGCAGGGCCAGCCCAAGACAGCTCAAGGGAAGGAGGATCAAAAGATTTCCATAGTCAAGATCAGAAGATACCTTTAACTAGTGCACTTTTTGCCATCCAGCAGCAATGGGTCCAAATCTCTTAGCGTATATGCATATTATCTCCTAGACCATATACAGTGGTGTGAAAAAGTGTTTGCCCCCTTCCTCATTTCCTGTTCCTTTGCATGTTTGTCACACTTAAGTGTTTCGGAACATCAAACCAATTTAATCAATAGTCAAGGTCAACACAAGTAAACACAAAATGCAATTTGTAAATGAAGGTGTTTATTATTAAAGGTGAAAAAAAATCCAAACCATCATGGCCCTGTGTGAAAAAGTGATTGCCCCCCTTGTTAAAACATACTATAACTGTGGTTGTCCACACCTGAGTTCAATTTCTCTAGCCACACCCAGGCCTGATTATTGCCACACCTGTTCACAATCAAGGCATCACTTAAATAGGAGCTGCTTGACACAGTAAGGTCCACCAGAAGATCCTTAAAAGCTACACATCATGCCGAGACCCAAAGAAATTCAGGAACAACTGAGAAAGAAAGTAATATTTTTTCAGTCTGGAAAGGGTTATAAAGCCATTTTCAAAGCTTTGGGAATCCAGCGAACCACAGTGAGAGCCATTATCCACAAATGGCGAAGACATGGAACAGTGGTGAACCTTCCCAGGAGTGGCCGGCCGCCCAAAATTACCCCAAGAGCGCAGCGACGACTCATCCAAGAGGTCACAAAAGACCCCACAACAACGTCCAAGGAACTGCAGGCCTCACTTGCCTCAGTTAAGGTCAGCGTTCATGCCTCCACCATCAGGAAAAGACTGGGCAAAAATGGCCTGCATGGCAGAGTTCCAAGGAGAAAACCACTGCTGAGCAAAAAGAACATCAAAGCTTGTCTCAATTTCTCCACAACACATCTTGATGATCCCCAAGACTTTTGGGACAACATTCTGTGGACTGATGAGACAAAAGTGGAACTCTTTGGAAGGTGTGTGTCCAAGTATATCTGGCGTAGAAGGAACACTGCATTTCATAAAAAGAACATTATACCAACAGTAAAATATGGTAGTGTGATGGTCTGGGGCTGTTTTGCTGCTTCAGGACCTGGAAGACTTGGCGTGATAAAAGGAACTATGAATTCTGCTGTCTACCAAGAGATCCTGAAGGAGAATGTCCGACCATCTGTTTGTGTACTCAAGCTGAAACGAACTTGGGTTCTGCAGCAGGACAATGATCCTAAACACACCAGCAAGTCCACCACCGAATGGCTGAAGAAAAACAAAATGAAGACTTTGGAGTGGCCTAGCCAAAGTCCTGACCTCAATCCTATTGAGATGTTGTGGTATGACCTTAAAAAGGCCGTTCATGCTCGAAAACCCTCTAATGTAACTGAATTAGGACAATTCTGCAAAGATGAGTGGGCCAAAATTCCTCCAGGACGCTGTAAAAGCCTCATTGCACGTTATCGCAAACGCTTGGTTGCAGTTGTTGCTGCTAAGGGTGGCCCAACCAGTTATTAGGTTTAGGGGGCAATCACTTTTTCACACAGGGCCATGATGGTTTGGATTTTTTTTCACCTTTAATAATAAACACCTTCATTTACAAATTGCATTTTGTGTTTACTTGTGTTGTCCTTGACTATTGTTTAAATTGGTTTGATGTTCCGAAACACTTAAGTGTGACAAACATGCAAAGGAACAGGAAATGAGGAAGGGGGCAAAAACTTTTTCACACCACTGTATATCCTACCATATACCGACATTCACAGATAGTTCAGTTATTTCAGGAAAATAGTGTATTATTGATTAGTGCAGTCCCACCTGCTCAACATCTGCATACTCGAATCACACCAGTCCCTCAGTGTATATGTATATTTGACACATTAGACACATTATACCAGTTGTATCTTAGCATATAGTTGTATGGCACCTGCTTCCACTGTTGATGGGACCATTCTTTTTTGGGTGTACTCTCTCCCAACCTTCCAGCTTATTTTATTTCCAAAGAAACAGTTGTATATAGACTAAGGCTGTTTTTAAAGTTCCATTTATCTGAAGGGAGGGAGCTCATCCCTGTTCCACAGAATCTCTCCACGGTGGGCATACTCGGGTTTTTCCGGCTCTGCCTGGATCCACTAGGCTCCACTCGCCACTCCTCGAGTGGCCTCAGCCTGTCGCTTGGTCCTCAGCGACCTCCTCCGAGTCCCCCTGTGTGGCCAATTGCCGGTCTACAAGCACCCGAGTACCTCCGCCTTCCTACCTGTCCAAGGGGCCCATGGGACTGCGATCTCCTCACTGGGCCAGCAGATAGACTGGGTGGCACGTCGGCCCTGTACTCCTTGTCCTTCTCGGGGGTCCCACGCCTTCTCCCTCCTCTGTTTCTCCGCAAAAGCGCCCTGTGTCTCCCAGCCAAGGGGAGGGAGATGTAGAGGCAGAAAGAGGAAGCGAACCTCCACCATGGCTGCAGTCGTAACCACAGCTGATGCAAGAGCTCCTCCACCGCGGTGTTCCTGCAACAGGACCTCAAGGCCTGGTGTGTTTCTGTGGAGAAGGGGCTCTAGCCAGATCTCACACGGACCAGGTCTTGGGAAAGGGACACAGGGGAGGCTAGTCAGATTCCTGGAAATCAGGAGCTCCTACAGCGTGCACCTAGCTGGCGCCATTACCAGGCTCCTCCCTTCATGTCAAGGGGTCCCGCTACCATTACTGCCAGTTTAACGCCATTTACTTTTGTGTGCATTACTGCCAGTTTAACGCCATATAGTTGTGTGCGTCACTTTAGGTTTGGCGTATTATATTGCAGTATATTATAGTGTATCCGTGGCGTGTGTCTGTGTAGTGTGAGCACTCAAATTATAGTGCACCAAACACCTGTTTACATAGATTAAAGTGCATCTACGTACAGCTTTCAACTTCTTCTTTACATTTGCTTATAAGCACCACCCCCTCCCTCCCAATAATGTCTGGGAGGACAACAAGGAGAGGCAGACATTCCCTTGGCATTGTAAGGGGACCAGCAACAAATGTTCCACAGGCGAAACTGGACGTGGTGGTCAGTCCTCAGACAGGGCATAATTTCCTCTGTTTAGTGAGTTTGCCCATGCTATCTGGCCACAGCATGCATATGAGGTGGTGTACTGGCTTACTAAACCTTCCTCATCCTCCTCATCCTCTGTCATGCAAGCAGAGACAAGTGTTCAGTCCCTTGCAGTTGCCAGAGTGGCTAAACCTGCCTCCTTGTCCATATCTATTCCTGCTATAGCCCCAACATCAGCCATTGAGGAGTCAGCTGAGATTTGTTTGACCACAGCCTCAGCCACTTGCTCCTTGATGATGCCCAGCCATTACTGGATTCAGATGTTGGTTCTGAGGTTGAGGATGACAGGTACATGAGCCTAGAGAGAGGGAGGAACACTGGTCGACAAATTGGCATTCATGTTCCCCAAGCCACAGCGTATTTGCAAGTTGTCTCCAGTGGTAATGATGGAGATGATGATGATGAGGTCACTGATGCAACTTGGGTGCCAGATAGAGCAGAGGAGGAAACTGAAGGTGAGGTGGCACAACCCCAAGGAGGCCAACATCAAGAAAAAGTAGAGAGCAGCTACTCTATTCCATCACATTCTGCAGCTCCTAGCCCACCTCCCAAAGTTCAGCTGTCTGGGCCTTTTTAAGCACATCTGCAGCAGATCATCTGATATCTGCAAACTATGTCTCGTGCAGATCAAATGTGGCAAAAACACCAACCATTTGGGTACAACATGCTTAACAAGGCATTTAACGTCCAACCACTCAGCCCATTGGCAAGGGCCCCTAAAAGCCACACTTCAGCCTGCTCCTTCTATACCGAGTCATTACCTCTCAGCAGCCTCCACTGACAGGGATAATGGTATAGCACAGGGTGTCCCAGGTCCTAGCAGCACATCTGCCAGCAGCACACCACTAGCTGTAGACTGTAGCCAGCAACTTTCTCTGCCCCATCTACTGCAGCGGAAAAAAAAATACAGTCCCTGCCACCCACATGCCCAGTGTCTAAATGCAAGCTTGTCAAAGCTGTTGTCTCTCCAACTTCTGCCTTTCAGCCTGGTGGAGTCTGCCCCCTTCTGTGACAATGTGCTGTACCATAATGGCAGGTTCCCAGTTGTTACTACTTTTCACGTAAGGCCGTTTCATCTCTCTACCATCACATGGAAGGGAATGTTCTGGCATCGTTATTTAAGGCAGTCAGCCATAAAATCCACCTTTCTGCTGACACGTGATCCAGCAAGCATGGACAGGGATGATATATTTAATTCACAGCACACTTGCAGCTCAAAAGGATGCAGGACAGGGCTCGGTGCTGCAGCTTGTTGTACCCCCATGTCTACATACAGCTGATGGTGATGATGCCAGACCTGTGAGCTCTACCCCTTCCTCCTCTTCCACCACCTCCATGCCCTCCTCTGCAGAATTGTCTTATGAACATCTGGTACCCCCCCCCAAAGGGCTATTCCCAGAGTCAAGCTAAAAGGTGCCATGCAGTGCTTCAGCTGGTGTGTTTAGGGGACAGGAATTACACCGGAGCAGAGATTCTTGCAGCTCTGCAGGGACAGGCCCAGAGGTGGTTCACACCACGCCAGCTGGAGTATTTTATTTTAGAATTTTTTCCTGATATGATTGGATGGCTAACATATATTTTCGGGTTCCTTATAATTTGTGCAAATCAAGTTCCTGATTCCTAATAAATTACAATGTTTTTTATATTTATTCCCATATCTATATATGAAGATTTTATATAATACATTTTTATATTTATTCTTTTTATTTTTTTTAATTACATTTTTATTTATTATTTTTAGATTAATTTTATATATTTTTAAATTCTAAGAGGAAGGACGTTTTGTTTTTGTCCTTTTGCTTTTTATCTGTTAAATAAAGTTTTATCCCACGTAAACCAACATGATGATGATGCAGGCCTTAGCCCTTGTACACACGATCGGAGATTCCGATGACCAAATCCATCGGAGTTATTCCGACTGATTAATTCCGGACGAGGTCTGGAAGTGATGTTGCATACACACGGTCGGACCAAGTTGTCAGAATTTCGGGTTGCCAAGAACGCGGTGACGTAAGCCGCGAACGGCGGGACTAGAAAAGGGAAGTTCAGCACCACGTCCGGCACCCTTTGGGCTCCTTCTGCTGATCTCGTGTGTATCGCGTGTTTGTAGAAGTTTGGTGAGAGACGATTCGTGCTTTTCAGATTAGTGATTCAGATCGCTACTGCTCTTCAGTTTCTGCTTGTCTTTGCCTATCTGATAATCAGTGCGTGTAGTCAGTAAGTATTTGTTTCTCATTGTGGACTATATCCTAGTATAGTATGCTTTGATTTGCATTTCTTATTGTCTGCTTGCTTCTGCTATTCAGTTTGTTCTTTCAGGCATTGCTGTTTATCGGTGCTTTCTGTTGTCCGTTCTGACCAGCCGACCCTTTTGAAACCATGTTTCATCTACGTACTCGTCGTAGAATTTGTGCTGTGCAGGGGCTTCGTGTTGGGGTTCTTACTTTGACACAAGCCCGGTCCATGAACAGGGAAGGGAGGCGTTTGTGGACCAAGAATTGGTTGTGCCAGCGTGACCAGTTCTCGCACATGCCTTTGCTCCGTGAGATCCGGGAGAATTATCCTGATGATTTCAGGAATTATCTCCGGGTTGACGGACCCTGTTTTTCACCGTCTGCTGGCTTTGCTGACCCCTTATATCAGCAGGCAGGATACCTGCATGCTACAAGCCATCACTCCGGAGCAGAGGCTCATCACCACGTTGCGCTACTTGGCGACTGGGAGAAGCCTTCAGGACCTCAGGTTCTCTACAGGCATCTCCCCCCAGGCTCTGGTGATCATTATTCCAGAGACCTGTTCTGCAATCATTCAGGTCCTGCAGAAGGACTATATGAAGGTAAGTTTTATCCTTTAACATCACATTCTATGTATTGAATGATTGCTAATGTCTGGCATTTCTTTCCTCATTCCCTAATTACCATCATTGCAATATGTTCTAATTCATATGCTGTGCCCCTTTGTCCTCATGCATATTTGCCTCACTAACTCCCCCACCATGCTCTTCTTGGCCCATAAAACTATAGTCTAGTCACTTACCAATGTCTTTTGTCAGCTCCATAGTATTGCTTTCCCCTAAACACCCCCTAAAATGTCTACAAATGTGATGTGTGTGCTTCAATTCATGCAGTGACCTTTTTTTTTTTTGGGTTGTGCCAAACTCATTAGGAACCCCCCTCCCCCCAACTGCTAGCTCAGCTGATAGCAATCCTCTATCTGCTGACTTTACCAAACCCAATACACACTATATCTACCTTTTTGATGGTCACATTTATGGATGAATTCACCTAAGCATGTAGTTCAAGGGCCTGCCTCAGTACTTTCAAATGCTGTCATTTTTTAATGTTTTCCCCTATTATTATCTTGACATGTAATAGCAGAATGTCAAAATGTGCTTCCATTTTGTTTTCTTTTTGGTATTATGACACTTCTTACCTGTCCGGTGGGCTGCCAATCGTGTAAGTAAGGAGGGGCTTCCCAAAGTATTACACATTATTTAGGCATTCAGCTCTCAATCAAGTGGAGAAGGTTACCTGTCCAAAACATCCCCCCCCCCTCATTTTTTAGCAAGGGCCCATCAGATGGGGGGGATGGGGGGTGGGGTAGGGATGGGGGGGGGTGATGACTCTGATAAGGGGACCTTATACTTTAGGCTTTAACCACTTCCCGACCAGTGCACGACGATGTACGTCGACAGAATGGCACGGGCAGGCATATTGGCGTACATGTACGTCCAATATTCGATGCCGCCCTGCCATCGGGAGCGAGCTGCCGGCGACGCGCTCCCGCGCTGGTCGGGACCCCCGTGAGTCCGGTCGCGGGACCCGCGGACTCGATCGCCGCGGGCATCCCCGCGATCGTCTCACGGAGCGGCCGAATGGAGGAAATGCTGTATAAACAACATTTTTCCATTCTGCCTAGCAACTAGTGACGCTGATCTCTGCTCCATGTGATTGGAGCAGAGATCAGTGTACACTAAATGAAAGCCCAACCCCCCACAGTTAGTAACACACCCCTAGGAACACTTAACCCCTACACTGCCACCCACTGGTTAACCCTTTCACTGCCAGTGTCATTTACACAGGAATCACTGCATTTATATAGCAGTGATTACTGTATAAATGACAATGGTCCCAAAAATGTGTCAAAAATGTCCGATGGGTCCCCGACAATGTCGCAGTCACAATAAAAATCGCAGATCGCCGCCATTACTATTAATAATTAATTATTAATTATTAATAAAAATGCTATAAAACTATCCCTATTTTGTAAACGCTATAACTTTTGCGCAAACCAATCAATAATCGCTTATTGCGATTTTTTTTACCAAAAATATGTAGAAGAATACGTATCGGCCTAAATTGAGGGAAAAAAATGTTTTTTTATATATTTTTGGGGGATATTTATTATAACAAAAAGTAAAAAATAATGCGTTTTTTTCAAAATTGTCGCTCTATTTTTGTTTATAGCGCAAAAAATAAAAACCGCAGGGGTGATCAAATACCACCAAAAGAAAGCTCTATTTGTGGGAAAAAAAGGACGTCAATTTTGTTTGGGAGCCACGTCGCACGACCGCGCAATTGTCAGTTAAAGCGACGCAGTGCCGAATCGCAAAAAGTGGTCTGGTCTTTGACCAGCAAATTGGTCCGGTCTGAAAGTGGTTAAATACTCAGTTCCCAAAATGTTATACTGATCTTGGCCAAAAATGTTGGTGTCTAATCTGCTTGCAATGTTGATTTGTAAAATTACAAATTTTTGGTCTTGTTTCACTCCACAGTATCCTTCAACGCCACAGGAATGGCAGACTGTGGCCTCCCACTTTGCCAGTCATTGGGACTCTCCCAATTGTGGAGGTGCAATTGATGGGAAGCATGTCTGCATCGTCCCACCACCCAACTCGGGGTTGTACTATTTTAACTACAAGGGGTTTCATAGTATCGTGATGTTGGCGGTGGTGTCTGTGACATATGAGTTTTTGTATGTGGACGTGGGGCAAAATGGATGGATGTCAGATGGTGGAGTGTTCTCCCGGACGGAGTTCTACTGGCGTCTCCAGAGTGGCAGTCTGGGCTTGCCACCCCCAGAGGAGAATCAGGAAGGACTCCCGTTCGTCTTCATCGCGGATGAGGCGTTTGCCTGGCGAACCATCTGATGCAGCCTTTCCCGATGAGGACCCTCACCCCAGACCAGAGGATTTTTAATTTCCGCCTGTCCAGAGCCCGAGGAGTGGTGGAGAACACCTTTGGAATACTGGCCAGCCGGTTCCACCTTTTTTTAACACCTATCCACATGGCGGAATACAAACTAAATCACATTGTGCTGGCCTGCTGTGTTCTTCACAATTTTCTAAAAAGACATTATGCAAACTATGCGGTCTCAGTT
Organism: Lithobates pipiens; assembly: GCF_037356315.1. Taxonomy (NCBI): domain Eukaryota; kingdom Metazoa; phylum Chordata; class Amphibia; order Anura; family Ranidae; genus Lithobates; species Lithobates pipiens. The sequence goes on along the minus strand of NW_027507789.1, from coordinate 117,514,920 downwards.
GTCCAACAAGAAGCAGACTTGCTGGAAAATGATAACCTCACGGGCCTTGAAGCTGCTCATCCTGGCTTGCCCCCCCAAAGCGCCCGTGAGGTTAGAACCCAATACATGGACTACTTTGTGGGTAGGGGGCCATTGATATGCCAGACAATGTCTGAGCGGCATTTTATGAATAAATTTATCTTTGAAACTCTTTCATTTACTGCTTGGCTTGCTTTTAGGTGTCTCCTTTGTAAATTTATGTTTTTTCTTGTGCCTTTTTCACCAACAGTGCAAACCCAAGTTCTGAGCGAGATGAGTGGACAGTCTCTTCTTCAGATAATCTTATTATGTTGTGGGTCTGCTACACACACACACCTTGTTTTTGATAACTAATGTATGTAGTGGATTACTGACCAAAATCTTGCTCATTTTCAGCACCATGGCAGGAAAATGGCATGATTGTCCAAATTAACACATCACTGTTGGTGTTTTTTTACTAAAGGCACATCCACTATGCACTACAAGTGCACTGCAAAAGTGCACGTGAAACTGCACTTGGAGTGCAAAGTTGAGTTACCTTTAGTAAATAACACCCATTCTCACCGAAAAAAACAATTTTACTCCAAATACATCTTTTGCACAATGAAAAAGGAAGCCACACATTGTTGATAATTTAACTTTTTAATCCAAGCACATTCACATGTGCGTTTAGAAAAGGATTTTACAACAAACCAACAAATTGGGTGTATCAAAAACAGTCTTTCAGGTAATTTTTATTTCACTTTGTGTTTTTGTGTAAACAGGCATGTATCAAAGCGTAACATACAGAACACAGGAACTTACAAAGTTCAACTTTGAAAAGTGAAGACAATATCAGACATGAGTATGTACAAACTGGGCTGATATTGCCTTCATCACATGGGGTGTCACCCCTGGAAAATCCAAATTTGGAAGATGCACAGAGTGTGTCAACATGTGCTATCTCCCATCATGGGGGATCAATGTACATGTTTTGGGGCTGCAACCCCTTCATCTCAGCCACTTTCGACAAAACACGTACATTGATCCCCCATGATGGGAGATAGCGCATGTTGACACACTCTGTGCATCTTCCAAATTTGGATTTTCAAAAAATACAAAAGTTGTGTTTTAAAAGCCAAAATATAAAACCCTAGCTAGTTTGGGGTGTTTAGCACTCTCCCCAAAACATCAATGATGTTCTTCATTTTATTTTTCACATCATTGATGTTTTGCTGTATATTTTCTAAATCCCGATTGCACCCCATTATCTCCCCAATCAGGATCTGGGCACTTTCACTGGTAAAATGGGATTCTTCTTCCACATCACCTACAAAACAAAGCAAAAAAACACACCATGTATTATAAATATGGTGACATACATTGATGAGCTTACCGGAAGCTGTGGTTTCCGACACTCACCTGTTGTGGTGACAATTTGTCCAACTTCAACGATCTCTCCTTCCTCCTCCGCCTCCTGCTCCTCTGCTTCTGGTTTTGGAATTTTGCTTTCTTTGGGAGGGGTGTGGTCCCTGGTGTCCTCATACTTGCCGAGTCTTCTCTCCCCTATGAGAATGTAAAAAAAGAATAATTAGCACACAGAGGGCAGAAATAGGAATATGAAACATTGCTTGGAAGTGTTGTACAATTGTGTTTTTTGGCCGAGTTCCAAGGTGAGAACATTATTGTGGACACTTTGTTAAGCTGGAATACTTACCTGCAGAACAATCTTTCTTACGAACGAATGAAACCATGAACTTGAAAGTGGCCATTTTAAACTGCACAACATGAAATCAAAGCACATGGAGCAGTATGCAAGCAAGAATAATGATATGAACACACGACAACTACTTACTTTTTTCAAGAACACACTTGATCCTTATGTACTCCATACAATGTGTGAAAATTAAATAAAGAGTGAATAAAATAGTCCACATAAATCCAAGATTTGTTCTTTTCTGAGCGGACCAACGTGCAGTGAGATGTAACACCAATGGAAAATCGTGTGACCAGAATTTAACTGAAGCACCTCAACCAATAGATAATATGGGCCGCTTACCAGAGCACAAGATCTCAGTATTAAGTGTTCAGCTGAAGACGGAGGAGGTAGGCGTGACCCGGGAGGCTCCGTCTGACGTCACGATTCTTCCCAGCATTCCCGAGCATTCACTGCCTTAGCAACCGTGGAGTGAGAGCGAGGCGCGGTGAGAGGTCAGTGGAGAGACACCGAGCCAGGCAGCAGGCGGCGACTCGGAGTCACCGGGAGAAGCTGAGTGTCTGGAGAGAGAGGTTCGCTGTGGTTCCCAAGATTGTCTATCTAGAGTACCTGCAAAAGCGTTTTTGATCTCACTTAATACTGAGATCTTGTGCTCTGGTAAGCGGTCCAAATTATCTATTGGTGGAGGTGTTTCAGTTGAATTCTGGTCACACGATTTTCCATTGGTGTTACATCTCACTGCACGTTGGTCCGCTCAGAAAAGAACAAATCTTCTGGGATTTATGTGGACTATTTTATTCACACTTTATTAAATTTTCTCACATTGTATGGAGTTATAATTCTATTTTACTCATTTATATAATTGAGTGGGGTTTTCTATGTATTATTTATTTATTTATATTTATTTCATGTATATATGATAATATTTGGCTAATTTAATTTAGATTATTTTTCACATATTAATTTATGGTGAATTTTTCACATATTTCTTATACTAATTTTTATTTATTGTATTCAAATTGTATTTTTATTTGATTCACTTTGATCTTTTTATCTGTGTTGGGTCTTTATCAAAAGTTATATTCATTTTTTCACATAAATTTTTTTTTGGGGTTATACTCCAATTATATATACGCATTTAGCGCAGCTCCCCATTGTATACAAAATGTGATTGTCATTAGTAAAACGATTTGAGTTGCATATTCCCCCTTTTTTTCCATTTGTTGATCCTTATGTACTGCTCGTGCTCCCTCAGTTTCAGGTCTGACCAGCGTTTTCTCAGTTGATCCTTGGATTGGCATACCCCAAAATTCTTCTGAAGACTCTTCACAACTTTAGTCATGATCTTGGTCTTTCTGATATTTGAGTTTGGGTAAGGTCCATACTTCCCATCATAGTCGGTCCTGTTCAATATGTCCACCATCTCCAACATCTCTCCAAAAGACATATTTGAGGCCTTAAATCTTCTCTTCCTGGATCGGGACGTTTCAGGCTCCGGGCTTTCCTCACCCTCCTCCTCGTTAGTGGAACTCTGATTGCACGCCTGCGTTCTCTCCGCCATGTGCTCTCCCCACTGCGCCGAAAGCGAAGGGGCGGGGAATAGTCTAGAAAGAATGTCAGGGGCGGGCAGAGTTTCACGCATGCGCACTGTATATAAAACGCAACACGCGTGTGTCGTCCGTACGATCTGTGAACAGAGGGAGAAGCTGAGGCGACGAACGTGCAAACGAAGGTAAAATTTTGAACTTGGTACATCACTAGGCTATACTGCTTCTAGATTGAGGCCTGCATTAGTGGAGTTTAGCCTGACATTAGGGTTTGTCTTGTGTTGTGTCTTGCAGACATTATGGACGGGTTCAATGATCATAGCTTCCTCCCTCTGTTCATCGGTAAATACAGAGAGATGCCCTGCCTGTGGCAAGCGACACACCCTCAGTATAGTAACAAACTAAAGAGGCAGGCAGCAATGGACAAACTGGTTGAGTTTGTGAAGCCGGGGGTCCCCAAGGCAGATGTCAACTATTTAAAAAATAAAATCGGTGGCCTGAGGAGTACATATCTGAAGGAGAGGAAGAAGGTGCTGCAGTCCATGCAATCTGGTGCTTCAGCAGATTAGGTTTATGTCACCAGGCTGTGGTATTATAACAGGATGCAGTTTCTGTCAGACCAGGCTGAGGTCAGAGAATCACTCTCTACTCTTCCTTCCACGCGTCCTATGCTACATTCCACACCCGCTGAGTCTTCCAAAGCCAAACCTGGGCCTTCCACTCAGGAAGAACTGGGGAGCCCAGCTTGAGCCAGGTATAGTATTGTTGTACATATTTTGGGAGTATAAATTAATGATGTTAACTTGATTTTTGCTCACTAATTGGTGATTTTAAAAAGTGATCCACATATCAATAGACAGTAGTGGCCAAAACCTTGGGGACAAGAAAGAAAAATGCTGGCCTCAGAATGATAGTCTTTTCTATTGGTTAACAATTTGCAACAGTCTTGATGTGAAAATTGTGTGTGTTTGATGAACCAAAAACTAAAACTATGTCCCTTTTTCATACACAGGAAGACCTCAGTCAGGAACAGGAGGGTGTGGAATGCAGCAGCCAGGAGGAGGCAGGGGTAAGCGGCACCCAGGCGGTGGGTGGGCAAAGGAGCCTCACAGAATGCCAGGTCCCTCCCCTCTGCCTTTCACGCAAAAGGGCGAGAAAGGGGGGGAATGTGGAGGAGTCGGCCCTGAGGCTGATTGGGGTGGCATCAGCGGCCCTCCAAGCCAAACCCACCTATCAAGAGGCCTTTGCCGCCTTGGGTGCATGCAAGCTTGAGAAAATGGAGGAGGGGCACCAGCTCTTGTGTGAGGAGGTAATTATACACACCTTCAACAAGGGTCTGTTGGACCAAATGACACAAACAACACACTTGTGTGATTTGGCCCATGCCCCTCCTCCTCCTCCTCCTCCTCCTTCTGCCACACCTCCAGCACCACAGCCACAGCCTGGAATGAAGCGTGGAAGGAAGACCAGAGAGTGATGACCTGGGTTCAGTCTGGTCTGACAGAAGATGCAGCCTGTTGTAGTACCACAGCCTGGGAACATAGATGTCATCTGCTGCTGTTCTGGGTTTCTTGGACTTCAGGACCAGACTTCTCTCCCCCAGACATGTACTCCTCAGGCCACCAAGTTTTGCGTTAAAATAGTTGATGTGTGCCCTGGGGGCCAAAGGCTTTGCTAATCTCCCCAGTTTGTCCATCACTGCCTCCCTCTTTATTTGTTACTGACACCTAAATAAAGGTTTTTTTTGTTTGAAGAAATATTTGCGTATGTGTTTTACTTCAAAAAGTCCAGTTTATTTGTGAGCAGGCAGGTACATTTCAAAAATACAAAGTGAAATGAATAACAAGGGGTACCAACACTAAACAACCTCCTGTAGATTAAAAAAGAAAAAGAAAATATAAAAAATATAATAATGTTGTTGTGGTAAGTTTACACACAAAACACACCCCAAAAAATGGAAAGATGAGCAAACTGACAAAAAAGGAGATGTTTAGGATAAAAAAAAAAACACAAAATTCACCCAAAAAACAAGAAACAAATAATTAAATTGTGTAGATGTGACGATTTCAAAAATTGTATTGCTGAAATGAGTAAAAAAAGAGTCAGGAAATACGTTCGGGAGAAGTGTATGACTATAAGCAGCAAAAGAATTTCCTTCTTGCAGCATTGTAAAGAACAAGAGAATGCGCTTCATGAAAGAATTTTTAACATTGCAGCGTGACTAATGTGCTATATCGATTACGAGCAGTAGTTTTACCTGAGCGAGCGCTTCCGTGTCGGAATTTGATTGTGAGCATGCGTGGCACCTTGCCCGTCGGAGTAGGCTACACATGATCGGAGTATGTCCGATCGGAGCATTTTGTCGGAAAAAATTTCCGGCAAGTTGGAAAAGTTGGTCCGACGGATATTCCGACGGAAACAGTCCGATGGAGACCACACACAGTCGGAATATCCGACAAAATGCTCCGATCGGACACATTCCGACGGAATCTCCGATCGTGTGTACAAGGGCTTAGAGTGAATCTTTTTCCTCTGATCATGATTGGCTTATTGGCTCCACCTTTTTTAGGTGGAACTTCTTTCTAAAAATCAGTATAAATACCATCTTCAATTGTGGAAGTCTCTTATCTGAAAGTTTGCTTTCTCATCTTATCCTGTAAGTAGCTCTCTATTCTCTCTATTTTACCAGTGGAACATGAAAATTCCCCTGTGATCCAGTATGCACCTAACGTCTTTATTTGGAATTTCCCACATCATCAGTTCATTCATTTTCCCTGATTTTGGACTGGAAAGTTTTGCTTGTTTGGTGAGTGCGGTCTAAGAAGGGGGAAACATTGTATGCACTTTATCTATGTTGGACTCATTTGACTATTGTCAGATATTGTGGTCATTGACTTGAGCCTTCACCTATTTTCTTTCATGTTCACATGTTTGGCTATTGACATGAGTTTCTATTTATTTTCACATGTACAGTATGTTACATTTGCTAGCGCTGTTTTCACTAGTATATCAATTTTTGAAGTTTAGCACTCTATTTTAGCAGCAGCTGCAACAATTCACATTTATTATTCTTTATTTTATCACATTACTCCAGCGCCAGTTTTTTGTTTTATATAGGAATGGTGGTGTGTGAAAACGGCTCAAACCTTCTGTCCGCCCTTAGACTGGTAAAGTTGACACATGTGCCATACCTGGCACATGTCCTCAATTTGGTGGTGCAGCATTTCCTAAATACGTACCCAGTGTTACAAGATGTGCTAAAGCTGGCCAGAAGAGTCTGTAGCCATTTCAGGTGGTCATACACATCCAGTGCTCAGTTGGCTGAAATTCAGCGGGAAATCCACCTGCCCGTAAACTGCCTGATATGTGACATACCCACCGGTTGGAACCAGACGTTGTCAATGCTGCAGTGGCTATGCATGCAGCAGAGGGCCATCAAGGAGTACCTGTGCGAATACGGCATGACAGCAGGCTCAGGTCACCTCAGCTTTTTTTCCCCACGCCAATGGCTGATCATTAAGAATGCATGCACTGTATTGTCACCATCTGATTCACCACGCAGAATTCAGCGGAACTGATTTGCAGATCAGTGAACGGTGGAGAGACGGGTGATCATGTAACCAAGCGTGCCTCGGTGCAGCCAGTAATGTGGGGTTAAGGAGCCGATCTGGGGACAGTGCCTACAGCAAAGCCTTTCCTGCACACAACCAGCACACTGCAAATATGAAACAGACCAGTGGCCCCAAGAAACACGGAAACCCAAGAAGAGAAAAAGGAGCTTGCATCTGACGTTCGGGTCTGCTGCTGTCTGGTTCGGGAGATCTCTCCATAGACACGCCGACTGGATCGGGAATGGAAATCCATTGAAGAAAAGGCCCTGGCTGCCCCTTTTTAATTTTTTTCTCACTTTGGGCACTTATGGCCAGTAGGGAGTTGCGGGTTGTTTTTATTTTTTGTCTTTCTTTTTTATTTTTTTGTTTTCTTTTGTGTTGTTTTAATTCTCTTTTCACTGTACGCTCTGAATCCACTGATTATTGCAAACGTTTTGAAAGTTATACTTCCATGTATCATGCTCACTGGCGGGATAAAAGGTTGTTATATATGTACTGCCATGCTGTGATATGTTACCCAATGTGTCAATGGATTTGAGATTGGTGTCTTGGAATGTTCGGGGTCTCAATGATAAGGTTAAGAGGGCCCTGATGTTTAAATACCTGAATAGTCATAGGCCCCATGTCCTTTTTCTCCAGGAGACTCATCTTCTGGGGAATAAAATACTGGCACTGCGCAGGCCCTGGGTGAGGCAAGCGTTCCATGCTACGTACTCAAGCTATGTGAGGGGCGTGGCCATCTTGCTCAGTAAATCTCTAGCTTATAAAGTTGTCCATCTACATACTGATCAAGGGGGTAGATTCATTATCTTGTTATTAGAGATTGACCGAGTGGTTTATGCTTTTGTTAATGTATATGTGCCTCCCCCTTTCCATCCGCAGATTTTGTATAAGATTAGTGAACTGCTGGCTCCCCTTCAATTCTCCAATCTGTATATTGCAGGGGATTTTAACTCCATTTTGGATCCATCCCTGGACTCATCTAACCCAAGTAGGGTATGCTCACCAGAGCTATTGCACTGGGCTCAAACATTTCATTATACTGAGATCTGGCGATGGAAACATGCGGATGCTAGGGCCTACTTCTTCCACTCTTCCACACATAAATCGGGTTCCAGGATAGATCTGGCTTTTGGCAGCCCTGGGGCTCTGACGTTGGTGAGGGGGGCACTGTATTTACCCGCAGGTCTCTCTGATCATGCTCCTTTAGAGGTCAGTTTACAGTTGTCGAGTGCCAGGGGTAATCCTTGTTGGCGCCTAGCGCCCAAATGGTTGCAGAACTTGCGGGTGGGGGAGGAGGTCACTCCTAAACTACAAGAATACTGGGAGTTGAATGAGGGTTTTACCTCGGCACAGATGGTGTGGGATGCCTTTAAAGCCAACACCAGAGGAGAATATATCTCGGCTATTAAGGCAATCCGCTCTGATATGTCGTCCCAGATCCGGACGCTCGAGGGGAGTGAGACTGAGGCGGCTGAGGCTTTTTCCAGCTCGCCGACCTCAGAAAGCTTCACTCGACTGGCTGAGACACGACGGGCCTTGTCCCTTCATCTTGCGGAAGCTACTCACTTAGATTTGAAGTCTATGGCGGGGAAAATCTTTGAATATGGGGACAAAAACAGTAAGCTTCTAGCGAATTTAGTGGCTGACACTAAAATGCAGACAGTGGTTTCGGAGATCCGAGGGTCTGATGGTCAGGTTGTGTCTGCACCTGATCTGATACTTGAGGAATTTAGAGCCTTCTATGAAACATTGTATGCTGAAGTCCCAGGGGGGTCGGTGGAGGAGCAGAGGGAGTTTCTATCCTCTCTGGATTTGCCCACTCTCTCACAGGAGGATTGCGCATTTCTAGACAGGGACTTTAGAGGAAATAGAAGAGGCAATCCGCTCTTTTCCTGGCGGGAAGACTCCTGGACCCGATGGCCTGCCTGGTGAGTGGTACAGGATGTACGCTTCTCTGGTCGCTCCCAAGTTGTTAACAGTATTCTCCGAGTGTAAATCTCAGATGGCGCTCCCTCCGTCCATGTATCGAGCACACATAGTACTGCTTCCTAAGCCTGGCAAGGACATTTCCCTTTGTGCTTCCTATAGACCGATTTCCCTACTAAATTATGACCTGAAGATTTTGACAAAACTTCTGGCCACAAGGTTACGAACAGTCCTCCCATCCCTGATAGATATTGACCAGACCGGATTCATGCCAGGGAAGTCCACAGACATAAATCTACGAAGGGTATTTACTCATTTGCAGTTACCAGCCACTGAGTCTTCTACGAGGGTTATAGTGACCTTGGATATCGAGAAAGCTTTCGATTCCGTGGCATGGCAATTTATGTCCCTAGTACTGGAGGTTATGGGCTTTGGAGTCAAATTTCGTAAATGGATTCATATTTTATATAAAGAGCCCTCGGCACAGATCAAGTTAGGTGGCGCCTTGTCAGCGCCTTTCGCTGTTCAGAGAGGAACGAGACAGGGTTGCCCGTTGTCACCGGCTCTTTTTGCCCTGGCAATGGAGCCACTTGCATCGGCCCTCCGGAAGGCAGAGGGGGTTCGTGGGATACGGGTGGGTTCCATACAGGAGAAGGTAGCTTTATATGCCGACGATCTCATACTCTTTTTAAGTGACCCTGCCCAGTCTCTCCGGGAGACGTTACGTATTCTTTCCCATTTCACTGATTGCTCGGGGCTAAAGGTAAAGTGGGACAAATCTCAAATTATGTCCATAGATAAAGGGGCTAGAGCGGCAGCGGATCCTAATCTGCCACTAATGTGGACAGACACAATTAAGTACTTGGGGATTCACATTTCCTCCTCTACCTCTGATTTTTGTGTCCTTAATTTGGATCCACTGGTACGGAAGATGAGGACTAGACTGAAGGCATGGTCGCATCTCCCTCTCACATTGATTGGGAGGATTAATTTATTTAAGATGAAGCTTTTGCCTGCTTTCCTCTATGTTCTCAGACATGCCCCACTCTGGATTCCAAAAAAAATATTCCGCATGATCAACTCTCTTCTGGTATCTTTTCTCTGGGGCGCTGGACAGCCGAGGTTTAAGCTGTCGGTGTTGCAGAGGCCTTGGGGAGAGGGTGGTTTAGCTTGCCCGGATTTACACTCCTACTATGTTGCGGCCCTTCTGTCCCATGCTCACAACTGGCTGATTTCCGATGAGTCTAATGCGGCGGTGGTTCTGGAGGCGGCGTGGTTGGGGTCGTATGAGGCGCTAAAGAACTTACTGTATCGTGGTCTTCGGGCCCCTTTCCCACTTACTGTAGCAATGAGGGCGGTTGTAAGGGCATGGAGCGTGGCTAATTCTGTGCGCCCCATGCCTTCGGGATACATATCTCCCCATAGTCCTCTTTGGTTTAACCCGAATCTTCCGGAATTTGGCTCAATTCCTGATCCTAGTGTATGGGCCAGCAGAGGTATCAAGTATATTGAGCATCTCTGTGTTGAGGGTAAACTACGGACCTTTGACGGGCTGAAGCAACAGTATGCCTTGCCTAACTCACATTTATTCCGGTTTCTGCAACTTAGCCATGCCTTTCGAACACAGTTTGAAAATGCCCCAGTGGTGTTCTACACCTCGAAGCTAGAGACTCTGCTTAGGGACGGGGATCTGTCTAAACCTCTGTCTGCTATATATAAGGTGTTGCTCCCAAATGTTCATACGGGCCTGGAAGCCCTAAGGGCAAAGTGGGAGGTGGATTCTTCCTCATTGGACACTGAGGACTGGGAAGATGTCTGGGAATATCCATTCTCACAATTAGTGGCAGCCAAGGATAGACTGGTACAATTTAAAATAGTGCATCGGGTTTATTACACTCCACAACGTCTTCACAGAATTTACCCTTCTGTCCCTGCCTCCTGTTGGAGATGTAACTCGCTCTCAGCGGATTTTCTCCACATGTTCTGGAGCTGTCCTCAGATAGTTAGTTTTTGGGTGGAGGTGACTAATTTTATTCTGACTGTGACCACCGTAAATGTACCGCTGTCAGTAGAGATATGCCTATTGGGGTTGGTCGGATCGCTGGCTCCACGCCGGGCGCTCCGCACACTCCTCGGCTTATTGCTATATTATGCCCGTAAATCTATTGTTCTTAAGTGGAAGGCTCCGCTAGCTCCCTCTGTTAATTACTGGAAGAATTTAGTAAACGCGGCTCTTCCACTATATAAGACCACCTATCTTTCTCGCGGCTGCGAGGCCAAGTTTCATAAAATTTGGGACATCTGGACGGAGTCATGCGACACTAACGCTGACTCGAATGATGACTGACGGGGTTCCATTGTGAGTAGGTGGGAATATTTAGGGTACTGACATTTATGTAGCCCTGGGTCATTCCTTAGAGGGATGGTGAGGGGCTGGTAGGTGGGGGGGATCGCTTGCATAGTTCATTCTGTGGTTGTCTGTAGTCTGCAGTAGAGCATGATCGAGTTTGCACACTGTCCTGAGTAATGAGTGGTGGTGCTAGAGTGTACGGTGGATTTTTTGGTTGTTTATGTTGGGGGGGAGGGGGGGGGGTTTGTTTGTTCCCTGACTGTTTGTTTCAGGGTGTGTAGTAATAATCAGCCTGGGTATGCCCGATAGGCTGTAAGTTGTTTTATTTGTTATGTGCAAAATCAATAAACAGAATTTAAAAAAAAAAGAAAAGGCCCTGGCTGAGTGTTAGCCACAGGCATTATTTGCCTGCCAGCTGGTAATCTATGCGGCTGTGGGTTCACAAAGGAAGTCATAATTTGTTTTGCCAGAAAAGTCACAAGGTTTTGGAACCGAACATAAGTCGCTATATGTACCAATTTTATTTGAGATTTGTTTATTAATATCAGACTTTTCACCTTTTTCTATTTTTATTTTTCTATATTGATCATTCACTAGATTCACTGGTGTTTTATTCATAAGATCTTAACTATAGGATATTTATTTACAGAATGCTCAATTACATCTGTATCACCTAGTTTTGTTTTAGAGCGCAGCTATTTTTGTTTTTCCATTTGCATTTGTGTGTATCTCACGTTGTGTTGCAGCTTTTGTTAGATTTAAGTTTTTTGTTCCAGCACAGTTTTTTTCTTACCGTTCTATCTTTGTATACAGAGAAGGTGTTTGACAGGGTACACTGGTCATACCTCAAAACGGTGCTCCAAAAATTTGGGTTTAAAGATTATATCCTTGGAGCTATCATGGCACTTTACTCCACCCCATCGGCACAAGTGTTCACAGCGGACATGGTTTCCTGACCATTTTCCATAACAAATGGTACCCATCAAGACTGCCGATTATCCCCACTAATATTCAACCTACACATGGAACTGCTGGCGGAACTCATCAGAACACACCCCTCAATTTCAGGTCTAACAATATGTAAAACCTCCCACAAAATCAGCTTTTTCGCAGACAATGTGATATTAATTGTTACAAACACGCCTTCCTCCCTGACAGAAGAATAGAAAACTCTGAATTGGTTTAGCAAGGTTTCCTATTATAAAGTGAATACGACCAAATAATTTATTCTTGACCTAAAACTTGAAGCCATGACCAATAATTCACTCCAACTACAACACCCTTTCATATGGGCAGATAAGGACATCTCCTACCTAGGGGTCCAACTAACAAAATCAGTTAAAAATCTCTACTCCGCTAATTTTAAACACCCTCCTCAATAGAATACAAACAGAATCCCAACAAATAGCTAAAAATGAACTTTTATGGTCAGGGAGGCTTGCAGCCTTGAAAATGACATGCCTCCCACAAATATTGTACCTATTCCAAACCCTCCCCATTCCCATTCCCACCTCATTCTTCAGAGCCCTCCAATCTGTCTTTAATAAATATCTCTGGAAAAGTAAAAGACCCAGATGTGCACACTCAAAACTCATAAAACACCCAACCAAATACTATTAGAATCTCTTCACCACTTATTGCCAGATCTAACACTGACACACTGGACCCACAACAGAATTAACTTTCTACTAAACCTGCTACAAGGGTCGCAACCCAAATCTGGGACGCAACCCGAATCTTTTCCCCTCCTGCAAAAAGAATTTAATCTCCCCTCATCAGAATTCTTTACATTCATAAGAATACACTACTGTCTACAAGCACCACCTCTTGCCCTATATGCCATACCCCCAACAATATGGGAATTCCTAACAAACCCTACATCCAAAACAAAAGGAATTTCTCACTTTTAAAATCTCCTTCACCAAAAAAACACTTTCACTAAAATGCTCCCACACATCCAATTGGAGGCAGACCTAGTGCATTGTTACTCAGGCAAACAATGGCAACACACCTTACAAACCATCAATAGAGCAACAAAATGCTCTGCCTTCTGGGAACTCACCCAAAAACTATCGCTTTAGATCGTATATGACACTTGCTAGAAAGCATCTTTTAGCCCTCAATAGGGATGAGCCGAACACCCCCCCGGTTCGGTTCGCACCAGAACTTTCGAACGGACCACAAATTCGTATGAACTTTAGAACCCCATTGAAGTCTATGGGACTCGAACGGTCGAAATTAAAAGTGCTAATGTTAATGGCTAATATGCAAGATACTGTCCTAAAAAGGGTTTGGGGACCTGGCTCCTGCCCCAGGGGACATGGGTCAATGCAAAAAAAGTTTTAAAAACGTCCGTTTTTTCATGAGCACTGATTTTAATGACGATTAAAGTGAAAAAAAAAGTGAAATATTCCTTTAAATATCGTGCCTGGGGGATGTCTATAGTATGCCTGTGAAGTGCCATGTGTTTCCCGTGTTTAGAACAGTCCCTGCACAAAATGACCTTTAACGGAAATAACGTCATTTAAAACTGTTTGCGGTTTTAATGTTATATCTGGTACCGGCAATATGGATGAAAATCATTGAGGAAAATGGCATGGGTAGCCCCCCTGCCCATTACCAGCCCCTTTGGGTCTTGTACGGATATTAAGGGGAACCTCATACCCATATTAAAAAAAGGAAATACGTGTGGCCCCCAGGCCCTATATACTCAGAACAGCAGTATACAGGCGGTGCAAACAAGACAGGGACTGTGTAGGTTTGTTGTGTTAAGTAGAATCTGTTTGTAATTTTCAACTGGTACATTTTTAAAGTGTAGCTCCAGTCAAATAATCAATTTTTAAGCTTTTTGGAAAACATAAGGAAGGTTATCATCCCTGTATAATTTGTTTTGCCGTCCGTCTTTTTTCATCTCACTTCCTGTTGTCTCCTTCCGTTTGCAAGTAGGAGACGTTTGTAAGTTGGATGTTTGAAAGTAGGGGCCTGCCCTATATGCTCTGCAGAAATGGCGGAACAAGGTGTTGGTTTTGCCACAACATTGTAAGCCCTCAAAGTGACTCTTGGTGGGCGCTGGAGCGCCCTGCTGTGAACGATTATATCAAGAATTGTAATTACATGCCATTGTTGAACAGTGGTAGAAAAATTGACCTTTGGTGGTTGTGGTGCTGGTGCCACAACACTATAAGTCCTCACAGTTACTCTGGGTGGGCAGAGGAACGGGCTCATCCTCTGCTCCCTCTGCGATGGCAAGATAAGGTCAGCAACCTTACCCTTGTACCATGGATCAAGGAGAGTGGCCAGCCAGTAATGGTCCCTCTCATTGATCCGAAGAATACGAGGATCCTTCCGCAGGCTTTGCAGGATCAAGGAGGCCATGCAGCGTAGGTTAGCTGAGGCATTCGGTCCGGAGTCCTCTGGGTAGGACAACATGATCCGCAGCTACCTCCTCCCAGCCACGTACAAGTCCAGGGGTTTCTTGGGACTGTAAATCGTCCCTACAAGACTGCTACTGCTGCTGATGCTGAGTGCCAGCCTCCACCTCCATGCTGACACAATCATCCTCCTCCTCCTCCTCCTCCTCCTCATTCTCTTCCTGTGTGATGGGTGGCACAGCAGGAACACTGTTTGGATAAAGGGGGCCTTGAGAGGCAAGGAAGTCTTCTTCTTCCTGCCTCTGTTCTGCCTCAAGTGCCCTGTCCATTATTCCACACAGCGCATGCTCCAAGAGGTGAACAAGAGGTACAGTGTCACTGATACATGCACTGTCACTGCTCACCATCCTTGTGGCCTCCTCAAATGGTGACAGGACAGTGCATGCATCTCTGATCATGTCCCACTGGCGCGGTGAGAAAAAACCGAGCTCCCCTGACCCTGTCAAGGTTCCGTAGTCGCACAGGTACTCATTGATGGCCCTCTGCTGCGTGTGCAGCCGCTGCAGCATGACCGACGTTGAGTTCCACCTGGTGGGCATGTCACATATAAGGCGGTTCTTGGGCAGGTTAAACTCCTTTTGGAGCTCAGCCAGCCAAGCACAGGCATTAAATGATCGGCGGAAATGCACACAGACTTTCCTGGCCTGCTTCAGGACATCCTGTAAGCCCGGGTACCTGCCCAAGAACCGCTGCACCACCAGGTTAAGGACCTGAGCCACACAGGGCACATGGGTCAGTTGTCCCTGTCAGAGGGCGGAGAGGAGGTTGGTGCCATTGTCACAAACCACCATTCCTGGCTTAAGCTGGCGTGGCGTCAACCACCTCTCGGCCTGCCCCTGCAGAGCTGACAAAACATCTGCCCCAGTGTGGCTCCTGTCCCCCAAACAAACCAGCGCAAGCACGGCATGGCATCGTTTTGCCTGCGTACTTGCGTAGCCCCTGGAACGCCTACGGAGCACCGCTGGTTCTAAAGACAGAGCACTGGAAGAGGCCATGGAGGAAGAAGAAGAGGAGGGGGTGGAGGAGAAAGGTGTGTCACAACCAATAGTAGCATTTTGGAGGCGTGGTGGCGAAACAACCTCCAACACTACTGCACCTTGTCCTGCATCCTTCCCAGCTGCCAGAAGAGTGACCCAATGGGCCGTGAAAGACAGGTAACGTCCCTGTCCATGCCTGCTGGACCATGAGTCAGCAGTAATATGCACCTTACCGCTGACCGCCCTGTCCAGCGAGGCAAGGACATTGCCTTCCACATGCCGGTAGAGAGCCAGAATCGCCTTCCGTGAGAAAAAGTGGCGTTTGGGGACCTGCCACTGAGGAACCGCACATTGTACAAACTCACGGAAAGGGGCCGAGTCTACCAACTGAAAAGGCAACAGTTGAAGTGCTAGCAATTTAGCCAAGCCAGCATTCAACCGCTGGGCACGTGGATGGCTGGGAGTGAACTTCTTTCGACGGTCCAGCAGCTGGGGCAGGGACATTTGCCTGCTATAATCGGACGTGGGTGCACTGCTAGCAGAGTGCCCGGAAGCACTTGGCTGTGACACACCTAATTCTACACCTTCATTCCTCTCAGAGCAGGTTTCAGAAAGGACTGAAGGTCTAGTGGGGTTGGAGATCCCAGCTGATGAGGAGCAAGGAGAGGTCCGCTATGTTCTTTGGTGTGGGTCTTTGAGGTACGCTTGCCAACGAGCTGCATGGCAGGTCAACATATGTCTGGTCAAGCATGTGGTGCCCAAGTGGCTGATGTTTTGGCCACGTGAGATACGCTTGAGACATATGTTGCAAATAGCAGCGGTGCGATCTGATGCACTCGTCTCAAAAAAGGCCCACACCAAAGAACTTTTAGAATAACGCGCAACAATACGCGCAATAATAAGGCAACGCCCTGCACAGGCAGAGCTCTGCGGTGTGATTCAGTCGGTGTGCTGCCCCTAAGCTTGCCCCCGGAGGGCATCCTGCCTCGTTGGACATGTGCCTCCTCCTCCTCCTCCTCCTCCTCCTCCTCTCTCCTACCAGGCACCCACGTGTAGTCAGTGCCCTCCTCATCCCCTCCCTCTTCATCGCTGGAGCAAATCTGGCAGTATGCTGCAGCTTGTGGAACATGACTGCCAGATTGCTGTCCTTCTTGAGCATCCCCTCTCTCTGCACTCACGCTACTGCCTTCCTCTAGCTGAGTATCATCATCAGAGCCTACAAAACACTGGGCATCCTCCTGGAGCATGTACCCAACACTGTGCTCAAAGAGTTCAGGAGACTCCTCAGGAGGACGTGGTGGGTCTAGGGAAGGAGTCACTGATGATGACATTGAGAGGAGGGAAGACGATGCGTTGGCAGCTGCTTTGCTAGTACTCTGAGCCTGAGTGAGAGAGGATGAGGAGGATGAAGAGGGCTTGGTCATCCACTCTACCAAGTCTTCAGCATGTTGCGGCTCAACATGTCCAGCTGCCGAAAAGAAGGACAAGCGTGTCCCATGGCTGATGATGACGATGCACCGCGTCCACGACCAGCTCTGTTGTCTCTAGACACAGAGCCTGCTTGCCCTCTTTTATCAGCTCGCGCCTGTCTGCCTCTCCTTGCTGGCCTTCCAGACATGGTAATGGCCTGAAGGGAGATGGGAAAACCAGCAATTGGGTAGTGTATATTGTGCTGGAGGCACACACAACACCCACTAACTCCTGCAGATGGCAGATGGCTCAATTAGAGAAGAGCTATGTAGGTGGATATAACGGTGTATACTGTGGTGAGGGCACACAGACAGCACGCACAATCTCCTACAACTGACTGCAAGCGCTATTTAAAAAGAGCAAGATAGCTAGCTATATAGGTGGATATAGCGGTGTATACTGGGTTCAGGGCACGCAGAATCTCCTACAACTTTCTGCAAGCTCTATTTAAAAAGAGCAATATAGCTAGCTATATAGGTGGATATAACTGTGTATACTGTGGTCAGGGCACGCACAATCTCCTACAACTGACTGCAAGCTCTATTTAAAAAGAGCAAGATAGCTAGCTATATAGGTGGATATAGCGGTGTATACTGGGTTCAGGGCACACCGACAGCACGCACAATCTCCTACAACTGACTGCAAGCTCTATTTAAAAAGAGCAAGATAGCTAGCTATATAGGTGGATATAGCGGTATATACTGGGTTCAGGGCACGCAGACAGCACGCACAATCTCCTACAACTGACTGCAAGCTCTATTTAAAAAGAGCAAGATAGCTAGCTATATAGGTGGATATAGCGGTGTATACTGGGTTCAGGGCACACAGACAGCACGCACAATCTCCTACAACTGACTGCAAGCTCTATTTAAAAAGAGCAATATAGCTAGCTATATAGGTGGATGTTTTTATTAAATTTGACTGCTACCAAACATAACTTATGACATAACAAACCTTACAAGGTTACATAACAAAAGTAATTTAACATTAACTAGAACTTAATTACTTAGCGCCACTTTGCTTACATAACGGAGACAAAATAAGATCTCGTACTTGGTCATCAAACATACTGTCAAAGACCTTATCCCAGTCACTACGCTCCTTCTTTTTCTTCTTTTTCTTACCAATAATTTTACTACTACAACCAGGTATAGGACCTTTTTCCTCACCCAAACCTTCCCTTCTTTCTTTATCCTGAGCTGCACCAACCTCCATTTCCATCACCTTACTATTCCCCCGCTCATCCCCCGATACTGACGAATCTGAGGATTCAACCCCTTTACCTGGAAGACGACACGGAGAGAGAGAAGCCGGGCCAGGAGATCTAAGGGGGCTCCTACTCCGGGAGGAGCTCCTTACCGGTTCCGGCTTCTGACGTATCGACCCCCTTCTCAAAACCCTTCCTCCCCTCCCCTCTGCTGGACTCCGTCCCCGACGGGCCACCACTTTGCCACTTGGGGTACTCCCAGCAAGAGGAGGAGCAGGAGAGATACTTTTGTCCCCAGAAACCTTCGCTGTAGAGGCATCCTCAGGACAAGCTACACCTTCCATTGGTACATTCAATTCGGATGACCCCCCACCTCCAGGCACATCAGCAGTACCAGGGGTCTCCTCAACAAGAGGGGTTTTAGCTGCCCCTGAAGGTTCTCTCCGTGCCCCCTCGGCCACATTCTGTCTTTCACCCACATTTCCCCTTCCGGGCCTAGGGGGGGGGCTTCCCCTCTGGATTGACCACCAGACGGGCCATCACCCCTATAGGCCTTAGGACACCTACTAAAGGGGTGACCCATTTGTCCACACAGGTTACAACAAATCAGGCCGCAAGCTTCACCAGAGTGACCAAACTTGTTGCACCTTATGCATCTCACTACTGTACAATCCGCACTTAGATGGGTCGGACATCCACATTTAAAGCACCGCCTGGGTTGTCCTGGATAGAACACCAGGATTCGGTCCCTTCCAATAAACGCACTACTGGGAACATGCGCCACCATATTCCCAGCTCTCCGCAACCGAATCCTGGTGTTCCATGCCCCAGTCCAAACCCCTCGCTCATCTAAACTTTTGCTCAGGGGACACTGCAGTTGACCATGCCTACTTAGCCATGTTGCAATGTCCTCTGGCGGCAAACTTTCGTTCCTCACCAAAATTGTTAGACTCTTCACATCCTCCTGCTGACTCAGAGGGATGATCCTGAAGCCTTTCCAGGGATCCGACCCCCTAATCAAGCCAAAGGAAGTGATGAAAATTTCCATAATCACAACATTGGTAAAGCTTAGATCAAAATCAGGAGATCCTGCGGGGTGAATGACCGCAAAGATCTCGCTGACCTTGATGCCTAATGACAAAACCATGTCAACTACCTGACCTCTACTGGGGCATTGACCCTCCCCCTCCCATCTCAGTTGCACCACATTACGGCGCTTGCGCTCTGGACCACCTGTACCCCGAGACCACGAATTGGCCCCAGAGAATTGGTCAGTCGGGGGGGACACCAAAATTACCGGCACCAAACTGATTGTACAGGTGGTCCAGAGACACATTTGAACCAGCCACGTTCGCATAAGAGTGCTTCTCCCCTAGCGCATTTAGGAGCCTGACCTCCGGTGAACCCCTTAAAACAGGCCTGGGGGAGGACACCCCCTCCACAGGACCTGAATGAGCGGCACCAACCTCCTCAGTTTGCCTATCACCTTCTACCTCCATATTCTCTTGCCGGACTACTGGAGAGCTCACCTCCAAGTCATTCAATGGCTGGTCACATATGAGAGCATCCAGGCTGTCCGACTCACCCACCTCCGTATGTGCCCCACAGGAATCCACCTCAACCTGTCCCTTATTGTTCTGCTGGGACTCCTCCAGATGTGTGATATAAGCCATTGCCGGACTGTTGTCCCCTAGATCACCCATGAGACAATCACCCCATGCTGACACCTGGCCAGGTTGAAAACTATCAGGCTCTTCCATACAGGCATCACTGACTCCACCCACTTCCTCCCGCTGGGCCGTTTCGCCGGAAGTCACCGACCGGAAATGCTCCATGCGGTCAACTTCCGTTTCCGGGCAGCGCGTCACTTCCGGCGCGACCACAGCTTTCCCACCCATAGAAACCGCGCCAGTCTTTCCCGCCAAACATTCTTTTACTTCCTGTTTGTCACCACCTCCTCTCCCAACGCGGGAAGACGGCGTCTTACTAGGCTGTGCCGCCATTACTTTACTGCTGGCCGTTACTGTATTCCCTACAGCAACGGCCATGCTGGCTTGAACTTTTTTCCCACCCTCACCCTTGAGTCCTTTCCCCTTGCCCTGGGACCGGCTTGCAGCAGCAGCAGTCGACAAAGCCACTGACGGCGTGCCCTGCCCGCAAACACCGGCTGGGTTCACCAGGGGTTGACAAGGTAAGTTCATTGTCTTTTTATCTTCCTCTAGTCTCTTAAGCTGTACTACCAAGTTTTGCTTCACCCTCAGACCCTGGCTCGGTACTGCTTCACCGGAGTCTACCATTACCACCGGGATCACAGCCCTGCTTGCAGGCTGAGAACCCCCAGGTTTACCAAGACCCTCCACAGTATTACCTGAGCTCATGGTCATAGGTTTAGAGTCCATCACGCCATCCGGGATTTGTTTCACCCTCTGACCCTGGCTCACAACCGCATCACCGGAGTTCACCGCTACCACTGGGATCACAGCCTTGCTTGCAGGCTGAGTACCCCCAGGTTTGCTGGGACCCTCCGCGGTGTTACCTGAACCAGTGGTCGTGGGTTTAGAGTTCATACCATTTCTCTCCACAGCTGTCTCTTTTGAAGTCAAAACATTTGGTTCCTTTTCCTCTTCTGCTGACATCTCATCTTCTGAAAGGTCTGCCGCCTCTATCATGGGCTCTACTGTCTGCGATAGACGTTGTTTATGGCGCCTTACCGCCTTGGACCCTCCATCTACATCTGCCTCTCCACGGGTGTCCTCCATAGAGGGATCTCCCATCTCTCCTTCAGGCGTTGCGGCTATGGTTAAACGCTGCTTGCGGCGTCTTCCTGCTTGAGAGCCTTCCTCACACGCCACTCTCATGACCTTATCTATGCCCAATAAAAAGTCTCTCTCGCTTGAAGCACTTTCAATTAGGTTTGACAAAAGCCCACTAAGCATGTTACACTGCTTTTTCAGCCCGTCAATGGCAACTTTAAAATCTGATCTCTTTCCGACACCCGATCTGTCGCGTCTATTCCTCAGCTCGGCCAAAATTTTCATTTTTTCGCAGTAACAGCGAGAAGCCTTTACCATTAAGCTCTTGGCTTTCCTTTTCCTCTCCGCAGATTTCTCCACGTCTTCTCCTGGCTGTCTCAGAGACCAGTCAACCAAGTCAAGCTGGTTTTCTAAGTACAGCCTCTCCTCCTTAACGAACTCCTGGAGCTTTAGGGCACCACGCCTTTCCTCAGGCTGAGAAACAGCCACCTGGCCTGGGCTGACTGAAGCCATCAGCTCCCTCTCCTCCTCCACCACTCTGGAAGTCCTCAGAGATCAGAGCACGCAGCCAGCACACACAAGCTCCTACAGCTGACTGCAAGCTCTATTTAAAAAGAGCAAGATAGCTAGCTATATAGGTGGATATAGTGGTGTATACTGGGTTCAGGGCACACAGACAGCACGCACAATCTCCTACAACTGACTGCAAGCTCTATTTAAAAAGGGCAAGATAGCTAGCTATATAGGTGGATATAGCGGTATATACTGGGTTCAGGGCACGCAGACAGCACGCACAATCTCCTACAACTGACTGCAAGCTCTATTTAAAAAGAGCAAGATAGCTAGCTATATAGGTGGATATAGCGGTGTATACTGGGTTCAGGGCACACAGACAGCACGCACAATCTCCTACAACTGACTGCAAGCTCTATTTAAAAAGAGCAATATAGCTAGCTATATAGGTGGATATAACGGTGTATACTGCGGTCAGGGCACGCAGACAGCACGCACAATATCCTACAACTGACTGCAAACTCTATTTAAAAAGAGCAAGATAGCTAGCTATATAGGTGGAGATTTTTATTAAAATAAAACTGCTACTGATTTACATAATCAAGAACTTAAAAAGACTCATACTTGAGCAAAAAAGAACAAGAGAACAACTCGTACAAATATTTTTAGACAGACAGAATCTATCCAAACTGCCCCCTCCTAGTGAAGGTAAAGTCCATCTCAAAAAAAAGGGAAAAAGAGGGCCCATATCGGACGACCTCTAACCCCATGATAATCTGGACTACTTATAAGAAAAACAGAAACTTATCCAAACAATTTCTAACATTATTCTAACTATATGCATTTTATTACATACCCCTATAGGCAGGAACGTAACGAAACTGACGGTGCATACCATGTTTTTAAAATTAAGTTGCCCAAAAGCTAAAAAAAGTGGGTGAAAGGACAGACAGACCTCCACCTAAGGAAAAGAAGGGGGAGGTCATCAAGGTGGCCGGAAAGAGAACCCTCTCCACAACCTAGCACACTTTTCCCTACCCATTCTTTCCCCCTCAAGAAACCTCACCTTACCCAATTCCCGAACAATATCACCCGCCACCTCATGCATGGGCAGGAACTTGCCCCTAGTGGACACTAAACACAGAGCGTGCCAAGTGTAGTAAAGGCATATGACACTAACTAAATACAGTGATGATAACACAAAACCCCTCCGGGCTCTGAAGTCACCGTACACCCTCTCAGTATAGGCAAGGGCCTGGAGACGGGGATAGCCGATGGCATCTCCAACCTCCCCCAGAACCCCCAAATTGAAAGGGCACTCGACCAAAAAGTGGTCCATGGTCTCTAGCACCCCACCACACTCAGGCCGAGGACAGCCTCTGTCCTCTAGGCTCCGGTACTTCAAGTTCAATCTCACATAGAGTCGTCCATGGAACGCCCTCCATGCGAGATCCCAGAACTTGGCAGGAATTCTCTTAGAATTCAGAAGGGCTAATCCCTCCCTGAGAACCCTGTCCGGACAGTCCCTCAAGGCCAGTGGTCTCAAAACGTCCGAGGCCATGACCCTCTGGTACAGCTCACGCCGGCCCAGGGAGCCTACCTCTAAGGCCGTTATCCTCCACCGCCTTAGTACCTTCAGGGCGGTTGGGACATAGGCGGGGAGGTACCCGTGGGACCTCCGAAGGTCACCCGGGCGACCGCCCCCCTCCCACCTGCTCAGGAACACCAGGAACCAATTCTTGCACGAACGCTCCCACAGAGAGGGTTCGTCCACAAAAATGGATTGCAGATAGAACTTCAGGAACACCACAGTAAAGAAAACCGTGGGGTTGATCATGTCCAACCCGCCCTCCCCTCTCCGTCGATACGTGACCTCCCTTTTTATCAGGTTCAGTCTGTTTCCCCACAGAAGCAGAAAAAACAGACCGCAGACCCGCGCATAGAGTGACTCTGGCAACAGACATGCGTAGCTGACATAGAGGAACTCGGGAAGCAAATAGGTTTTAACCAGGCTCACCCTTTCCCTCAACGACAGCTTCCAGCCTTTCCAGCCTTTCCAGGCATTGACTTTCTGGGTGGCACTTACCAGCCTGTGCTCCCAATTTAGCTTGGGATAGTCACCCTGGCCGAAATAAATGCCTAAGATGTTAACCTCTGGTCGGGGCAGGGGAAAAACGTCTGGGAGGGCAAACTGCTCACCCTCCCTTCCCAACCAGAGAGCTTCACTCTTGTCCCAGTTGACCAACGAACCAGACGCCTCGGAGTAGCCTCCAATCTGTGTTTCCACAAACTGGGCCTCCTCTCAGCTAGCCACTACCACCGAGACGTCGTCCGCGTAGGCCACCACCTTCACCGCCTTATCCGGGACACTGCCGGGCTCCGTCAGGACCCCCCTCAACTGCCCACAGTCTAGCCTTCTTACGAAGGGGTCGACTGCGAAGACATAGAGCAGGGGACTCAGGTAGGACCCACCCAACCATTAACCAGAGGGAAGCTCTAGGCCCCTCTGTACAAAGTCCTGAGCCAATCAATAAATTGATCAGGCAGGCCGTATCTACCCAGGAGAAGCCAGAGGTACTCGTGGTCTACCCGATCGAAAGCTTTCACCTGATCTAACGCCAGCAGATACCGCCCATCACCCGTTGCCCTGCACCTCTCCACAGCCTCCCGGACGTTAAGGACTGCACTAAAGGTGCTACGGCCGGGAACTGTGCAGTGCTGGGAGGCAGACAGTAGCTCGCCTGCAACAGCAGACATACGCGTAAACAAAATCTTTGCCAGAATCTTTCTATCCGTGGAGAGAAGGGCGATAGGGCGCCAATTCTCTACCACGGACGGATCCCTCTCCTTGGACAGAAGGATCAAAGCCGACCTTCTCATCGAGGGAGGGAGCAGGCCAGATGCCAAACACTCACTGAACACCTCCCTCAGACGAGGAGCCAAAAGGCTCTTAAAGGTTTTATAAAATTCTGCCGTGAACCCATCAGGCCCCGGCGACTTTTTTAGAGACAACGAGTCAATAGCCTGCTCAATTTCGGCCACTGAGATCTCTTCCACCAAGGAGTCCAGGGGGTCAGACCCCACCTCAAGTGGAGTCCCGTCAAGGAATTCCTTGGCTCTCCTCAGATCCAACGGCTTCTTCCGAAGGATGTCTGAAAAATGGGCTCCGATGATCCCCAGGATGCCCGGCTTGGACCTTACCAGGGAACCCGAGGGATCTCTCAGTCCATGTATGACCTTCCCACTCACCGCGTCCCCACAGCTTTTGTAGGGATCCGGGTTGGTGAACTTCCCGTAATCCCTCTCCAGCACCAGGGAGGCGAGACGGTCATACTGACACTCCTTCATCTGGAGCTTCAGATCCGAGATCTGGTCCTGAGGGCCACATCAGAAACCAAGCGATCTAGCTGCCTGCGTAACTTCTGGTAGGCCTGATACCGGGATGCTGCTCGACGGCCCGAGACTTCCCGGGAAGAAGCCCTCCGACCTTTTCTTCACCACTTCCCACCATTCCTGGCGGGAGCAGCCGCTCTCAAGGAGCGAGGCTTGTTCTAAAAAGAAGTCCTCATAAGCCGTTCTGATTTCAGGGTCCTCAAGTAGCGACCCGTTTAGTCGCCACAGGCCCCTTCTGAGGGGTGTCCGCAACATTCAGAGTAACGGACACCATACGGTGATCAGAGAACTCAACCGCATGCAGCGCAGGAGCTGCAAAGGACGAGTCCTCCTTCAAAAAACCTATCTAACCTACTCCTACAACTACCTCTAGAATATGTGAAACCAGTGAGGTTGGGGAAGTGGCGAACGTGCGCATCCACCAACCCAGCTTCCCTCACTATTCTATTCAAAAAGATACTATCATATCCCAGAGGGCCTGAGGTGCCTGCCCGGTCCTTTGACCTGGTGACCATGTTAAAGTCACCACCAAAGACCACCTGCTGGGATGTAAACAGGTATGGTTTCAGCAGCGTAAGAAGGTCCTTCCTCCCCCTCTGGGACTGAGGTCCATAAAAATTGATGAGGCGGAGGGATTCCCCTCTCACGACTGCGTCCACAATCAAACACCTACCGATTTCTAATTCAATCACTCGTCGACAAGCCACCGAACCAGTCTTAAAAAGGACCGCAACACCACTGCAGGGCTCAGCCGCAAGAGACCAGAGGGAGGGCCCATGTCTCCACTCCCTCTTTGCTAGGTGCATCTCTGCCACAGATGCCAGCCAGGTCTCTTGCAAAAACAAAATGTCGGCTTCATCCCGGCCGAGAAAATCAAAGGCTGAAAATCTAGCCGCCGCAGAACGCACACTTGCGACATTAATGGTCGCAAGGCGTATTGGAGCGGGTACCGCCATCCTTAGTGATTGAAGTTTACGTTCCTCTCTATATTACATTTCTAAAAGAATCAATCCTCCTCGGAGTTCGAGGAGGAAAGGATTCCGAATCTGTTCCATAGGGCCAGTGAGGAACCCCCCCCTGCCCCTGAATAGTACTGGGCTGGGGGTCCTCACCACCCTCCTTCCCCAAACTCTTCCTCTTCCTCTTTTTTTGTTTTTTTTTCTCCCATCCCACTTTGGGAGGTTCCCTCCCACTCTCCTCGTTGGACCTCCCACTGGAGATCTCCTTAAGCCTCTTATTAACCCCCTTACCCGCCCCTGAGATGTCCATCGGGGGCCACCTCCCCTGTACCAGCTTGCCGACCACTCACGACCACCGAAGAGGCCGGAGGGGGCATTAGTAGAGCCACCTGATCCAGGGGTGGGTGCAGCTTACCCGTAGGTTTAATTACTGAAGGGAGGGGGGGAAGGGGGCAAAGGAGAAGAAGGGGAAACTGGGAGGGGGGAGACCAGGGGGGGAGAGGGGAAGGGGGGTGGGGAAAAGGGAGGAGGACGGGGGGGAAACAGGGGGAGGGGGGGGGGAGGGTGGTTTTTGGGCAAGGGCTTTTTCGCCTTGGCCGGCTTCCCAGGTGGTTTTGTTGCCGTTGACCCATCTGACACAGGATCAGACGGGGCCGGAGAACTCGCCGGCTCCCTCACTATGCCAGTTCCTGCCCTTGATCCGCGCCTGGGGGGTCTGACCCTTTGAGGGAGGGGGGAACCCTCCCTCTGTGACCCTGAGGGGTTGGGATCCCCACTCCGTCTAGGGACCCCCTCACCCTCCGGGCCTGGGGCACCCCCCTCAGCCTGGCACCCCCTGAACGCCTTGGGGCACCGACTAAAGGGGTGTCCCATTTCCCCACAGACGTTGCAGACAATAAGCCTGTAACCCTCAGGTGAATGGCCGAAGCCATTGCACCTCACACAGCGGGGCATTGTGCAGCCCACGCTGAGGTGCGCGGGACTGCCGCATTTGAAACAGCGACGGGGCTGTCCAGGGTAGAAGACCAGGATCCAGTCTCTACCTATGAAGGAGCTGCCAGGTACATGTGCCACGGTATTATTGTGGCGCTTGAGCCGGATCCTGACCAACCACGCACCTGTCCAGACCCCGCGCTCATCCAAACTTTTCCTCAGCCCTGTCTGGAGCTGCCCGTACCGCGCCAGCCAGGTTGCGATGTCCTCAGGTGTGAGGGACTCATTCCTGACCAGTACAGTCACATTCTTTACCTCCTCCTGCCTCGAAAGAGGTATCACCCGGAAACTTTTACATGGATCTGACTTCCTGACGAGCTCGTACAGTGTCAGGAAAAGCTCCATGGAGACCAAGGAGACAAAACTTACATCAAACTCCTTCGAGTTTGTGGGATGTATGACTGCAAATAAGTCCAAAACTTTAAAGCGCAGCCCCAGCAGATAGTCGAGGTCACTAGGGGGGTCCCGGAGGGGGGGGGTCGAGCTGCACTGTCCGCCGGGGACCTCTGACCACTGGCCTTCACTGGCCCCTCCGACCGTTCTCTGGTGAGGACCACCATCAATTTCCTGTTCCGTTGACTGTGACTTGCATCTCCACTGGAGCCTTCACGTGCCTCATCGGGTACCCTACCCGGATCCTCCTGGACTGCAGCCACAGGCATGGCAGATGTTAACACAGGGATCCGGGGACCCTCCGCACTGACGGCTCCGGGGGGCATACTCTCCCGACAGGCCATGGACTGGTCATCTCCAGAAGTCGTTACCACCACTGGAGTCTGTTGCACCGATGCATCAGGTGAGGGCTTCAGGGGGGACTTCAGGGGGGCACTTCCTCGCCTCACCGCCTGGGTTCCTTCTTGGCTGGCTCTTAGAAGTTCCCTCTTCACCTCCGTTAAAAAACTTCTCTCACCTTTCCCTCGCTCGCAGAGACCGCCCAGCAGCTGGCAGAGGTCCCTGCATTCTCGCTTTAGGCCATCTATGGTCTCCCTATATTCACCACGTTTGCTGCTGGCTGAGCGGTCCCTGCGATTTCGTAGGTCGGCCAGTCGCTCTGAACGTTGCACATAGGCCGCCGCAGCCTTCTGTATTAGTGCCTTTACTCTTTCTCTTCTTTTCTGGAGCTTGCTTGGGCCCTCTCCCGGCTGGGCCCAGGTCCAGTCCATCAGCTCAGACTGCGTGATCAGGAATAGCTTCTCCTCCCTGGAGAGGTCTCTCACCCCAGGGGGGTTTGTCTGAGACCCAGGCTGGGAAGAGGGCCCCAAGCCTGGGCTAGCCGACGCCATAAGGCAGGCTGTCCAAAACAGTCGTGGTTCTCCACAGAGCTCCTCCACACACGTCTGCTCTCCTGGTGTACACTGGGTTCAGGGCACGCAGACAGCACGCACAATCTCCTACAACTGACTGCAAGCTTTATTTAAAAAGAGCAAGATAGCTAGCTATATAGGTGGATATAGCGGTGTATACTGGGTTCAGGGCACACAGACAGCACGCACAATCTCCTACAACTGACTGCAATCTCTATTTAAAAAGAGCAAGATAGCTAGCTATATAGGTGGATATAGCTTTGTATACTGCGGTCAGGGCACACAGACAGCACGCACAATCTCCTACAACTGACTGCAAGCTCTATTTAAAAAGAGCAAGATAGCTAGTTATATAGGTGGATATAGCAGTGTATACTGTGGTCAGGGCACGCAGACAGCACGCACAATCTCCTACAACTGACTGCAAGCTCTATTTAAAAAGAGCAATATAGCTAGCTATATAGGTGGATATAATGGTGTATACTGCGGTCAGGGCACGCAGACAGCATGCACAATCTCCTACAACTGACTGCAAGCTCTATTTAAAAAGAGCAAGATAGCTAGCTATATAGGTGGATATAGGGGTGTATACTGGGTTCAGGGCACGCAGACAGCATGCACAATCTCCTACAACTGACTGCAAGCTCTATTTAAAAAGGGCAAGATAGCTATCTATATAGGTGGATATAGCTTTGTATATTGCGGTCAGGGCACGCAGACAGCACGCACAATCTCCTACAACTGACTGCAAGCTCTATTTAAAAAGAGCAATATAGCTAGCTATATAGGTGGATATAGCGGTGTATACTGGGTTCAGGGCACACAGACAGCACGCACAATCTCCTACAACTGACTGCAAGCTCTATTTAAAAAGAGCAAGATAGCTAGCTATATAGGTGGATATAGCGGTGTATACTGGGTTCAGGGCACGCAGACAGCATGCACAATCTCCTACAACTGACTGCAAGCTCTATTTAAAAAGGGCAAGATAGCTAGCTATATAGGTGGATATTTTTTTATTTGTAAACTGCTACCAATACATCAACTTATAACATAAATTTGACTCAGACTTTGAGAAAAGGTGACAAATAAAATAAGCTCTTACTTGAGCAACAAATTAGACAGGGCTATATAGGCCCAAACAGGCCAACAAAGACCATCTTAACTTACCCGCAAAGCGGGAAGTACAGTCACCTAAACTATTGACAACTTAAAACTACACTCTATATCTACATATACCACACAGTTATTTACATTATATTATGATAAAGGCAGGAACGTAGCGAAACTCTCAATGCTTACCATATTTTTAAAAGAAGGTTACCAAAAAGCTAAACAGGGAGTGATAGGATAGAAAGACCCACCACCAAGGAAAAGGAAGGGGGGGGGTCATCAAGGCGGCCGGAAAGAGAACCCCCTCCACAACTTGGCACACCTCTCTCTCCCCATTCTTTCCCCCTCAAGATACCTCACCTTTTCCAATTCCCAAAGGATATCACCCACCACCTCATGCATGGGCAGGTACTTACCCCTAGTGGAAATCAAACACCGAGCGTGCCAGGTGTAATAGAGACAGACTACATTAACTAGGTAAAGTGACGACAAATCAAAACCCCTTCGGGCTCCAAAGTTGCCGTACACCCTCTCAGAGTAGGTAAGGGCCTGGAGACGGGGATAGCCGATGGCATCTCCCACCTCCCCCAGAACCTCTGAGTTGAAAGGGCACTCGACCAAAAAGTGGTCCATAGTCTCCAGCGCCCCTCCACACTCAGAGCGAGGACAGCCTCTGTCCTCTAGGTTCCGGTACTTCAAGTTCGATCTCACATAGAGGCGTCCGTGGAACGCCCTCCATGCGAGATCCCAGAACTTGGCAGGAATTCTCTTGGAATTCAGGAGGGCTAGCCCCTCCTTGAGAACCCTGTCCGGACAGTCCCTTAAGGCTAGAGGCTTCAGGACATCCGAGGCCATGACCCTCTGGTGCAGCTCACGCCGCCCCAGGGAGCCCACCTCCAAGGCCGTCAGCCTCCAACGCCTCAGTACCTTTAGGGCGGTTGGAACATAGGCAGGGAGGTATCCATGGGACCTCCGAAGGTCTCCAGGACGACCTCCCTCCTCCCACCCACTCAGGAAAGCCAGAAACCAATCCTTACACG
Organism: Lithobates pipiens; assembly: GCF_037356315.1. Classification (NCBI taxonomy): domain Eukaryota; kingdom Metazoa; phylum Chordata; class Amphibia; order Anura; family Ranidae; genus Lithobates; species Lithobates pipiens. The sequence continues at coordinate 117,484,616 of NW_027507789.1, read as the reverse complement.
AACGTTCCCACAGAGAGGGTTCGTCCACAAAGATGGATTGTAGGTTGAACTTTATAAACACCACGGTGAAAAAGACCGTGGGGTTCACCATGTCCAACCCACCCTGCTCTCTCCGTCGGTACGTGACTTCTCTTTTCACCAGGTTCAGTCTGTTTGCCCACAGGAGCAGGAAGAACAGACCGCAGACCCGTGCATAGAGAGACTTTGGCAAAAGACAAACGTAGCTGACATAGAGAAACTCGGGAAGCAGATAGGTTTTAACCAAGCTCACCCTTTCCCTCAACGTCAGCTTCCAGCCTTTCCAGGCGTTAACTTTCTGGGTGGCACTTACCAGCCTGCGCTCCCAGTTTTGCTTGGGATAATCACCCGGGCCGAAATAAATGCCAAGAATTCGAACTTCTGGCTGGGGCGTGGGAAAAACGTCCGGGAGGGTGAACTGCTCACCCTCCCTACCCAGCCAGAGAGCTTCGCTCTTATCCCAGTTGACCAACGAACCGGACGCCTCGGAGTAGCCCCCAATCTGTGTTTCCACAAACTGGGCCTCCTCTCGGCTAGCCACCACCACCGAGACGTCGTCCGCGTAGGCCACTACCCTCACCGCCTTATCTGGGCCACTGCCGGGCTCCGTCAGGACCCCCCTCAAACACTCGCAGTCTAGCTTCCTTACGAAAGGGTCGACCGCAAAGACGTAGAGAAGGGGACTCAACGGACAACCCTGCCTAACACCAGAGTCCACCGGGAAGGTAGGACCCACCCAACCATTGACCAGAGGGAAGCTCTCAGCCCCCCTGTACAAGATCTTAAGCCAATCAATGAATTGATCAGGCAGGCCGTATCTTTCCAGAAGAAGCCAGAGGTACTCGTGGTTCACCCGATCAAAAGCTTTCGCCTGATCTAGTGCCAGCAGGTACCGCCCTTCACCCGTCGCCCTGCACCTTTCCACAGCCTCCCGGACGTTAAGGACAGCACTAAAGGTGCTGCGGCCGGGAACTGTGCAGTGCTGGGAGACTGACAGTAGCTTGTCTGCGACAGCAGACATACGCACAAACAATACTTTTGCCAGAATCTTTCTATCTGTAGAGAGAAGGGCAATGGGACGCCAATTCTCTACCACAGACGGATCCTTCCCTTTGGACAGAAGGATCAAGGCTGACCTTCTCATCGAAGGAGGGAGCAGGCCGGATGCCAAACACTCGTTAAAAACCTCCTTCAGACGAGGAGCCAAGAGGCTCTTAAAGGTTTTGTAGAATTCTGCCGTGAACCCATCGGGCCCCGGCGACTTCTTTGGTGACAAAGAGTCTATGGCCTGTTCTATCTCAGCCACAGAGATCTCTTCTGCCAAAGAGTCCCGAGAGTCAGACCCCACTTCAAGCGGAGTCTCGTCAAGGAACTGTTTGGCCTTTCTCAGATCCAACGGCTTCTTCCGAAGGATGTCTGAAAAATGGGCTCTGACGATCCCCAAGATGCCTGGTTTGGACCTCACCAGGGAACCCGAGGGATCTTTCAGTCCGTGTATGACCTTCCCACTCACCGCGTCCCCGCAGCTTTTGTAGGGATCCGGGTTGGTAAACTTCCCGTAATCCCTCTCCAGCTTCAGGGAGGCGAGACGGTCATACTGACACTCCTTCATCTGACGCTTCAGATCTGAGATCTGGTCCTGAGGGCCACCATCGGAAACCAAGCGATCCAGTCGCCTGCGCAACCTTTGGTAGGCCTGGTACCGGTAAGCTGCCCGGCGGCCTGAGACTTCCCGGAAGAAGCCCTCCGACCTCTTCTTCACTACTTCCCACCATTCCTGGCGGGAGCAGCCGCTCTCAAGGAGCGAGGCTTGTTCCTTAAAGAAGTCTTCATAGGCCGACCTAATTTCAGGGTCCTCAAGTAGCGACCCATTTAGTCGCCACAGACCCCTACCTTTCTGAGGGGTGTCCACCACATTCAGAGTGACCGATACCATACAGTGGTCAGAGAACTCGACCGCATGCAGCACAGGAGCCGCAAAGGACGAGTCCCCCTTCAAAAAAAACCTGTCTATTCTACTCTTACTGCTACCTCTGGAGTATGTGAAACCAGTGAGGTTGGGGAAGTGGCGAACGTGCACATCCACCAACCCAGCTTCCCTCACTATTCTATTCAAAAAGATACTATCATATCCCAGAGGGCCTGAGGTGCCTGCCTGGTCCTTTGACCTGGTGACCATGTTAAAGTCACCACCAAAGACCACCTGCTGGGATGTAAACAGGTATGGTTTCAGCAGCGTGAGAAGGTCCTTCCTCCCCCTCTGGGACTGAGGACCATAGAAATTTATGAGGCGGAGGAATTCCCCCCTCACGACTGCATCCACAATCAAACATCTACCCATTTCTAATTTGATCACTCGTCGACAAGCCACCGAACCAGTCTTAAAAAGGACCGCAACTCCACTGCAGGGCTCAGCCGCAAGAGACCAGAGGGAGGGCCCATGTCTCCACTCCCTCTTTGCTAGATGCATCTCTGCCACAGATGCCAGCCAGGTCTCTTGCAAAAACAAAATGTCGGCTTCAACCCGGCCGAGAAAATCAAAGGCTGCAAACCTAGCCGCCGCAGAACGCACACTTGCGACATTAATGGTCGCAAGGCGTATTGGAGAGGGCGCCGTCATCCTTAGTGAAAAAAGTCTACGTTCCTCTCTTTAAACTTACAACATTAATCCACCTCGGAGTCCGAGGAGAGGACCCCAAACCGGTTCCAGAGGGCAAGCGAGGGATCCCCCCCCGCCCCCGAACTGGTTTCAGGCTGAGGACCCCCGCCGCCCTCCTTCCCCGGGCTCCTTCTCTTCTTTTTCTTTGTTTTCTTTTTTTCCCACTCAATATGTGGGGGCTCCCTCCCACTCTCTCCGTCCGATCTACCACTTGATAGGTCCTTGGGCCGTTTATTTGCCCCTTTCCCAGGACCAGTAGTGTCCATAGGGGTCTCTGAAGGATTTTCTGCTGCCAGGTAAGCTTGGCATTTGGCACCCACCCCAGAAGAATCTGGGGGGGGCATGGGGTTAACAGCCAGGCCTAGGCTTGGGGGGGTTGTATCCAAGGACACAGGGGATGGGGGATGGGAAAGGGGGGGAGGAAGCTTAGTACGAGGGGGAGGGATGGGCCGGGGGGGGCCGGGGGGGGGGGGAGGAGGGGAGGAGCCGGGAGCACGGGGAGCTGGGGGAGGATGGGAAGGGGGGGAGTCTGAGGCTTTTTAATGGATGATTTATTGGCTTTTACCGGCTTATCAGCCGGTCTACCTGTCACTACTCCATCCCTCCTTGACCCAGGCTGGGCCGGGGGGTCTACTGGGCAACCACCTATTGGGTCTTCAACCACCCTACCCGCCCCCTGCTCACGCCTGGGGGGCCTAACCCTTTGAGGGAGGGGGGGATCCTCCCTCTGTGGCTCTGGGGGATTGGGGGCTCCACTTTGTCTAGGGTCACCATCACCCCCTGGGCCTGGGGCAGCCCCGCCCGCCTGATGCCCCCGGAAAGCCTTGGGGCAACGGCTGAAGGGGTGCCCCATTTCCCCGCAGAGGTTGCAGACTATCAGTCTGCAACCATCAGATGAATGGCCGAAGCCATTACATCTCACGCACCGAGGCATTGTGCAGTCTGCACTGAGGTGTGCAGGACTGCCGCACTTGAAACACCTACGGGGCTGGCCGGGGTAGAAGACCAGGATCCGGTCTCGCCCGATAAGCGCGCTACCAGGAACGTGCGCCACGGTGTTGCCCTGGCGCTTGAGCCGGATCCTGACCTGCCACGCACCCGTCCAGACCCCGCGCTCGTCAAGGCTCTTCCTCAGCCCTGACTGGAGCTGTCCGTACCGCGCCAGCCAGGTGGCGATGTCCTCAGGCGGGAGAGGCTCGTTCCTGACCAGCACAGTGATGTTTTTAATTTCCTCCTGCCTCGAGAGAGGCACTACCCGGAAACTTTTCCATGGTTCAGACCTCCCGACAATCTCGTAGAGGGTCAGGAAAAGCTCCATGGAGACCACGGAGACGAAGCTAATATCGAACTCTTTCGAGTTCGCAGGATGTATCACTGCGAACAGGTCCGAAACCTTAAACCGAAGCTCCAACAGGTAATCAATCACTTGACCCCTGCTGGGACAAGCGGTCGCTCCCTCCCACCTGAGCTGCACCACGTTGCGTCTGCGCCTTTCGGGACCCCCTGTACCCCTGGACCAGGCATTCGCCCCTTGGAACTGCTCCTCGGGGGGGGCCCTGAAGTTCTGGGCACCAAACTGGCCGTACAGGGGCCTTAGGGGCACAGACGCACCTGCCACCTGGGCAAACGAACGCCCAGTTTTCAGGGCACTCAGGAGGTTAGCCTCGGCTTGCGTGCCCAAGATGGTATTGGGGCCTGCGGGGAAGGGTCAGGCTCCCCGTGAACCAGGCCGGAAGGCCCAGGCTGAGCTGATGCTGTTTTCCCACCCTCTGGCCCACCTGTGACCCGTACTTTCCTCCTCACCATTACCATGGGGGGCGGGGCACTAGCCACCTCTACTGCAGGACCCTGGGGGGAGGCGACTTCCATCACCTCCTCCCGTTGGGATCCCTCTAGCTCCCTTATAAATTTCAGTGCGGAGCATTCCGCTCCCAACTCTCCCATAGGGGATTCACCCCAGCTCCCCTGCCTGGCCGGGAGATCCACACCAGGGGATTCCCCCTGCCCCTCCGAGATAGTACCCAGTGGGTCTCCCAAATCCTCGTCCATTCCTTCCGCCTCGACCGAAAGGCCGTGGGCAGTATCATGTGGTGACTCCACAGTCTTTTCGGACATTTCCTGCACTTCCGGGGACGCATTGTCAGTCACTTCCGGTTCGCGGGAGCCACTTCCGGTCGCGGCAGTCACTTCCGGTCCGCGGGAGCCACTTCCGGTCGCGGCAGTCACTTCCGGTCCGCGGGAGCCACTTCCGGTCGCGGCCCCCTGCGCCGGAAATGACGCGGATTTTCCCGCGACATGTCCCGCCATGGTGTCTGCAGCAGAAGAAGATCTCCTTTCCACATATGTCTTCACAGACGCCACAGACGCCATTGGCGCCACAGACTCCAACCCCTTACCACGTGCGGCCGCGGCGGGGGCCGCCATTATGGCCGGCAACCCTCGCACCGCATGGGGGACCGATGGATCACCCTGGATCACTGGGGGGGGCCTGTGCTGCACCATCAGCCGCGGACTTGCTGACAACAGGTTGTACCGGCCCTTCCAGATGGCTCCGGGTGAGGACTACTACCAGTTTTTTCCCTTGGCACTCCACACTTCCCGCTCTTCCCTCTCCCCTGGAGCCTCCCAACACTTCACCGGGTACCCTACCCGGGTCAACCCTTGCCCCAATCACGGACTGGGCAGGCGGACTTACATGGACCCGGGGACCCTCCGTGCTTACTGCTCCAAGGGGGGCACCGTCCTCACTGATGTCTGTACCGGGATGCTGGCTTCTCTCTTCCTCCACACTTGCCAAAGGGTCTTCCACAGCCGGCTCGGGTAAGCTCTTCCGTGTTCCCCTCCTTCCTGCATGGGAGCCCTCCTGGCTCATTCTCAGGAGTTCCCGTTTTATTTCAAGCAGGAATCCTCTCTCTCCTACTCCTTTCTCACAGAGACCGCCCAGGAGCTGCCAGAGGTCTCTGCATTCAGATTTAAGCTCTTCTATGGTATCTCTGTACTCTGCTCTCTTCCTGCTTCCTGAACGGTCTCTGGAGTTCCTGAGAGCCGTCAGCCTTTCCATCTTCTTGCCGTATACCTCTACTGCCTTCTGGATCAGGGTTTTCACCCTGACCCTGCGGCCCTGCAGCTTCAAGCCGTCTTCACCCGGCTGTGCCCGGGTCCAGTCGCTTAACTCCACTTGGGTGGATAAAAACAATCGTTCCTCCCTGGAGAGGCCTTCCTTTCCACCAGGGGGATGAGCTGTAGCCCCAGGCCGGGAAGAGGGCCCCGAGCCTGGGCTGGCCGACGCCATAAGGCTGGATGTCCAAGACAGCTACGGTTCTCCACAGAGCTCTACCACACACGTCTGCTCTCCTCGGAAGCCTCTCCTGTGTGCTGGGTTCAGAGCACGCAGACAGCACGCACAATCTCCTACAACTGACTGCAAGCTCTATTTAAAAAGGGCAAGATAGCTAGCTATATAGGTGGATATAGCGGTGTATACTGGGTTCAGGGCACACAGACAGCACACACAATCTCCTACAACTGACTGCAAGCTCTATTTAAAAAGAGCAAGATAGCTAGCTATATAGGTGGATATAGCTTTGTATACTGCGGTCAGGGCACGCAGACAGCACGCACAATCTCCTACAACTGACTGCAAGCTCTATTTAAAAAGAGCAAGATAGCTAGCTATATAGGTGGATATAGAGGTGTATACTGTGGTCAGGGCACGCAGACAGCACGCACAATCTCCTACAACAGACTGCTGTCAGGACACTTAGAGCCCAGGTGACAGGTGCACACAGTAGGGTTGGGGATGCACCGCAAGGCTGTGGACCCTACGGCTGACGGCTGCAGACGGGGGACAGATCCCACTGGGGTAAGAGCGTAAGATTCCCCGGGGCGCGGAGTCTAAGAGCCAGCTGGTGTTCACCAGAGCTTCGAGTGGTGAAGATGGTCTTGGCTGCAACTGGCTCCAGGTCGCGACCCCCAGGGTCCCCCAGCTCACACCCACAGTAGGTAACAGGAGGATAGGGATGGTGAGGGACAAAGCCAAGGTCGGGGCCACAAGCAGAACAGAATAGTCGGGTACACGCCAATAGGTCAGGGTCACAGGCAAGCAGGGATGGTCAGAACACGCCAAGGTCGGTAACGGAAATCAGAAGCAGAGCACAAGACAGGAAACAGGAAGCTAATACACACAGGAACACAGGAACACAGGAACACAGGAACACAGGAACACAGGAACACAGGAACACAGGAACACAGGAACACAGGAACACAGGAACCTTTGGCAACAAGAGACAATGAACTGACCAAGCCCTCAGAGTGAGGCAGTGTTTTATACCCTAGCTGATTAGGTAACCTGCCACAGCTGATCCAAGAGTGACAGGTACAAACAGAATTGCCCACAGTACTTATGCAAAACTAGACATGGCTGGAAAGCAGGCAGAATAGAACTGAGGTGTGGCTCAGAGGTAAGGTAACGGGAACAACTACTGGCAGTCATGAGTTCAATACCACCCAGAGCCACTTGAGGCGTGACTACACCTGGCTGTCCAAAATACACGGTAGGGACCGTGACAGTTCCCTCCCCTTAGGAATGCCCTCAGAGCATGGAACATCCTATTTCTTTTGGGCTTTCTTAGTTTTAGAAGTTCCAGTTGGGTAGACTTTCGTCGCTCGCAAGGCTCTTTCGAAAGTCTTCAGGTCCTGCTTACGGACTATGGTGCCATTTGAGGCATACGTACAGTCAGGAGATAGCGGGATCACCGGCACAGGAACTTCAAGCGGGGACACCGGCACAGGAACTTCAAGCGGGGACACCGGCACAGGAACTTCAAGCGGGGACACCGGCACAGGAACTGCAACTGGGGACACCGACACTTCAACTGGGGAAACAGGCACCGACACTTCGAGCTGGATAACAGGCAGAGATTCAGGGACAGCAGGAAGGATCTTAGACCGAAGTGGGCGAATTGGACAGAGAGATATAAGATGCCCTCTCCCCCCACAGTAAAAACAAAGACCACAGTCTCTCCTCCGCTCTCTTTCACCTTGGGATAGCTTCGGCCGGATGGCCCCTATCTCCATGGGTTCTACGTCTCCCAGGGAAGGTGTGCGTGTGACCTTAGGAGCGTCTAGGCTTTGTGGGGTAAGGACTTCAGCTTCATGACTTGGAACATACTGTGATGGCATGGAGTCGTATCTGTACCGGGTACTTCTGTCCTTGGATTCCCGCAGGCCACGTGAGCAAAGAGTAGACTTGGGAACTCTGGTCTTAGAAACACGAATGTAAGAATCCAGAGCAAACATGAATGCCTCCCAGCTATCCAAGACTGGACTCCTTTCCTGTAAAAGCTGATGAGCCCATGTTTTGCATTGTCCAGTGAGCAGGTTGATGGAAGCACGAATCTTAATAAAGTCAGTGGCATAGGTCCTAGGCTTAAGGGCAAACAACAGCTCACAATCCATCTTAAAACAAAAGAAGGATGCACGATTACCATCAAACTTCTCAGGCATCAAAACAAACGGTTCTGGACATGCAGGTTCCAGGGTTGGGTGTACTGTGCCTCTAAACAAACAGACTTCTTGCTGCAGCTCAGCAATGGTCTGGCCCAAGCTGGAGAATTGTAGAGCAAGGGAGGTGAGCATCCTGTACATCTCTGCGGACTCCCTGTTGGTCAGTTCATTATGTAAGGGCTTACCTAGATTGGAGTCCATGTTGCAGAGATGTAGGCTCACCCTTGCAAATAAACACAGCCCACAGTAACAAACAGATAAGCTACCTGGGCTGTGAATCTGTGCACGGGGGCTTGACAGGAATTTGCCAAAGGATTGTCCAGGTAAAGCCGTAGTCAGGGATTCCAGAAGACAGAATAAACGATATACAAGCCAGGGTCGGTAGCCGGGGTCAGTCTTGGAACACAGGAACACAGGAACACAGGAACCTTTGGCAACAAGAGACAATGAACTGACCAAGCCCTCAGAGTGACAGGTACAAACAGAATTGCCCACAGTACTTATGCAAAACTAGACATGGCTGGAAAGCAGGCAGAATAGAACTGAGGTGTGGCTCAGAGGTAAGGTAACGGGAATAACTACTGGCAGTCATGAGTTCAATACCACCCAGAGCCACTTGAGGCGGGACTACACCTGGCTGTCCAAAATACACGGTAGGGACCGTGACAACTGCAAGCTCTATTTAAAAAGAGCAAGATAGCTAGCTATATAGGTGGATATAGCAGTGTATACTGGGTTCAGGGCACGCAGACAGCACGCACAATCTCCTACAACTGACTGCAAGCTCTATTTAAAAAGAGCAATATAGGTGGATATAACGGTGTATACTGCGGTCAGGGCACGCAGACAGCACGCACAATCTCCTACAACTGACTGCAAGCTCTATTTAAAAAGAGCAAGATAGCTAGCTATATAGGTGGATATAGCGGTGTATACTGCGGTCAGGGCACGCAGACAACAACCACTACAGAAGAGCAAGAACGCAAAATCGGCCGATAATGAATGGTGAATACTGCGTTGAAGGTACACAGAACACCCACTAACTCCTACAGATGCCAACACACTACACAAGGCCGTCGCGCTGGCGGCCTTATATAGTGTGGGGCGTGTACTACACAGCCTGCCTGTGGCCAATCATGGCTCTCCTCGCTGCCGGCGCTGTGATTGGCCAAGCATGCGGTGTCACAGTGCATGCTTGGCCAATCATGAGCCAGCAATGCACTGCGATGGTGCAGTGCATTGTGGGCTGTGAGCGCCAGACGAATTTGGCACGAACGGCCCATAACGTTTGGAATTCGCCGAACGGGCGAACAGCCGATGTTCGAGTTGAAAGTATGTTCGACTCGAACACAAAGCTCATCCCTAGTCCTCAAACTCCTGACACCTGTTGGAGATGTAAAGAAGCCAAAGGCAACATGACAGCCATGTCTAGCAATATTGAAAAAAACATTTTTAAAATCATATCAGATATAACCAACAGCCCAGTACACCCCTCCCCCGAACTTGCAGTACTGAACTTAACCATCAAAAAAAAATCACCAAACCCTTCAGGCATGTTACAACTCATATACTTTTGGCCACAAGACTAAGTCTAATAAGACTTTGGAAAACTGACCTAGTGAACCTTTACTACAGCTATGAGACAATTATGGCCACCAACAATGGTCAGGTTACCAAAACTTAAGATATATGGAAACCCTGGCCACAATGGTCATATAACACATCTTGTCCTTTTTTCTTTCTTAACCAAGCAATATGAATAGTCCACTCAGGTTTGGTTTACTATGCGTACAATAGTAGGTTATACAATACACATCTTATGAGAGCTAAAAACTCATACTCACAACTGCGCAGTGGGTCTTCTATCCTCTCTTGACACAAAAGTGCTCCCATTAGGGGTGTCTGAGAACGAGAGGGACACCACGATAGTTATTATTGTGACAAAATCAAGGTAGTATGGCTCAATTCCTATGATATTATGTTAGCTCACAATTTGTTTCTAATGTTATTCATATATGTACAACAACTCGCTGTGCGACGTACAATGTCCACATTGTTCCCTGTGTATGTTTATGAAAATGTACCAATAAAAACCGATTGAATTAAAAAAAGTTTTGGCTTGGCAAGGCAGGTAGTTCAGAGTCTGTCCTGAGCAGAGCTTTGCATTCCATCTTTTTCTACTGAGGCATAGACGACTGGCAAGGATTTCCTTAGCTAACAGCACCTGGACCCAGGAGATCCACAGGTGTTCCAGGACCTGTATTGCATTTGGGGGAGAAAGTGTACCTAGCTTCCAGGTTCAACAAGAAACTGGATAGGTTTGGCTCCAGGTACAGGGATACACTAGCAGAAATAGTGGATGCTCTGGTGACTCTGTGGGATCAGAACAGCCTGATCTATTCTTTCCTACCCTGGAACTTCTTTCTAGTTTCCTTTTCCAGGATTGAGATGGAGGGTATTTTGATGATCCTCGTTACACTGGACTGACCCAGGCAGTGTTATGTCCATCTGGTAAGACTCCTGGCAAACGCTCTATCAGATTGTTAGGATCTTTTGTCCAAAGGACAATTTTGTCATCCTATAGTCATGCTTTTACTAATAATGTAGGTTCAATGCTCATGCAATGTTAACAAAATTTTTATATGAGATATAGCTTATCACCTGCAAATGTAGTGGTTAAATCTCCATGCACAAACATTAGGCAGGTGTGAAACAATGCTGTAAATTAAGAATGCTTTCAGAAACAGAAGAGTTACTTTTTACCAATTAATAAAATGGATAGTAAATGAACAGAAGGGACATTCAAATCAAATAAATATTTGGTGTGACCACCCATTCCCTTTAAAACAGCATCAGTTCTTCTAGATACACTTGCACACAGTTTTTGAAGGAACTCTGCAGGTAGGTTATTCCAAACATCTTGGAGAAATAACCAAACATTTTCTGCAGATGTAGGCTGCCTCAAATCCCAGACAGACTCTATGATGTTGAAGTCAGGGCTCTGTGGGAGCAAAAGATAGTCTATAATGACATTGGCTGTATATTTGGGGTCATTTTCATGCTGCAGAACACATTTGAGGCCAATTACACACCTCGTTGATGGTATGGCTTGATGGATAAGCTTGTATTTCTCAGCATTAAGAACACGATTCATCCTGACCAAATCTCCAACTCCATTTGCAGAAATGCACTTGAGTCGCTAAGCCTTGTTTCCAGGTCTGAGATATGTTTTTTTTGGACAGACAATAGATGGGTGTACCTGGGTCCCACTGGTTTCTGACAGTTTTGTGCCGATGGCACTGCTGGACATCTTCCGATGTCGAAAGGACGTAAGCATAATGTGTCTTTCATCTGCTGCATTAATTTTCCTTGGCCGACCACTGCATCTACAGTCCCCAACGTTTACCATTTCTTTGTGCATCTTCAAAAGAGCTTAAACAGCACATCTTGAAACCCCAGTCTGCTTTACAATCTTTGCCTCGGAGAGACCTTGCTGATGCAGTATAACCACCTTCTGTCTTGTTGCTGTGCTTAGTCTTGCCATGGTGTAAAACTGTCTTCTACAACCTCACCTTAGTAACAGAGTTTATATAAATAACATTAACCACGCCTATATACTTAGGCATACGGCAGAATGGCAAGGCTGGGCAAAACAACGTATGGGGGGACCCGATTCACGTGGTCGTCGCCGGGCCACCCATAATTGCGAGCACGAGACACAAATCCTTGTTCTGTCAGGGGAGAGGATACATAATATTTGTTCCTAGAAAGTAGGAACAGCAATATGTCTTCTCCAACAGTCAGTCCTATCCCCATACAGTTAGAAACACTAACTAGGGAATACATTTAACCCCTTGATCGCCCCCTAGTGTTAATCCCTTTCCTAACAGTGATATTTACTCAGTAATCAGTGCATTTTGTCGCAGTACTGCTAAAAATTGCCGATCACCACTATTACTAGTAAAAAAGCTATAACTTTTGCGCAAAACAATCAATATACGCTTATTGCGATTTTTTTACCCAAAATATGTAGAATATATATTGACCTAAACTGATGAAGAAATTTGTTTTTTAAATACATTTTTGGGGATATTTTATAAAGCAAAAACTAAAAAAATATGTTTTTTTTCAAAATTGTCGCTCTTTTTTTGTTTATAGCACAAAAAATAAAAACTGCAGAGGTGATCAAATACTACCAAAAGAAAGCTCTATTTGTGAGAAAAAAAGTACGAAATTTTGTTTGGGTATAGCATTGCATTAATGCTCAATTGTCAGTTAAACAGACGTACTGCCAAACTGTAAAAAGTGCTCTGGTCCGGAAGGGGGTAAAATCTTTCAGGGCTGAAGCGGTTAAACAATTGAAATATATATTTTTGAAAGCACTTTGCAGCATTCTTCACACCGGCCTACAACTTTTACATGGTACTGTATAAATAAATGGGGATATAGAGAGTTATACTGTATATCTGGTATGAAACAATCTTATCAGCTGATTTGTAAGTTGATACCAGTTTTTTTAGCAATAATGAGCACGCTCTTTTAAGTGAGGTAACATGGATTTGTAGATCAATTTTACATATATATACATAGACACTAAATTTGTGCAACCTTTAACAATTATGCCCTGTACACACGATCGTACATTCCGACAACAGAATCCATCAGATTTATTCAGACTGATGTTGGCTCAAACTTGTCTTGTGTACACATGGTCGCACAAAGTTGTCGGAATTTCCGGATGTCAAGAATGCGGGGATGTACAACATGCAAGACAGGACTATAAAAGGGAAGTTCAGCACCACGTGCGCCACCCTTTGGGCTCCTTCTGCTAATCTCTTGTTTAACTCGTGTTAGTAGAATTTTGGTTAGAGACGATTCATGCTTTTCAGACTTGTGCTTCAGATCGTTACTACTCTTCAGTTTGTGCTTGTGGGTTCATATCTGGTTTTCAGTGCCTGTAGTCAGTTTGCATTTGCTTGTCAGTGCAATTCTCGCACATGCCTTTGCTTCATGAGATCCATGAGAATAATCCTGATTTCAGGAATTATCTCAGGATAATGGACCCCGTTTTTCACTGTCTGTTGGCTTTGCTGTCCCCTTATATCAGCAGGCAGGATACATGCATGCGGCAAGCCATCACTCTGTAGCAGAGGCTAGTCACCACGTTGCAGTATTTGGCGACTGGGAGAAGCCTGCAGGACCTCAAGTTCTCAACAGGCATCTCCCCCAAGGCTCTGGGGATCATTATCCCAGAGACCTGTTCTGCCATCATCCAGGTCCTGCAGAAGGACTATATTAAGGTAAGTTTTATATTTTAACATCACATTCTATGTATTTAATGTTTGCTAATGTATTGTATTTCTTTCATCAATCCCTAATTACCATGATTGTAATATGCAGTGAATGTCCCCTTTATCCGCATGCATGCTGGAAGCTTTTAATGTTCCTTTTTTGTTCTTCATGCATATTTGTAATCGGAGTCTTCAAGAGGGAAATGAGATATTACTTAAGAAACAAGGCCTGAGGTGTGCCATGGCCTGGATGGTCAGTATGCCTGAAAAGAGGGCATACCCTGAATGTAAGAATAAGAAAAAAATACTATGAGTAAGAGTGACAAAACTGGGGGAAACGGGTGGGTGGGCACCTAGAAAACACCAACCCTGGCTCTGACCAGATTTCCCACTTGTAATCAAAGTCTTCAAGTGGGAAATGCGATATTACTTAAGAAATAAGGCCTGAGGTGTGCCATGGCCTGGATGGTCAGTATGCCTGAAAAGAGGGCAAAAAGACACAAGTTTAGGTGGAAAAGGGAAGGTAAAGATCCCATCCATAAAATGACGTATGCCCAAACGCCAACCGTAAGTAACCGGTAAGTATCCGCTGTGAGAGTGGAACCCACCGACTCCTGACCTGGAGATGAGAAGGAACCCCCTTAGAGCCTGCAAGCTACACAAACCCAATTGAACGTCCCGTGAAGGATAGGATGAGCCTGATGCCCAAGGTAACCCAGACATGAGAATGAACTGCTTGTGAATGAGAGGATACGTGGGGAAAAGGGAGCAAGGGCTGACCCGAGAAACCCCCGCAAGAAGATGGCTGAGCAGACTGAAAATACCTACAACGGACACCAGAAGAAGCACCGTGAAACACCCCCCCCCCCCCCCTGGGCCTACCCATACCTGGTAAGAGGAAGTGAGAGGGTGAGTGCCAAAAATACAAGTGATAGGAGAGGAAAAGCTGGCTGCCCGATTGATGTGATGGAGTAGGGGCCATGGCAATGAGCATCATCAACATGGAGACACCAAGACAGACCGGATCCCACCGGATGCAAACAGGTCATACTTCAGCCTGAGACCTATCAACCAAGACTGAATCCTTAACCGAGGAAGGAGAGTCAGACTCCAACCCAGGGAAATAAGTCCCATGGCATGTTACAGCCATGCCCAAGTGACTGAAGCCCCCCCCACCTGGAACAGACCGGGGATCAACAAAGATGACTGGACCGATGTCCCTGAGCAGTACTCCATGCAACCTCCTAGACACAAGCTCGGAGCTGAGAGTGGAATCCAGAATCATGATGACGTCGCCCAAAAACCTACCACCTAAGGACCGTGGCTAGGACACACCCTGACTATACATCCCTGGGCGGTAACCAGGGCCTCAACACAACAGGACATACTGAAGAAAACTGACAACTGCTTCTGACCCAAGGGTGAACCCAGTGGCAAAACGATCACAGCACCAATCCGCTAGCTCCCCAACAATGGCTGGGCTGAAGGAAGTGAGTGCAAGCACGGTCGATATTGGTATGGATGCCCAACCTAAAAAACAAACTAGACAAATGACAGACAATCAGACATGAGAACAACAATGCCCCTCTGCCTACCCAAGAATGAAACATGAGCAGAAATGTCAAGACCACTGCGCGTACATGAACCTGACGACAGACCCCCCCCCCTTGTGTAAGTGGCAAGTGAGCCAGAGTAACCTGCAGCGCAGAGACAGGTAATTAACTGGAAACTCAGGGCTAGTGTACCCACAGGCCGTGGTGGGTAGTCGTAAAGATGTGGTGAATGAACATGCATCGTATGACGTATGGTATACGGGCGAGAAGATTGTGGACAACAATCAATTAACAAACAAAACCTCAGCCCGTATGGATCTGTAGATGTGACAGATCCCGATGTGCGAGCCCTAGCTAACTGACCCCGGTACAAACATGAACACAGATACGATGAGACATGACAATCAATGAAGACAAACCTACCAGAGTATGTCATAAGTGAACAACGCCCTTCTGAGGCCAAACACCGAGGTTGAAACACTATGACAGAAATGCTGGGCAGAAACGCTATGACAGAAATACTGACAGAAAAAATGTCACGACAATGCCATGACAGAAATGCTAAAAGTTAACCTGGGTAGAACGATATGACTGAAATCCCGGGGTAGAACGCTATGGCAGACATGCTGGCAGAACGCTATGACAGAACTCCAGGGGCAGAACACTGACAGATTACCTGGGGCGGGAACGCTATGACAGATAACCTGGGGTGGAAACGCTATGACAGATAACTTGGGGCGGAAACGCTATGACAGACATGCCGGGCAGAATGCTATGACAGGAACCCAGGAGCAATACACTATGACTGCCATGCTGGACAGAGTGCTATGACGGAAATACTGGACCGAACGCTATGACGGAAATACTGGACCGAATGCTGTGACAGAAAAAGCTGGACTAAATGCTATGACCGAAACCTGGACAGAACCCTATGACAGAAATGCTGGACAGAACGCTATGACAGGAAAGCTAGACCGAGAATGCTGGACCAATCGCTATGACAGAAATGCTGGGCCGAACGTTATGACAGAAAATGCTGGGCCGAACGTTATGACAGAAAATGCTGGACATAACGCTGTGACAGAAAAAACTGGACTAAATGCTATGACAGAAATGCTGGACAGAACGCTATGACAGGAAAGCTAGACAGAATGCTATGACCGAGAATGCTGGACCAAACGCTATGACAGAAATGCTGAGTCGAACGTTGTGACAGAACATGCTGGGCCGAACGTTGTGACAGAAATGCAGGACAGAACGCTGTGACAGAAATGTTGGACAGAACGCTGTGACAGAAATGCTGGACAGAATGCTGTGACAGAAATGCTGGACAGAACGCGATGACAGAAATGCTGGACAGAACGCTGTGACAGAAATGCTGGACAGAACGCTATGACAGGAAAGCTAGATAAAATGCTATGACCAAGAATGCTGGACCGAACGCTATGACAGAAATGTTGGGCCGTACGTTGTGACAGAAAATGCTGGGCCGAACGTTGTGACAGAAATGCTGGACAGAATGCTGTGACAGAAATGCTGGACCGAACGCTGTGACAGAAAATGCTGGGCAGAACGCTGTGACAGAACACTGTGACAGAAAATGCTGGGCAGAACGCAATGACAGAAACGCTGGCAGAACGCTATGACAGAAAAACGCTGGCAGAACGATATGACAGAAAAACGCTGGCAGAACGCTATGACAGTAAAAACGCTGGCAGAACGCTATGACAGAAAAACGCTGGCAGTATGCTATGACAGAAAAAACGCTGACAGAATGCTATGACAGAAAAACGCTGGCAGAACGCTATGACAGAAAAAACACTGGCAGAGCGCTATGACAGAAAACGCTGGCAGAACGCTATGACAGAAAACGCTGGCAGAACGCTATGACAGAAAACTACGACAGAAAATTGCTGATGGAAGCTACCACAGAAACACCCGGGCTGACCGCAATATAACACCGACCAAAGAAAACAACCAACAAGCAAAGCAGCAACCTGGGTGGACTGAGATCCTCCATCACTGCAGCAGAGATGCGCTGCGGGGAGGAAAGGAGCAATTCAGCAGCTGTCCGATCACCAGGCGGGCTCACGGCAGCTCTGGCGACAGACATGCACGAGGAGCGGAGCCAGCGGTGGCCGACCACACCCCCCTGCTGCCATTCGAGCAAGGGGAGAGAGGAGCCAGCGGGCGGCCGACCACCCCCCCGCCGCCATGCGAGCAAGGGGAGAGCGGATCCAGCGGGCGGCCGATCACCAGGCGGGCTCCCAGCAGGCCCGCCGATCACACCCTCCCCCCAAGGAGAATCAGCCGACGGCCGCCACCTGGAGCCCCCACCGGAACGAATCGGCAAGCGGACGGAGCACAACACACATGGGGAGAGAGAGGAGCTGGGGCGGCCGATCACCACCCCCTCTCCCCACACTGGAAGAAACGGCAGGTGGGTGGACAGAGCAAACACATGGGGAGAGAGAGGAGCTGGGGGTGGCCGATCACCGCCCCCTCTCCCCCCACACCGGATGGCGGACAGAGCACGGCACCTGGGGAGAGAGAGGAGCTGGGGCGGCCGATCACCCCCCCTCTCCCCACACTGGAAGAAACGGTGGGCGGGTGGACAGAGCAAACACATGGGGAGAGAGAGGAGCTGGGGTGGCCGATCACCCCCCCTCTCCCCCCACACCGGACGCCAGACAGAGCATGGCACCTGGGGAGAGAGAGGAGCTGAGGCGGCCTATCACTCCCCCAAGAATCGCCAGGCCGCCACGTGGAACATGGTACCTGAGGAGAGGGCGGGCAGGGAGAGTGGAGGTGGAACATGACAGGAGAACGCACCCCGCTCCCCACCAGTATGAATGCAGAGAAGTGAGTGGTGGGGGATAGATGGACAGCCCTTCCCCCATGAGCTGCCTCCACCTAGAAAACACCAACCCTGGCCCTGACAGAGGAGGAGGGTTAAATAGTCTCTCAGACTCCTCCCACAAATACAAACCAGCCTTCCCACTTGCCTTCACTAACCTATCCAGTTTCCCCCAACCTCCCTCGTCCCAGGTGCAAAAAACAAATTATCCTTTTGACCACTGGGCAATTTTTCTTTGTTTCTGTTATAAAATTTAGCAGATTAGTAATTTTTTCTTCATAAATTTTGGCCAAAATTTATACCACTACATATCTTTGGTAAAAATAAGTACAAATTGGTGGATATTATTTGGTTTTTGTGAAAGTTATAGAGTCCACAAGCTATGGTGCCAATATCTGAAAATTGATCACACCTGAAGTACTGACGGCCTATTTGAATTCTTGAGACCCTAACATGCCAGAAAAGTACAAATACCCCCCAAATGACCCCTTTTTGGAAAGAAGACATTCCAAGGTATTTAGTAAGAGGCATGATGAGTTTTTTGAAGTTGTCATTTTTTCCCACAATTCTTTGCAAAATCAAGATTTTTTTTACTTTTTTTTTTTTCACAAAATTGTCATATTATCAGTTTATTTCTCACACAGCATATGCATACCACAAATTACACCTCAAAACACATTCTGCTATTGCTCCCGAGTACGGCGATACCACATGTGTGAGACTTTTACACAGTGTGGCCACATACAGAGGCCTAACATGCAGGGAGCGCCATCAGGCGTTCTGGAGCACCCAGGACAATTCTGACATTTCTCTCCTACATGTAAAAATCATCATTTATTTGCTAGAAAATTACATAGAACCCCAAAACATTATATATGTTTTTTTAGCAAACACCCTGGAGAATACAATGGTGGTTGTTACAACTTTTTATCTCTCACGGTATTTGCGCAGCAATTTTTCGAATGCTTTTTTTTGAAAAAAAAAACAGTTTTGTGCTTAAAAAAAAAAAAAAAAAACACAGTAAAGTTAGCCCAATTTTTACATAATGTGAAAGATGAAGTTACACCGAGTAAATCAATACCCAACATGTCACTCTTCAAAATTGCACAGGCTCGTGGAATGGCGCCAAACGTCGCTACTTAAAAATCCCCATAGGCGACAATTTTTTTTTTTTTACTGGTTATATGTTTTGAGTTACAGAGGAGGTCTATGGCTAGAATTATTGCTCTCGCTCTAACGTTCGCATTGATACCTCACATGTGTGGTTTGAACACCGTTTTCATATGTGGGCGGGACTTACGTATGCGTTCGCTTCTGCATGCGAGCACATGGGGACAGGGGCGCTTTAAAAAAAAAAAATGTTATTGTTCATTTTACTTTATTTATTTTAGTTTGACATTTTTTTCCCCAAAAATAAATTTTTTGATCACTTTTATTCCTATTACAAGGAATGTAAACATCCCTTGTAATAGGAACATGGCATGACAGGCCCTCTTTACAGTGAGATATGGGGTCAATAAGACCCCGCATCTCACCTCTAAGCTGGGAAGCCTGAAAAAAAAAAAAAAAAAAGATTCTGGATTTGATCGTATTGGCGAGTCGGTAGAAGCACCGGAGGGTGGCGGGAGGGGGGGTGTCTATGGCTGGGTATTGCAGGGTATCACCAACTATGGCTGGGTATGGCTGGGTATCTCAGAGTATGGCTGGGTATCTCAGAGTATGGCGTTGCAGAGTATTGCGTTGCAGAGCATTGCAGGATATTGGAGGGTGTTGCAGAGTGTTGCACGGTATTGGCGGGTGTTGCAGAGCATTGCAGAGTGTTGCAGGGTATTGGTGGGTGTTGCAGGGTATTGGTGGGTGTTGCAGAGCATTGCAGAGTGTTGCAGAGCATTGCAGAGTGTTGCAGGGTATTGGCGGGTGTTGCAGGGTATTGCAGTGTTGCAGGGTATTGCAGAGTATTGCAGGGTATTGCAGAGTATTGCAGAGTAATGCAGAGTAATGCAGAGTGTTGCAGAGTGTTGCAGAGTAATGCAGAGTAATGCAGAGTAATGCAGAGTGTTGCAGAGTAATGCAGGGTAATGCAGAGTAATGCAGAGTATTGCAGAGTAATGCAGAGTATTGCAGAGTATTGCAGGGTATTTCAGGGTATTGCAGAGTAAAGCAGAGTAATGCAGAGTGTTGCAGGGTATTGCAGAGTAATGGCAGGGTATTGCAGAGTATTGTCAGGGAATTGAGGGGTTAATTTTCGGTGAGCAGCGATGTGGGCACTGCAGATGCAGCCCACATCACTGCTGACACCGATCTCTTCCCCCTCCGCTGTTCCGATCGGTACAGAGAGGGGGAGGGAGGAACCGGCGTCATGTTATGTTGTGTTATGTTTGTTTACAAGTGATCACTCCGTCATTTGACGGAGCGATCACGTGGTAAACGGCCGCTATGAGCTGTGATGCTCTCGAGTGCGCGCCCCAGGGGGCGCGTGAGAGCGGAATTCTGGGAGGACGTCATATGACGGCCTCCCAGAGTTATTCGGCTATAGGGCGGTTGTTAAGTGGTTAAATAGATTAGTGGAGAATTATATTTCCATTTTTTGGTGCATGTATCTTATCCCATATATTCAATGCAGTGTAAAGCCCCATACACACTATCAGTTTTTCTGCTGAGTTTTTCCTTCAAATTTACCAAAACCATGTAGTACAAGTAGTGATGGACGAACTTCCGACGGGATGTTTCGCGAACGCTGCCGATAGTTCGCGAACCGTAACGTTCGCGGCGGGCCCCATTGATTTCAATGGGAGACGAACTTTGCAAACCTACAGGTCAAATTTGCAGCCACAAAATAATTACTAGCTGTGCAAAAATAGTCCCACCACATGGCCAATGACATAACAGCACTGACACCAGCACCGTGATATACAGCACTGATACCAGCACCGTGATAGGGAGCACTGACATCAGCAGCGTGACATACAGCAATGACACCTGCACCGTGATAGAGTGATCTGACCCCAGCACCGTGATAGAGAGCACTGACATCAGCAGCGTGACATAAAGCACTGACACCAGCACCGTGATATACAGCACTGACACCAGCACCGTGATAGAGAGCACCGACATCAGCAGCGTGACATACAGCAATGACACCTGCACCGTGATAGAGTGATCTGACACCAGCACCGTGATAGAGAGCACTGACATCAGCAGCGTGACATACAGCAATGACACCTGCACCGTGATAGAGTGATCTGACACCAGCACCGTGATAGAGAGCACTGACATCAGCAGTGGGACATAAAGCACTGACACCAGCACCGTGATATACAGCACTGACACCAGCACCATGATATACAGCACTGACACCTGCACCGTAAGCAGCCCCAGGAGGAAGTCAGCATAGCACAGAGATGGTGGGAGCCCCTCATAATGAGCATAGCACAGGGATGGTGGGAGCCCCTCATAATATGCACAGCAGAGGTACAGCCCCAGGAGGAAGTCAGCACAGCACAGGGATGGTGGGAGCCCCTCATAATAAGCAGCCCCAGGAGGATGTCAGCATACCACAGGGATGGTGGGAGCCCCTCATAATAAGCAGCCCCAGGAGGAAGTCAGCACAGCACAGGGATGGTGGGAGCCCCTCATAATATGCACAGCAGAGGTACAGCCCCAGGAGGAAGTCAGCACAGCACAGGGATGGTGGGAGCCCCTCATAATAAGCAGCCCCAGGAGGAAGTCTGCACAGCACAGGGATGGTGGGAGCCCCTCATAATATGCACAGCAGAGGTACAGCCCCAGGAGGAAGTCAGCACAGCACAGGGATGGTGGGAGCCCCTCATAATAAGCAGCCCCAGGAGGATATCAGCATAGCACAGGGATGGTGGGAGCCCCTCATAATAAGCAGCCACAGGAGGAAGTCAGCACAGCACAGGGATGGTGGGAGCCCCTCATAATAAGCAGCCCCAGGAGGAAGTCAGCACAGCACAGGGATGGTGGGAGCCCCTCATAATAAGCAGCCTCAGTAGAAATATGACAGCGCTAAACCTCTTCAAACAGGAGGGTACGGGCATATAGTACAGTGTGCTTTTTTTGGACAAGGAAGTGAGCCAAATGAAGAGAGAAGGTCTGTGTGCTCGATTAAAAAAATCGTTTATAGACATATACATGGTCTACTGGTCACATGTGTTGAATTCCTCCGAGATCCATGCCTCATTCATTTTTAGAAATGTGAGGTAGTTAACACTGTCGTGAGCTAGGCGAGTACGCTTATCGGTCATGATCCCCCTGCTGCGCTGAACGTCCTTTTCGGACAGGATACTGGACGAGGGGCAAGCCAACAGTTCGATTGCAAATTGGACAAGCTCTGGCCAGAGGTCAAGCCTGCCCACCCAGTAGTCCAGGGGTTTATCACTCCTCAGAGCGTCCACATCGGCCGTAAACCCGATGTAGTCGGACACCTGATGGTCTAGGCGTTCCCTGATGCTGGATCCGGATGACACCTGTCGATGGGTCGGCTAAAAAGAATGACCTCATATCCGAAGTCACCAACACATCTTCAAAACTTCTCTGGGAGTGGGAATTGCTCCTCTGCCAGCGCACGCAAAAGCAGAATGCAGCATTTCACAAAGCAAGGCCTGGAAGTGCTCCATTCTGACAGCCCTCTGTGACAGCGGTAACATTTCCACCATTTTGTGTTTGTACCGGGGGTCTAAGTACGTTGCCACCCAGTACTGGTCCTTGACCCTTATGCTTTTTATACGGGGGTCCCTATTAAAACACTGGAGCATGGACCATTATCACTAAACTGGAAGCGGTGTGGTGGCCTGGCTCCTGCTCATCATCCAGGATAATGTCGTCCTCTTCATTCTCCTCTCCCCATCCACACACAACAACAGGGATCCAAGAAAGGTTTAAAACATGCTCTTCTTGCTCCTCCTCATCCGCCCCGGCACCATCCTCCTCTGACTCCTCTTCAGACTCCTGTTGTTCACTTTTCTCAGATAGAGTAGCCCCCCCTGGGTAATTTATCCAGCATTGCGACTTCCTCATCTTCCCGCTCCTGCTCCTCCACAGCTTGATCAATGACACGACGCAATGCACACTCCATAAAGAAGGCATAAGGTACCATGTCACTGATGGCGCCATGGCTGCGACTGACCAGTTTGGTGATCTCCTCAAATGGGCGCAGAAGTCTGCATGCGTCGCTCATGAGCAGCCACTGGCACGGTGAAAAAAAACCCAGCTCCCCAGAACCTGTTCTGCCGCAGAGTTCATACGGGTAGACGTTAACTGCACGTTTCTGCTGCAGCAGCCTATCAAGCATATAGAAGGTTGAGTTCCATCGCGTCGGGCAATCGCAAATAAGATGTCTGACCTGCAGATTGTGT
The DNA here is from genome assembly GCF_037356315.1 of Lithobates pipiens. Lineage (NCBI taxonomy): Eukaryota > Metazoa > Chordata > Amphibia > Anura > Ranidae > Lithobates > Lithobates pipiens. Next base: position 117,461,355 of record NW_027507789.1, on the reverse strand, counting down.
CGCCGCTGAATGTCAGCAAGGCGAGCCATGGCCGTGTAAGATCTTCTGAAATGGGCCGAGATTTTCCTTGTCTGCCGCAGGATGTCCTGGACCCCAGGGTATTTGACAACGAATCGCTGCACGACCAAGTTTAAGACATGTGCCATGCATGGCACGTGCGTAATTTTGCCCTGTTTCAATGCGCTCAGCAGATTGGCACCGTTGTCACACACCACTTTACCAACTGTCAAATTGAGCGGTGTTAGCTACTGATCTGCCTGTGAACACAAAGCTGAAAGGAGTGCCGGGCCAGTGTGGCTCTTGGCTTCCAGGCACAACAGACGCACCACGGCATGGCAACGTCTCACCTGGCATGTCGAATAGGTTCTGGGGAGCTTGGGCGGCGCAGCGGAAGAGACGCTAGCAGTGGAAAAGCAGGAGTCAGCCGAGGAGGAGAGGGAGGAGGATGGAGGAGGAGGAGAAGAAGAGCCAGGCCTGCATGCAATCCGTGGCGGTAAAACCAAATCTACACGGGTGCCACGGGTTACATGCTTGACGGCCGTCAGAAGGTTCACCCAGTGGGCAGTAAAAGTTATATACCTTCCCTGCCCATGTTTGCTAGACCACGTGTCTGTGGTCAGATGTATCTTGGCACCGACACTGTGTGCCAGAGATACATTCACTGTGATACATTCTGTGAGAAATACTTCCTTCCTGGGACCTTCCATTGTGGTGTTCCAATGGCCACACATTTTTCGAAAGGCCTCCGAGTCCACCAGTTTATATGGCAGTAGTTGGCGGGCTATCAGTTCTGACAAGCCAGCCGTCAACCGTTGGGCAAGAGGGTTATCCGGCGTCATCATTTTTTTACGCTTGAACATTAGGCCCACGGAAGACTGCCTTTTTGCAGAAAAACCTGAGCTTGGCGTGATGGAAGGTGGAGTGGAGGACAATTGTGAGGAGAGAGGAGGAGAAGTAGAAGACGAGGCTGGACGGTGAGAGCCTGGAGTGTGGCTTTGTGTGTTCCATTGCTCCCACTGGGCTCGGTGATGGCAGCTCATGTGCCTTCTTAAGGCGATCGTCCCTAGGTGAGTTTTAGGCTTACCTCGACTAATGCGTTGACTGCAAAGATTGCAGATGGCAACACTATTGTCAGCAGCGGACACGTTAAAAAAAGCCCACACTGCGGAGCCATGTGTCGGCGTCCTGGGAGCGCCAGATGTGACCGTACATGGTCGATGACTCGCTCCTGATACATTAGCAGTCTGCTTTGTCCCTACTGTGCAATGTAAGTTATTCCAGCTTCTCCTCCCTATCTGCTGGTCCATATCTCCCTCTGAACTCCCCTCCTCTTCCTCTCTTGTGGGCACCCACGTGACATCACTAGACATGTCTTCATCGACGTCACCTTCCCCACCGCTATAAGTAGAGATCTCGGAGTAGGCAGCAACACCGGGGACCAACCTCCTCCTTGGGCTGATCTGGGTACTGTCGTCAGACTGCCGAGTGGCGGTTGTTGCTACCTCCTCTTCCTGATCCAATGCCAAGAGTGGCTGAGCATCAGAAATGTCTTGATATGGATCGGAAAATAATTCCTGTGACTCAAGCGGAAGGTATGTGGTGGTGGTGGTGGTGTTGTTGGTGGTAGTGTCTTTGGGGGTGCACATAGCAGAGAGTGAAGAAGAGGGTGCAGATCGAGAGGATGAGGAGGGTGCAGAAGAGTAAGGCTGAGTGAGCCACTCAACCAAGTCTGGTGCATCCTTTAAAGTAATTGAATGCACCTTCTGCAACTTCCCACTTTGGCTCAAGCCTGTTGCTCCTGCCCTACCCCTACCACCCCTGCGGAAGGGCCTGCCTCTTCCTCTGCCTGTCATTTTTTTAAATGACTCTGTGACAAAACTCTCAGTCCCTATACTGATAAAGGACTGCTGCAGAATAGGGCAGCAGTCAGCAGTAGTGCACCTCAACCCTATATATTGTGGACCTATACCAGTCCTTAAGAAATAGCAGACTGTACCTCACTCAACCCTATGTACTGTAGTACACTATACCTTACCAGTCCTTATGAGGACCTTTGTGGAACTAGTAGGTTGTGATTAGCAGACTGTACCTCAGTCCCTATACTGATAAAGGACTGCTGCAGTATAGGGCAGCAGTCAGCAGTAGTGCACCTCAACCCTATATATTGTGGACCTATACCAGTCCTTAAGGAATAGCAGACTGTACCTCAATCAACCCTATGTACTGTAGTACACTATACCTTACCAGTCCTTATAAGGACCTTTGTGGAACTAGTAGGTTGTGATTAGCAGACTGTACCTCAGTCCCTATACTGATAAAGGACTGCTGCAGTATAGGGCAGCAGTCAGCAGTAATTCACCTCAACCCTATATATTGTGGACCTATACCAGTCCTTAAGGAATAGCAGACTGTACCTCACTCAACCCTATGTACTGTAGTATACTATACCTTACCAGTCCTTATAAGGACCTTTGTGGAACTAGTAGGTTGTGATTAGCAGACCTCAGTCCCTATACTCATAAAGGACTACTGCAGCAGAAGGGCAGCAGTCAAGTATAATATTCTTTCTATATTTGGAAGAAAGAATATTATACGTGTACAAGCCTATTACCATAACAGTCCTGAAAAGAACTTTTGTGGACCTAATAGTAACAGCTACTGATTAAACTGACTGTCCCTCACTGCCACACACAGCTTCCTGCCTGTCCCTATTTAAACTGACAAAACACAGGCTGCTGCAACAATAACTTGAATAGCACTCAAAACTATATCCTGTACTACTTTACTATACCAGTCCTGAAAAGGACTTTTGTGGACCTAATAGTAACAGCTAATTATTAAACTGACTGTCCCTGCTGCACACAGCGTCCTGTCCCTCTCTCTACACTGACAAAAGACAGGCTGCTGTAACAATGACTTGAATAGCAGTGCCTCAAGCCTATATCCTGAACTACACCTAACACCTATACCATACCAGTCCTTAAAAGAACTTTTGTGGACCTAATAGCTAGCGATTTGGTTCACTGCAGTCTCTCCTTGCTCCACACAGCAACCTCTCTCTATAGTGACATACGAAAGAATGTAAAATGGCCACCGAATCGGGTCTATTTATAAGTTAGGGGGAACGTCCAAGTGTCCATGTGCTGTAATGTCTCAATTGGCTGTCCTGTACCACATGATGGATGTGTCATCATAGGTCAAAGTTCTTTTACACAGTAAACACGGAAGTCCGCTGGGCAAACAGTGGCAATAGTCCGCTGATCGGGCGGATCGCGAACAGCCGAAATTCGCCGCGAAACGACCGCTGGTCGAACCGTTCGGCCATCCCTAAGTACAAGGGCCTGCCTGATTGCATACAAATTGAAACTCCTAAGGTTTGACCTCATATTATATGGTTTTGGTAAATCTGAAGGAAAAACTCAGCAGAAAATCTGATAGTGTGTATGGGGCTTAAGTGATTTCATGTGTATCCGATCCTAATTCCCTAAAATGTGGTGGATTCCATACTATGTGACCCAAATGTGTCCTACTCATGATAAATTCTATACCCCTCCATCTTTTTTTACTATTCTCTCTTGTCCATTCTACTAAACGTGACACTACTACCGCATAATAATATTTTTTTAAATCAGAAACAGCCAGACCTCCTTTTTTCTTATTTAGACACAAAATGGCACCTGAAATATGTGGTCTTTTATTCTGCCATATATATGTGGAGATGATACCTTTTAAAATTGTAAAAAAAGATTGTGGAATCTTTAATGGGAGCATTTGAAATTTATAAAGACTTTTGGGAGTTATCATAATTTTTAACACATTTATATGACCAAACCACGAAAGTGTGGATATTGAAATTTTTTTTATTTCTCTCCTGATCTTGTCTAAGAGCGGGATATAATGTATTAAATACATTTCCCTCAAAGTATCTGTTAGTCTAATCCCCAAGTACTTTATGTCCTGTTTTCAGATGAAGTGAAATTCTTTTCCTAATCTCTCTTCTTCTATCTTATTTATATTGATATTCAGTATTTCCGATTTAGTGGGATTTATTTTAAGATTAGAGAGCTCTCCATATTTTTCCAAAGCTCATAGTAAGTTAGGGAGCGATGTCCTAGGATGTGAAATGAAAAAAAGCACATCATCTGCAAAAAAACGCCAATTTATGTTCTTCTTGATCCACTCTTATCCCCCTTATGTCCGCACTATTCCTTATATAGGCCAATAAAGGTTCGAGTGTCAGAATGAACAATAAGGGGGACAAAGGGCACCCCTGCCTTGTTCCATTTCTCATCCTAAACGGAGAGGATAAGTGCCCATTTACCTTCACCCTTGTTTGGAGACACCTGTATAATGCTTTAATCCAACTTATCATCCAGGGTCCTATCCCCATTTCCTCCAGCACTTTCCACATAAAGCCCCAGTCTACCCTGTCGAAAGCTTTTTCAGCATCAATTGACAGGAATAGACTGGGGCTTCCTTCATTCTTTGCTGCCTGTATTACTATCAAGGCCCGGACTCCATTGTCCTGGCCCTCCCTACCTGATACAAAACCTGTCTAATCTGGGTGCACCAATGCACTCATCCTCTCTTTCAATCTATTTGCTAGTACACTAGCATAACGTTTTGTGTCCACATTTAATATTGCAATAGGCCTGTAGCTGAAACACAAACTATCATCTTTCCCATTCTTTAATATTAATGTTATTGAGGCTAGCAGCGCATCTGTCCCCATGTCACATTCTTTACCTACTTGGTTCCAGAATTTACATTCCTAGGGACCAGAATGTCCTTAAACTTTTTTAAATATAGAGCTTTTGCCCGGGGGAGATTTTTTCAGAACATGATATATTTCTTCCTCAGTTATAGGCCTATCCATAAACTCCCTATCAAACTCTGATATTGTATTTAGCGCACTACGCTAAAAAAAATCCTGTATATTTGCTTCTACTTTCCATCCTTCCACTTTCTGTCCTTCTTGATTTCCCTTCTTTATAGTATACAGGGTCTCATAATAGTTCCTAAACTCTTCTGCTATCCCTTTGGTGGTATAAATGGAATCTTCAACCCTATTCTGGATCTTCTCAATAAAATGTACCTCTCTTTTCTGCTTCACCGTCCTAGCAAGCTGCTTACCGGACTTATTTCCCCATAGATATTGATTCCGCGATATCCTATTTATCTCTTTCCTGGCCATACTTTCCATAATGTCTTTTAATTCCTCTCTTTTACCGACCAATGCCTGGAAGATTGTCTGTGACGGCCCCCCCCTGATTTTTATGTTGTATTTCTAACCTGCGGATTTCTTCCGTAAGATTTTTAATATTCATTTCACTTTCCCTTTTTTTCCTGGTTCCTATGGAGATAAGGATCCCTCTTATATACGCCTTATGCGTTTCCCAGAGAGTATCGGCCTTTACTTCACCATTATCATTATTCAAAAAATAGGCCTCCATCTCTTTCCGTATTTCGGCTTCTACCTCTACATCCAGTAATAGGCTTTCATTAAGCCACCACGTGAACGGTATCCTATGGATCCCCGTGGGTCCTCATCTCCATAGTGGCCGGAGCATGGTCAGATACTGACATTATTTCAATATTGACCACCCCTACCTCCTCCAATAATTTGTGATCCACAAAAAAATAGTCAAACCTTGAGTACGTCCCGTGCATTGGGGAAAAGAAGGTGTAGTCCCTAACTCCGTCATGTTTTACCCTCCATGCATCCATGTTCCCTCCATGTTCCTTACTCATCCTCTGTGCACACGACGTACTATCCAGCCTGGAGTCCAATCCAAAATTTAGATCTCCTGCCATGATGACCCTTCCTACCCTAAATTCCTCCAATATAGTCAACATTCTATTAAAAAAACTGACAGGGTTCTTAATTGGACTGTATAAATTAGCCAGAGTGAATAACTCAGCATAGTGGTGTAGTGGTTAGCACTCTCACCTAGCAGTAAGAAGGGTCGCTGGTTCAAATCCCAACCACAACACTACCTGCCTGGAGTTTGCATGTTCTCCCTGTGCCTGCGTGGTTTTCCTCCAGGTACTCCGGTTTCCTCCCACACTCCAAAGACATGCAGGTAGGTTAATTGGCTTCTGTCCAAAATTGGCCCTTGTATATGAATGGGGACCTTGGATTGTGGGCTCCTTGAGGGTAGGGACCCATGTGAGTGTGCAATGTACAAGGATAGGGACAATTGTAGACACTCACTCAGGTTGGACTGGTGTCTTTATTCAACCTGACTAACTAACTAACTAACTAACCCATCTCCCAATTGACCTTTAATAAACATATAGTGTCCCTTTGGATCAATCCTTCTTTCTAAGACCTTGAGTTTAATCCTTTCCGAAAACCCAGTAGCCACCGCCTTTGCACCCCTTATTGTGGAGTCGCCGTAGAACCAGGTAGGGTATTCTTTTGAGTACATTTTAATATTTGTATAGTGAGTTAAGTGAGTCTCTTGTATAAATATTACATCTACAGATCGCTGTTTGATTTCTTTAAGAATTTTAAGTCTCTTCCCATAAGATCCTAGGCCCCTAACATTATATGTCATGAATTTTAATTCCATCTTCTACCTGGTTCCACGGTGCGTCCCACTCCTTACCAATTGGGGTCCCCATCCGCACTTATCCTCCCTCTCCATCCTCATAGTAATTTGGGCAGTTCTTCCGCTTCCCCCTTATTATTCAACAATCTCCATGTTTTCAGCCCGTATCTTCCCCTCCTCCCCCCCAAAAGAAAAAAAAACAGGGGGGGGGGAGGGGGAGGCTGGTTCACATGAATGTCTATCTCCCGCCTACCCACTCACCTATCTTATAAAATTTCAACATTTTACTTTTTATTATTCCCTCTCCCTACTCCCCAATCCCCTCCCCCCCCCCCCCATCCGGGCACACTAGGGGCCGTGATTTCCAGATTCCTGCAAAACTCATCCAACTCATCCATTAGTTTCAACCTGAACGACCTCCCTTCTTTATATACCACTAAGGCTGGCGGGAACCCCCAAATGTATTTCAAATCGGCAGTCCTCAATTGCCCCAAAAGGGGCTTTAATCTCCTTCTCCATGACAAGGTTTCTGCCGATAAGTTTGCATAGACTTGTATTTCAATTCCTTCGTATTGTAGACATGGGATCCCTCTAAGTATAGTCCAAATTTTATGTTTATCTTCAAATGTATGGAACTTCACTATAACGTCCTGTGGTATGTCCTCTCTCAATCCAGGGGGTTTCCTAATTCTATGGGCTCGGTCTATTCTTAGATCCACTCCATCCCCCCTCCCCATTAGTGGCTGGAAAATCCTTTTTATTTTCCCTGTCAGGTCTTCTCCTTGCTGTTCTGGGATTGATCTGATGCGCAAATTGTGGCGCCTGCTATGGTTTTCCTGTCCCTCCAATTTATTTAAAATGTCCTTTTGCTTTCTCTGTAAAACCTCCACGTTGTTTTTCAGGCCCCTTAATTCCTGTGCTTGCATTTCTGACTTTTCCTCTATTTCTTCCACTCTCCTTAGCAGGTGGGACATATCGATCCTGACGTTGATTTGCAGCTTGATAGCGGATTCTAAGTTACTGAACATTTTCAGCATTTCTGACTTTGTCGGTAGCTTTGCGATCTCCCTCTTTTCTCCCGTATCCTCTGGCTCCATCCGGGCTCCCGTCCCCTCCATCTCTATTTCTTCCCGAGCTTGATTTTCCTGTTTTATTCTTTGTTTCTCTAACTCTCTCTTTTTTTCTTTTGTGGTTAGTTGTTTTTTTTCCATCCCTGGGCTCCTTGAATTGCCCTCCTTGAGGTATTTCTGGATTGAGCTTGTGTTTAAGCTTTCTCGCTGGTTCTTAGAGTCCGTCCCCCTCTGCGCTCGGCCCTTCATGCTGATTTATAACCCCTAATACTATTTATAATTATTCCATTTACCTTTCTCCCCCCTACCCTTTTCTAGGGGTGGAACATCTTTGGCTCAAACTGAATCCCCTTTAATAATTTTGTGGAAAGCCGCTCGCAGTATGGTATGGTAATTGATATGCTGTGGTCTACTCACATAACAAACACCAGATGGTACTTTAAGTCAGGTATCACTGATCTTCAAATATCATCATTATATCATCATTATCATTTGTACTATATTTTTACTGCCCTTTTAAACCTTATGGCAATCACACTTTCTTAGTTGGAATAATACGCCAGTTCAAGATCACTTTAAGTGCACTCTCAAAACCCGCTGGGTTTCTCTCTGATGTATAAGTGAGTACACCTCTCAAGTATTGCTGGTTACAGTTCAACTGATTTTCCATTTCTTCACAGCTTGGAATAAAATTCAGATAGTTTCTCACAAACATCAGGATATTACTTCACCTCAAGGAAGCCACAGTTCAACCACATATATTCTTTTTTTTAAAGACAGAACTTTTGAGGGGCTAAATGGCATAGGTGGGATGGGATGGTAAGGGGCAAGGCGGCAAAAGCAGCATCGCTGTTAGGTTTATATTTGAGCAGTCTCTAAATGTCCACACATATCCTTTTATAATCCCCCCTCCACCTGAGGGCTAGCGGCACAACAAGAGAAACAGTCAGTCAATTCACAGCCACCCTAAACTCCAGGTCTCCAGGTCTCTTACCCAACCAGGATGTATGGATGAAGGGGACAACAATCTCCTCAGGATGGATGGATGAATGGATTGCACTAGATGAACTGCCTCTTCCACAGCTTTTCAATTGCTCAAGCGTCCACTTTGTTGCTGCATATCTCATGCTGGGGCTCGCAGCACACAGCTCCCAGACTCATCAGATGCCCAGATCAGCGGGGAAGGAAGGCGGGGTGCTTGGTGGTCGGGGGGGTTGAGGGTGGTCAGCGGTTAGCGGTCAGAAGTAGCACGTGGGCGCTTCCCAGGCAGAGTACATATCAAGGCTTCCCGGGCTCTCACCCCGCTCAGCCGCCTCTCCCGCACGCCGCTCGCCTCCGCCTGCCAGTCTCTCCTCACAACCCTCTCGCTCTCTCGGAGCCACGCTCGTTCAGCTTGTTCGGCATCCCCTGGCCCCTCCCCTCTATCTCAGAGCGGCGTGTCACGTCCGCACGCCGCCCTGCAGCGCACCCCCAATTGTTTTAACCTACTTAACACTGCTCTACCTCACTCTCTCGCTGCATTAAACAATTTTAAACATTGCAGCGTGACGAATGTGTTATATCCATTATGAATGCTAGTTTTACCAGACCGAGCACTTTTGTCTCGTAATTTATTCTGAGCATGCGTGGCACTTTGTGTGTTGGAATTGTCTACACGCGATCGGAATTTACGTGATCGGATTTTGTTGTTGGAAAATTTTAGATCAAGCTCTCAAACTTTGTGTGTCGGCAATGCCGATGGAAAAAGTCAGATGGAGCCTACACACGGTCGGAATTTCCGACAACAAGCTCTGATCGCACATTTTCTGACGGAAAGTCTGACCGCGTGTACGGGGCATAAACTGAAGTAAAAGTATATTGGAAAGACCAGGAGGTGTATTAGTGCATTTCAATTTATTTATGTGTAGTACATGTTATGTTTTGATTTCTGTAATAAAAAAGGACTTTTATATTAATGCAATATCTTCATGATTTAATATTTATGACTAGAGTCAAGTGTACCATGAAAGTCCCGGTTATTTTTTATTACTGTATGTTGTATAGCTTGCTCAAGGGATGAGTACATCCCTTGGGGACAGCTGAAGCTCATCATGAAAACTTCTATGTTACCTTGGAAATTAAAGCTGAATTCCAGGCAAAAAACAATATTTAAATATATTCCCCAATAGCCACAGAAAACAAAAGTCAACTTTGTACATCACAGTTACATAGTTACATAATTACATAGTAGGTGGGCTTAAAAAAAGACACAACTCCATCAAGTCTATGTGTGAGATTATATGTCAGTATTACATTGTATATACCTGTATGTTGTGGTCGTTCAGGTGCTTATCTAATAGATTTTTTTAAATTATTGATGCTCCCCGCTGAAACCACCGCTTATGGAAGGGAATTCCACATTCTAAAAGTGTAAATAAACGAATACGCAAACCAGTGTGGTGTGTATTCAATGGGTAGCTGTCAACGTAAAATAGGTGTTCCGACACAGTGAAAATTTATATAGCAAATGATGTGGCGCTTCCTCAATACAATAAAGTGCATAAACAAATAGATAATAATGCAAACAGTATAATCAGCTCTATATTGCAGATGATCCAATAAAGTGTCTGTTTCTGCAAAAAACTGTAAAAAAACTTCTACAAAAACAGTTACAATAAAATATGTAAAGTACTCTGTGCAAAAAAAAAACTGTGCAAAAAAATATTGTTTGTATAGTGATGTCACCATCCAAAGTGCACACATAAATAATGTTCAAGATTCTTTCAAAGGGCAGAACTTTCACCATCCGTGATCATAGTGTGCCCCAACCTCTCACCTCAGGGAAAAACCCCTACAGGTCTAGTCACATTTCTGATATCACTCTTTAGATGTCAAAGTGGTCTCCTTCTCCTTGAAACAAACACCCAACAGCCATCAGCTTCTCAATCTATACAACGATTTCAAATGGATAATTGATATCTCATCCCCCACCCCTCTTCTCTGTAAGAGGTTCACATGCAAAACAAATGAATCTCCATATGCAGAATCTCAATCAAAATATTTCAATAAAAGCATCAACTTACATTTAAAATAACACTGTTCAACTCTGCAAAAATCAGGTACTTCCGGTCTTGGCCGTGACCGGAAGTGACTTCACCTGGATCTTGAGCCTGTCATCTACTAGGACCCCCAGGTCCTTTCCCATCCTAGATTCCCCCAGAGGTTCTCCCCCTAGTGAGTAGATTGCATTCATATTTTTTGCCACCCAAATGCATAATGCCATCCTCACTATGGTTCACATAACTTATGCAGAGAACAGGGATGTGTGAGGAACCTAATGGGCCCACCTGCTACAGGCTGCCTGCCTATACCTACAGGAGGAAGACAATTATAAGATGAGTTACCTTGCACAAGAATGGAAGAGGCAAAGTTTCATGCTTGATTATAGCACAGATCTGGACACACAACACACGCCAAGACTTACTGTATTTATCGGCGTATAACACGCACCATTTTCCCCTTAAAATCAGGCCGCACTAGCCCATTCCGTTATTTTTCGGCTGCACTTGGCCGTTCTCAGAAAGCCAAAAGCTGCTGAGAATGGCCGAGTGTGGGCGAAAATACCCGAGAACAGGCGAGTGTGGGTGAAAATAGCCGAATATAGCCAAAAGCCGCTGACGATGGCTGAGAGCTACCGAGCGCCGCCGAGATACACAGGACATCCGCTCTGTATCTCGGCGGCGCTATTTTTAAACAGCAAGCCGGCAAAGACACTGACAAGGCTGCAAATGACTGACAGGGCTAAATGGAAGGCTGCAAATGACTGACAAGGCTAAATGGAAAGCTGCAAATGATTGACAAGGCTAAATGGAAGGCTGCAAATGACTGACAAGGCTGCAATGGAAGGCTGCAAATGACTGACAAGGCTGCAATGCAAGGCTGCAAATAACTGACAAGGCTGCAAATGACTGACAAGGCTGCAATGCAAGGCTGCAAATGACACTGACAAGGGTGCATTAATGGGCATTTAAATGTAAGTTTTTTTCCTTAAACTTCCCTCCTAAAACTTTTTTTCTTTAAAATTCCCTCCTAAACTTGGGGTGCGTGTTATACTCCGGCGTGTGTTTTACGCCAGCGCGTGTTATACATTGATAAATACGGTATGTAAGAATACACATCATTCTTTATTTAAACCAACATATGGGTAGCTTTATTCCATCCATATCACTTCTTTGCACGTATCAAGTTTGGAGAAGTAATCAGGTGACTTTATTCCACCCACATCACTTGTGCCATCATGAAGCAGAAGGCACTGAACTATTTTAAACAATGATTGCACCTATGAGCTTGTTTTAATCCTTTAGTTGCCTTTAGTCATCATGATGTGCAGGATATGTTCTTAGTAGAAAAAAGGGAGACCAGGCAGGGAAATTTGATACCATAAGGCACCTCATCCCAGAATTTATAATTAAAAGGAAATAGTACTGGGGGGATGGGATTATTGTGGTGCCTGTTTGTCTGAAGTGCATAGAAAGATCTAATTGAATAGACAAATAAGAAATATATAGAATACAACATTTGTATGAGGTACGTAATTAAAAAGAGAATTCTTATTTATTGGTTGATTACAATAAAATAGTATATAATGACAAAAATTACATAGACAGAGTACACAATCACATAGATATTAAGATACACGTCTACTCAATCTAAGGTCGAAAATTATTTGCTGGTCAGAAATGTCCCAACATGTTTCGCCATTACAATGGCTTCTTCAGGGGAACCAATACTTGACCCAAGGAGACACGGAAAACTGAACTATAAATCATAACAAAAAAAGAGAACAAGAATGTTAAACAAAGTTCTTTGGCATGTTCTGTTGGGCCTCTAATCAAATTCATCTCATAGTTAAATGGAATTGAATCTGGTAACTATTACGCCCACAGTGTAAAGGGTGTGAATTTATTTAAAGGAGATTGAACAAATAAATAAATACCTACCCCTGGCTCAATCCCAAACACACGACGGATGGGACAATCTTATCGAGAGGAATACAGTCCAGCCTTATACACCACCACAGGTGACTGCAGGGGGTAGAAAAGGTAGCCAATATTCACGGGAATTTCTTTAAAGAAAAATCAAAAAGGATATAGGAATGGGTTAAATATCTAGATAAACATATCCATGGATATAGGGTAAAAACAAGAGAATAACAGTATATGACAGGAATGTCGGGGCCAATATCGCCTCATACATACCAAAATCAAATTACTGTAGTGGTTACATATGGAGCAGGGACGTCAAAACTTAGGAAAAGTAGACCAAGGGGTTACACTGTCAGCCAGCCTATATAGATAGAGAGTACCTCTTTATTAAGAGACATTTTGTAAGTGAATAAGTATATGAGTAAGTCATGTACATTCAGTGGCTTTAACAGATAAATTTTAAGTAGGCTTACCTAACCCAGAGATGGGTTCAAAGATAATGGGATATCCAAGGATGGTACTCAGTATCCAGTAGGGAAACAGTATCGAACACAAAGCACACCAATGCCTGATTGTATAGCCCCTATCAACCCAAGAGACAGAGAGGAAATAACCAAAGGGCTGTAATTATCAAACAGAAGGAAGGCTGAGAGAGTGTGGATCAGACCCAGCTCAATCCAGTTAACTAACCTTAATCAAACATGCATCACAGATCGGCTTCCCCGCAGAGTCAGCACCAATCATGTGGCTCGGGCGTCTTAAGTACCCCCCAATCAGTCGGCGTATGAACGTGATCGCTGACTGAGAGCGGACTAAATGCAACACTGCGCATGCGCCTGATGTTCAGCCGGAGCCTACAATCACCAGAATCCTCTGCAGCGGAAGGCACATCACCAAGGCAATGGCACAGCTGACAAGAATGTCAGCAAAAGCAGTGCATGTTCTTAGTAGTCAAAAGGTTAAGATTGTACTATGAACTGACAGATTTGTTTTCAGTTAGTAATTTATCGCTGTAAAGTTAACATTGGTTCAATAGGGTTTCACATTCACTAGTCCTATGGTTAGCATTTTCCCTAATGAATAACCCCTATTAAGTTCCAGATTGACTAAGGAGATTCTTCCACCTGTACACATGGATGGAGGATTCTCTGCCAGTTCTTTTCAGTTCCAAGATTCCTATTTGACTTCCCAGTCTTCACTAAAACTAAAACTGTTGACTGCTCATGTTTCTGTGTACAGAAGCAGTGGCTTCAGTTGAACTAGCTGGCGGTGCACCGTTGATGTTCAGTACAGCGCTGCGATGGAGCATATTGATTTATATGAATCTGACATCCATCAGCGTTCTGCTAAAGTAAAGTACAATGTTCCTGTTTTCACTTAGGTCTAAGAGATGAAATGTTAATGTGAATTGCAAACAGTGCAGATTAAGTAGCTTATGTCAAAGAGTGATAATATTTGGATAAATGGCTTGGACAGAAAAAAAGCAGGGAAATACAATACATCTTTTTACACTATGTCTATAATTCTGTTCATGGATAAGTCTCATATTTGCTACTATTATTGCCAATTTTTTCAATTATTGAGATCTTTTAACGTGCACTTAACAGTATGTGTGCATGTACTTCATAGGAGAATAAAAATCTCTTACAGGGATTTGATTGTTATCGACTGGTCGAATCCCAGACATTTTTTTGACAATTTTTAGATCATCTATACACATGCAGCAAGAGCACGTGTCTACATTCAAGGAGCTATCATCTATGGAATGACTTTTGTGCAGGACAAATATAACTGTCGTCTATCCTGAAAAAAAAAAAAAGTGAGAACAGGTCCTATAAAAGGTCATTGGATTGGGCAGTGGCACAAGATGTAAGCCCATCACAAGGCATACATAGATAGATAAACAGCCTATAACCATTACATGGAATATCATCTTAATGTCCTGACTTCAGAATGTCAGATTTAAAACTCTTGTTTAACTACTTTTACTAATTATAATTGAAATCAAAGTGCTAAGCTCTTCATGTAAGCAACAGCTTTTTGTATAGATAGTTCAAATTGCCTGACAGGATCATTATGGTGCTTTAGGGGTTGATTTAATGTTAGGGCTCAGGTCAAGGATTAGGTCAGTTTTTTTGTTTTAAAACTAGAACGTGTGGATCCTAGTTGATCTTTTCTAAGACCATTCGTCTTGACAATACACTAGTCGATCCTTATGTGCTTGGACTAACACGGCGGCAAACCCCATATGATCACATAGATACGATCTGTGATAATATAATTAATATAGGATGGCTTTCATCTTGGGGGAAGACATAGACAAGGAGATTAAGGAAGCGTTTGAGAATGATGCACCTCAGTTTCAGAATAAAGATGAGGAAATTAGAAATGGCTTTAAGGAACATAAAAAAATGCTAATCAAACACCTCAATAGAAAATGGGATGTATCTTTCCTAGAAATATATATCCTGCATAAAATAGTCCCTCGAAGGACTACGGGATAGGATAATAATACCAGCTGAGCACCTCCACAACGATAGATTCCTTCCAAAATGGAAGGAACTATGTATAAATCATGGGATCGCCGTTATGGCATTAATAGTGGAGGAGGAGAAAATTCAGATGTCAGAACTTAAAGATCTGATAGAGGAGAGTGCAAATGGACTGGACTCAATGAAGGACAATGAGGAATTTACGAAACAAAATTACTTTTTGAAAAAAGAGATAGAGAAGGTCCAACAAAATCTTAAAATGACCAAACAATAAAAATATAGAAGGGACACACTGGATTTTGAAACAGACCAAGTATTTGATCTAACTAATAGGAGGGGAAGAAGTAGCTCCTATAAAAGAGGGAATAGATCACAATCTAGGACTAGACAGAATAGATCTCCAAGCTATATGGATGCGTAAAATTCCCCAAAAAACTGTTACTTTTTTGGAGAAAGAGGGGGTGAAGGATGGAGCATCTTGCACCCCATCTTAACCAAATACATCCACACAAAAGGGCGACAGAAGACAACAGAAAGAGAAAGCTCCAAGACGGCAGACGAGAGGCTCCCGTACGAGGAGCCAGAATCGCTAGATATTATATCTACTGAATCTATCTCTAACTCTTATATGACAGTCATAAATTTGTCATCATTTCCTGTCCAAGAACAGCATATCCAGATATTATTTATTTTTATTTATTTATTTCAGGTACTTATAAAGCGCTGTCAATTTACGCAGCGCTTTACATATACATTATACATTCACATCAGTCCCTACCCTCAAGGAGCTTACAATCTAAGGTCCCTAACTCACATTCATACATACTAGGGACAATTTAGACAGGATCTATATAACCTACCAGCATGTCTTTGGAGTGTGGGAGGAAACCGGAGTACCCGGAGGAAACCCACGCAGGCACAGGGAAAACATGCAAACTTCATGCAGGTAGTGTCATGGTTGGAATTTGAACCAGCGACCCTTCTTACTAGTAGGTGAAAGCGCTATCCACTACACCACTGTGCCGCCATAACAATTAAAACATGGACTGTCTTTTTCACCAACTACGAACATGGACAAATTCACGGTATATAAAGATGTAGTGCTATTCTTAAGGAAGATATTTTTTAAAACTCTATATGCACAGAGAGATAAGGAAACAATAGGAAAGTCCCTATTAGATGCTGATGACCAAAAAGCAATAGACATACTCAACTCCTTATTGGAGGAGAAAGAAGATGCAGAAGCCACTGACCCCTCTATAAGAAGAACCCCAAAGCTAGACATTAAATCTAAAAAAAGCCAGCTTTTAATAAGAACAGATGGCTAAGTATGTTCTTGGAGTCGGTTCAATCTGATTTGAGTGAAATCTCCTGGAAACATATAGGCAAAGATAATCTTAGCAGCGTAGAACGCCAAGCATTAAAAGAACTAAGACACTCAAAGGGTATCATTATAAAATGGAGCGGCAAAGGGGGAAATATCGTCCTAATGGATGACATAGATTACGAAGCTGAGGTCAGATGCCTGTTAGGTGACCTCAGCACATACCATAAACTTGATAGTGATACTTTCCCCAGAGTAGTACGTGAATTAAAAAGCAGACTGGATGATGCACTAGAGGCGGGGCTTATTACTAAATGTGAATATGAACATCTATCTTTTGATGATTTTAATGTCCCCACATTTTACTGCATCCCAAAAGTGCACAAGTCACTTGAGAAACTGCCAGGGAGACAAAGGGGAACACCTAAGAGACATTAAAAAAGGAAAAGAAAGACAAAAGGACAATAAAGAGAAAAAAGAAGAGAGACCAGTGCCTAAACACTTTGTCCAATATCATGAGGGGAAAGTAGATGGACTTAAAGTCGAAGGAATATATGTCCTTAAACTACCAGCAAGAAGAGGCGATTTTCACTTTAAGGTCCCTTGTGCCCATAGGAATGAACACTGAGTTAAATTTCCGGTGTTTTTTAAATCAATGAAAGGCTTGGACTAGGAAAATGAAAAGCCGGATGATATAACTGGTCTGGTCTATCTGCTTTTCTCTCATTGCTAGTGATAGACAAACTTCCGACGGTAAGTTTTGCAAACCGCGAACACAGCCAAAAGTTTGCGAACCGCAAGGTTCGCAGCAGACCCCATTGACTTTAATGGCAGGTGAACCTTAAAAACCTCCAGGTCATATTTTCAGCCGCAAAATACTTACTAGCTGTGCACACATAGTCCCACAACATGGACACTGACATAACAAAAGTATTAAGTGAATCTGGGATGGACAACGACAAGCATTCTTTTTTTATCTGTGAAATTTTAACAATTCAGGAGCGCATGAAGGCCATGGAGGAGAGGCAAGGTCAGGCCAGGCTATGAAGGGGGTGCAGGAGATGATCAGTGCCACAGTCAGGGCAGCACAGTCCTGTGCCAGTGTCCCAGTGTGACAACCTGTGCTTGAGCCCCTCCCTCTGCCCGGCCCTTACCCCACCTATGCAGGGCTCCACTGCGATGGTCCAGAGGTGCCAGTCCAGTGCTAATCCTCAGCCATGGTGCTGGCATGGCCTGCTGATTGGCTTCTCCGCTGCTATCTCCCTCACTGTCTGAAACCAGCAGTGCGATAGAGACTGAGCGCTGACACCAGCACCGTGATAGAGAGCACTGAGACCACACCAGCACTGAGATAGAGAGCACTGACACCAGCACCGAGATAGAGAGAACTGACACCAGTACTGATACCAGCAACTCGCGGTGGGACCCAAAAATATGACACTGCTCAACCGCTTCAAACAGGAGGGTACGGGCATTAAGTACTGTGTGCTTTTTTTGTACAAGGAAGTGAGCCAAAGGTAGAAAAAAGGTCCGTGTGCTAGATTAAATGAATAGTTTATAGAGTTATGCATATACATGGTCTACTGGTCACATGTGTTGAATTCCTCCGAGATTCATGCCTCATTCATTTTTATAAATGTGAGGTAGTCAGCACTGTCGGGAGCTAGGCCAGTGCCCTTATCGGTCACAATCCCCCCTGCTGCACTGAACGTCCTTTCGGACAGGACACTGGATGAGGGGCAAGCCAACAGTTCCATTGCAAATTGGGCAAGCTCTGTCCAGAGGTCAAGCCTGCCCACCCAGTAGTCCAAGGGTTCATCACTTCTCAGAGTATCCACATTGGCTGTTAACCTGATGTAGTCAGACACCTGTCGGTCTAGGCATTCCCTGATGCTGGATCCGGATGAGACCTGTCGATGGGTCAGCTGAAAGAATGACCTCATATCAGAAGTCACCAACACATTTTCAAACCGCCCTCTTTTTGCAGGCACTGTTGGATTGGTACCCGGAACTCTTTCCCAGGGAGTGGGAATTCCTCCTCTGCCAGCGCACGCAAAAGCAGAATGCAGCATTTCTCAAAATAAGGCCTGTAAGTGCTCCATTCTGACAGCCCTCTGTGATGGTGGTAACATTTCCGCCATTTTGTGTTTGTACCGGGGTCTAAGTACGTTGCCACCCAGTACTGGTCCTTGACCTTTATACTTTGTATTACTGGGTCCCTGTTAAAACACCAGAGCATGAAGGCCCCCATTTGCACTAAACTGGAAGCGTTGAGGTGGCCTAACTCCTGCTCATCATCCAGGATAATGTCATCCTCCTCGTTCTCCTCCCCATCCATGCACAACAACAGGGATCCCAGAAAGGTTTAAAGCATGCTCTTCTTGCTCCTCATCCGCCCCGGCACCATCCTCCTCTGGCTCCTCTTCAGACTCCTGTTGTTGACTTGTCTCAGATAGAGTAGCCCCCCCCCCCCCTGGGTATTCATCCAGCATTGCGACTTCCTCATCTTCCTGCTCCTGCTCCTCCATGGCTTGATCAATGACACGACGCAATGCACGCTCCATAAAGAAGGCATAAGGTACGATGTCACTGATGGCGCCATGGCTGCGACTGACCAGTTTGGTGATCTCATCAAATGGCCGCAGAAGTCTGCATGCGTCGCGCATGAGCAGCCACTGGTGCGGTGAAAAAAACCAAGCTCCCAGAACCTGTTCTGCCGCAGAGATCATACAGGTAGTTGTTAACTGCACGTTTCTGCTGGAGAAGCCTATCAAGCATATAGAAGGTTGAGTTCCAAAGCGTCAGGCAATCGCAAATATGCAGATTGTGTCACCGCTGCAAGGCGAGCCATGGCCGTGTAACATCTTCTGAAATGGGCCGAGATTTTCCTTGCCTGCCGCAAGATGTCCTGGACCCCAGGGTATTTGACAACTAATCGCTGCACGACCAAGTTTAAGACGTGTGCCATGCATGGCATGTGTGTAATTTTGCCCTGTTTCAATGAGCTAAGCAGATTGGCACCATTGTCACACACCACTTTACCAACTGTCAAATTGAGTGGTGTTAGCCACTGATCTGCCTGTGAACGCAAAGCTGAAAGGAGTGCAGGGCCAGTGTGGCTCTTGGCTTCCAGGCACAACAGACGCAGCACAGCATGGCAGAGACGCTAGCAACAGAAAAGGAGGAGTCAGCCGAGGAGAAGAGGGAGGAGGATGGAGTAGGAGGAGAAGAAGAAGAGCCAGGCCTGCATGCAATCCGTGGCGGAAAAAAAACATCTACACGGGTGCCAAGGGTTACATGCTTGACGGCCGTCAGAAGGTTCACCCAGTGGGCAGTAAAAGTTATATACCTTCCCTGCCCGTGTTTGCTAGACCACGTGTCTGTGGTCAGATGTATCTTTGCGCCGACACTGTGTACCAGAGATACATTCACTTGCTGCTGAACATATAGCTCTGGGATGCCCTTCTGTGAGAAATACTTCCTTCCTGGGACCTTCCATTGTGGTGTTCCAATGACCACAAATTTTTGAAAGGCCTCCGGGTCCACCAGTTTATATGGCAGTAGTTAGCGGGCTATCAGTTCTGACAAGCCAGCCGTCAACCGTTGGGCAAGAGGGTTATCCGGCTTCATCATTTGTTTACACTCAAACATTTGGCCCACGGAAGCCTGCCTTTTTCCAGAAAAACGTGAGGAGGGAATGATGGAAGGTGGAGTGGAGGACAATTGTGAGGAGAGAGGAGAAGGAGAAGTAGAAGACGAGGCTTGACGGCGAGAGCCTGGAGTGTGGCTTTGTGGGTTCCGTTGCTCCCACTGGGCTCAGTGATGGCAGCTCATGTGCCTTCTTAAGGCGGTCGTCCCTAGGTGAGTGTTGGGCTTACTGCGACTTATGCTTTGACTGCAAAGATTGCAGATGGCAACACTATTGTCAGCATCGGACACGTTAAAAAAAGCCCACACTGCGAAGCCATGTGCCGGCGTCCTGGGAGCACCAGATGTGACCGTACATGGTTGATGCCTCGCTCCTGATACATTAGCAGTCTGGTTTGTCCCTCCTGTGCAATCTAAGTTCCGCCTGCTTCTCCTCCCTATCTGCTGGTCCATATCTCCCTCTGAACCCCCCTCCTCTTCCTCTCTTGTAGGCACCCACTTGACATCACTAGACACGTAATCATCAACATCACCTTCCTCACCGCTATAATTAGAGATCTCGGAGTAGGCAATCCGTGACGGTAAAACCAAATCTACATGGGTGCCACGGGTTACATGCTTGACGGCTGTCAGAAGGTTCACCCAGCTGTATCTTGGCACGACACTGTGTGCCAGAGATACATTCACTTGCCGCTGAACATGGTCATATAGCTCTGGGATGCCCTTCTGTGAGAAATACTTCCTTCCTGGGACCTTTCATTGTGGTGTTCCAATGACCACAAATTTTCAAAAGGCCTCTGATTTCACCAGTTTATATGGCAGTAGTTGGCGGGCTATCAGTTCTGACAAGCCAGCCATCAACCGTTGGGCAAGAGGGTTATCCGGCATCATCATTTTTTTACGCTGGAACATTTGGCCCACGGAAGCCTGCCTTTTTCCAGAAAAACGTGAGGAGGGCATGATGGAAGGTGGAGTGGAGGACAATTGTGAGGAGAGAGGAGAAGGAGAAGTAGAAGACGAGGCTGGACGGTGAGAGCCTGGAGTGTGGCTTTGTGGGTTCCGTTGCTCCCACTGGGCTCGGTGATGGCAGCTCATGTGCCTTCTTAAGGCGGTCGTCCCTAGGTGAGTGTTGTCAGCATCGGACACGTTAAAAAAAGCCCACACTGCGAAGCCATGTGCCGGCATCCTGGGAGCACCAGATGTGACCGTACATGGTTGATGCCTCGCTCCTGATACATTAGCAGTCTGGTTTGTCCCTCCTGTGCAATGTAAGTTATTCCAGCTTCTCCTCCCTATCTGCTGGTCCATATCTCCCTCTGAACTCCCCTCCTCTTCCTCTCTTGTAGGCACCCACGTGACATCACTAGACACGTCATCATCAACGTCACCTTCCCCACCACTATAATTAGAGATCTCGGAGTAGGCAGCAACACCGGGGACCAACCTCCTCCTTGGGCTGATCTGGGTACTGTCTTCAGACTGCTGAGTGGCGGTTGTTGCTGACTCCTCTTCGTGATCCAATGCCAAGAGTGGCTGTGCATCAGCAATGTCTTGTGATGGATCGGAAAATAATTCCTGTGACTCAAGCAGAGGGTATATGGTGGTGGTGGTGTTGGTGGTAGTGTCTTTGGGGGTGCACACAGCAGAGAGTGAAGAAGAGGGTGCAGATCGAGAGGAGGGTACAGAAGAGTAAGGCTGAGTGAGCCACTCAACCAAGTCTGGTGCATCCTTTGACATAATTGAACGCACCTTCTGCAATTTCCCACTTTGGCTCAAGCCTGGTGCTCCTGCCCTACCCCTACCCTACCCCTGCGGAAGGGCCTGCCTCTTCCTCTGCCTGTAATTTTTTAAATGACCCTGTGACAAAAGTCTCTAGAGAAGTGTAGTATGTATGTGGAAGAAGGTATATAACACCCTGCTTCAATCGGTCATTTTGGGGGACCACTGGTCTATCACACCAGTTATAATACTTTTTTTAAATTGTGTTTGTCACTCTTTGTAGTATTGCTGCAGAACCGCTCAGCAGTCACAATGCACAAAGGACCTTTGTGGACCTAATAGTAGCTAGCTAGTAGCTAGTGAATTGCAGACTGTCCCTGCTCCAAACACCAAACTGTCCCTCCCTACACTGAGAAATGACAGCTGCAGAATCGGTCAGCAGTCAGCAGCACAGCAGTCAGCAGTGCACCATAATATACTTTCTATATTTGAAAGAAAGTATATTCTAAGTGTATTACGACAATCCTATATACTGTACCAGTCCTTAAAAGGTCCTTTGTGGACCTAATAGTAATAGCTAGTAATTAAACTGACTGTCCCTGCTCCACATAGCGTCCTTTCCCTACACTGACAATAGACGGCTGCAGAATCGGTCAGCAGTGCACTCAGCAGCACAGCAGTCAGCAGCAGTGCACCAGAATATACTTTGTATATTTGAAAGAATGTATATTCTAAGTGTATTACAACAACCCTATATACTGTACACCTATACCAGTCCTTAAAAGGACTTTTGTGGACCTAATAGTAATAGCTAGTGATTAAACTGACTGTCCCTGCTCCACACAGCGTCCTGTCCCTACACTGACAAAAGACAGAATGTAAAATGGGCGCCAGATCAGGTGTCACGATCTGGAGTCAGGCTCAGAGACCAATAGCTATAGCAGCAGAGCAGATATTCACACAGGTCACCCTGGCTGATGGCACGGGTTCACCTGAGGTGCGGGGTCTAAGCACTAACCGGTATTCACCAGAGCTCCCAAAGGTGGAGATGGGCTTGGCTGCGTGTTAGTGCCAGGTCGCAGTCCTCAGGATAGCCCCACCAGGAGGTGAGCAAGCCGGGGGTCTGGTAGCAGATATAGCAGGTAGAGATCAAGCAGAAGCGTAGTCGAGAAACAAGCCAAAAGTCGGTAACCAATAGTTGCAGGTTGGGATTCAGCAGAAGCGTAGTCCAGGAGCAAGCCAAATGTCGGTAACGAAAGGTAGCAAGGATACGGTCGGCAGCAGGAGAGATAGAAGCAAGATATTGGCTGGTAAAGGCACAATATTCTGGCAAGGAGGAAGTGCAGAGACATGGCTTATATAGAAAGTTCATGGGAGGAGCAAAGGGTTCAAGGTTCAAGGCAAACAAGATTCAAGACATGATCACTAAAGGAATTGTCCAAGGAGCTGTCCAGCATTCCAGGTGGCTCAGCAAGCAGAGTCACTGCCAGACACACCAGAGGTCCCAGGTTCAAGCCCAGGTCCTAACAGTACTCCCCTCCTCCCAGGACGTCCCCTGGACGTCTTAGGGCCAGGTTTCTGAGGAAACCTCTGGTGGAATTCCCTTGTTAATCTAGGGGCAT
The DNA here is from genome assembly GCF_037356315.1 of Lithobates pipiens. Classification (NCBI taxonomy): domain Eukaryota; kingdom Metazoa; phylum Chordata; class Amphibia; order Anura; family Ranidae; genus Lithobates; species Lithobates pipiens. The sequence goes on along the minus strand of NW_027507789.1, from coordinate 117,437,962 downwards.
GAACATTCTCCTCAGGCTCCCAAGAATTTTCTTCTGGCCCATATCCTTCCCATTGAACCAAATATTGCAATTTGTTCCTAGAGATCCTGGAGTCAAGAATTTTTCCCACCACAAATTCTTCTTCACCCTGTACCTCGACAGGTGGGGGAGGAGGATGAATTCTTCCAGAAAAAGTATTTTCATGAAATGGTTTGAGTAGTGATATATGAAACACAAGGTGAATCTTCATATTGTCAGGAAGTTTTAGGCGAAAAGTGACCGGGTTGATTTGAGCAGAAATCTCAAAAGGTCCCATAAACTTTTGACCCAACTTAGCACATGGAACTTGAACTTTTAAATTTTTGGTAGATAACCAAACTTTCTCACCTACTTGAAAAGTGGGAATTGACCTACGATGTCTGTCAGCAGCCCTCTTGTAATATTCCTGCGCCTCCTTCAATGTATCAGTCAATTTCTCCTGGATCTCATGTAATGAAGTTAGTCTGTTGGTAACAGCAGGAATTGAAGTTGAGATGGGGAGATCAGGAATAAAAACTGGATGATACCCCGTGTTTAAGAAAAATGGGCTTTGGGATGTGGAACTATGTTTAGAGTTATTATAAGCAAACTCTGCCGTAGGAAGGTAGTCCACCCAGTCATCCTGAAGATAACTCACGAAGCATCGAAGGTATTGCTCCAGAGTTTGATTGGTCCTCTCGGTCTGACCATTAGACTGCGGATGAAAAGCCGAGGACAGATTAACTGTTACACCCAAAGCTGAGCAAAAACTTCTCCAAAATTTTGAGGTAAACTGTACCCCTCTGTCAGACACCACATCATCAGGAATTCCATGAAGTTTAAAAACTTCTCTAACCATTACCTCAGCAGTATGTTCGGCGGAGGGTACCCCTTTAACTGGAATAAAATGAGCCATCTTAGTGAGACGGTCAACGACTACCAGAATGGTGGTCATCCCTTTTGAAAGAGGAAGGTCAACCACAAAGTCCATAGAAATTGACCCCCATGGTCTTGATGGAACAGGTAGTGGTAGAAGTAACCCCAGAGGAGAAGATCGAGGTGTCTTATTGCGAGCACAGGTTAGACATGAAGCCACATAACTCTTAACATCTTTCTTGTACCCCGGCCACCAAAAGGAACGTGATAAGAGTTCTTCTGTTTTAGAAACCCCAAAATGACCAGCAAGCTTAGAGTCATGTACCAACCTGAGGGCTTCTACCCGAACTGATTCAGGTACATAGAGGCAATGCGCTTGAGTCCAAAAACCATTGTTGTACTTGAGGTTAATGTCCTTAGGAGGATTATTAAGAAGTGGGTCATTCTCATACCCCTCCTTGAGAAGATTAAGAAATGTCTTTGAACTCATGGCCCCTAGAAAGTTCTTTTGAGGCAGGATTGTACATTCAGAGGTGCTTTCCTGGAGAGGCCCAGACAACATCCGTGATAGGGCATCAGCCTTACCATTCCTTGACCCAGGGCGGTATGAAATAACAAAATTAAACCTGGAAAAGAAAAGGGTCCAACGTGCTTGTCTAGATGACAACCTTTTAGCAGACCTAATAAATTCTAAATTTTTATGATCGGTGAGAACGGTTACAGGGTGCTTAGCTCCTTCCAGCAGATGCCTCCACTCAGAAAATGCTTCCTTAATTGCCAGCAGCTCCTTGTTTCCAATGTCATAATTCATCTCGGCTGAAGACATCAGTCGAGAGAAATAAGCACAAGGATGAAGCTGCATTTTTTCTCCCATTCGCTGAGAAAGGATAGCTCCTACAGCAGAATTAGAAGCATCAACTTCTACGATGAAAGGTAGTTCTGGATCTGGATGTACCAGGATTGGTGCAGAAGTGAAGAGAGTTTTCAGTTTACTAAAGGCAGCCTGTGCCTCAGGAGACCACAAAAAGGGCACCCCTTTCTTTGTCAACTGTGTGATTGGAGCAATTACCCTAGAGAAATTCCTTATAAATCTTCTGTAAAAGTTGGCAAAACCAACAAATCGCTGTATCTCTTTAACATTCTTAGGGGCGGGCCAATCCACCACAGCTTTGATCTTATCGGGATCCATGCTTACCCCTTCAGAAGAGATTATGTATCCCAAGAACTGAATCTGAGTTTGTTCAAACTCGCATTTCTCTAATTTTATGTAAAGTTGATTTCGCCTTAATCTCTCGAAAACAATACAGACATGCTTGCGGTGTTCTTCCAAAGTATCAGAGAAAATGAGAATGTCATCCAAATATGCTATTACAAACTGATCAAGCAAATCTCGAAAGACATCATTAATAAAATGTTGAAAAGTTGCAGGAGCATTGCAAAGCCCAAAGGGCATGACCAAAGACTCAAAATGTCCATATCTGGTTCTGAAAGCAGTTTTCCATTCATCACTGGAACGAATGCGGACAAGGTTGTATGCCCCCCGTAAATCTAATTTGGTAAAGAGCTTGGCAGAGCGGAGTCTCTCAAGCATTTCTGGAATCAGTGGGAGTGGATAGCGATTCTTAATTGTGATCTTATTTAAATCTCTGTAGTCAATACACGGACGCAGGGTGGAGTCCTTTTTCGTCACGAAGAATAAGGCTGCGCCAGCAGGAGAGGTTGAGTGTCTGATAAAACCCTTCTCAAGATTCTCATTAATCCACTCCCTGAGCACTTTCAGTTCAGGTTCTGATAAAGAATAAAGGCGACCAAATGGTATTTCTGCCCCTGGAAGCAATTCAATGGGACAATCATAAGAGCGATGAGGAGGCAGCTGATCTGCGTTCTTTTTATCACAAACGTCCCGAAACTCAAGATATTGTGGAGGTAGCTTGTCATATGACTGGATAGTTGCCAAAACTGCTTGTAAATCTTGGGTTGGTGGAGGGCTTATTTGATAAGATTCTTTGCAATGTTTCTTGCAATGGTCAGATGTAAAGCTTAAAGAACGTGTCTCCCAGTTGATGGAGGGATTATGGATAGAGAACCAAGGAATGCCCAGGATAATAGGGAACTTGGGTGATGTGATCAGCTCAAAGCTGATAGTCTCCTGATGGTCAGTTTCAATTAGGAGTTTAAGTGGGATTGTCTCGTGGGTAACAGGGCCTGAAGTCAAAGGTGAGCCATCCACAGTTTCCATATCAATTGGGGCAAGTTTATTTCTTATTTGAATGTTATTACTTTGGGCAAATTTGATGTCGATGAAGTTTCCCCCAGCCCCTGAGTCCAGCATAGCAGAGCAAGGTATTTCATTGCTTTCAACAATAAGCTTTATAGGGATGACAAAATGAGTTGATAAAGAATTAACTTTATTTGCTTCCTGAATCAAAGGAGAGATGGACTGTGAAATTGAGTTTATTTGTTCAGATACTGTAACATCCATTGCTGCAATTGTTCTTTTAAATTTATTGGGACAATTAACTGCGTAATGTCCAGAGTCTCCACAATAAAGACATAAGTTTTCTGAACGTCGTCTTTCTTTCTCCTGAGTAGTAATAGATCTTTTAATAGCATCCACCTGCATAGGTTCAGGAGTGTCAGAATCAGGAAAAACTCTTGGAACCTTAGGAGGATACTGAGTAGTAGAAAAACGCATGCCACCATTACTGCCTAGGATTCCCAGTCTCTCCTTTCTCCTTTCAGTAAGTCTCTGATCAATTCGAATACATAATTTAATAAAAGCTTCAAGGTCATCAGGACTTTCTACTCTGGCAAGCTCATCTTTTACTTGTTCCGAGAGTCCTTGACGGAACTGACTCTTCTGTGCTGCTGGATTCCAATTGGTATCTGAGATCCAACGTCGGAATTAAGTTGTGTACTCTGCAACAGAGCGTCTTCCCTGATGTAAATTGTGCAATTTTGCCTCAGCAGTAGCACAGCGGTTAGGATCATCGAAAACTTGGTTCATCGCAGTCACAAAAGAATCAAAATTATCCAGGATGACATCATCTTTCTCCACATAAGGGGAGGCCCAGGCTAAGGCTTCCTCAGTCAGGAGGTTGATAATAAACAGCACCTTTTTCCTGTCAAAAGTGAATGCAGCAGGTTGCATCTGAAAGTATATACGACATTGATTAAGGAATCCTCTATAATGGCGGCGGTCTCCGCTAAACTTGAGTGGTAGGGGCATTCGTGCATTAATTTCTATGGCAGCAGTATCTCGGGCATGAAAATCCCGCAATTGTTTGTGTAGATCAAGGATTTCCTCTTGTAGACCTTTCATTTCAATTTGTAACTCAGAAAATTTTTCCTGGTAGTCAACACCAAATGCCTGTAACTCAGCGATTTGAACCCTGAGAGGAGCCACGGCAGCTGCTACAACGGCCTCCATGTTTTTGGCCAGAATATTCTGTCACGATCTGGAGTCAGGCTCAGAGACCAATAGCTATAGCAGCAGAGCAGATATTCACACAGGTCACCCTGGCTGATGGCACGGGTTCACCTGAGGTGCGGGGTCTAAGCACTAACCGGTATTCACCAGAGCTCCCAAAGGTGGAGATGGGCTTGGCTGCGTGTTAGTGCCAGGTCGCGGTCCTCAGGATAGCCCCACCAGGAGGTGAGCAAGCCGGGGGTCTGGTAGCAGATATAGCAGGTAGAGATCAAGCAGAAGCGTAGTCGAGAAACAAGCCAAAAGTCGGTAACCAATAGTTGCAGGTTGGGATTCAGCAGAAGCGTAGTCCAGGAGCAAGCCAAATGTCGGTAACGAAAGGTAGCAAGGATACGGTCGGCAGCAGGAGAGATAGAAGCAAGATATTGGCTGGTAAAGGCACAATATTCTGGCAAGGAGGAAGTGCAGAGACATGGCTTATATAGGAAGTTCATGGGAGGAGCAAAGGGTTCAAGGTTCAAGGCAAACAAGATTCAAGACATGATCACTAAAGGAATTGTCCAAGGAGCTGTCCAGCATTCCAGGTGGCTCAGCAAGCAGAGTCACTGCCAGACACACCAGAGGTCCCAGGTTCAAGCCCAGGTTCTAACATCAGGTCTATTTAGGGTAGGGGGTATATCCAATTATCCATGTGCTGAAATGTCTCAATTGGCTGTCCTGTACCCCATGATGGATGTGTCATCATGGGTCAAAGTTCTTCACAATGTATGAACGAACAGCGCCAGAAGTCCGCCGGTTTGGAGAATCGCGAACGTGCAAAATTCGCCCTGAACCGACCACCGGGTGAACCGCAAGGCCATCTCTACTCATTGCCCTCTATATAACACAATGATTGTTAAATAATATTAATGTTACATCTTCATATAGCCTGTAGCAACAACATGATTGTGGGATCTATCATATGTCAGTTATTTTCGTCACAATTTCTATATGTTTTATGATTGGAGATATGGTGGCAATGATTCCTTTGATTCCTTTGAAAAAACTGTACGTCCTGTCCGTGTCTTGTCCTAATGTAAAGAGAGTTTATCTATGGGTCAAAGTGAATGAATAGCTATAAATAAGCTCTATTCTTGCAACTCACACATAAAAGAATCAGAGCTAATATCTAGCCCGCCCTTATTTAAATACATGCAAAAACATGTTAGGGGAGGAGCAATGACTGCTCGTTGTACTATAAGGGAGAGACGGAAATCCGTGTCCTCCACGTCCAGTTGAAGCTACGTAACGATATGTTGCGAAACGCGTTGATGTAAGCATGGACGACGGGTCCTCATAGGGTTATTTCCAATTGGATGAGCGGAAAACAAACTAACAGTGGCAAACTGCCTATGGAAAGTGAATTACCTAATCACTGCCTAACAGCCGGACTCCTTTTGAAGTAGCAACACAGCTAACATCACTGCACGGCTTGGGACACACTGCCGGTAAAAAGAACGGAATGATAGCTATTGACACAGTCGGACTATAAACCTTTCATTTGCTGAACCAGCAACAACTGACTCGTGTCCGTCTGGAGGTACCCAAGAGCGGTAATGTAAAAAGCCTTACAGTGAATTGCCAATTACTGATAAAACATATCATATGTAGTATACATCTGGTTCCTGTGTGGTGTTCAGCCGTGCACTGCAGTGATATTAAAAGCATTAATTGAAGTGCATATAAACAGCTACATGTTATTTTGTATCTACTGCAATCTTATAGCATGAGGAAAATGCTAATGCTATAAACTATGGAAATGATTGATTGTCCACCACAGATGGGATATTGTTAGCATCTGATTATCCTTCTTACAATCATCGTTAGCACTATTTGAAGGAAAGTGCTAGTAAATTGGGACTGCTCTGGATTAAAACTACTTGATTCTTGAGAACTTTGATACAAATATTATGCTTTTGGGAAAAACAATCATGTAGCGAAATAGTTTATTATTGAATACGGAAAAAGAACACAGAATTTTACATCTATGAACTTTCATGAAAATCAAAAATAAAAAGGCCTTCTTTACCGTATTTTAGCACTAATTTGCTCAAATATTATCTATAAATTAGATGATCATTGATCCACTTAGGCAACATGCATAGATGTTAGTGTTATAGGGTCATTTGACCTATTAGCTGGAAATTCAGGATAAGCTAAGATCTCCGCAACCCTAGGGACCACGCATGCGCTGACCCCCTGCCATAACACTGTTTATTTGTTTTTAACATAGCATATTATTTTATGCATGACAGGTTATCAGCACATGCGTGGCTACAGAGGCGCCTTGTCCGTTAATTGTTGTATGTATGTTTTAAGTTTGTCTTTTGTGTACTTAGGTAGTTGCTTACTATGAATAGAATTTACGAGGAATTTGTAGCACATGTATGTAGAGCACAATGGGATCGACTTTTAGTAGGCCATGTGTATAAATTTTAGTAATTTTATAAACTTTTTGGATTTATATTATCTCCAATCTCTTATTTGCCCACTCTAGCTATAGTAGCCACCTTTACCATTTTGGGACATCCCTTTTCTTAGGTGTGTCCTAAGTGGAAAAAAATACTTTTTTATATGCAAGGATTAGGGGTTAAAATTTGGGGGATTAAGTTATAGGGTTAAGGTTACAAATGAACTCCAGGCAAATTGTGAAATACACAGTTGAAATACCTTTACATACAGAACTATTTTACTTGTGATTGTAAATCCTCATCTAAAAGAACTAATTCAGTTTAAAATAGAAATGAAAGATAAAATATTTGTGTTTAGAAACAAAATATTAAATAAATGTTTTTCTCTTTTTTCATAAGTGATCACATTCCCTCTATACTCAGATTCGTTAGTGGCTAGGGGAGGAGAAACCGCAGCATACTGAGCTTCCCAGTGAAAGGCTGTGTGGGGGGGAAGGGGGGGGGGTGTCAGGACAAGTCCGATCATTGGAAAAGAGGTGCTTCAGTTCCCAACACAGCTAGAAAACTGACCACTGTGTGTTCTCCTGTATAGTGTATTAGTATATATTTTTTAAATAATACAAATGTCATACTTTCTTTCTCTGTATAGTGGTTTTGCACAAAGCAGCCTGATCCTCCTCTTCTCTGGTCTCTCGCCGGCGCTCCTGGCCCCTCCCCCCTGTTAAGTGCCCAGCTTGCTATGGGGGCCCCCCGAGCCAGTGTTCAGTATGTCCATTCACATGGAGTGTAGCTCAGTTCAGCCCCCGCTCTCTCCACATTGGCTCCCTAGCTGTGATTATAGTTTGTCAGGTTGAAAAAAGACACAAGTACATCTAGTTGTGAAAAAAAAATATTCAACCCTGTACCCACAGTTGATCCAGTGGAAGGCGAAAAACCCCAGCACAGCATGATCCAATTTGCTTACAGCAGGTGAAAAAAAATTCCTTCCTGATCCCCCGAGAGGCATTTGGATATTCCCTGGATCAAATTTACCTATAAATATTAGTATCCAGTTATATTATGTACGTTTAGGAAATAATTCAGGCCTTTCTTAACCACTTTCAGACCGGACCATTTTGCTGGTAAATGACCAGAGGTCTTTTTACACTTTGGCACTGCGCTGCTTTAACTGGTAATTGCGCGGTCATGCAATGTTGTACCCAAACAAAATTTGCGTCCTTTTCTTCCCACAAATAGAGCTTTCTTTTGATGGTATTTGATTGCCTCTGCGATTTTTATTTTTTGCGATATAAACGTAAAAAGACCGCAAATTTTGAAAAAAAATGATATTTTCTACTTTTTGTTATTAGAAAAATCCAATAAACTCAATTTTAGTCATACATTTAGGCCAAAATGTATTCAGCCACATGTCTTTGGTAAAAAAAAAGTCAATAATTGTATATTTATTGGTTTGCGCAAAAGTTGTCACATCTACAAACTAAGGTACGTTTTCTGGAATTTACGCAGCTTTTAGTTTACGACTGCCTATCTCATTTCTTGAGGTGCTAAAATGGCAGGGCAGTACAAAACCCCCCCAAATGACCCCATTTTGGAAAGTAGACCCCCTAAGGAAATTGATAAGAGGCATGTTGAGCCCATTGAATATTTTATTTTTTTGCCTCAAGCGATTGAATAATGACAAAAAAAAAATTTTTTTTTTTTTTTTACACAAAGTTGTCACTAAATGATATATTGCTCACACATGCTATGGGCGTATGTGAAATGACACCCCAAAATAAATTCTGCTGCTTCTCCTGAGTACGGGGATACCACATATGTGGGACTTTTTGGGAGCCTAGCCGCGTACGGGGCCCCGAAAACCAAGCACCGCCTTCAGGCTTTCTAAGGGCGTAAATTTTTGAGTTCACTTCTCACTACCTATTACAGTTTTGAAGGCCATAAAATGCCAAGATGGCACAAAACCCCCACAAATGACCCCATTTTAGAAAGTAGACACCCCAAGCTATTTGCTGAGAGGCATGTTGAGTTCATGGAATATTTTATATTTTGCCACAAGTTGCGGGAAAATTACAAACTTTTTTTTTTTTTTTTTTTTTTTCACAAAGTTGTCACTAAATGATATATTGCTCACACATGCCATGGGCATATGTGAAATGACACCCCAAAATAAATTCTGCTGCTTCTCCTGAGTACGGGGATACCACATATGTGGGACTTTTTGGGAGCCTAGCCGCGTACGGGGCCCCGAAAACCAAGCACCGCCTTCAGGCTTTCTAAGGGCGTAAATATTTGACTTCACTCCTCACTACCTATTACAGTTTTGAAGGCCATAAAATGCCAAGATGGCACAAAACCCCCACAAATGACCCCATTTTAGAAAGTAGACACCCCAAGCTATTTGCTGAGAGGCATGTTGAGTCCATGGAATATTTTATATTTTGCCACAAGTTGCGGGAAAATTACAAACTTTTTTTTTTTTTTTTTTTTTTTCACAAAGTTGTCACTAAATGATATATTGCTCACGCATGCCATGGGCATATGTGAAATGACACCCCAAAATAAATTCTGCTGCTTCTCCTGAGTACGGGGATACCACATATGTGGGACTTTTTGGGAGCCTAGCCGCGTACGGGGCCCCGAAAACCAAGCACCGCCTTCAGGCTTTCTAAGGGCGTTACAGTTTTGAAGGCCATAAAATGCCAAGATGGCACAAACCCCCCCCAAATGACCCCATTTTGGAAAGTAGACACCCCTAAATTTAGGGGTACACTAGTGAGACTAGGTAATAAATGGCGGGTGCCCTGAAACTATAAAAAAATAACTAACCAACCAGCGTCACCTGTAACAGTTATATGGTGATCACTGGTGAAAGGGTTAACTAGGGGGCAATCAGGGGGCTTTATGCGGTAGTATATGGGGGTCCCTGGCGCTATAAAAAGCTGCGGCGAACCTAAATACCTACTTGCCTAACTAGCGTCACCTGTGACACTAATACAGCGATCAGAAAAACGATCGCTTATTAGGCTGGGTTCACACTGGAGCGATGCGGGAACGCCACGAATGCGCGGCGGGTTCCCGCATCGCATGCCTCCCGGCGGCAGTTCACACTGCCCTATGCGAACTGCTGGGAGTGTCAGTGAAATGTTACTGACACCCCCAGATCAGTTCGCATATCGCAGTGCGATCTGCAAACTCGGATCGCATGGTGTGAACACCCATGCGATCCGATTCTGCTGCGGGCCAAAAAAAGGGTCCCGTGCGAATTTGCGGCGGGTGCGGCGGGTGTGGCGGGTGCGGCGAATGGCTGAACTCGAATCGCACAGAGATCGGATGTGATTTGCACTGCAGTGCGAATCACATCCGTTCTCAAACCGCTGCAATCTGAACCCAGCCTTAGTGACACTGGCGACGGGGGGTGATCACGGGGTTAAACCTTTATTGGGGGGGTTAGGGGGGTACCTTAGAACTAAAGGGGGCTAACCCTAACTGCCCTAACAGTTATTAGTCACAAATGACACCCGCCGGGTGATCAGGGGGTTAAACCTTTATTAGGTAATAAATGGCGGGTGCCCTGAAACTATAAAAAAATAACTAACCAACCAGCGTCACCTGTAACAGTTATATGGTGATCACTGGTGAAAGGGTTAACTAGGGGGCAATCAGGGGGCTTTATGCGGTAGTATATGGGGGTCCCTGGCGCTATAAAAAGCTGCGGCGAACCTAAATACCTACCTGCCTAACTAGCGTCACCTGGGACACTAATACGGCGATCAGAAAAATGATCGCTTATTAGGCTGGGTTCACACTGGAGCGATGCGGAAACGCCGCGAATCCGCGGCGGGTTCCCGCATCGCATGCCTCCCGGCGGCAGTTCACACTGCCCTATGCGAACTGCTGGGAGTGTCAGTGAAATGTTACTGACACCCCCAGATCAGTTCGCATATCGCAGTGCGATCTGCAAACTCGGATCGCATGGTGTGAACACCCATGCGATCCGATTCTGCTGCGGGCCAAAAAAAGGGTCCCGTGCGAATTTGCGGCGGGTGCGGCGGGTGTGGCGGGTGCGGCGGGTGCGGCGAATGGCTGAACTCGAATCGCACAGAGATCGGATGTGATTTGCACTGCAGTGCGGTGCGAATCACATTCGTTCTCATAAACCGCTGCAATGTGAACCCAGCCTTAGTGACACTGGCGACGGGGGGTGATCACGGGGTTAAACCTTTATTGGGGGGGTTAGGGGGGTACATTAGAACTAAAGGGGGCTAACTCTAACTGCCCTAACAGTTATTACAGTCACAAATGACACCAATGCAAAAAAAAAAAAAAAAAAAAAAAAAATGACATTGGTGTCACTGTGACTGGGGGGCAGGGGTAATTGGGGGGGTGATCGGGGGGTAAAGGGGGGGTGTGAGTGTGCCTGGCATGTTCTACTGTGTGTGGGATGTGTTGGTGCAACTCACTGATCCGCTCTCCTCCGTGTCGGAACGAAAAATACCGACACGGAGGAGAGAATACATCACTTCCTCTCCTGTGTTTACATTACAGGAGAGGAAGTGATGTCACCGGGGATTTCTATTCGTCGGGAGCGATCGCGAGGGGGTGGCCATGAATGAATGGCCGTCCCCTCGTCCGGGATCGCTCCCGAACGAAAACCGACCGCCGCAGGCACCGGGCGGGGGCCCGATCGGGCCCCCGACCCGCGGGAGGCAAATCACGTACATGTACGTGCTTATGCCTGCCCGTGCCATTCTGCCGACGTACATCGGCGTTAGGCGGTCGGCAAGTGGTTAAAGCAATCTACCGAGCTGGCCAGAACCACCTCTGGAGGGAGTCTAGTCCACATTTTCACAGCTCTTACTGTGAAGAAACCTTTCCTGTATTTAAAGATGAAATCTTTTTTCCTCTAGACCAATTAGCGGACCTCCAGCTGTTGCAGAACTACAAGTCCCATGAGGCGTAGCAAGACACTTGACAGCCACAAGCATGACACCCAGAGGCATGATGGGACTTGTAGTTTTGCATCAACTAGAGATTTGCTCATTGCATATCCCTGCTCTAGACGTAAAGAGTGCTCCATTACCCTCTGTGATGACCTTAAAGTGACCTCAACACCAAGTTCATTATATGTACCTCTTATATATTTGTACATGTTCATAATATCCCCCTTAATCTTCTATTCTCAAGAGAGAATTAATTCAGTTCCTCTAATCTTACCTCATAGCTGAGCTCCTCCATGCTGCTTATCTCTGCACTTTCTCCAGTTCCCCGATATCCTTTTTGAGAACTGGTGCCAAAACTTAACTGCATATTCCAGATAAGGTCTTACTAATAATTTGTACAGGGATAACATTATATCTCTCTCTCTGGAGTCCATACCTCTTCCTAATACAAGAAAGGACTTTGCTCACTTTGGAAACCACAGCTTGGCAATGCATGCTATTATTGAGCTTATGATTTACCAAAACCCCCAGATCCTTCTCCACTATGGATCCCCCCAGTTGTACTCCCCCTAGTGTGTATGATGTATGCATATATAGTCTTAGCCCCCAAGTGCATAACTTTACATTTATCATCATTAAACCTCATTTGCCTTGCCTTTGGCTCGTACGCTGGAGACATCTTGTAAATAACTCCCACTGCTGCCTCAGCCAATAAGGAGGGAGAGACCTGGGATAGCCAAGACTCCCTTGCACAGCGCTGGAGGAAGATTGGGCTCAGGTAAATATTAGGCAGGGCTGGGAGGGCTACAGCACACAGAAGGTTTTTACTTCCATGCATAGAATCCCACTTTAATGTTTACATACACTGTGTTTTTTATATGGGATGTGTGCACGGTGACAGGGATGCTTTAATTTTTTTATTGTATTTATTTTGTGATAGCATGAACAAGTGACAGGTACTGTTTATGGAGACATTGGGAGTCTATTAGACCCCAATGTTTCCCTGCCCTTCAGTGCAACTATTCCAGCACAGATCTTGCTGGAATAGCTCCATCCTTGGTTACACTACCCGAGAAAAGACAGCTGTGACTCCGAAAGTAACATAATACACGTCACTTCCATGGTTACTAGTTGCAAGAGGGAATGGGTAACGGATGTATTACAGGCATACCCCACTTTTAAGTACACAATTGTGTTTATTTACTAAAGTTGGAAAGTGCAAAATGAGGCTCACTTCTGCATATAAACCAATGGGCTTCTAACCCCAGCTTGTTCAAGTAAGCTGTGGTAACAAAACCTGGAAGCTCATTGGTTTTTCTATGCAGAAGTGAGCCTAATTTTGCACTTTCCAGCTTTAGTAAATAAACCTCATTGTGTACATAAAAGTGGAGTATGCCTGTATATATGTATATGTGTGTGTGTGTGTATATATACGGTATATAGTGCCTTGAAAAAGTATTCATACCCCTTGAAATTTTCCACATATCGTTAAGTTACAACCAAAAACATAAATGTATTTTATTGGGATTTAATGTGAAATACCAAAACAAAGTGGCACATAAACGTGAAGTGGAAGGAAAATGATAAATGGTTTTCAATTTTTTTTACAAATAAATATGTGAAAAGTATGGTGTTCATTTGTATTCAGACCACCTGATTCAATACTTTGTAGAACCATCTTTTGCTGAAATTACAGCTGCAAGTCTTTTTGGGGATGTCTCTACCAGCTTTGCACATTTAGAGTGATATTTTTGCCCATTCTTCTTTGCAAAATAACTCAAGCTCTGTCAGATTGGATGGAGAGCATTTGTGAACAGCAATTTTCAAGTCTTGCCACAGATTCTCAATTAGATTTAGGTCTGGACTTTGACTGGGCCATTCTAGCACATGAATATGCTTTGTTCTAAACCATTCCATTGTAGCTCTGGCTGTATGTTTTTTTTTTTATCAAAGGTGTCATAAAAAAGGGTAGATTACAGTATACCCTGGCTGTATATTTAGGGTCGTTGTCCTGCTGGAAGGTGAACCTCCGCCGCAGTCTCAAGTCTTTTGCACACTCTAACAGGTTTTCTACTAAGATTGTCCTGTATTTGGCTCCATCCATCTTCCCATCAACTCTGACCAGCTTCCCTGTCCCTGCTAAACAAAAGAATCCCCACAACATGATGCTGCCACCACCATGTTTCACGGTGGGGATGGTGTGTTCAGGGTGATGCGCAGTGTTAGTTTTCCCCCACACATGTTTGCTGTGTCCCCCACATGGCTTCTCGCAAACTGCAAACAGTACTTCTCATGGATTTCTTTCAATAATGGCTTTCTTCTTGCCACTCTAAAAAATACATTTCTGAAAAGTGTGGCGTGCATTTGTTTTCAGCCCCCTTTACTCTAATACCCCTAAGTACAATCTAGTTGCCTTCAGAAGTCACCTCATTAGTAAATAGAGTCCACCTGTGTGTAATTTAATCTCACCATATATACAACTGTTCTTTGAAGCAGAACCCTGAACAAACTATCCCCAATGTGAAACATGGTGGTGGCAGCAGGTGAAAAAAACTGTGAAAAACAGATCTTCGTAGTCAAAATAGTCCCATAAACCATGCAATATCTGTGCAATCAATAGCAAATAAACAAAGAACATTCTCAGATCCATAAAATATCTTTAGAAATGTGAAACACCACTGCAGTGCCCTTCACCGCCTCTTGTGGGGTAAAAACAATAATGTAAAAAAAAATTAAAAAAAATAAAATTTAAAAAGAATAAAACAAGAATAAAAATAAACTACTGCCACCAATCTCTGCCCTACTGACACCATCCACTGCTCTACTGGCACCAACCTCTACCCTGCTGACATTGTGTTGCATGATCATGCAATTGCCAGTTAAATTAGTGCAGTGCTAAATAGCAAAAAATGGGCTGGTTATGAAGAGGGTAAAACCCTCTGGAGCTGAAGGGAATAAATAAAGTAAAAGAAAAATGAGTGAATGTAAACATGATGATGTAACAATGCATCCCACTGTTCCTAAAATGCACAGCACCAGGCATGTGTTTTAAATGGTGCATAGCACACGCCTGCTGATATAAAAAGACCATTTATGTTCCAAGTCACTGTATTTTAATTGAATATGGAAACTCAGTACAAGATATTTCCTTAAGCAAACATAAATAAGCACTGAAAATCTATAAATGTGTGTACTGAAAAAATTACATAAATAAGTAATGACCTTATTAAGCATTTATCTGATGTTTCCCTTTTACAGCTTTCCAGGCTTAGCTTACTTTAGTTTATTCATGCACTGATCTCGATCTTTGTAAAAATGGGGTTATGTTTCTTAGGCAGCACATGTATTGCACCTGTGTAAGTCATATACCTAGAAGGTAATGTTGGGCTGTAAAAATGATACATTAGGGCCGGTTCACACTTCTGCGAATTCTATTGCAAATTTTATCCGTTACGATAGCCTAAATTTGCAAGTCATTTTAATAACATAGTTTTCCATGAGTGCCATTCACATTAATGTGTTGCGAATCTAATCCGTGTAAAAAAGGGTCCTGTGTGAGTTTCATCCATGTGTGATGCTGTGCAATGCAAATTCAGCTTCCATAGACTGCAATAGAACTCAGAATGGAAATGCAATCTTCCATTCACATCACTGCGATGTCAATTTTTTTTGTTGCTTCTCCCTCTTGCTCCTCCCCTCCTCCTCGCTGACCATCCTCTTCCCCTCACCGCCTCACTTCCTGTTTTTTGTCCATGTGCTGGTCATTTTGCATGTCAACATGCCCAGCAGAAGCAGGAAGACTGAGATGGACAATGAAGACCTCATAAGGCTGGTGCGACAGAGACAGTACCTTTGGGACAGCCGGGACTCACGGCATAAAGATTCTTCTAAGAAGAACGGAGGATGGCAGGAAATAGTTCACATCCTATTTCCTGAGTGGGACAGCCTAAAACAACTACTTTTCTGAAAGACTTGCGTAAGTATAACTGCCCCTCTGCATTCAAGCTATATTTCTGATGCCAGCTAGCTATTCCTTTGATCATTAGAGTTATGGTTAGCTGGATTAGACTAATGCCCCGTACACACGAGAGGGATTAAGTCTGACAGACCTCCAAAGGAGTTCCGCCGGAGTTCCGACGGAGTTCTGGCGGACTTTTCGACCGAACGGACTTGACCACACACCATCACACCAAACTCCGACGGAGTCGAACGTGATGACGTACGACTGGATTCGACGTAGGAAGTTCCTAGACAGTAGCCAATAGCTGCCCTAGCGTCGGTTTTAGTCCGTCGGAGTAGCACACACACGAGCGGATTTTTCGAAGGGGACCGGGTCCGGCGGAGTTCCGTCGGGAAAATTTAAAGCATGCTTCATTTCTAAAGTCCGTCAGACTTTAGCTTCGCTAAAGTCCGTTGCAGCCCACACACGATCGGATAGTCCGCCGGACTCAGTCCGTCGGAGTTTGGATGTCGAAAAGTCCGCTCGTGTGTACGGGGCATTAGGGTTATTTAGGTTAGGGTTACTGTTAGGGTTAGTGTTCAGGTTAGGGTTAGGGTTAGAGTTAGGGTTAGTGTTCAGGTTAGGGTTAGTTAGGTTACAGTAAGGGTTCAGGTTAGGGTTAGGGTTAGTGTTAGTGCTCAGGTTAGTGTTAGGGTTAGGGTTAGGGTTAGTGTTCAGGTTAGGGTTAGAGTTAGGGTTAGTGTTCAGGTTAGGTTTAGGGTTAATGTTCAAGTTATGGTTAGAGTTAGGGTTAGTGTTTAGGTTAGGGTAAAGACCTATACACATGATCGGACTTTCTGACGGGAAATATTCGATGTCAGGCTGTTGGCGGTAAATCTGACCATGTGTATGCTCCATCCGACAATTGTTGTCAGACTTTCTGCTAACAAATGTTGGCTAACAGGTTTTCACATTTTCCGCAGACAAATGTGTGTTGTCAGATTTTCCGACCATGTTTACACAAGTCTGTCGGACAAAAGTCCAAGGTACAAACACGTATGCTCAGAAGCAAGGAGGAGACGGAAGTGCTCGGTCTTGTAAAACTAGCGTTCGTAGTGGCGATATCACATTTGTGATGTGAAAAAATATGAAATCTCTCAGTGCAGCGCATTCTCTTCTTCTTTATAATGGTATAATAATGAGGCTACGTGATATTCATAGAGTTCTGACAAATATACTTCATTTTTTTCTAGTGATCTCCAGAATAATAATGTTTTTTTTCTAGTGATCTCCAGAATAATAATTTTTTTTCTAGTGATTGCAGAATAATATTTTTTTTGGTGTGTCAAGTTACCACAACACCATTATTATCTCGTATTTTTAAAGCTCAAAGATACAACTATGTTGGTGTCCCTTGTTAATTAGTTATTTTTGAAATGTACCTGCCTACTCACAAACAAACTGTCCTATTTTAAGTAAAACATATATTTGGCAAAAACTACAGTTTAGTTGGTAGGAAGGGTTGCACCCACAAAATGCGTACATTGATATCCTGTGATGGGAGATAGCATATGTTGACACACCGTCTGTGTTTTGGGGCTTGAGAAAATAACCTCTTTGTACCTACACACATTTTCAGCAGGAGACCATAAGGGACATTTAACAGTTATGCCTCTACGTGTATGTGGCTTCAAATTTTGGCTTTTAGAGGGGCAAGATAACCCCAACTGGTGAAGGCAAGATCAACACAGTTTTGAGATACTAATGTCTCATATGGCCTTCACTATAGCAAAGTCGAACTTTGTAAGTTCCTGAGTTGGGAATGTGTATGTTATGTTTTTAAACATGCTGTAAGAGTCCAGGGCTTACTACGCATGCACCAATGACACGTTGCCTCAAGAGAAAATCCGTGCCAACTGAGCATGCACCAAAGACGCCTCAGTGCGCCAACCCACACCTGCGCAGAAGCCCTGATAGAAAAAGGCAGAAAAATGCCCAGGAGACGCACAGGAAGTGACCTCAACCTGATGGAAAAGGTAGGCAAATGTCCAGGAGGCGCACAGGAAGTGACCTCAAACTTCCCTATATAAGCCCAGCCAAATGGCTAAATTATCTTCAGTCCCCCTTGTTCCTGTGCTAGTATGTAATCTGTCTGAACTTGTTGTGACCTGGAAACCTTTTTGACTACTCTTGATTGCTGCTTGCCATTGACCTCGGATTTGCACCTTGACCATTCTACTTCTTTGCCCCTTTTGTACTCAGCTGCCAGATTGGAACCATCCCCAGCTTGGATCTCCACCATTCTTCTTCTGATTAACCCTTTTATACTTTGTTGCCAAACTGGACTTGACCTCGGCTCGGATCTCAGACTAAGGCTCGCACAGTGCTTCGCACCCCTGGCACCTGTGCCACTCAGTGTCCACCAAGTCTCTGTCTCCATCTCCAGAGGCTTCAAGGACCCGAGGTGCATTGGCGGCCTCCCCACTTCTTCGGTCTCACCTAAGGTATGTGGCCTTAGGTGATGTTAAACATACATGTTATACAGTAAGATGTTGATTTATTCAAAAACTATTTATAACACACTTGTGAATATGCTTGGAGTAAAATGCTTTATATTCAACAATGTGTGGCTTCTTATTTCAATGCTCAATACCAGTGTATTTGTTAAGTTGGTGTAATTACAGTGACAATGTGCTGTAAAATGTGCCAAACTCCCTAAAATAAATTTTAGGGACTCAAAGCAATTAATTCAAGGAGTTGAAAAGGCTAAATATTTTTTATCATTAATGCATTACATACATTAACAACAACAACATTGTGTGTGTGTAGCAGACCCACAGCTCAACATAACAGTTAGCTGAAGAAGACATTGTCACCTCATGGAGCAAATAAGTTATGTTTGCACTATTGAAGAAAATGGCCAATTTTATAAGGCCATTTGAAAACCTAGGAGACAGATAAGAAACACAAACAGTAATTCAAATGTAACATGAGTTTAGTTATCTAAAAAATGTTTATTGTACATCTGCCACATTTTGCTGTAAAGCAACTGCCCCTCTACACACAAAGTACTCCAGATATTTTTGGCGGAGTTCTCTGGCACTTTGGGAGAGCAAGCCAGCACGGCCACTTTCCAGCGCTGTTAGCGCTGTTGATTCAGCTGCAAAGTCCACCTCAGTCGAAACTGAGGCCAGATAGCTGGCTGCATTTCTCCTTAAATAATTGTGAAGAATGCAGCAGCACAACACCACAAGATTAAGTTTGTATTCTTCCGGGTTCATCGCTGTAAGAAAAAGCCGGAAACCGACTTGACATGATGCCAAATGCATTCTCCACCACTTTTCAGGCACAAGACAGCCGGTAGTTGAAAATCCTCTGCTCTGGGGTCAGGTTCCTCATGGGGAATGGCCTCATGAGATGTTCCCACAGAGAAAGGGCCTCATCTGCAACAAACACAAAGTTGAGGCCCTCCACATTCTCCGCAGGAGGTGGCAACCGCAAGGATAATTCTCCTGGAGCTCCCACAGCACAGGCATTTGAGAGAATTGGTCATGATTAAGCAACATATTCTTGGTCCATGAACCCTATCTCCCCCTGTTCCTGGACTTGGGTCAAAGTAATAACTCCAAGCCCAACAATAGCACAATCTCTCTGACTAGAACACCTTGAAAATCAGAAATGACCTGACAAGCACGCACTGAAAATCAGAAATGAACAGGCAAGCACAACCTGAAAAATAGAAATGAACTGACAAGCACAAGGCTAAAAAGCACAAATCGACACTCACCAAACTTCTAATAACACGAGATCAACAGAAGGAGCCCAAAGGGTGGCGCATGACTGCTCATAGTACGTCTAGTACGTCACTACATTCGTAATTGTTGGCCCATATTTGTGTGGCTGTGTGTATGCAAGCTAAGTTTGAGCCAACGCCATTCTGAAAAAATTCCAAAGTTTTGTTAGCAGAAAATCTGATCGTGTTTATGCAGCATTCGTTTTCTGGTTAGGGTTAGTGTTCAGGTTAGGGTTAGGGTTCATGTTAAGGTTAGGGTAAGGGTTCAGGTGAGTGTTTGTGTTAGGGTTAAATTTTTAGGTTAGGGTTAGGATTAGGGTTAGTGTTCAGCTTTGGGTTAGTGTTAGGGTTAGTGTTCAGGTTAGGGTTCAGATGAGGGTTAGGGTTAGTGTTCAGGTTAGGGTTTGGGTTCAGATGAGGGTTAGGGTTAGTGTTCGGGTTAGGGTAAGTGCTTGGGATAGGGTTAGGGTTATAGTTAGTGTTCGGGTTAAAGTTAGGATTAGTGTTCAGGTTAGGGTTAGGGTTCAAGTTAGGGTTAGGGTTAGTGTTTGGGTTAGGGTTCAGGCTAGGTTTAGGTTAGTGTTCAGGTTAGGGTTAGTGTTCAAGTTAGGGTTGCTGTTCAGGTTAGGGTTAGTGTTCAGGTTAGCATCAGAGTTAGGGTTAGTTTTAATGTTAGGGTTAGGATGAGTGTTCAGGTTAGGGTTAGTGTTCAGGTTAGGGATAGGATTCAGGTTAGGGTTAGTGTTTGGGTTAGGGTTAGAGTTAGTTTTCAGGTAAGGGTTAATGTTCAGGTTATTGTTAGTGTTAAGGCTAGGGTTTAGGTTAGGGTTAGTGTTCAGGTTAGGGTGAGGGTTAGGTGAGGTTAGTGTTTAGATTAGGGTTAGGGATCAGGTTAGGGTTAGTGTTTAGATTAGGGATAGGGTTCAGGTTAGGATTAGTGTTCAGGTTAGGGTTAGTGTTAATGTTAGGGTTAGGGTTCAGGTTAGGGTTGGGATTAATGTTGAGGTTAGGGTAAGGGTTAGGTTAGGTTAGTGTTTAGATTAGGGTTAGGGATCAGGTTAGGGTTAGTGTTTAGATTAGGGATAGGGTTCAGGTTAGGGTTAGTGTTCAGGTTAGGGTTAGGGTTAGCGTTCAGGTAAGGGTTAGTGTTAATGTTAGGGTTCATGTTAGGGTTAATGTTGAGGTTAGGGTAAGGGTTAGGTTAGGTTAGTGTTTAGATTAGGGTTCAGGTTAAGGTTAGGGTCGGTGTTACGATTAGGGTTAGGGTTCAGGTTAGGGTTAGTGTTCAAATTAGGGTTAGCGTTTGTGTTAGGGTTAGTTTTTAGGTTAGGGTTAGGATTAGGGTTAGTGTTCAGCTTTGGGTTAGGGTTAGGGTTAGTGTTAGGGTTAGGGTTTGTGTTCAGGTTAGGGTTCAGATGAGGGTTAGGGTTAGTGTTCGGGTTAGGGTAAGTGCTTGGGATAGGGTTAGGGTTAGGGTTATGGTTAGTGTTCGGGTTAAAGTTAGGGTTAGTGTTCAGATTAGGGTTCAAGTTAGGGTTAATGTTTGGGTTAGGGTTCAGGCTAGGGTTAGGTTAGTGTTCAGGTTAGGGTTAGTGTTCAGGTTAAGGTTGCTGTTCAGGTTAGGGTTAGTGTTCAGGTTAGCATCAGAGTTAGGGTTAGTTTTAATGTTAGGGTTAAGATGAGTGTTCAGGTTAGGGTTAGTGTTCAGGTTAGGGATAGGGTTCAGGTTAGGGTTAGTGTTTTGGTTAGGGTTAGAGTTAGTGTTCAGGTTAGGGTTAATGTTCAGGTTAGGGTTAGTGTTAGGGTTAGGGTTAGGGTTTAGGTTAGGGTTAGAGTTAGTTTTCAGGTAAGGGTTAATGTTCAGGTTATTGTTAGTGTTAAGGCTAGGGTTTAGGTTAGGGTTAGTGTTCAGGTTAGGGTGAGGGTTAGGTGAGGTTAGTGTTTAGATTAGGGTTAGGGATCAGGTTAGGGTTAGTGTTTAGATTAGGGATAGGGTTCAGGTTAGGATTAGTGTTCAGGTTAGGGTTAGTGTTAATGTTAGGGTTAGGGTTCAGGTTAGGGTTGGGATTAATGTTGAGGTTAGGGTAAGGGTTAGGTTAGGTTAGTGTTTAGATTAGGGTTAGGGATCAGGTTAGGGTTAGTGTTTAGATTAGGGATAGGGTTCAGGTTAGGGTTAGTGTTCAGGTTAGGGTTAGGGTTAGCGTTCAGGTAAGGGTTAGTGTTAATGTTAGGGTTCATGTTAGGGTTAATGTTGAGGTTAGGGTAAGGGTTAGGTTAGGTTAGTGTTTAGATTAGGGTTCAGGTTAAGGTTAGGGTCGGTGTTACGATTAGGGTTAGGGTTCAGGTTAGGGTTAGTGTTCAAGTTAGGGTTAGCGTTTGTGTTAGGGTTAGTTTTTAGGTTAGGGTTAGGATTAGGGTTAGTGTTCAGCTTTGGGTTAGGGTTAGGGTTAGTGTTAGGGTTAGGGTTTGTGTTCAGGTTAGGGTTCAGATGAGGGTTAGGGTTAGTGTTCGGGTTAGGGTAAGTGCTTGGGATAGGGTTAGGGTTAGGGTTATGGTTAGTGTTCGGGTTAAAGTTAGGGTTAGTGTTCAGATTAGGGTTCAAGTTAGGGTTAGTGTTTGGGTTAGGGTTCAGGCTAGGGTTAGGTTAGTGTTCAGGTTAGGGTTAGTGTTCAGGTTAAGGTTGCTGTTAAGGTTAGGGTTAGTGTTCAGGTTAGCATCAGAGTTAGGGTTAGTTTTAATGTTAGGGTTAAGATGAGTGTTCAGGTTAGGGTTAGTGTTCAGGTTAGGGATAGGGTTCAGGTTAGGGTTAGTGTTTTGGTTAGGGTTAGAGTTAGTGTTCAGGTTAGGGTTAATGTTCAGGTTAGGGTTAGTGTTAGGGTTAGGGTTAGGGTTTAGGTTAGGGTTAGTATTCAGGTTAGGGTGAGGGTTAGGTGAGGTTAGTGTTTAGATTAGGGTTAGGGATCAGGTTAGGGTTAGTGTTTAGATTAGGGTTAGTGCTCAGGTTAGGGTTAGTGTTAATATTAGGGTTAGGGTTCAGGTTAGGGTTGGGATTAATGTTGAGGTTAAGGTAAGGGTTAGGTTAGGTTAGTGTTTAGATTAGGATTAGGGATCAGGTTAGGGTCAGTGTTTAGATTAGGGATAGGGTTAATGTTAGGGTTAGTGTTCAGGTTAAGGTTAGGGTTAGTGTTCAGGTTAGTGTTAATGTTAGGGTTAGGGTTCAGGTTAGGGTTAATGTTGAGGTTAGGGTAAGGGTTAGGTTAGGTTAGGTTTAGATAAGGGTTCAGGTGTTTTGATTAGGGTTAGGGTTCAGGTTAGAGTTAGTGTTCAGTTTAATGTTAGGGTTAGTGTTCGGGTTAGGGTTAGTGTTCAGGTTAGTGTTTAGGGTTAATGTTTTGGTTATTGTTAGGGTTCAGGATATGGTTAGTGTTAGGTTTCATGTTAGGGTTAGTGTTCAGATTAGGGTTAGGGTTCAGATTAGTGTTAGGGTTACTGTTCAGGTTAGGGTTAGAATTCAGGTTAGGGTTATGGTTCAGGTTAGAATTCAGGTTATGGTTAGGTCTAGAGTTAGGGTTAGAGTTTTTAGGTTAGGGTTAGTGTTAAGGTTATGACTAGGGTTCAGGATAGGGTTACGGTGAGGGGTAGGTTTAGGGTTAGAGTTCAGGTTATGGTTAATGTTCAGGGTAGGGTTATGATGAGGGTTAGATTTAGGGTTAGTGTTAAGGTTAGGGTTAGGGTTAGTTTTCAGGTTATGGTTAGTGTTCAGGTTAGGGTTATTGTGAGGGTTGGGTTTAGGGTTAGAGTTCAGGTTATGGTTAGTGTTCAGGTTAGGGCTACGGTGAGGGTTAGGTTTAGGGTTAGTGTTCAGGTTAGGGTTAGGGTTAGCGTTCAGGTAAGGGATAGAATTAATGTTTGGGTTAGGGTTCAAGTTATGGTTATTGTTCAGGTTAGGGTTAGGGTCAGTGTTTGGATAAGGGATATGGTTAGAGTTAGTGTTCAGGTTAGGGTTAAGGTTAGTGTTCTACTTAGGGTTAGTGTTTAGGTTAGGGTTAATGTTAGTGTTTAGATTAGAGTTAGGACTTGGTTTAGTGTTCAGATTAGGGTTAGTGATCAGGTTAGGTTTAGGGTTAGTGTTAGTTTTCAGGTTAGGGTTAGTGTTCAGCTTTGGGTTAGGGTTATTGGTTGTGTTAGCATTAGTGTTCAGGATAGGGTTAGGGTTCAGATGAGGGTTAGGGTTCGGGTTAGGGTAAGTGTTTAGGATATGGTTAGGATTAGGGTAAGAGTTTGGGTTAGTGTTCAGATTAGGGTTAGTGTTTAGGTTAGGTTTAGGGTTAGTGTTCAGGTTAGGGTTCAGTTTAGGGTTGGTGTTCAGGTTAGGATTCGTGTTTAGGTTAGTTTTAGGGTTCAGGTTAGGGTTAGTGTTTAGGTTAGGATTAGTGTTCAAGTTAGGGTTCAGGTTCGGATTAGTTTTATTGTTCAGGTTAGGGTTCAGATGAGGGTTAGTGTTTGGGTTAGGGTAAGTATTTGGGATTAGAGATGGCCTTGCGGTTCGTCTGGCGGTCGGTTCACGGTGAATTTTGTTTTTTTGCGATTCGCCAAACCGGCAGACTTCTGGCGCTGTTTGGGGCGGCCATATCTGTTTACACTGTGAAGAACTTTGACCCATGACACATCCATCATGGGGTACAGGACAGCCAATTGAGACATTTCAGCACATGGACAATTGGACATTCCCCCTACCTTATAAATAGACCTGATCTGGCGGCCATTTTACATTCTGTCTTTTGTAGGGAGAGGTTGCTGTGTGGAGCAGGGAAAGACTGTAGCGACACAAATTGCTAGCTATTAGGTCCACAAAAGTCCTTTTAAGGACTGGTATACGTGTACAGTATATAGGGTTCTGGTGCACTGCTGTGCTGGTGATTGCTGAGTGCACTGCTGACTGATTCTGCAGCTGTCTTTTGTCAGTGTAGGGACAGGACACTGTGTGGAGCAGGGACAGTCAGTTTAATCACTAGCTATTACTATTAGGTCCACAAAGGTCCTTTTAAGGACTGGTATAGGTGTACAATATAAAGGGTTTTGGTGCACTGCTGTGCTGCTGATTGCTGAGAGCACTGCTGACCTATTCTGCAGCTGTCTTTTGTCAGTTAAACCTTTGCCACCTTAAGCCTTCTCTTCTCTATTCTGCTACTGACCACCTATATGATATAATCTCTCCCCTGTCCTGTCCTGACCTTGCCATCTCTGTCTACAACAGTTCACTCTCTTCATCATTAGATGCACTTGCTCCTCTAACCACACGCAGAATCAGGCCCCGACCATTACAACCCTGGCAAACTGACAACACTAGAGATCTCAAGAGACGTTGCCGTGCTCTTGAACGGCTGTGGCGTAAAACCAAATGCCTCCAAGACTTCACCATATATAAATCTGCCCTTCTAAAATACAATTCCTGCCTCCATGCTGCCAAACAAGCTTACTTTGTATCTCTTATTAATACTTTGTCATCCAATCCCCATCAGCTCTTCTCAACTTTTAACTCTCTGCTTCGTCCCCCACCCCCTCTACCCACTAACTCACTCACTGCCCAAGAGATTGCCAATCACTTCAAAGACAAGATTGATGCAATTCGCGAGGACACCTCCGCTGTGCATACATCTTCCCCACCCAACATACCTGGCCTAATAGCACATTCAACACTCTCCTCTTTTGAATTGGCTACTACTGAAGAGGTTGCAAAACTTCTCAGATGCTCACCTAACCAATTGTCCCTTGGACCCTGTTCCCTCACAACTATTAGGTCACCCTCTAATTCTATCCTATGCTCCCTCACTCACATCTTCAATCTCTCCGTCTCAAGTGGCACCTTCCCCTCCCCTCTAAAACATGCGCAGATCACCCCCATACTTAAAAAACCCTCACTGGACCCCACCAACCTGAACAACTTGAGACCTATCTCATTGCTCCCATTCACCTCTAAACTTCTAGAACGCTTAGTCTACAACTGCCTTAGCTCCTACCTCAGTGAAAATAACCTACTTGACCCATTACAGTCTGGCTTTCGCTCTCAGCACTCCATGGAAACTGCCTTACTAAAACTCACTAACGATCTACTGACTGCTAAAACCAACAGCCAGTACTCCGTACTCATACTACTTGACCTCTCTGCTGCCTTTGATACTGTTGACCACCCGCTCCTCCTCAATAAACTACATTCCATTGGCCTCCAAGATTCTGTGCTTTCCTGGTTCTCTGCCTATCTATCACAGCGCTCCTTCAGTGTCACCTACAACTCTGTATCCTCCTCTCCATTGCCTCTTTCTGTGGGGTTCCCCCAAGGCTCTGTTCTTGGACCCCTTCTCTTCTCTATTTATACCTCCTCCCTTGGTCACTTGATAACCACCCATGGCTTCCAATACCACTCATACGCCGATGACACCCAAATCTATCTGTCTACTCCTCACCTCACTCCTTCAGTCTCCTCTCGCATTACTAACCTGCTAACTGAAATATCAGCATGGATGTCACACCATTTCCTTAAACTAAACCTCTCTAAAACTGAGCTATTAATAATGCCCCCTGCACATGCCCCCCTCCATGACTTTTCCATCAAAATTAACAATGCAACCATCAGGCCCTCCCCTCACGCCAGGGTACTCGGTGTAACCCTAGACTCTGACTTGTCATTTCAGCCCCAAGTCCAATCGTTGTCAAAAGTTTGTAGATTTCACCTCCGTAACATCTCTAAAATTTGCCCCTTTTTAACAAATGAAACCACCAAGCTCCTCATTCACTCCCTTGTTATCTCTCGCCTTGACTATTGCAACTCCCTTCTCATTGGCCTGCCTCTCCATAGGCTATCTCCTCTTCAGTCTATCATGAATGCTGCTGCCAGACTTATCCACCTTACCAACCGCTCAGTGTCTGCCAACCCTCTCCTCCAATCCCTACACTGGCTCCCAATCACCCAGCAAATTAAATTCAAAATACTACCCACAACATATGAAGCCATTCACAACTCCGCCCCGAGCTACATCACCAATCTTGTCTCCAAATATCACCCAAACCGTCCCCTCCTTTCTTCTCAAGACCTCCTACTCTCAAGTTCTCTCATCTCCTCCTCCCACACTCATCTCCAGGATTTCTCCAGAGCCTCTCCAATCCTCTGGAACTCGCTACCTCCACTGGTCCGGCTATCCCCTACTCTTGCTACCTTCAGGCGATCCCTGAAAACTCATCTATTCAGGGAAGCCTATCACGTCTCAAACTAATCTCCTACCACTTCCATCAACTCATTCCCGACAGTTATAACCTTCTGTACCACCTGCCCCACCCTTTTAGATTATAAGCGCTTCTGAGCAGGGCCCTCTTAATCCTCTTGTATTTAATTGTATTGTAACTGTATTGTCTCCCTTTTATATTGTAAAGCTCTGCGTAAATTGCTGGCGCTATATAAATATATAGTGTAGGGACAGGACGCTGTGTGGAGCAGGGACAGTCAGTTTTATCACTAGCTATTACCATTAGGTCCACAAAGGTCCTTTTAAGGACTGGTATAGGTGTACAGTATCCGGTTCCCAACCAGTGCACGACGATGTACGTCGACAGAATGGCACGGGCAGGCATATTGGCGTACAGGTACGTCCAATATTCAATGCCGCCCTGCCATCGGGAGCTGGTCGGGACCCCCGTGAGTCCAGTCGTGGGACCCGCGGACTCGATCGCCGCGGGAATCCCCGCGATCGTCTCGCGGGACGGCTGAATGGAGGAAATGCCATGTAAACAGCATTTCTCCATTCTGCCTAGCAACTAGTGACGCTGATCTCTGCTCCATGTGATTGGAGCAGAGATCAGTGTTCACTAAATGAAAGCCCAACCCCCCCACAGTTAGTAACACACCCCTAGGAACACTTAACCCCTACACTGCCACCCACTGGTTAACCCCTTCACTGCCAGTGTCATTTACACAGGAATCACTGCATTTATACAGCAGTGATTACTGTATAAATGACAATGGTCCCAAAAATGTGTCAAAAATGTCTGATGGGTCGCTGATCGCCGCCATTACTTATAAAAAAAAATAATAATAAAAAATTATTAATAAAAATGCTATAAAACTATCCCTATTTTGTAAACGCTATAACTTTTGCGCAAACCAATCAATAATCGCTTATTGCCATTTTTTTTTACCAAAAATATGTAGAAGAATACGTATCGGCCTAAACTGAGGGAAAAAAATGTTTTTTTATATATTTTTGGGGGATATTTATTATAACAAAAAGTAAAAAATTATGCGTTTTTTTCAAAATTGGCGCTCTATTTTTGTTTATAGCGCAAAAAATAAAAACCGCAGGGGTGATCAAATACCACCAAAAGAAAGCTCTATTTGTGGGAAAAAAAGGACGTCAATTTTGTTTGGGAGCCACGTCGCACAACCGCGCAATTGTCAGTTAAAGCGACCCAGTGCCGAATCGCAAAAAGTGGTCTGGTCTTTGACCAGCAAAATGGTCCGGTCTGTAAGTGGGTATAATGGGTTCTGGTGCACTGCTGCTGACGGCTGTGCTGCTGATTGCTGAGTGCACTGCTGACCGATTCTGCAGCTGTTTTTTGTCAGTGTAGGGACAGGACGCTGTGTGGAGCAGGGACAGTCAGTTTAATCACTAGCTATTACTATTAGGTCCACAAAGGTCCTTTTAAGGACTGGTATAGGTGTACAGTATATAGGGTTGTACATGTATAATATACTTTCTTTCAAATATAGAAAGTATATTATGGTGCACTGCTGACTGCTGCCCGATTCTGCAGCTGTCTTTTATCAGTGTAAGGACTGACAGACAATTTGGTGTTCTGAGCAGGGACAGTCTGCAAATCACTTGCTACTAGGTTAACAAAGGTCCTTTTATAGGTGTACAGTATATAGGGTTGTACATGTATAATATACTTTCTTTCAAATTATCAAAGTATATTATGGTGCACTGCTGACTCCTATGCTGCTGATTGCTGCCCGATTCTGCAGCTGTCTTTTATCAGTGTAGGGGCTGAGGGACAGTTTGGTGTTCTGAGCAGGGACAGTCTGCAAATCACTTGCTACTCTGTCCACAAAGGTCCTTTTATAGGTGTACAGTATATAGGGTTGTACAAGTATAATGTACTTTCTTTCAAATATAGACAGCATATTATACTTGACTGCTGTGCTGCTGAGCTGATTGCTGCCTGATTCTGCAGCTGTCTTTTATCAGTGTAGGAACTGAGGGACAGTTTGGTGTTCTGAGCAGGGACAGTCGGCAAATCACTAGCTACTAGGTCCACTAAGGTCCTTTTATAGGTGTACAGTATATAGGGTTGTACACGTATAATATAATTTCTTTCAAATGTAGACAGCATATTATACTTCACTGCTGTGCTGCTGAGCTGATTGCTGCCCGATTCTGCAGCTGTCTTGTATCAGTGTAGGGACTGAGGGACAGTTTGGTGTTCTGAGCAGGGACAGTCTGCAAATCACTTGCTACTTGGTCCACAAAGGTCCTTTTATAGGTGTACAGTATATAGGGTTGTACACGTATAATGTTCTTTCTTTCAAATATAGACAGCATATTATACTTGACTGCTGTGCTGCTGAGCTGATTGCTGCCTGATTCTGCAGCTGTCTTTTATCAGTGTAGGGACTGAGGGACAGTTTGGTGTTCTGAGCAGGGACAGTCTGCAAATCACTAGCTACTAGGTCCACAAAGGTCCTTTTATAGGTGTACAGTATATAGGGTTGAACACATATAATATACTTTCTTTTAAATATAGACAGCATATTATACTTGCCTGCTGTGCTGCTGAGCTGATTGCTGCCCGATTCTGCAGCTGTCTTTTATCAGTGTAGGGACTGAGAGACAGTTTGGTGTTCTGAGAAGGGACAGTCTGCAAATCACTAGCTACTAGGTCCACAAAGGTCCTTTTATAGGTGTACAGTATATAGGCTTGTACACGTATAATATACTTTCCACATACATACTGCACTTCTCTAGAGACTTTTGTCACAGGGTCATTTAAAAAAATGACAGGCAGAGGAAGAGGCAGGCCCTTCCGCAGGGGTGGTAGGGGTAGGGCAGGAGCAACAGACTTGAGCCAAAGTGGCAAATTGCAGAAGGCGCGTGTGATTACGTCAAAGGACGCACCAGACTTGGTTGAGTTGCTCAATCAGCCTTACTCTTTTGCACCCTCCTCATCCTCTCGATCTGCACCCTCCTCTTCACTCTCTGCTGTGTGCACCCCCAAAGACACTACCACCAACACCACCATATACCTTCCGCTTGAGTCACAGGAATTATTTTCCGATCCATCACAAGACATTGCCGATGCGCAGCCACTCTTGGCATTGGATCAGGAAGAGGAGGTAGCAACAACTGCCACTCAGCAGTCTGACGACAGTAACCAGATCAGCCCAAGGAGCAGGTTGGTCCATGCTGTTGCTGCCTAATCCGAGATCTCTAATTACAGCGGTGGGGAAGGTGACGTTAATGATGACGTGTCTAGTGATGTCACGTGGGTGCCCACAAGAGAGGAAGAGGAGGGGAGTTCAGAGGGAGATATGGACCAGCAGATAGGGAGGAGAAGCAGGCAGAAATTAGATTGCACATGAGGGACAAAGCAGACTGCTAATGTATCAGGAGCGAGGCATAAACCATGTACAGTCACATCTGGCGCTCCCAGGACGCCGGCACATGGCTCCGCAGTGTGGGCTTTTTTTAAATGTGTCTGCTGCTGACAATAGTGTTGCCATCTGCAGCCTTTGCAGTCAACGCATAAGTCGCGGTAAGCCTAACACTCACCTAGGGATGACTGCCTTAAGAAGGCACATGAGCTGCCATCACCGAGCCCAGCGGGAGCAACGGAACACACAAAGCCACACTCCAGCCTCATCTTCTACTTCTCCTTCTCCTCTCTCCTCACAATTGTCCTCCACTCCACCTTCCATCATGCCATCCTCATGTTTTTCTGGAAAAAGGCAGGCTTCTGTGGGCCAAATGTTCGAGCGTAAAAAAATGATGATGCCGTATAACCCTCTTGCCCAACGGTTAACGGCTGGCTTGTCAATAGCCCGCCAACTACTGCCATATAAACTGGTGGACTTGGAGGCCTTTTGAAAATTTGTGGCCATTGGAATACCACAATCGAAGGTCCCAGGAAGGAAGTATTTCTCACAGGAGGGCATCCCAGAGCTATATGACCATGTTCAGCGGCAAGTGAATGTATCTCTGGCACACAGTGTTGGTGCCAAGATACATCTGACCACAGACACATGGTCTAGCATACACGGGCAGGGAAGGTATATCACTTTTACTGCCCACTGGGTGAACTTTCTGACGACCGTCAAACATGTAACCCGTGGCACCCGTGTAGATTTGGTTTTACTGCCACGGTTTGCATGCAGGCCTGCCTCTTCTTCTCCTCCTCTTACTCCATCCTCCTCCCTCTCCTCCTCAGCTGACTCCTCCTTTTTTGCTGCTAGCGTCTCTTCTGCTGCGCCGCCCAAGCTCCCCAGAACCTATTCGACATGCCAGGTGAGACGTTGCCATGCTGTGCTGCGACTGTTGTGCCTGGAAGCCAAGAGCCACACTGGCCCTGCAATCCTTTCAGCTTTGCGTTCACAGGCAGATCAGTGGCTAACGCCGCTTAATTTGACAGTTGGTAAAGTGGTGTGTGACAATGGTGCCAATCTGCTTAGCACATGGCACACGTCTTAAACTTGGTTGTGCAGCAATTCGTTGTCAAATACCCTGGGGTCCAGGACATCTTGTGGCAGGCAAGGAAAATCTCGGCCCATTTCAGAAGACATGGCCATGGCTCACCTTGCTGACATTCAGCGGCGACACAATCTGCCGGTCAGACGTCTTATTTGCGATTGCCCAATGTGATGGAACTCAACCTTCTATATGCTTGATAGGCTGCTCCAGCAGAAACGTGCAGTTATCGACTACCTGTACGAACTCTGCGGCAGAACAGGTTCTGGGGAGCTTGGTTTTTTTCACCGCACCAGTGGCTGCTCATGCGCGATGCATGCATACTTCTGCGGCCATTTGATGAGATCACCAAACTGGTCAGTCGCAGCCATGGTGCCATCAGTGACATCTTACCTTATGCCTTCTTTATGGAGAGTGCATTGCGTCGTGTCATTGATCAAGCTGTGAAGGAGCAGGAAGATGAGGAAGTCGCAATGCTGGATGAATTCCCGGGGGGCTACTCTATCTGAAACAAGTCAACAACAGGAGTCTGAAGAGGAGTCAGAGGAGGATGGTGCCGAGGCGGATGAGGAGGAGCAAGAAGAGTATGCTTTAAACCTTTCTGGGATCCCTGTTGTGCGTGGATAGGGAGAGGAGAACGAGGAGGACAACATTATCCTGGATGATGAGCAGGAGCCTGGCCACCACCCCGCTTCCAGTTTAGTGCAAATGGGGGCCTTCATGCTCCAGTGTTTTAACAGGGACCCCCGTATAAAAAGCATAAGGGTCAAGGACCAGTACTGGGTGACAACGTACTTAGACCCTCTGTACAAACACAAAAAGGAGGAAATGTTACCACCGTCACAGAGGGCTGTCAGAATGGAGCACTTACAGACCTTGCTTTGACAACTGCTGCATTCTGCTTTTGCGTGCACTGGCAGAGGAGGAATTCCCACTCCCAGAGAAAGAGTTGCGGGTACCAATCCAACATCGCCTGCAAGAAGAGGGCGGTTTGAAGATGTGTTGGTGACTTCTGATATGGGGTCATTCTTTCAGCCGACCCATCGACAGGTCTCATCCGGATCCAGCATCAGGGAACGCCTAGACCGTCAGGTTTCCGACTACATTGCGTTAACGGCCGATGTGGATGCTCTGAGAAGTGATGAACCCCTGGACTACTGGGTGGGCAGGCTTGACATCTGGCCAGAGCTTGCCCAATTTGCAATCAAACTGTTGGCTTGCCCCTCGTCCAGTGTCCTGTCCGAAAGGACGTTCAGCACAGCAGGGGGGGGGTCATGACCGATAAGCGCACTCCCCTAGCTCATGAGAGTGTTGACTACCTGACATCTATAAAAATTAATGAGGCATGGATCTTGGAGGAATTCAACACATGTGACCGGTAGACCATGTATATGCAGAACTCTATAAACAATTTATTTAATAGAGCACACAGACCTTTTTTCTACCTTTGGCTCACTTCCTTGTACAAAAAAAGCACACTGTACTATATGCCCGTACCCTCCTGTTTGAAGAGGTTGAGCAGTGTCATATTCTTGGGTCCTGCAGCGAGTTGCTGGTATCAGTGCTGGTGTCAGTGCTCTCTCTCTATCTCGATACTGGTGTCAGTGCTCTCTATTACGGTGCTGGTGTGGTGTCAGTGCTCTCTATCTCGGTGCTGGTGTCAGTGCTCTCTATCACGGTGCTGGTGTCAGTGCTCTCTATCTCGGTGATGGTGTCAGTGCTCTCTATCACGGTGCTGGTGTCAGTGCTCTCTATCTCGGTGCTGGTGTCAGTGCTCAGTCTCTATCGCGGTGCTGGTGTCAGTGTTCTATCTCAGTGCTGGTGTCAGTGAGGGAGATAGCAGCAGAGAAGCCAATCAGCAGACAGTGCCAGCACCATGGCTGAGGATCAGCACTGGACTGGCACCTCCGGACCACTGCAGTGGAGCCCTGCATAGGTGGGGGTAAGGGCCGGGCAGAGGGAGGGGCTCAAGCACAGGTTGGCACACTGGGACAATGGCACAGGACTGCGCTACCCTGACTGTGGCACTGATCATCTCCTGCACCCCTTCATAGCCTAGCTTGACATTGCCTCTCCTCCATGGCCTTCATGCGCTCTTGAATTGTTAAAATTTCACAGATAAAAAAGAATGCTTGTAGTTGTCGATCCCAGATTCACTTAATACTTTTGTTATGTCAGTGTCCATGTTGTGGGACTATGTGTGCACAGATAGTAAGTATTTTGTGGCTGAAAATATGACCTGGAGGTTTTTAAGATTCGCCTGCCATTAAAGTCAAAGGGGCCCGCCGCAAACTTTGCGGTTCGTGAACTTTTGGCCACATTCGCGAAACGTCTCATCGGAAGTTCGTCCATCACTATTTAGGATTAGGGTTAGGGTTAGTGGTCAGGTTAGGGATAGGGTTAGTGTTCTGGTTAGGGTTAGGGATAAGGTTAGAGTTAATGTTCAGGGTAAGGTTAGGGTTAGTGGTCAGGTTAGGAATATGGTTAGTGTTCGGGTTAAAGTTCAGGTTAGGGTTAGGGATAAGGTTAGGGTTTATGTTCAGGTTAGGGTTAGGGTTAGTGTTAGTTTTTAGGTTAGGGTTAGGTTTAATGTTTGGGTTAGGGTTCAAGTTAGGGTTAGTGTTCAGGTTAGGTTCAGTGTTCCGATAAGGGATATGGTTAGAGTTACTGTTAAGGTTAGGGTTAAGGTTAGTGTTCTAGTGTGAATGAGTATGGGGTACATCGTACCCCTACCCATTCACCTGGGGGAAAAGTGTCAATAAAAAAACACACAACACAGATTTTTAAAGTTGTTTATTAGGCAGCTCCGGTGTTCTTCTTTCGACTTCAGGGGTCATCTCGCCGGGCTCCTCCGCTATCTTCGGCTCCTTTGCCGCTCTTTTGCTAGCGGAGGAGGCCTGCTTTATACTTCGTCATTGTCACCATCCGGCGGTCTTCTTCCGACTTCCGGGGACTTCTTCCAACTTCTCAACGCTTTCTGGGCTCTTCTCCCTCTCTCCAGTTCATCTGCCAGGCTGCCAGGCTCCTCCACTTCTATCTCCTTCCAGCTCTTTTACTAGCATTGGCCCAGTCTTCTCGTTCGTTGTCGCCGCCGCCATCTTCTTCTTCATTCTCTTCTTCCAATGTTGACAGGACACTCTCCCAATTTAATGCCAGCGACATGTTGCACAGCAGTTTATATAAGCATAAGGGCGGAGCCACTGGGTGATGTTACATGGTGACCCCACCCCTTATGATGTCACAGTCCCGAGGGATGCTGGGACTGTGATATCATAATGGGCGGGGTCACCATGTGACATCACCCGGTGACCCCGCCCCTTATACCTATATAAGTTGCTATGCAGCATGTCCCCGACATTACAGCGGGAGAGAGCACCATGTCAACATCGAAAGAAGAGAAGAAGGAAGAGGAAGAAGATGGTGAAGAGGATAACGAATGAGAAGACCGGGCCAACGCTAGTAAAAGAGCTGGAAGGAGATAGCGGAGGAGCCTGGCAGAAGAACTGGAGAGCGGGAGAAGAGGACCTCCGGATGGCGGTGGCGATGAAGAAGAAAGCCGGGCTCCTCCGCATGCAAAAGAGCGGCAAAAGAGCAGAAAATAGTGGAGGAGCCTGGCAAGAAGACCCCTGAAGTCAGAAGAAGACCCCCGGAGCTGCCTAATAAACTAATTTAAAACCTGTATTGTGTGTTTTGTTATTGACACTTTTTCCCCCAGGTGAATGGGTAGGGGTACAATGTACCCCATACTCATTCACATAGGGTGGGGGGCTGGGATCTGGGGGCCCCTTTATAAAAGGGGCTCCCAGATTCCAATAAGCCCCCCGCCCGCAAACCCTGACAAACAATAGCCAGGGTTGTCGGGAAGAGTCCCTTGTTACATAGTTACATAGTTAGTAAGGTTGAATAAAGACACACCAGTCCAGTTCAACCTGAGTGAGTTTCTACAATTGTCCCTATGCCTGTACATTGCACACTCACATTGGTCTCTACCCTCAAGGAGCCCACAATCCAAGGTCCCCATTCATATACTATGGCCAATTTTTGGACAGAAGCCAATTAACCTACCTGCATGTCTTTGGAGTATGGGAGGAAACTGGAGTACCCAGAAGAAACCAACGCAGGCACAAGGAGAACATGCAAACTCCAGGCAGGTAGTGTCATTTTTGGGATTCGAACCAGTGACTGCTAGGCGAGAGTGCTGACCACTACACCACTGTGCCACACAATCATCAACATGGGGACAAGTTGCTTTGGGGTGGGGGGGCTGCAGGGCCCCCCTTCCCCAAAGCACCCACCCCCCATGTTGAGGGCATGCGTCCTGGTAAGGTTCAGGAGGGGGTGCACTCACTCATCCCCACCCCCTTTCCTGACCGACCGGGCTGTGTGCTCGGATAAGGGTCTGGTGTGGACTTTGGGGAGTTACCCTTAAAACTCATGCCAGGTGACGGGGCTCGCCAGGTGTCAATCTAGCCGATGGAGGCATGAGATTGACTTTCTTCTCTAGTCCTGTCATACCTGAAGTCACGTTCAAAATGAACAGACTTTGGTCCGTGTGTGGGCATGTCCGTACATTTGGAAAGTCCGGCGGACTAGCACACAGACGAGTGGATTGCCCGCCGGAAAGCTAAGTCTGGTGGACAATTTTGAGTCAAGTCTTCTTTCAAAGTCTGACAGACTTTTTTGAAGAAAAAGTCTGTCAGAGCCCACACACAGTCGACTAAGTCCGCCGGATAGTCCGATCGTGTGTATGGGGCATTAAAGTTAGAGTTAGGGTTTTGGGTTAGTGTTCAGGTTAGGGTTAGTAATTAGGTTAGGTTTAGGGTTAGTGTTAGTTTCAGGTTAGGGTTAGGGTTAGTGTTCAGCTTTGGGTTAGGGTTAGTGGTTGTGTTAGCATTAGTGTTCAGGTTAGGGTAAGGGTTCAGATGAGGGTTAGGGTTAGTGTTCAGGTGAGGGTAAGTGTTTGGGATAGGGTTAGGATTAGGGTTAGAGTTAGGGTTGGTGTTCAGGTTAGGGTTAGTGTTCAGGTTAGGGTTCAGGTTAGGGTTAGTGTTCAGGTTAGGGTTCAGTTTAGGATTAGTGTTCTGGTTAGGGTACGTGTTTAGGTTAGATTTAGGGTTCAGGTTAGGGTTAGTGTTCAGGTTAGGATTAGTGTTCAGGTTAGGGTTAGTGTTAGGGTTCAGGTTAGGGTTCAGATTCGTTTTAGTGTTCAGGTTAGGGTTAGTGTTCAGGTTAGGGTTAGAGTAAAGGTTAGGGTTAGTGTTCTGGTTAGGGTTAGTGTTAGGATTCAGGTTAGGTTTAGTGTTCAGGTTAGGGTTAGTGTTCAGATCAGGGTTAGGGCTAGAGTTAGTGTTCAGGTTAAGGTTAGTGTTCAGGTTAGGGTTAGTGTTTGTGTTAGGGTTCATTTTCAGGTTAGGGTTAGTGTTCAGATTTGGGTTAGGGTAAGTGGTTGGGTTAGGTAAGTGTTTTGGGATAGGGTTAGAGTTAGTGGTCAGGTTAGGGTTAGTGTTCAGGTTGGGGTTCAGGTTAGGGTTAGGGATAAGGTTAGGGCTAATGTTTAGGTTAGGGTTAGTGTTAGTGTTCAGGTTAGGGTTAGTGTTCAGGTTAGGGTTAGGGTTAGTGTTGGGGTTAGTGTTAAGGGTTAGGGTTAGTGTTCAAGTTAGGTTTCAGATTAAGGTAAGGGTTGGTTTTCAGGTTAAGGTTAGGGTTCAGGTTAGGGTTAGGGTTAGTGTTCAGATTAGGGTTCAGGTTAGGATTAGGTTTAGAGTTCAGGTTAAGGTTCAGATTAGGGTTAGGGTTAGCGGTAGTGTTAGTGATTAAGTTAAGGTTAGTGTTCAGGTTAGGGTTAGTGTTCAGGTAAGGGTTGCTGTTCATGTTAAGGGTAGTGTTTAGGATAGGGTTAGAGTTAGGGTTAGTTTTCAGGTCAGGGTTAGGATTAGTGTTCAGGTTAGGGTTAGGGTTAATGTTTGGGTTAGTGTTCAGGTTAGGGTTAAGGTTAGTGTTCAGGTTAGGATTCGGGTTGCTGTTCATGTTAGGGTTAGTGTTCAAGATAGGGTTCTGGTTAGGGTTAGTGTTAGAGTTAATGTTCAGGTTAGGGTTAGTGTTACGGTTAGGGTTAGTGTGCAGGTTAGGCTTAGGGTTCAAGTTAGGGTTAGTGTTCAGTTTACAGCTAGGGTTAGTGTTCAGGTTAGGGTTCAGGTTAGTGTTAGTGTTCAGGTTAGGTTTAGTGTTAGGGTTAAGTGTCAGGTTAGGGTTAGTGTTAAGGTTAGGGTTAGGGATAAGGTTAGGTTTGGTCTTCAGGCTAGGGTTAGTGTTAGTGTTCAGGTTAGGGTTAATGTTAGGGTTAGGGTTAGAGTAAAGTTTAGGTTTAGGTTTAGTGCTCGGGTTAGGGTAAGGGTTTGGGTTAGTGTTCTGGTTAGGGTTTGTATTCAGGTTAAGGTTAATGTTCAGGTTAGGGTTCATGTTCGTTTTCAGGTTAGGGTTAGTGTTTGTGTTAGGGTTAATTTTCAGGTTAGGGTTAGTGTTCAGCTTTGGGTTAGGGTTAGTGGTTGGGTTAGGTAAGTGTTTGGGGTAGGGTTAGGATTAGGCTTAGAGTTAGTGGTCAGGTTAGGGTTAGTGTTCAGGTTAGGGTTCATGTTAGGTTTAGGGATAAGGTTAGGGTTAATGTTTAGGTTAGGGTTAGTGTTAGGGTTAGTGTTCAGTTTAGGGTTAGTGTTGGGGTTAGTTTTAAGGGTTAGGGTTCAGGTTAGAGTAAGGGTTAGTGTTAAGGTTACGGTTACGGTTCAGGTTAGGGTTAGGGCTAGTGTTCTGGTTAGGGTTCAGGTTAGGGTTAAGGTTAGAGGTAGTGTTGGTGATTAAGTTAAGGTTAGTGTTCAGGTTAGGGTTAGTGTTCATGTTGGGGTAGTGTTCAGGTTAGGGTTAAGATTAGTGTTCAGGTTAGGGTTAGGGTTAGTGTTTGGGTTAGTGTTCAGGTTAGGGTTAAGGTTAGTGTTCAGGTTAGGGTTAGGGTTGCTGTTCATGTTAGGGTTCAAGATAGGGTTAGAGTTAGGGTTAGTTTTCAGGTTAGGGTTAGGATTAGTGTTCAGGTTAGGGTTAGTGTTCAGGATAGGTTTAGGGTTAGGGGTCAGGTTAGGGTTAGTGTTAAGGTTAGGGTTCAGGTTAGGGTTAGGGATGAGGTTAG
Organism: Lithobates pipiens; assembly: GCF_037356315.1. Taxonomy (NCBI): domain Eukaryota; kingdom Metazoa; phylum Chordata; class Amphibia; order Anura; family Ranidae; genus Lithobates; species Lithobates pipiens. The sequence goes on along the minus strand of NW_027507789.1, from coordinate 117,399,630 downwards.
GTTTAGTCTTCAGGTTAGGGTTAGTGTTAGTGTTCAGGTTAGGGTTAGTGTTAGGGTTAGTGTTCAGGTTAAGGTTATGGTTAGTATTCATGTTAGGGTTAGTGTTCAGGTTAAGGTTAGTGTTAGGGTTCAGGTTAGGGTTCAAATTAGTTTTAGTGTTCAGGTTAGGGTTAGGGTTCAGGTTAGGGTTAGAGTAAAGGTTAGGTTTAGGTTTAGTGTTCGGGTTAGGGTTAAGGTAAAGGTTCGGGTTAGTGTTCTAGTTAGGGTTAGTGTTCAGGTTAGGGTTAGGGTTAGAGTTAGGGTTAGTGTTCAGGTTAAGGTTAGTGTTCAGGTTAGTGTTAGGGTTCATGTTCAGGTTAGGGTTAGTGTTTGTGTTAGGGTTAATTTTCAGGTTAGGGTTAGTGTTCAGCTTTGGGTTAGGGTTAGTGGTTGGGTTAGATAAGTGTTTGGGATAGGGTTAGGATTAGGGTTAGAGTTGGTGGTCAGGTTAAGGTTAGTGTTCATGTTAGGGTTCAGGTTAGGGTTAGGGATAAGGTTAGTGTTAGTGTTCAGGTTAGGGTTAGTGTTCAGGGTTAGGGTTAGTGTTCAAGTTAGGGTTCAGTTTAGGGTAAGGGTTAGTGTTCAGGTTAAGGTTAGGGTTCAGGTTAGGGTTCAGGTTAGGATTTGGTTTAGGGTTCAGGTTAGGGTAAGGGTTAGGGTAAGGGTTAGTGTTCAGGTTAAGGTTAGGGTTCAGGTTAGGGTTCAGGTTAGGGTTAGGGTTTAGGTTGAGGTTGAGGTTAGGATTAGGTTTAGGGTTCAGGTTAGGGTTCAGGTTAGGGTTAGAGGTAGTGTTAGTGATCAAGTTAAGGTTAGTATTCAGGCTAAGGTTAGTGTTCAGGTTAGGGTTGCTGTTCATGTTAAGGGTAGTGATTAGGATAGGGTTAGAGTTAGGGTTAGTTTCAGGTCAGGGTTAGGATTAGTGTTCAGGTTAGGGTTAGGGTAAGTGTTTGGGTTAGTGTTCAGGTTAAGGTTAGTGTTTAGGTTAGGGTTAGGGTTGCTGTTCATGTTAGGGTTAGTGTTCAAGATTAGGGTTAGGGTTATTGTTCAGGTTAGGGTTAGTGTTTGGATTAGGGTTAGTGTTTGGGTTTGGGTTCATGTTAAGGTTATGGTTAGTGTTAAGGTTATGGTTAGGGTTAGAGTTCAGGTTAGGGATAGTGTTTAGGTTAGAGTAAGGGTTCAGGTTAGCATTAGGGTTAGTGTTACAATTAGGGTTAGTGTGCAGGTTAGGCTTAGTGTTCAGGTTAGGGTTAGTGTTCAGATCAGGGTTAGGGCTAGAGTTAGCTTTAGTGTTCAGGTTAAGGTTAGTGTTCTGGTTAGGGTTAGGGTTCAGGTTAGTGTTTGTGTTAGCATTTCTTTTCAGGTTAGGGATAGTGTTCAGCTTTGGGTTAGGGGTAGTGGTTGGGTTAGGGAAGTTTTTGGGATAGGGTTAGGATTAGGGTTAGAGTTAGTGGTCAGGTTAGGGTTAGTGTTCAGGTTACGGCTCAGGTTAGGGTTAGGGATAAGGTTAGGGTTAATATTTAGGTTAGGGTTAGAGTCCATTCACACAGGGGCAACACGACTTGTAGGCGACTTGAGTCAGGCAACTTGGACACGACTTGAGTTAAGATCACAGCGCGACTTGGGACGACTTCAAAACGACTTGTGATGACTTCAAGCGCGACTTGGGACGACTTACAAGTCGCCCCAGGCCAGGCGACTTTTGCCGTGGCCAAGCAGAGAATGAGCTCAAGGGGGAACTCCACGCCAAATTTCTGAAAAAAATTTGGCGTGGGTTCCCCCTCCGAGAGCATACCAGGCCCTTAGGTCTGGTATGGATTCCAAGGGGAACCCCCTACGCCGAAAAAACGGCGTGGGGGTCCCCCCCAGATCCACACCAGACCCTTATCTGAGCACGCTACCCGGCCGGCCAGGAAAGGGGGTGGGGACGAGCGGGCGCCCCCCCCTCCTGAGCCGTACCAGGCCGCGTGCCCTCAACATGGGTGGGTGCCTTGGGGGAGGGAGGGCGTGCGCCCCCCCACCCCAAAGCACCTTGTCCCCATGTCGATGAGGACAAGGGCCTCTTCCCGACAACCCTGGCCGTTGGTTGTCGGGGTCTGCGGGCGGGGGGCTTATTGGAATCCGGGAGCCCCCTTTAATAAGGGGGCCCCCGGATCCCGGCCCCCCACCCTATGTGAATGAGTATGGGGTACAATGTACCCCTACCCATTCACCTGTGAAATAAAGTACAAAAAAAACACAACACAGGGAAAAAATATTTTATTGCACAGCTCCGGGGGTCTTCCGTCTTCGGGGGTCTTCTCGCCGGACTCCTCCGCTATCTTCTTGTAGCTCTTTTGCTAGCGGAGGAGTCCGGCTTTCTTCCTCCCCGCCGCCGGCCTCTTCTCCCGACTTCGGGGGTCTTGTCCCCCTCTTCGGTTCTTCTGCCGGGCCACCGCGCCTTCTGTCGCCGCCGTCGCCGCCGCCGTTTTTTCGGCGTAGGGGGTTCCCCTTGGAATCCATACCAGACCTAAGGGCCTGGTATGCTCTCGGAGGGGGAACCCACGCCAAATTTTTTTCAGAAATTTGGCGTGGAGTGCCCTCTTGAGAGCTGATAATTCTGTCAGAGTCGCCTCCGTATAGACGGAGATCCGACTTGGAGGCGATCTCCATTGAAATCAATGGGTACCGGTCGCCTACAAGTCGGATAGAAGTAGTACAGGAACCTTTTCTGAAGTCGGAGCGACTTCAGTAGTGTGCATTAAGACGGCTCTCATTCACTTACATTGCTTTTTAAATGTTGTCCGACCTGAGGCGACCTGAGGCGACTAGGGGCGACCTGAAGTCGGATCAGGAGTTGCCCCTGTGTGAATGGACTCTTAGTGTTAGTGTTCAGGTTAGGGTTAGTGTTGGGGTTAGTTTTAAGGGTTAGGGTTAGTGTTTAAAATAGGGTTCAGGTTAGGGTAAGGGTTAGTGTTCAGGTTAAGGGTTAGGGTTAGTGTTCAGATTAGGGTTCAGGTTAGGATTAGGTTTAGGGTTCAGGTTAGGGTTTTAGGTTAGGGTTATGGTTAGAGGTAGCGTTAGTGATCAATTTAAGGTTAGAGTTCAGGTTGGGGTTAGTGTTCAGGTTAGGGTTGCTGTTCATGTTAGGCCGCGTACACACGCGGGGACTGTTCGCTGAAACTGTCCGCTGAAACCAAGTTTCAGCGGACAGTCCGCTCGTGTGTGGGCTTTCAGCGGACAGTTTCAGCGAACAGTCCGCTGAACAAGGTTTTTCGGAAATTCCGAAAAACTGTCCGCTGAAACCTTGTTTCAGCGGACAGTCCCCGCGTGTGTAGGCTTGTTTGTCAAACAAAGTTGCGCGCATGCTCAGAAAGGATTTTCACGCCGAAAGTTATAATGCAGTGTATAGGACGTCGTATTTTTCGTCCCGTCGTACGTGCCGTTCACGTCATCGCGCACGGTTTCAGCAAACTGTTCGTCCGTCGTGTGTGGCCATGTCCGTCCATGCTAATTTTGAGCGGACTGTTTGCCGAAACTGTTTGACGGACAAAGTTGGGCGAACAGTCCCCGCGTGTGTACGCGGCCTTATGGGTCGTGTTTAGGATAAGGCTAGATTTAGGGTTAGTTTTCAGGTCAGGTTTACGATTAGTGTTTAATTTAGGGTTAGGGTTAGTGTTTGGGTTAGTGTTCAGGTTAGGGTTAAGAATGTGTTCAGGTTAGGGTTAGGGTTGCTGTTCATGTTAGGTTTAGTGTTCAAGATAGGGTTAGAGTTCAGGTTAGGGTTCAGGTTAGTGTTAGTGTTCAGGTTAGGTTTAGGGTTAGGGTTAAGGGTCAGGCTAGGGTTAGGGTTAGTGTTAAGGCTAGTCTTCAGGTTAGGGTTAGTGTTAGTGTTCACGTTAGGGTTAGTGTTAGGGTTAGGGTTAGTGTTCAGGTTAGGGTTATGGCTAGTGTTCATGTTAGGGTTAGTGTTCAGGTTAGGGCTAGTTTTAGGGTTCAGGTTAGGGTTAGAGTAAAGGTTAGGTTTAGTGTTAGGGTTCGGGTTAGAGTAAGGGTTCAGGTTAGTGTTCTGGTTAGGGTTAGTGTTCAGGTTAAGGTTAGGATTCAGGTTAGGTTTAGTGTTAAGGTTAGGGTTAGTGTTCACGTTAGGGTTAGTGTTAGGGTTAGGGTTAGTGTTCAGGTTAGGGTTATGGCTAGTGTTCATGTTAGGGTTAGTGTTCAGGTTAGGGCTAGTTTTAGGGTTCAGGTTATGGTTAGAGTAAAGGTTAGGTTTAGGTTTAGTGTTAGGGTTCGGGTTAGTGTTCTGGTTAGGGTTAGTGTTCAGGTTAAGGTTAGGATTCAGGTTAGGTTTAGTGTTAATGTTAGGGTTAGTGTTCAGATCAGGGTTAGGGCTAGAGTTAGGGTTAGTGTTCAGTTTAGGGTTAGGGTTAGTGTTTGTGTTAGGGTTAATTTTCAGGTAAGGGTTAGTTTTCAGCTTTGGGTTAAGGTTATTGGTTGGGTTAGGTAAGTGTTTGGGATAGGGTTAGGATTAGGGTTAGAGTTCGTGGTCAGGTTAGCGTTAGTGTTCAGGTTACGGTTCAGGTTAGGGTTAGGGATAAGGTTAGGGTTAATATTTAGGTTAGGGTTAATGTTAGTGTTCAGGTTAGGGTTAGTGTTGGGGTTAGTTTTAAGGGTTAGGGTTAGTGTTCAAGTTAGGGTTCAGGTTAGGGTAAGGGTTAGTGTTCAGGTTAAGGGTTAGGGTTAGGGTTAGTGTTCAGATTAGGGTTCAGGTTAGGATTAGGTTTTGGGTTCAGGTTAGGGTTAGAGGTAGTGTTAGTGATCAATTTAAGGTTAGAGTTCAGGTTAGGGTTAGTGTTCAGGTTAGGGTTGCTGTTCATGTCAGGGGTCGTGTTTAGGATAAGGTTAGAGTTAGGGTTAGTTTTCAGGTCAGGGTTAGGATTAGTGTTCAATTTAGGGTTAGGGTTAGTGTTTGGGTTAGTGTTCAGGTTAGGGTTAAGGTTGGTGTTCAGGTTAGGGTTAGGGTTGCTGTTCATGTTAGGTTTAGTGTTCAAGATAGGGTTAGAGTTCAGGTTAGGGTTCAGGTTAGTGTTTGTGTTCAGGTTAGGTTTAGGGTTAGGGTTAGGGGTCAGGCTAGGGTTAGGGTTAGTGTTAAGGCTAGTCTTCAGGTTAGGGTTAGTGTTGGGGTTATGGTTGTTGTTCAGGTTAGGGTTATGGTTAGTGTTCATGTTAGGGTTAGTGTTCAGGTTAGAGCTAGTGTTAGGGTTCAGGTTAGGGTTAGAGTAAAGGTTAGGTTTAGGTTTAGTGTTAGGGCTTGGGTTAGAGTAAGGGTTCAGGTTAGTGTTCTGGTTAGGGTTTGGTTTTCAGGTTAGGGTTAGGATTCAGGTTAGGTTTAGTGTTCAGGTTAGGGTTAGTGTTCAGATCAGGGTTAGGGCTAGAGTTAGGGTTAGTGTTCAGGTTAGGGTTAGTGTTTGTATTAGGGTTAATTTTCAGGTTAGGGTTAGTGTTCAGCTTTGGGTTAGGGTTAGTGGTTGGGTTAGGTAAGTGTTTGGGATAGGGTTAGAATTAGGGTTAGAGTTGGTGGTCAGGTTAGGGTTAGTGTTCAGGTTAGGGTTCAGGTTAGGGTTAGGGATAAGGTTAGTGTTAGTGTTCCCGGTTAGGGTTAGTGTTCAGGGTTAGGGTTAGTGTTCAGGTTAGGGTTCAGGTTAGGGTAAGGGTTAGTGTTCAGGTTAAGGGTTAGGGTTAGGCTTAGTGTTCAGATTAGGGTTCAGGTTAGGATTAGGTTTAGGGTTCAGGTTAGGGTTCAGGTTAGGGTTAGAGGTAGTGTTAGTGATCAATTTAAGGTTAGAGTTCAGGTTAGGGTTAGTGTTCAGGTTAGGGTTACTGTTCATGTTAGGGGTCGTGTTTAGGATAGGGTTAGAGTTAGGGTTAGTGTTCAGGTCAGGGTTAGGATTAGTGTTCAATTTAGGGTTAGGGTTAGTGTTTGGGTTAGTTTTCAGGTTAGGGTTAAGGTTGGTGTTCAGGTTAGGGTTAGGGTTGCTGTTCATGTTAGGTTTAGTGTTCAAGATAGGGTTAGAGTTCAGGTTAGGGTTCAGGTTAGTGTTCAGGTTAGTGTTAGTGTTCAGGTTAGGTTTAGGGTTAGGGTTAGGGGTCAGGCTAGGGTTAGGGTTAGTGTTAAGGCTAGTCTTCAGGTTAGGGTTAGTGTTAGTGTTCAGGTTAGAGTTAGTGTTAGGGTTAGGGTTAGTGTTCAGGTTAGGGTTATGGTTAGTGTTCATGTTAGGGTTAGTGTTCAGGTTAGGGCTAGTGTTAGGGTTCAGGTTAGGGTTAGCGTAAAGGTTAGGTTTAGTGTTAGGGTTCGGGTTAGAGTAAGGGTTCAGGTTAGTGTTCTGGTTAGGGTTAATGTTCAGGTTAGGGTTAGGGTTAGGATTCAGGTTAGGTTTAATGTTCAGGTTAGGGTTAGTGCTCAGATCAGGGTTAGGGCTAGAGTTAGGGTTAGTGTTCAGGTTAGGGTTATTGTTTGTGTTAGGGTTAATTTTCAGGTTAGGGTTAGTGGTTGGGTTAGGTAAGTGTTTGGGATAGGGTTAGGATTAGGGTTAGAGTTGGTGGTCAGGTTAGGGTTAGTGTTCAGGTTACGGTTCAGGTTACGGTTAGGGATAAGGTTAGTGTTAGTGTTCCTGGTTAGGGTTAGTGTTAGGGTTAGTGTTCAGGGTTAGGGTTAGTGTTCAGGTTAGGGTTCAGGTTAGGGTAAGGGTTAGTGTTCAGTTTAAGGTTAGGGTTCAGGTTAGGGTTCAGGTTAGGATTAGGTTTAGGGTTCAGGTTAGGGTAAGGGTTAGGGTAAGAGTTAGTGTTCAGGTTAAGGTTAGGGTTCAGTTTAGGGTTAGGGTTCAGGTTAGGATTAGGTTTAGGGTTCAGGTTAGGGTAAGGGTTAGGGTAAGAGTTAGTGTTCAGGTTAAGGTTAGGGTTCAGTTTAGGGTTAGGGTTCGGGTTAGGATTAGGTTTAGGGTTCAGGTTAGGGTTCAGGTTAGAGGTAGTGTTAGTGATCAAGTTAAGGTTAGTATTCAGGTTAAGGTTAGTGTTCAGGTTAGGGTTGCTGTTCATGTTAGGGGTAGTGTTTAGGATAGGATTAGAGTTATGGTTAGTTTTCAGGTCAGGGTTAGGATTAGTGTTCAGGTTAAGGTTCAGGTTAAGGTTACTGTTAGAGTTAATGTTCAGGTTACGGTTAGTGTTCAGGTTAGGGTTAGTGTTCAGGTTAGGGTTAGTGTTAGGGTTAGTGTTTGGATTAGGGTTAGTGTTCGGGTTTGGGTTCATGTTAAGGTTATGGTTAGTGTTCAGGTTAAGGTTAGCGTACAGGTTAGGGTTAGGGTTGCTGTTCATGTTAGGGTTAGTGTTCAAGATAGGGTTAGAGTTAGGGTTAGTTTTCATGTTAGGGTTAGGATTAGTGTTCAGGTTAGGTTTAGGGTTCAGGTTAGGGTTACTGTTAGAGTTAATGTTCAGGTTTCAGTTAGTGTTCAGGTTAGGGTTAGGGTTAGTGTTCAGGTTAGGGTTAGTGTTAGGGTTAGTGTTTGGATTAGGGTTAGTGTTCGGGTTTGGGTTCATGTTAAGGTTAGGGTTAGTGTTAAGGTTATGGTTAGGGTTTGAGTTCAGGTTAGGGTTAGGGTTAGTGTTTAGGTTAGAGTAAGTGTTCAGGTTAGCATTAGGGTTAGTGTTACGGTTAGGGTTAGTGTGCAGGTTAGGCTTAGTGTTCAGGTTAGGGTTAGTGTTCAGATCAGGGTTAGGGCTAGAGTTAAGGTTAGTGTTCAGGTTAAGGTTAGTGTTCAGGTTAGGGTTTGTGTTCAGGTTAGTGTTTGTGTTAGGGTTAATTTTGAGGGTTAGGGTTAGTGTTCAGCTTTGGGTTAGGGGTAGTGGTTGGGTTAGGTAAGTTTCTGGGATATGGTTAGGATTAGGGTTAGAGTTAGTGGTCAGGTTAGGGTTAGTGTTCAGGTTACGGTTCAGGTTAGGGTTAGGGATAAGGTTAGGGTTAATATTTAGGTTAGGGTTAGTGTTCAGGTTATTGGTTAGTGTTGGGGTAAGTTTTAAGGGTTAGGGTTCGTGTTCAAGTTAGGGTTCAGGTTAGGGTAAGGGTTAGTGTTCAGGTTAAGGGTTAGGGTTAGTGTTCAGATTAGGGTTCAGGTTAGGATTAGGTTTAGGGTTCAGGTTAGGGTTCAGGTTAGGGTTGGGGTTAGAGGTAGTGTTAGTGATCAAGTTAAGGTTAGAGTTCAGGTTAGGGTTAGTGTTCAGGTTAGGGTTGCTGTTCATGTTAGGGGTCGTGTTTAGGATAGGGTTAGAGTTAGGGTTAGTTTGCAGGTCAGGGTTAGGATTAGTGTTCAATTTAGGGTTAGGGTTAGTGTTTGGGTAAGTGTTCAGGTTAGGTTGGTGTTCAGGTTAGGGTTAGGGTTGCTGTTCATGTTAGGTTTAGTGTTCAAGATAGGGTTAGAGTTCAGGTTAGGGTTCAGGTTAGTGTTAATGTTCAGGCCAGCGTAAGTGTTTGGGATAGGGTTAGGATTATGGTTAGAGTTAGAGTTGGTGTTCAGGTTAGGGTTAGTGTTCAGGTTAGGGTAAGGGTTCAGTTTACGGTTAGTTTTTAGGTTAGGGTTAGTGTTCAAGTTAGGGTTCAGTTTAGGGATAGTATTCAGGTTAGGGTTTCTGTTTAGGTTAGATTTAGAGTTCAGGTTAAGGTTGGTGTTCAGGTTAGGGTTAGTGTTAGGGTTCAGGTTAGGATTCGGATTAGTTTTAGTGTTCAAGTTAGGTTAGGGTTCAGCTTAGGGTTAGAGTATAGGTTAGGTTTAGGGTTAGTGTTCGGTTTAGGGTAAGGGTTTGGGTTAGTGTTCTGGTAAGGGTTACGGTTAGTGTTCAGGTTTTGGTTAGGATTCAGGTTAGGTTTAGTGTTCAGATTAGGGTTAGTGTTAAGATCAGGGTTAGGGCTAGAGTTAGGGTTAGTGCTCAGGTTAAGTTTAGTGTTTAGGTTAAGGTTAGGGTTCGTGTTCAGGTTAGGGTTCAGGTTAGGGTTAGTGTTAGGGTTTGTTTTCAGGTTAGGGTTAGTGTTCAGCTTTGAGTTAGGGTTAGTGATGGGTTAGCGTTAGTGTTCAGGTTAGGGTTAGAGAATAGGTTAGGTTTACTGTTAGTGTTTAGGTTAGGGTTAGGGTAGGGGTTCGGGTTAGTGTTCTGGTTTGGGTTAGTGTTCAGGTTAGGGTTAGTGTTCAGTTCAGGGTTAGGGCTAGAGTTAGGCTTCGTGTTCAGGTTAAGGTTAGTGTTCAGGTTAAGGTTAGTGTTTGTGTTTAGGTTAGAGTTCAGGTTAGTGGTTAGTGTTTGTGTTAGGGTTAGTTTTCAGGTTAGGGTTTGTGTCCAGCTTTGGGTTAGGGTTAGTGGTTAGGTTAGGGTTAGTGTTCAGGTTAGGGTTAGTGATAAGGTTAGGGTTAGTGTTCAGGTTAGGGTTAGTGTTAAGGTTAGGGTTAGTGTTCAGGTTAGAGTTAGTGTTAGGGTTAGTGTTCAAGGTTAGGGTTAGGGTTAGGGTTAGGGTTCAGGTTAAGGTTAGGGTTCAGGTTAGGGTTAGGTTTAGGGTTCAGGTTAGGGTTCATGTTATGGTTAGGGTTAGAGGTAGGGTTAGTGATCAAGTTAAGGGTAGTGTTCAGGTTAGGGTCAGGGTTGCTGTTCATGTTAGGGTTAATGTTAAGAATAGGGTTAGAGTTAAGGTTAGCATCAATGTTCAGGATAAGGTTAGTGTTCAGGTTAGGGTTAGGGTTAGTGTTCAGGTTAGGGTTAGGGTTAGTATTATGGTTAGGGTTAGTGTTCAGGTTAGGGTTAGGGTTACTGTTAAGGTTATGGTTAGGGTTAGAGTTCAGTTTAGGGTTAGTGTTCAGGTAATAATTAGGGTTCAGGTTAGCATTAGCATTACGGTTAGGGTTATGGTTAGTGTTCAAATTAGTGTTAGTGTTCAGGTTAAGGCTAGAGTTAGTTTTCAGGTTAGGGTAAGGGTTCAGGTAAGTGTTAGTGTTCAGGTTAGGTTTAGGGTTAGTGTTTAGGTTATGGTTAGGGTTCTGGATAGTGTTAGGGTTAGTGTTCAGGATAGGTTAAGGGTTAGTATTAAGGTTAGGGTTAGTGCTTGGGCTATGGTTATGGTTAGTGTTAGGGTTCAGTTAGATTTAGTGTTCAGGTTAGGGTTAGGATTCAGATTAGGGTTAGGTTTACTGTTCAGGTTAGGGTTATGGTTCAGGTTAGGGTTCAGGTTATGGTTAGGTATAGAGTTAAGATTAGTGTTCAGGTTAGGGTTAGTGTTCCGGTTACAATTAGGGTTCAGGTTAGGGTTAGTGTTCAGGTTATAGTTATTGTTCAGGTTAGGTTTAGGGTGAGGGGTAGTGTTAGCGTTCAAGTTAGGGTTAGTGTTCAGGTTAAGGTAAGGGTTTAGGTTAGGGTTAGTGTTCAGGTTATTATTATAGTTAGTGTTCAGTTTAGAGTTAAGGTTAGTGTTTGGGTTAGGGTTAGGGTTTAGGTTAGGGTTAGTGTTAAGGTTAGGGTTAGGGTTAGAGTTAGTTTTCAGGTTAGGGTTAGTGATCAAATTAGGGTTAGTGTTCAGGTTATTATTATAGTTAGTGTTCAGGTTAGAGTTAGGGTTTGGGTTAGTGTTCAGGGTAGGGTTAGGGTTCAGGTTAGGGTTAGTGTTCAGGTTAGAGTTATTATTCAGGTTAGGGTTAGTGTTCAGGTTAGGGTTAGTGTTCAGGTAAGGGTTAGGGATGGCCAAACGGTTCGCCCGGCGGTCGGTTCGTGGCGAATTTCGGCTGTTCACGGTCCACCCAATCGGCGGACTATTGCTGCTGTTCGCCCGGCGGACTTACGTGTTTACTGTGTAAAAAAACTTTGACCTATGATGACACATCCATCATGTGGTACAGGACAGCCGATTGAGACATTACAGCACATGGACACTTGGACATTCCCCAAACTTATAAATAGACCCAATCCGGCGGCCATTTTACATTCTTTCTACTGTCACTATAGGGAGAGGTTGCTGTGTGGAGCAGGGAGTGACTGCAGTGACCCAAATCGCTAGCTATTAGGTCCACAAAAGTTCTTTTAAGGACTGCTATGGTAGAGGTGTCGTTCAGGATATAGGTTTGAAGCACTGCTATTCAAGTCATTGTTGCAGCAGATTGTCTTTTCTCAGTGCAGATAGGGACAGACAGGACGCTGTGTGTTGCAGAGAGGGACAGTCAGTTTAATCATTAGCTGTTACTATTAGGTCCACAAAGGTCCTTTTCAGGACTGGAATGGTGTAGTAGTACAGGATATAGTTTTGAGTGCTATTCAAGTTATTGTTGCAGCAGCCTATGTTTTGTCAGTTTAAATAGGGACAGACAGGAAGCTGTGTGTAGCAGTGAGGGACAGTCAGTTTAATCATTAGCTGTTACTATTAGGTCCACAAAGGTCCTTTTCAGGACTGGTATGGTAATAGGGTTGTACACGTATAATATTCTTTCTTCCAAATATAGAAAGAATATTATACTTGACTGCTGCCCTTCTGCTGCAGTAGTCCTTTATGAGTATAGGGACTGAGGTACAGTCTGCTAATCACAACCTACTAGTTCCACAAAGGTCCTTCTAAGGACTGGTAAGGTATAGCGTTCTACAGTATATAGGGTTGAGTGAGGTACAGTCTGCTAATCCTTAAGGACTGGTATAGGCCCACAATATATAGGGTTGAGGTGCACTACTGCTGACTGCTGCCCTATTCTGCAGCAGTCCTTTATCAGTATAGGGACTGAGGTACAGTCTGCTAATCACAACTTACTAGTTCCACAAAGGTCCTTCTAAGGACTGATAAGGTATAGCATACTACAGTATATAGGGTTGAGTGAGGTACAGTCTGCTAATCCTTAAGGACTAGTATAGGTCCACAATATATAGGGTTGAGGTGCACTACTGCTGACTGCTGCCCTATTCTGCAGCAGTCCTTTATCAGTATAGGGACTGAGGTACAGTCTGCTAATCACAACATACTAGTTCCACAAAGGTCCTTCTAAGGACTGGTAAGGTATAGCGTGCTAGAGTATATAGGGTTGAGTGAGGTACAGTCTGCTAATCCTTAAGGACTGGTATAGGTCCACAATACATAGGGTTGAGGTGCACAACTGCTGACTGCTGCCCTATTCTGCAGCAGTCCTTTATCGGTATAGGGACTGAGGTACAGTCTGCTAATCACAACCGACTAGTTCCACAAAGGTCCTTCTAAGGACTGGTAAGGTATAGCGTACTAGAGTATATAGGGTTGAGTGAGGTACAGTCTGCTAATGACAACCTACTAGTTCCACAAAGGTCCTTCTAAGGACTGGTAAGGTATAGCGTACTAGAGTATATAGGGTTGAGTGAGGTACAGTCTGCTAATCCTTAAGGACTGGTATAGGTCCACAATATATAGAGTTGAGGTGCAGTACTGCTGACTGCTGCCCTATTCTGCAGCAGTCCTTTATCAGTATAGGGACTGAGAGTTTTGTCACAGGGTCATTTAAAAAATGACAGGCAGAGGAAGAGGCAGGCCCTTCCGCAGGGGTGGTAGGGGTAGGGCAGGAGCAACAGGCTTGAGCCAAAGTAGGAAATTGCAGAAGGTGCGTGCGATTATGTCAAAGGAAGCACCAGAATTGGTTGACTGGCTCACTCAGCCTTACTCTTCTGCACTCTCCTCATCCTCTCGATCGACACCCTCTTCTTCACTCTCTGCTATGTGCACCCCCAAAGACACTACCACCAACAACACCACCACCACATACCTTCCGCTTGAGTCACAGGAATTATTTTCCGATCCATATCAAGACATTTCTGATGCTTGGCATTGGATCAGGAAGAGGAGGCAGCAACAATCACCACTCAGCAGTCTGACGACAGTACCCAGATCAGCCCAAGGAAGAGGTTGGTCACCGGTGTTGCTGCCTAATCCGAGATCTCTAATTATAGCAGTGGGGAAGGTGATGTCGATGATGACGTGTCTAGTGATGTCACGTGGGTGCCCACAAGAGAGGAAGAGGAGGGGAGTTCAGAGGGAGATATGGACCAGCAGATAGGGAGGAGAAGCAGGAATAACTTACATTGCACAGGAGGGACAAAGCAGACTGCTAATGTATCAGGAGCGAGTCATCGACCATGTACAGTCACATCTGGTGCTCCCAGGACACCGGCACATGGCTCCGCAGTGTGGGCTTTTTTTAAGGTGTCCGCTGCTGACAATCGTGTTGCCATCTGCAATCTTTGCAGTCAACGCATTAGTCGCGGTAAGCCCACCACTCACCTAGGGTCGACTGCCTTAAGAAGGCACATGAGCTGCCATCACCGAGCCCAGTGGGAGCAACGGAACACACAAAGCAACACTCCAGGCTCTCACCGTCCAGCCTCATCTTCTACTTCTCCTTCTCCTTCTCCTCTCTCATCACAATTGTCCTCCACTACACCTTCCATCACGCCAAGCTCACGTTTTTCTGCAAAAAGGCAGTCTTCCGTGGGCCTAATGTTCGAGTGTAAATAAATGATGACGCCGGATAACCCTCTTGCCCAACGGTTGACGGCTGGCTTGTCAAAACTGATAGCCCGCCAACTACTGCTATATAAACTGGTGGACTCGGAGGCCTTTCAAAAATTTGTGGCCATTGGAACACCACAATGGAAGGTCCCAGGAAGGAAGTATTTCTCAGCGAAGGGCATCCCAGAGCTATATGGCCATGTTCAGCGACAAGTGAATGTATCTCTGGCACACAGTGTCGGTGCCAAGATACATCTGACCACAGACACGTGGTCTAGCAAAAACGGGCAGGGAAGGTATATCACTTTTACTGCCCACTGGGTGAACCTTCTGACGGCCGTCAAGCATGTAACCCGTGTCACCTGTGCAGATTTGGCTTTACCACCATGGATTGCATGCAGGCCTGGCTCTTCTTCTCCTCCTCCTCCTACTCCATCCTCCTCCCTCTCCTCTTTAGCTGACTCCTCCTTTTCCGCTGCTAGCGTATCTTCTGCTGCGCCGCCCAAGCTCCCCAGAACATATTCGACATGCCAGGTGAGACGTTGCCATGCCGTGCTGCGTCTGTTGTGCCTGGAAGCCAAGAGCCACACTGGCCCGGCACTCCTTTCAGCTTTGCGTTCACAGGCAGATCAGTGGCTAACACCGCTCAATTTGACAGTTGGTAAAGTGGTGTGTGACAACGGTGCCAATCTGCTTAGCGCATTGAAACAGGGCAAAATTACGCACGTGCCATGCATGGCACAGGTCTTAAACTTGGTCGTGCAGCGATTCGTTGTCAAATACCCTGGGGTCCAGGACATCTTGCGGCAGGCAAAGAAAATCTCGGCCCATTTCAGAAGATCTTACACGGCCATGGCTCACCTTGCTGACATTCAGCGGCGACACAATCTGCCGGTCAGACATCTTATTTGCGATTGCCCGACGCGATGGAACTCAACCTTCTATATGCTTGATAGGCTGCTCCAGCAGAAACGTGCAGTTAACGTCTACCTGTATGAACTCTGCGGCAGAACAGGTTCTGGGGAGCTGGGTTTTTTTCACCGCGCCAGTGGCTGCTCATGCGCGATGCATGCAGACTTCTGCGGCCATTTGAGGAGATCACCATACTGGTCAGTCGCAGCCATGGCGCCATCAGTGACATGGTACCTTATGCCTTCTTTATGGAGCGTTCATTGCGTCATGTCATTGATCAAGCTGTGGAGGAGCAGGAGCGGGAAGATGAGGAAGTCGCAATGCTGGATGAATTTCCAGGGGGGCTACTCTATCTGAGACAAGTGAACAACAGGAGTCTGAAGAGGAGTCAGAGGAGGATGGTGCCGGGGCGGATGAGGAGGAGCAAGAAGAGCATGCTTTAAACCTTTCTGGGATCCCTGTTGTTGTGCGTGGATGGGGAGAGGAGAATGACGACATTATCCTGGATGATGAGCAGGAGCCAGGCCACCACACTGCTTCCAGTTTAGTGCAAATGGGGGCCTTTATGCTCCAGTGTTTTAATAGGGACCCCCGTATAAAAAGCATAAGGGTCAAGGACCAGTACTGGGTGGCAACGTACTTAGACCCCCGGTACAAACACAAAATGGCGGAAATGTTACCGCCGTCACAGAGGGCTGTCAGAATGGAGCCATTCCAGGCCTTTCTTCGAGAAATGCTGCATTCTGCTTTTGCGTGCGCTGGCAGAGGAGCAATTCCCACTCCCAGAGAAGGAGTTGCGGGTACCAATCCAACAGCGCCTGCAAGAAGAGGCCGGTTTGAAGATGTGTTGGTGACTTCTGATATGAGGTCATTCTTTCAGCCGACCCATCGACAGGTGTCATCCGGATCCAGCATCAGGGAACGCCTAGACCGTCAGGTGTCCGACTACATCGCGTTAACGGCCGATGTGGATGCTCTGAGAAGTGATGAACTCCTGGACTACTGGGTGGGCAGGCTTGACATCTGGCCAGAGCTTGCCCAATTTGCAATCAAACTGTTAGCTTGCCCCTCGTCCAGTGTCCTGTCCGAAAGGACGTTCAGCGCAGCAGGGGGGATCGTGACCGATAAGCGTACTCGCCTAGCTCACGACAGTGTTAACTACTTCACATTTCTAAAAATGAATGAGGCATGGAACTCGGAGAAATTCAACACATGTGACCAGTAGACCATGTATATGTCTATAAACGATTTTTTTAATCGAGCACACAGACCTTCTTTCTTCATTTGGCTCACTTCTTTGTACAAAAAAAGCACACCGTACTATATGCCCGTGCCCTCCTGTTTGAAGAGGTTGAGCGGTGTCATATTTCTACTGGGGCTGCTTATTATGAGGGGCTCCCACCATCCCTGTGCTGTGCTGACTTCCTCCTGGGGCTTCTTATTATGAGAGGCTCTCACCATCCCTGTGCTGTGCTGACTTCCTCCTGGGGCTGTATCTCTGCTGTGCATATTATGAGGGGCTCCCACCATCCCTGTGCTATGCTCATTATGAGGGGCTCCCACCATCCCTGTGCTGACTTCCTCCTGGGGCTGCTTATTATGAGGGGCTCCCACCATCCCTGTGCTGTACTGACTTCCTCCTGGGGCTGCTTATTATGAGGGGCTCCCACCATCCCTGTGCTATGCTCATTATGAGGGGCTTCCACCATCCCTGTGCTGTGCTGACTTCCTCCTGGGGCTGCTTATTATGAGGGGCTCCCACCATCCCTGTGCTGTGCTGACTTCCTCCTGGGGCTGTACCTCTGCTGTGCATATTATGAGGGGCTCCCATCATCCCTGTGCTATGCTCATTATGAGGGGCTCCCACCATCCCTGTGCTTTGCTGACTTCCTCCTGGGGCTGCTTACGGTGCAGGTGTCAGTGCTGTATATCACGGTGATGGTGTCAGTGCTTTATGTCACGCTGCTGATGTCAGTGCTCTCTATCACGGTGCTGGTGTCAGATCACTCTATTACGGTGCAGGTGTCAGTACTGTATATCACGGTGCTGGTGTCAGTGCTTTATGTCACGCTGCTGGTGTCAGTGCTTTATGTCACGCTGCTGATGTCAGTGCTCTCTATCACGGTGCTGATGTCAGTGCTCTCTATCGCGGTGCTTACGTTACGGTTCGCTAACTATCGGCCCCGTTCGCGTTCGCGAAACGTCCCGTCGGAAGTTCGTCCATCACTAGTAAGGGTTAGTTAGTGTTTGGGTTAGTGTTCAGGTTAGGGTTAGTGTTAAGGTTATGGTTAGAGTTAAGGTTAGGGTTATTGTTCAGGTTAGGGTTAGGGTTCAGGTTAGCATTAGGGTTAGTGTTAAGGTTAGGGTTAGTGTTCAGGTTAAGGTTAGAGTTTAGGTTAGTTTTAGTGTTTAGATTAGGCTTAAGCCGCGTACACACGGGCGGACTGTATGGCCTACTTAGTCCGTCATACAATCCGACGGACAGTCCGTCATACTTTCGAATGAACGGACTTGACCACACACACCACTTTTTGAGCGGACTAATACGGCGTACTAAGTCCGCCATACTATCCGCCCTACTTTTGAAATGAACAGACTCGCCCACACACGCGGAGGAAAGTCCGCTCATTTCGAGTGCGTCTCCAGGTAGGCGGGGCCCGCGAAGGAGACGTCGCTGGCCCCGCCGCCTGGTATGGACTTAAAGGGGAACCCCAACGCCGAAAAAAATCGGCGTGGGGGTCCCCCCCAAGTCCACAACAGACCCTTGTCCGAGCACGCTACCCGGCCGGCCAGGAAAGGGGGGCGAACGAGCGCCCCCCCCCTCCTAAACCGTACCAGGCCGCGTGCCCTCAACATGGGGGGGTGCCTTTGGGAAGGGGGGGCCGTGTGGCCCCCCCACCCCAAAGCACCTTGTCCCCATGTTGATGAGGACAAGGGCCTCTTCCCGACAACCCTGGCCGTTGGTTGTCGGAGTCTGCGGGCGGGGGGCTTATCGGAATCCGGGAGCCCCCTTTAATAAGGGGGCCCCCGGATACCGGCCCCCCACCCTATGTGGATGAGTATGGGGTACAATTTACCCCTACCCATTCACCTGTAAAATAAAAGTACAAAAAAAAACACAACACACGAGATAAAATACTTTATTGCACAGCTCCGGGGGTCTTCCGTCTTCGGGGGTCTTCTCGCCAGACTCCTCCGCTATCTTCTTGTAGCTCTTTTGCTAGCGGAGGAGTCCGACTTTCTTCCTCGCCGCCGGCCTCTTCTCCCGACTTCGGGGGTCTTGTCCCCCTCTTCGGTTCTTCTGCCGGGCCACCGCGCCTTCTTATAGCTCTTTTACAGGCGGTGGCCCGGTCTTCTGTCGCCGCCGCCGCCTTCCGTTCTTCTTCTTCTTCTTCTTCTTCTCCAGGAGATGTTGCCTCGACGATCTCTCCGGCCGGAATGCCAGGGACGCACTGCGCGGCCACTTATATAGGGACAAGGGGCGGTGTCACATGGCTTTATGTCACATGGGTGACATCACCCATGTGACATATGTTAGCAATGCTGGCAAAATCGCAACAGTCGTCCTCACACATAGGGGCAGTGACTGACACACAAGGAATACCATGCTATACCACTATAGCCATAATAGACGTATTTAAACAATTTTTCCAAAATGTTTATTCCTCTAAAGTCCAACCCTCCCAGGAAGATATCTGCTCATTCTTAGACAAATATCCCATACCCTGCTTGTTTGCCTCAGAGCTCTGCTCAGTGCTCATATGACGGAAGAAGCATTGGCTCAATCGCAAAACAGCCGGGCACCTGGGGCTGATGGTCTTCCATCGGAGGTGTATAAGCGCTATACTGCACAACTCATCCCAACCCTCCTAAAAGTTTACAACAAGGCCTTTGAGACAGGGACCCTCCCTACCTCCATGAATGAGGTCCTTATAATAGTACTGCTAAAACCAGAAAGGATGCTTTATCACCGGATTCATATAGGCCCATATCACTACTCACTTTTGATGTCAAGCTGCTGGCCAGAGTACTGGCGAATGGATTGGCCAAATGTATTCAACAGGTGATCCACAGAGATCAATCCGGCTTCATACCAACAAGATCTACATATCAAAACCTGCGTAGATTATTTCTTAAACTACAGGTCCTCACTGACATCCCAGGCAATATTTATCGGCTAGATTTGGAGTAGGTACATCTTTTTTAAAGGGGGCTCAGTTGCTATATAGCTCCCCATCAGAGAGAATGCGCATTAATGGTGATGTGTCTGACTCCTTCAGACTCTACAGAGGCACGCGACAGGGGTGCCCGTTGTCACCCCTGTTGTTTGCCCTTGCCCTGGAACCCCTGGCTATACATATTAGAGCCGCACAGAATATCAAAGGATTTAAATGGGGACTTAGACAAGATGTAATTTCCCTATACACGGACAAGATTTTAATCTACTTGGGAGACACGGATAGTTCTTTGAAGAATGTGATGTGCCTGATAGCTGACTTCTGAAAGCTGTCAGGTTTCAGCATAAACTGGAACAAGTCGGTTCTTATGCCCCTTGATCCCTTACAGAGACTCCGACCCGACTGTGTTGAGGATATAGCTGTAGTTGAGGAATTCCAATACTTAAGTGTACAAGTGACCCCAGACCCTACTGAATACCTTGTGCTGAATATGCTCCCATTACTTAAAAAATTCAAACTGAAATGCTCCGCATGGAAAAAGTTGCCCCTTACAATTACCGGTAGAGTTAATCTAACTAAAATGGTATATGGGCTCCACAACTCCTATATATATTACACAACTCCCCTATATGGATAACACACAAGTGGTTCACTAAAATAGATGCACAGTTTAGAGACTTAATTTGGGGTAACAAACCTGCATGGATCAGCCTAAGCTCCTTACAATTTGCGAAAGATAAGGGAGGCATGGTGGCGCACCACGCCAGATATTATTTCAGAGCATCTCAGCTACAACACCTATGTAATTGGGGGGTGTAGACACATCAGACTCGATCAGATCCCTGTTGGTACCCAACAAATCAAGTCTGTCAGCTTTGGCCCATCTAGAAGCAGGACTCATGAATTTACCAAACACTCTCCCCACAATTATATTACTGAACACGCTGTAGAAATATATCAGGTCTCTCCTTAAAATAAGATGAGTATGTTCCTTTACTCCCATATGGAGAAATAAATATTTTAACCACTTGACATCTGCGCTATGGCCGAATGGCCGCCACAGCGCGGATGTGAATTCCCGGGAGGCCGTCATGGTGCGCGCGGAGCGCACTGTGATCAGCGAGTCACTGAGACTCGGGTGATCACCGATCTGAGTAAGGGGCCGGTCCCCCCTTACCATGTGATCAGCTGTGGCCCAATGACAGCTGATCACATCATCAAAACAAAAGCTTAGTGATCTTTTTTTCTCCTCACGCTGACAGCGGAGGAGAAAAAAAGAATCATGGTTCACCTTAAAGGGACATCGGTCCCAGAACGGAAGAGGTAATTATGCCTCATAATTGCAACCTGAACGTGTCCACAAGTGCCACCCATCAATACCCACAAGTGCCACCTATCTATGCCCACAAGTGCCACCTATCAATGCCCACCAGTGGTGCCAATCAGTGCCACCTAGAAGTGCTGTCTATCAGTTTAACCGATCAGTGCCCATCACTGCCACCCATCGGCCGCCATCACTGCCACCTATCAGTGCCCATCACTGCCGCCTCAACAGCGTACATCGATGATGGACAAAAATTACCGTTTTAAAATTCTGTCTTTTTACATTTTTTAACAAATAATAAATATCGCACAGGTGAGCAAATATCACCAAAAGAAAGCTCTATTTGGGGGAAAAAAATTATAAAAATGTAATTTGGGTACAGTGTTGTATGACCGCGCAATTGTCATTCAAAGTGCATCAGCGCTGAAAGCTGAAAATTGGTCTGGATAGGAGGGGGGTTTAAGTGCCCAGTAAGCAAGTGGTTAAGGAACTTTTCAAGCTTGAGAATTTTCACCCTTGGGAGGAAGCAGGTTTTCATTACATCACACAATTGTATACTGGAAATTGACTTAAATCCTTTGCAGACATCAGAGAGGAATTCTCCCTTCACAGGAACCAATTTTATAAATACCTCCAATTGAGGCATGCAATCCAATGTGAGGGTAGGATTTCTCCACTCGTGTCGACGGTGTATCCATTAATGAATGATGTACTGCTGACAGATGAGAAGAAAGGTATGATCTCAAGGATATATACTAGATTGATTAACTCCACACATGACGCTAGTATACTTCCTTGCAGAAGGGGATGGGAACGAGACCTTGGGCCTATTGATGGAGACACTTGGGAGTTATGTCTGAGGTCTGCACCTTTAGTATCAGTTTCTACATCGCAGAGACTATCCCATCTATACCTACTACATAGGGTACAGTATATAGAACTCCTGCTAGGCTACACAAATGGGGATTTAGAGAAACTCCGCTATGCCCGAACTGCAATAGCCACAATGGTGATCTATTACACCTGATGTGGAGGTGCCCAAAGCTCTTCAGGTACCGGCTGTATGTTCTCAATACTATTTCACAAGTATACCAGTTCCCAGTCCTGCAAGATCCAATTGAGTGCTTATTGGTGCCCTAGAGATACCCTCACTTTTACCCAACAAGCACATTGCCATGCTACGATTATTATATATAGCTCGCAAGGCAATTGCGAGGTATTGGATAACTCCGAGGGTACCAACTGGTGCACAGAGGGTGAAGCTGGTAAATAGATTGCTAGTGCGTGAGAAGCTTACCTATCAACATGTCCTAAAGAAATTCTACTCAATGTGGCGACCATGGTTGGATACCCCAGGACTAGGCCCAACCCAGTTAGTGATGGGCAGACTACTACAAACGTAAATATGAGACAGAGGGGTGTGTGTGCTATACTCCAAGATATGCTATATACCCAGGGTGGATTGCGGGAGGTACCGTGGTGGATGTAGTATGCTTTTAGATAAGTTAGATATTTCTTCTTCTTGTACTAAAATCCACATTTAATAATCGGTCATTAATATATTTAGTATATGCAGATCAGTAAATTATCACTTAATTTAATCGTGACCAAGCAGCACAGTATAATTGTTTACATGCTGATTGTAGTTCAAGTTATTATACACCTGTAAAGATATAATCTAACAGATTGTAAAAGATGTTGCATTTGAATATCTTGCTGCACATGTCTTCTGACTGTATGTATGCTTACTGCTTTTTGTACTATAAGCTCGTTTTTGATGAAAAAAAAATTAAAAGGCCTCTATTCCAATCAAAACACTTGAACACTCCTAATTTCTTAGGCTCGAACAAGAAGTCTTGCACGGCATAATGGCCAAAAGCAGACACTCCAGTCACAGTAAATGCTGTGTAGTGTAGCTTCACCTTTGGTGGTCCACCTTTCCTTAGAGCTAGTCTACTGATACTAGGTTGTCCCCAGTACTTAACACATGAAATAATATACTCTGGATGTAGAATGTTACTAGAGGACCCAAGGTAGGAAAGTAGGCATATGGTACAGCAATGGGAGAAGCAAGATGAAAGCCACTTTGGAAAAGTCAGGACTGGTGTCTGGCAGTGGGTGTAATTTGTGAAATAAGACAAGTATTTGGCGCAAATCAAAGATATTAGGTTCCCACTTAAAAAAAGTCTATAAAATTACATATGATAGTGAGTGCAGGGAATGCACTACTTTGTCAAGTCCAAAAAAAGGAAAATGAAATGTTCTTTAGTTCCTGAGGAGAGGGGGGGGGGGGGAGAGGGATGGAGAGGGGGGATGGATCCACATGCAGGGCTGCCACCTTAAAAGAGCTGAAACTCAAGCTCCTGGATTGCTGCAGATAAAGGAGAAAAAAGAGAGAGAGGGGCGCCTCTGGGTGCAGATTTTTCAAAAGGTTTTATTTTCAGTGTAAAAACATAAAAGTTTGCACTCACATTTAGTAGGCAAAAAGTAAGCATTAAACACAGAGGGTCATCTGGTGTATCTGATTATGGGACGTCAGCCAGTGATCCGGTCCACATCTGTCATCTCGTTGTTCCTGTTCCTCTCACATGAGGTCCACTACAGGTGTTTTTTATGAAGCAGCCGGCTTATGGTGGACACGAGATGTGCGGTCTTCAGAACGAGGCTTGGGAGGCAGAGATGACCAGGGCGCGGGGCTGTGACGTCAGAGGGTATGCAACGCGTTTCTTGAGCGTGCGGGTCGAGATTGTCGGACGACGGCGCTCTTTCATCAGGCAGAATCAGAATAAAGTGAAGGGGACTAGGGATTTAAATAGGGGCAGGCTAAGGACAGTAGGCGTGGCTGGAGGTGGACTAGGAACAGGTGAAGGGGCGTGGCTACGGCTGAGTATGGGGAAGGAAACGATGAGTAATGAGGGGGGGAGGGGAGGGAGATGGGAGAGAGGGAGAGCAGCTGCGGCTTGGTATAAGGAGGAAGAAAAAGTCTATGGGGAAATCTTATGTATAAATCGGTAAAAATGTCTATGGAATAAAATTCTATGGGAAAAAAGTCAAAAATAAGTGGGAAAATTAGTAAAAAGAAGGGGATGGAAAAATGATAAAAGATATATATAAGAAAAGGATAAAAAAGCTTAAAAAAGCTTAAAGGGAGGGGAGTAAAAAGGAAAAGTAAAAGGAGGCAAGGAGCATAACATGAAGTGTGTGGGTATAATTGTATTGGGGTTTGGACATGCAGGACATATGTGTGTAAGGGGATAAAATTGTGTATGTGTAAATACACATATATAAATACACATATATAAATACATAAATACACATATAGATACGTACGCTTACCCGTGTTTAAATGAAAAAAACGGGATGTATAAAATGAAAATGAGAATAAAAACAGAAGTAAAATCAGAAACGTACACCCGCACACATATGCCTACATGGACACATGTGTGTATGTGTGTACGCACATACGTGAGTGTGGGGCGCGGGGAGGGGAAAAAGAGTACAAGGGAGTAGATTACGAGGGGGGGGGAGGGGGGGGAGGAAAAAGGAAAGAAAAGGGGGGGGGGGAAAGGCCGGGGGGGGGAGGATGGGCCGGGGGGGATGGGGGAGGGGACTGAAGGGTGGGCAGGGGGGGGGGGGATAAGAGGTATTACACTAATACAAAATGATAAGAATTATTTTCTACATATACAAGCCAATGTCAATACATGATTCTTTGCAAGGAGAAAAGAGAATATAACCGCTTGAGAAATACAGTAATGGTAAAAACGTATGCATAATAATATATTTGCCATAAATATCGGTAGCTAAAACGAGCGGATAGATTGAGAGGATATCTATATAGGTGAGGGGATGTTTTTTGTAAAGTCATGTTGTGTGATAAGGACGGCACCATAGACGAGGGGTGTCTGGTATGGGGCAGTTCGAGCTCTGCGACAGATGATAACAGGTGGGTTATAAGGTAGTGGTACATCAGAGGATGGTGGCAATTTCGATACACTCATTGATTCCCCCTGGGGAGAGTGCGTCGAGGGTATAGATCCAGAAGGTTTCGCGAGAGCATAATTTTTTAAACCTTTCCGCTGGAGGGAGATGGTTGGGGATCTGCTCGATAACCCAGACCTTGAGGCCTGATGTGGACCCCTTATGAGAGAGGGCGAAGTGTCTAGGCACGCTATGGGGGTCTGTACCTCCTTCTATTAGTCTACGATGCTCACCGAAACGTTGTCTGAGTGTCCTAATGGTTCTCCCTACATATATGAGACCACAGGGACAACTCAGACCATATATTACGAAATCGGATGAGCAGTTATAAAATTCTTTTAGTTCATAGGTTTTGCCCTTGGTGGTGAATTCTTTTTGTCCGTGATGGACAAATTTACATGTTTTACAAAGTGCTTTGTGGCATTGATACATCCCAGTTAGGGGTATCAGTTGGAGGGTTTTGGGAAAAATGGATAGGGTTTTTAATTTACTGGGTGCGATTTTGTTTCTCAAGTTTGGGTCCCTACGGTAAGTGACAGATGGTCGGGCTGGGAGTTCAGTTTTCAGGTGGGGGTCCTGCTGTAGGATACTCCAGTGTTTTTTTTTAATTATTTCCATAGTTTTGTGTTCATTATGAAAGGTGGTGATGAATCTACTAGAGAAATTTTGTGAGGAGCGGTCTGTTTTTGTCGCATTTTTTTCGGAGAGGCACTGTTTGAAAGCGTTTTCTATAAGAGGTGCAGGATAGTTTTTTTCTTTAAATTTAGTTTTCAGGGTGTTACTGGATTCGATATAGTCAATTTGTTTGGTGCATTTTTGCCTTAGGCGCCAAAATTGTCCCTTTGGGATATGTTTGATCCATTTTGGGTAGTGACAGCTATTAAAGTGAAGGTAGGAGTTGCCCGCGGTTGGTTTAGTATAATTTTTTGAGATAATAGCATGACCTTCGTGTCCCAGTTCTAGGTCTAAAAATGCTATGGTCTCGGAGTTGGTATTAGACGTAAAGGATAGGCCATAGGGGTTATTGTTGCAATGTTGAACAAAGGGGGGGATTGAGTCAGCTGCTCCATCCCAGATGAGAATAATGTCATCTATGTATCTACCGAAAAAGATTATGTTTTCTGAAAAAGGATTATTTTTGTAGATGTAGTGGGACTCCCAGAAGCCCATCGCAAGGTTCGCATATGAGGGCGCAAAATTAGCGCCCATAGCTGTACCTTGGATCTGTTGGTAGAAGTCACCGTTGAAGGTAAAATAGTTATGTGTCAAACAAAAATTAACGGCCTTTAGCACAAAGTCAGCTTGCCTCATATTCATTAGGGGCTCATTGATTAAGGAGTCTTCAATGGCTTTTAGGCCAAAGTCATGTGGGATAGAGGTATACAGTGAGCTGACGTCCAGGGAAAGCCAGGTATATGACGTTTCCCATCTGTAAGGGGCCAGAAGTTCTAGGGGGTGACGACCATCGCGAATATAGGATTGCAGTTGTGTCACCAAGGGTTGTAGGAATTGATCAATGTATAAACTGAAGCCTGTGGTGACGCTATCCATAGCAGCCACAATTGGTCGGCCGGGAGGGTGGTGGAGATTTTTATGTACTTTGGGTAGATGGTAGAAGTAGGGGATTTGGTAGAAATTTTTTTGTAAGAAGGCGGCTTCTGTTTTTGTGAGGATCCCTTCTTGGAGGGCAGATTTGGTTAAAGCCTCGGCTTCTTTTGCAAATGTATTGGTTGGGTCATAAGTCAGTTTTTTGTAAGTAGAATCATCTGCAAGGAGGCGGAGGGACTCCGCCACATAGTTGGATCTGTCTAGGAGGACTATTCCGCCCCCTTTGTCAGCAGGCTTGATTACTATGATTTCTTTATGTATTAACTTGTCTAGAGCTAAGATTTCGGAGCGGGTTAGATTGTTTTTATATTTTAGTTTTTTTGGGATTTTGAAGTGGTGGTACATAATTTGATCATGTCCGCATAGACCACTCGATAGAAACTTTCAATGTATGGGCCTTTTGAATGAGTGGGAAAAAAGATGGATTTAGGTTTCAGTGATGTATGGATAATGGGGGGGGATGAGATGAGATGTTGAGTGAGTAATTGCGATGTCATTTCATCGTCATTAGAGATTTCTAGAGTGTCGATGTCAATAAAAGATGAGTTGGAAATGGATCCTGTATGGTCATGAAGTGGAGATGTGATTGGTGGGTTGGGTAATTCTATAGTCTCTTTTGAGTTTTTTTCTTGTTTTATGTGGAAGTGTCTTTTTAGAGTCAGCGTACGTACGTAGTTGTTCAAATCTTTAAAAATGGTGAAAGGGTTGGGTCTATTTATAGGTGCGAAATTTAGACTTCGACTGAATAATGAGATATCAGCGGGTGATGGATTATATGAGGATAGATTAAAGATTTTTACAGTTTTTGGTGTTTCAGTGTGTTTGCATAAGTTGGTCTTTCGCCCTCCTCTACAACCTCTTCTGTGAGTTTTCTTTTTCGGGGGTTTGGGGTTGAAGGAGGACTTTTCACTAAAAAAGGCGATGATATGATCTGGTTTATTATGGGGGGGGGGGTATAGTTTCTGGGTTGTGGTTTGTTTGTACAGGGGTGGTTGGGGATTCTACCATGGTAGAGTTTTTTGTATTAGAGGTGATAGGGATTGACTGAGAACTCTTCTCATTCTTATTGTAAGGGCTACTGTTTATGTTTTTATTTTTATTTTTATTTTTGTTTTTATTCTTGTTGTTTCCCGAAGTAACAATTTGTGTTGTGTTGATTTTGTGGGGTTCCAGTCTGAGTTCTGGAGGCCCTGGAGATCTGTTATAAAACTGATTGAGGGATTTTATTATTTCGTCCATTCTCACTCTGTTCTTATTTTCATCTTTATTCAGAATTGTAGAACTCAGATGATAACGATGAGTGATAGGACCAAAGGGGTCAATGCTCATCAGTGCAGGGGGAGATTGTTTGTACAGTTTCTTTGTGGTGGAATGATTAGTGTCATGTTGTATTTGAATTCTTGGTTTGAAGGGAGGGAGATTAGGTGCAGGGACATCAAGATTTTGTGGTCCATGATCATTTTTTATATTCCAAGAGAGGATGTGGTTTGTATTATAGTCGTCTAGATCACGTTTGAATTTGCCTATTTTGGTGGTGATGAGATCATCCTCTAGTTTTTTGGTGTTTCTCTTGAGGATGTCCAGCCATGATGCTGGAATTTTTTCTGAGTGGCCTAATATTTCTTCCACAATTCTTTTTATCTGTAAGACCAATAGATTGTATTTGTCGGACCTGTGGGATACCAGTATCCCCATCCATTTGGTCGTACAGAATTCCGCTACCCCTACCCATTCTTTTTTCCCGGGGTCATCTAGAAACAGTGGAGGGGGTTTCTTAACACGTAAACCTCTAGGGGAGATTTTTGTTTCAATATATTTTTCTAGGAAGAATTTATCCCACCATTGTACGTTAGTTGTGTGGATAGTTCTTTCCAATTGTTTAAATTTGCCGCAAAGATTGTGGCGGGCTTGTCCGTTGAGTTTTACTACAACGGAAAAATCTACAGGGGATAAATGTGAGTATAATTGGTCAAGGGTGGTATATCTAAGGCTAGTTATAGTCGTAATGATATCCATAATAGCACTTCAGGTGGGTAGTATTGTCTATCGGTGATTGGTAGCATATGGGTATTATCGAGCAATGTATGTTATATAATACAATAATGTCATATACAAGACAATAGGCATAACAGGCTAGAGAGGAATGTTCATGTGGGTAATCACCAACAATATTTGGTATGCAGCACAATAGTTTCACAGAAAAAAATATATAGACATAAGACAAGTATTTGGCGCAAATCAAAGATATTAGGTTCCCACTTAAAAAAAGTCTATAAAATTACATATGATAGTGAGTGCAGGGAATGCACTACTTTGTCAAGTCCAAAAAAAGGAAAATGAAATGTTCTTTAGTTCCTGAGGAGAGGGGGGGGGGAGAGGGATGGAGAGGGGGGATGGATCCGCATGCAGGGCTGCCACCTTAAAAGAGCTGAAACTCAAGTTCCTGGATTGCTGCAGATAAAGGAGAAAAAAGAGAGAGAGGGGCGCCTCTGGGTGCAGATTTTTCAAAAGGTTTTATTTTCAGTGTAAAAACATAAAATTTTGCACTCACATTTAGTAGGCAAAAAGTAAGCATTAAACACAGAGGGTCATCTGGTGTATCTGATTATGGGACGTCAGCCAGTGATCCGGTCCACATCTGTCATCTCGTTACAAAAAACTGACTTATGACCCAACCAATACATTTGCAAAAGAAGCCGAGGCTTTAACCAAATCTGCCCTCCAAGAAGGGATCCTCACAAAAACAGAAGCCGCCTTCTTACAAAAAAATTTCTACCAAATCCCCTACTTCTACCATCTACCCAAAGTACATAAAAATCTCCACCACCCTCCCGGCCGACCAATTGTGGCTGCTATGGATAGCGTCACCACAGGCTTCAGTTTATACATTGATCAATTCCTACAGCCCTTGGTGACACAACTGCAATCCTATATTCGGGATGGTCGTCACCTCCTAGAACTTCTGGCCCCTTACAGATGGGAAACGTCATATACCTGGCTTTCTGTATACCTCTATCCCACATGACTTTGGCCTAAAAGCCATTGAAGACTCCTTAATCAATGAGCCCCTAATGAATATGAGGCAAGCTGACTTTGTGCTAAAGGCCGTTAATTTTTGTTTGACACATAACTATTTTACCTTCAACGGTGACTTCTACCAACAGATCCAAGGTACAGCTATGGGCGCTAATTTTGTGCCCTCATATGCGAACCTTGCGATGGGCTTCTGGGAGTCCCACTACATCTACAAAAATAATCCTTTTTCAGAAAACATAATCTTTTTCGGTAGATACATAGATGACATTATTCTCATCTGGGATGGAGCAGCTGACTCAATCCCCCCCTTTGTTCAACATTGCAACAATAACCCCTATGGCCTATCCTTTACGTCTAATACCAACTCCGAGACCATAGCATTTTTAGACCTAGAACTGGGACACGAAGGTCATGCTATTATCTCAAAAAATTATACTAAACTGGGATGTATCAATGCCACAAAGCACTTTGTAAAACATGTAAATTTGTCCATCACGGACAAAAAGAATTCACCACCAAGGGCAAAACCTATGAACTAAAAGAAAAGAAGAATTTTATAACTGCTCATCCGATTTCGTAATATATGGTCTGAGTTGTCCCTGTGGTCTCATATATGTAGGGAGAACCATTAGGACACTCAGACAACGTTTCGGTGAGCATCGTAGACTAATAGAAGGAGGCACAGACCCCCATAGCGTGCCTAGACACTTCGCCCTCTCTCATAAGGGGTCCACATCAGGCCTCAAGGTCTGGGTTATCGAGCAGATCCCCAACCATCTCCCTCCAGCGGAAAAGTTTAAAAAAATTATGCTCTCGCGAAAACTTCTGGATCTATACCCTCGACGCACTCTCCCCAGGGGGAATCAACGAGTGTATCGAAATTGCCACCATCCTCTGATGTACCACTACCTTATAACCCACCTGTTATCATCTGTCGCAGAGCTCGAACTGCCCCATACCAGACACCCCTCATCTATGGTGCCGTCCTTATCACACAACATGACTTTACAAAAAACATCCCCTCACCTATATAGATATCCTCTCAATCTATCCGCTCGTTTTAGCTACCGATATTTATGGCAAATATATTATTATGCATACGTTTTTACCATTACTGTATTTCTCAAGCGGTTATATTCTCTTTTCTCCTTGCAAAGAATCATGTATTGACATTGGCTTGTATATGTAGAAAATAATTCTTATCATTTTGTATTAGTGTAATACCTCTTATCCCTCCCCCCCCTGCCCACCCTTCAGTCCCCTCCCCCATCCCCCCCCGGCCCATCCCCCCCCCCCCCCGGCCTTCCCCCCCCCCTTTTCTTTCCTTTTTCCTCCCCCCCCCTTCCCCCCCTCGTAATCTACTCCCTTGTACTCTTTTTCCCCTCCCCGCGCCCCACACTCACGTATGTGCGTACACACATACACACATGTGTCCATGTAGGCATATGTGTGCGGGTGTACGTTTCTGATTTTACTTCTGTTTTTATTCTCATTTTCATTTTATACATCCCGTTTTTTTCATTTAAACACGGGTAAGCGTACGTATCTATATGTGTATTTATGTATTTATATATGTGTATTTATATATGTGTATTTACACATACACAATTTTATCCCCTTACACACATATGTCCTGCATGTCCAAACCCCAATACAATTATACCCACACACTTCATGTTATGCTCCTTGCCTCCTTTTACTTTTCCTTTTTACTCCCCTCCCTTTAAGCTTTTTTAAGCTTTTTTATCCTTTTCTTATATATATCTTTTATCATTTTTCCATCCCCTTCTTTTTACTAATTTTCCCACTTATTTTTGACTTTTTTCCCATAGAATTTTATTCCATAGACATTTTTACCGATTTATACATAAGATTTCCCCATAGACTTTTTCTTCCTCCTTATACCAAGCCGCAGCTGCTCTCCCTCTCTCCCATCTCCCTCCCCTCCCCCCCTCATTACTCATCGTTTCCTTCCCCATACTCGGCCGTAGCCACGCTCCCTCACCTGTTCCTAGTCCACCTCCAGCCACGCCTACTGTCCTTAGCCTGCCCCTATTTAAATCCCTAGTCCCCTTCACTTTATTCTGATTCTGCCTGATGAAAGAGCGCCGTCGTCCGACAATCTCAACCCGCACGCTCAAGAAACGCGTCGCATACCCTCTGACGTCACAGCCCCGCGCCCTGGTCATCTCTGCCTCCCAAGCCTCGTTCTGAAGACCGCACATCTCGTGTCCACCATAAGCCGGCTGCTTCATAAAAAACACCTGTAGTGGACCTCATGTGAGAGGAACAGGAACAACGAGATGACAGATGTGGACCGGATCACTGGCTGACGTCCCATAATCAGATACACCAGGTGACCCTCTGTGTTTAATGCTTACTTTTTGCCTACTAAATGTGAGTGCAAAATTTTATGTTTTTACACTGAAAATAAAACCTTTTGAAAAATCTGCACCCAGAGGCGCCCCTCTCTCTCTTTTTTCTGGTGTAATTTGTGAACATAGCAGAGGTCAGGGCCTTGGTGTTTGTGGTAGAATTGAAGTAATTTCTAAGTTGGTCACTTTGGCATTGGAAGGCACTCTGTACTGCAACCACATGCCACCTTTATAGTATGACTGACAAGAACTGCAGCCTTTAAACAGCAGAATTTGTATGTACTATAGAGGCAACGGATGGGCCCCTGGAAAGGTTCTCTGGTACTGGCAGGTTTTCTATGCTGTAACTGGCTGCCAACTTGACAGTGACTGACAGCCAGTGCAAATAGTAATTACAAAGTATGCACTGCAGTCTGACCCTGCCTGTTGCTATAATGTGGGCACATAGTTTTC
The DNA here is from genome assembly GCF_037356315.1 of Lithobates pipiens. Lineage (NCBI taxonomy): Eukaryota > Metazoa > Chordata > Amphibia > Anura > Ranidae > Lithobates > Lithobates pipiens. The sequence goes on along the minus strand of NW_027507789.1, from coordinate 117,368,211 downwards.
TGTAACTCACAGTTCCTGTCTCGCTAAGAGCAGGCACGTTGCCTGGAAATGGATCAGTTCAACTGGGAGCTTAGGGCAGGGATAGAAATGGGATATAAAATCAGGCATTTGGGTAGGATGGATGATCAGATCTGGCATATTGTGTTGGCTGGGGAAACGGGAAGGAGAACAGATGATTAGGACAATAATGGATCAAGGGGGTGACTGATCAGGGGTTTTAACAGTACATGTTTACAGTCTAATTGATCAATAGAGCGGAAGAGGAATGAGGAGGAAAAATTGCTGCTGAAAGCCGAGTTACCCAGTGCCAAAACAAAACTCTTATTTAGGCATTATCCTCAATGGAAAATGAAACTGCTAAGAAAACAAAACTCTAAGCATTTTATATTATTAAGGAAAAAAGTTTAAGTTTTTTTCTACTGGTCCCTACAGGGGCAATCACCTGAATTTTTTTTTACCATCATATACCAGCCTAAGATGTATAAAAGCAAATGCAGTCCACAAAATTAAAGTGGTTGTAAACCCCAGTCATAAAATCAGAAACAAAGCACATAAATCTGTAGTGTTTACTTATCTCTCCCCAAAGCTCTACGTGTGGTTTCTCTCTGGTGCCTCATCCCTCTGTTATCAGCATGAGTCACACATGAGATACATTTGTGATGGTGAGCTCAGAACGGACCTTGTAAGTTAAGAACACAGCTCTTTATCCGTCTTTTGTACCTGTGCTGTGTGCAGAGGGGGGTGTGTGGCTTTCCTCCAATCACCTCTCACACACTGTAACTGCAGCTCCCTGCCAAGACAGATGGAGAAGAAGTTTAACACGACTCTGCCCTTTTGAAGGGTTATAGAGAAGAGAAGACTGCAGATAAGCAAGTAAAATGTATGTAGGAGGATTGGTTTAATCTCTGTGAATTATCTGAGGCTATTCACTTCCCTGGGTATATGAGAGGGCTTACAACCACTTTAACCACCTCAATACCGGGCACTTAAACACCTTCCTGCCCAGACCAATTTTGAGCTTTCATCGCTGTCGCACTTTGAATGACAATTGCGCGGTCATGCTACACTGTACCCAAATTAAATTTTTTATAATTTTTTTCCCACAAATAGAGCTTTCTTTTGTTGGTATTTGATCACCTGTATGGTTTTTATTTTTTTCTAAACAAATAAAAAATTTGGAAAAAAATATATGTTTTTTTTGTTTCAGTTTCAAAACTTTGTAAATAAGTACGTTTTCTCCTTCACTGATGGGCACTGATGGGGCTTCACTGACGGGCACTGATAACGCGGCACTGATGGGCACTGATGAGGTGGCACCTATGAAGTGGCACTGATGAGGTGGCATTGATGGGCACTGATATGTGGCACTGATAGGCGGCACTGATAGGTGGCACTGGTGGGCGACACAGATGGACACTGATAGGTGGCACAAATTGGCACTGATAGCTGGCATGGATTGGCATGGATAGGTGGCATGAATGGGCATGGATAGGCGGCACAGATGGGCATGGATGGACACTGATAGGCAGCATGGATGGGCACTGATAGGTGGCATGGATGGGCCCTGATAGTTGGCCTGGATGGGCACTGATAGGTGGCACGGATGGGCACTGATAGGCGACATTGTATTATATTGTTTTGTACTGATGGATGCCAATCAGTGCCAAACAATAATGCATGCCAATCAGTGATGCCCATTGTGGGCACTGATTGGCATCCATTGTGGGCACTGATTGGCATCCATTGTGGGTACTGACTGGCATCCCTGGTGGTCTAGGGTGGCATACCTGGTGCTGGTCATCCCTGGTGGTCTGGTGGCATCCCTGGTGGTCCAGTATGGGCATCCTTGGGGGGGCTGCGCTGATAATCGATCAGCACAGACCCCCTTGCAGCTGATCGGCCCTCCTCTACTCATGTCTAACAGGCGCGAGTGAGGGAAAGCCGATCACCGGCTCTTCCTATTTACACTGTGATCAGCCGTGATTGGACACGGCTGGTCATGTGGTAAAGAGTCTCCGTCGGAGATCATAGTTGCCGGGTGTCAGACTGCGCGCAGCGGCTCAAAATCCTGAGGACGTCCTTTGGCGCCGTCATTTGCCTATAGGGTGGGCGGCAAGTGGTTAACCACTTCAATACTGGGCACTTTTACCCCCTTCCAGCCCAGACCAATTTTCAGCTTTCAGCGCTGTTGCACTTTGAATGATAATTGAGCGGTCATGTAGCACTGTACCCAAAAATATTTTTAACATTTTTTTCTTGACACAGAGCTTTCTTTTGGTGGTATTTATTCACTGCTGTTTTTTTATTTTACTAAAATAATTAAAAAGACCAATATTTTTAAAAAAACAAAAAGGTTTTTCTTAGTTTCTGCCAATAAATGTGTAAATAAGTCATTTTTTCTCCTTCACTGATGGGTGCTGATGAGGCAGCGCTGATAAGCACTGATAGGCTGCACTGATGAGCACTGATGAGGTGACACTTATGGGCACTGATTAGGTGGCACTGATGAGGAGGCATTAATATGTTGCACTGATGGGCATTGATAGGCAGCACTGATGGGCAGCACTGGTGGGTACTGATGGGCACTGATAGGTGACACAGATGGGCACTGATAGGAACTGATAGGTGGCAGAGATAGGTGGCACTGATGGGCATGGATAGGTGGCACTGATGGATGGCACTGATGGGCATTTTTGATGGGCAGCACTGATGAGCAGGCACTGATGGACAGTGAAAGGCAGCAGTGACCGGCATCACTAATGGCAACTGATTGGGGGTCTTTACTGTATTCAGGGCACTGATGATCAGTGCCCTTATTACATGTCCATGTATTCCCTGCCGCTGGTCGGCTCCTCACCGCACTCTGTCAATCATTTTCTTTTTTAGGCTTTCTTTCTTGTATTTTGATTAGGTGATCTAGCCAGTAAACAAGCTATTCAGCACAATGTATCAGTTACAAAAATGAGATAAAACCTTTATCCCAAAAGGAAAAAAATTGTTTGGTGTAACTGTTTATAAAGTATTAATTTAGTTTATAAAGTATAAATTTAAAGTTATCAGCTTCAATTTGTTAAGGTATTTACATCTGCTAGTATATCTAACACTAGAAAACCAAACAATTAGAGTATCTGATGCTCATTCCTATGTATGAATGAATAGAAAAAACAGTTCCCCTTGGGACTTTCATGCAGCTCAATGGTGTGCCACATAAATGATCATACAGTATCTCAAAAAGTGAGTACACCCCTCGAATTATATCTTTTAATGTGATAACACTGAAGAAAGTACACTTTGCTACAATGTAAAGTAGCAATTATACAGCTTGTATAACAGTGTAAATTTGCTGTCTCCTCAAAATAACTCAACACACAGCCATTACTGCTAAACTGCTGGCAACAAAAGTTAGTACACCCCTAAATAAAAATGTCCAAATTGGGAACCAAAGTGTTAATATTTTGTGTGGCCACCATTATTTTCCAGCCTTAACCCCCTTGGGCATGGAGTTTACCAGAGCTTCACAGGTTGCCACTGGAGTCCCCTTTCACTCCTCTGCTCCACCACCTTCCTTTTGAGGATGCCCTACAGATGCTCAATAGAGTTTAGGTCTGTATGCTTGACCAGTATCACCTTTACCCTCAGCTTCTTTAGCAAGGCAGTGGTCATCTTGGAGGTGTGTTTATCATGTTGGAATACTGCCCTGCAGCCCAGTCTCCAAAGGGAGGGGTTCATGCTCTGCTTCAGTATGTCAAAGTACATGTTGGCATTCATGGTTCCCTCAATGAACTGTAGCTCGCCAGTGCCGACAGCACTCATGCAGCCCTAGACCATGACAATCCCACCATCATGCTTGACTGTAGGCAAGACACACTTGCCTTTGTACTCCTCACCTGGTTCCTGCCACACATGCTTATATGAAGTACATTAAAACAAATACAAGTTCTGACACCAAGGGATCCCCAAAAGGGTTGATCAAGAAGCCAATCTGTAACAACAACCTAGAATCCTGTTTTGGAACAGAACCAGAACAAAGGTCCAGTATTATTATATCTACCCCTAATCAAATTGTATATAAAGCGTGCATGCGCTGAAGTAATACGCTGACACTCAGTTCAGAGTAAAATACTTTCTGCCTTTTTTTCCTCTTTTTCCAGACTTTTTATTCAGTTTTGCTAAAGATTAAGATATGTCAATAAGACTAGCGCATGGGAACCACAAAACAACCACAAATATATAAATACATATATTGGTTTTAGCTGGCTCGTCTATATGAGGAAGTAACTATGTCCTTGCCATGTTCCTTGCAACGTTCCTTGCTTCTTTTAAACCGTTGGTGTTAACTTGTTATATTTTTAATGTATTCTCGGAAGCAGATGCAAACTTTTCTGTTAATTGTTGCAGTTCCCAGGCAAGAGTAAGCTTTTGCAAATTATCTGAATATGTTTTTTAAGGCTGATAAACTGAAGCTGATATGTCAGGCATAACATATAAAATACGTACTCTTATATACATTGGGATAGACATTTCATTATTCTCTTAGAGAGGAAGTAAACTCTGCCAATCTGATGCTTCTTTTCATTTAGTCCATTATAATAAGTAATTATCAAACTATATCCACTGTAATCCAGCCCAAATCACATATTACTTACTGTTTAAAGAAACTTTAAAAAACTTGTTTCCAGGGGTTAGGCAGCGGCATCTTAAGTATTGTTTTCTGAGTCCACAGTGGAGTGTATTTCTGCCCTTACATTGAGCACTTCCTGTACTGTTAACCAAGCCTCCTTCTCAATCCAACATTTCTATGGAAACCCTGCTTCCCTGTTCATAGCTGTTTTGTTTTAAAGCGGGAGTCCGCCGGGACTCCGCGTTTTTTCTTTTTTTTTTAGAAGCCAGCAGCTACAAATACTGCAGCTGCTGACTTTTAAAATAGTGACACTTACCTGTCCAGCGCGCCCGCGATGTCGGCACCCGAAGCCGATCTGTAGATCGTCTCTCGGTTGCTGCCGCTGCCATCTTGGGTATGGGAATCAGGAAATGGAGCCTTTCGGCTTCATTTCCCGGTTCCCTACTGCGCATGCGCGAGCCGCGCTGCGCAATAAGGGCGGTCCCCGCTGCCTCTGGGATCTGTGTGTTTTCCCAGCAGGCAGCGGGGCACTTGCGGAAAGGGGTGGGCACTTGCGGAAAGGGGCGTAATCTACGCCCCTTTCCGCAGAGAGCTATCCCGGAAGTGGGTGCAGATACCTGTACTGTACAGGTATCTGCACCCCCCTCCCCCCTGAAAGGTGCCAATTGTGGCGCCGGAGGGGGGGAGGGTTCCGATGAGCGGAAGGTCCACTTTAGGGTGGACCTCCGCTTTAATTCATAGTATTTACTTGTGCTGATTATCTAGTGTTTGCCTGTGTGAGTCCTATCAGCTTCAGATGATAAGGGTGCAGTTATTTCTGTCCCATGCCCTGCTTTACACTGCATGTGAGGTCACATGGTCACATGGTGTGTAGGAGGAAGCTCTGAGTGATTATGAAGCCTCCTGGTATATCAGTGTGTGGAAGTCCTGATAACAGATAGATAAGCACATATAGAGTGTGCCGTAAATCAGGGGAGATCTGAGCATGCTCAGTGACGTCATTCTAAAGAACAAAAAGGATTACAACAATACCAAGCAAGTAAGGAGATATCTACAAGCAGTGTTCATTAGGGTTTTTTATGCTGATTTACATGGGATGAACTTGTGGGGGAGAGTTTACAACCACTTTAATCATATCCATTACAGTCCCCCCTTGAAGTATCTATTCAATCTGTCCCTCATACTGAAATTCCTACTCACCTGGCCCATTTGTTTTCAGCAACTCTTTTGGGCTGTATATAGAGGAGAGCAGCTACTAACTCACTACCCCCCTCGATACAGCTTAGAGAAGGGCAATCAGGTACTGTCTGTCCCTGTAATCCTTTGGTGTTGCATCTCAGAGGGAAGTGACTGTAACAGAGCGTAACACATAATCATCATCTAGTCTTACATAATTTTCATCATCATCGTCTGATATTTCTTGGTTAACAAACATAGGAGTAGATTGATCAACAGCTTTTTCTACACACTTTTTAAAGCAGGGAAGAACACAGCAGACCATAACAACTAGGGTCACTAGAATTATCAGAATGGCTATTGCGATCTGTGTTAAAATTCCCTGCCATATCCGCTTGATCCAGGTGAAGTACTGACCCCAGGGGTTGGAGACACCTGAATTCCTTTTTAGTTCCTTGGATAAACCTTCAAGTTTCTGGATGGCTAAGGTCACTTTACCATTTGGGCCTGTGTTGTCAGGGATATAAGTACTGCATGTACTTGTTCCAGGTATCATTTTGCACACACCCTCCTTTTCAGCTAGGACCATATCTAAGGCCATATGGTTTTTGGAAAGTCATGTGTGAAGCGGCTTCCAGCTGTTTGGCTAAACCTTGGAGTGCATCTCTGGTGTAATTAACAAACCTTTGTGGGTTGTAGTAGATGTAAATTATCCAGTAAACATTCTTGTTTACAGTGATGATGGGGATCAGGGATTCGAATCCTGCTGCTACTTGGTCTCTTGCTTTGAACTCATCTGGGACTCCTCTAGGGACCCGTATGGCATCTATCTATTCATGAGGGTCAAAGCTTCCTGCTGGGGCACTCCTATGTCTCCTGGTAGGTCGGGGTGTGTTGTTTGCATCTGGTTTTGGGTTCTCTGAGATAATATGTAGAGGCATTATGGACTTGGCCAGTGCACATTCTCCTGTCCACTGTCCGATAAATTTGCTTCTGATTTTCATCACTCCACAGATCCAGTACATATCTCCCAAAGACTGGACTTGATTTTGCACCAGATCTGCAGAGGCCTCACTATAACCCACAAGAGATTTCCCCACTCCCTGATACCGTCCATAGCATGTGTAATTGCCAGGATATATGGTGATCCCCTCTCCTAGCTTGGGGGTCTTGGTGACTATGGGATATTCCTTCTTCCAATGTTCACACAGGGAGTGGTTAGTGGTTGTGTTAGTAAACAGGCTAAGGAAATATGTCTCATGTTCGGGGGATATGTTTAGGGGTACCATTCCTAAATGAGGTCTAGCCCCCTCACACACATAACAATTGGTGTTGTGTTTCCCTGCACTGTACCTCATCCATTCGAGCCATAAGTTGATTTCTGAGAACCCGATTTCTGCAGCCATAGTATCCTCAATGGTAGGGTCTGCTATGGCTACCATGTATTTTAATGTCTGTATATGGGGCCTCAGGGTTATTGTACATATCTTTCAGTTAGAAAGGTTTTCTAAAACTGGGATACCCCCTCCCCCACCATAGGCCCAGAACATAGGTCCGGCTGTCTCCAGGGCTAGGATTCTCAATGGTCAGACTGAACTCCTTGGTGAAATACTGATCTGTGTGTTTGTTGATTGTCATTCTATCTATGAGTGACTTTCCATTTTTGTCCTTTCTATTTAAGGCATTCTCAGGCTTTTACTCCCAGTTTGTATCCCCAGTGTTCCATCCCACTGCTTCCCAGGAATCACAGTTGCTGCCCCAATAGGAATCAGTAATGCATACATACACAGTCATGGGTCTTACTATTTCATCCCAGGACCGAATCTTGTACGTAGTGCCTGGAATTATCTGTACATAAGAGGATATAAAAGTGGCAACATTTGTATTGGATGATTTATACCAGAATTGTGTTATACTATCTTTTTGTTTGATGGCTACCTCCTGTGCCTGAGCAATGATTACAATGAAAAGGATATACAAGATCATGATTTGGCCCCCTCGGCCTCTTCCTTGGGTACAGAGACTTTCTTGCAGTGGGAGGCATGTATCCACGTGTTCTTCCCGGCCACCTTGACTGATGTGCCAGTTGTTAGGAGAACCTGGAAAGGACAATCATATCTGGGTTCAAGAGTATGTTTTCTCACAAACTTCTTTATCAGGACCCAATTACCGGGGACCAGCTTGTGTGTTCCTGTGTCTAGCTCAGGATCTGGAATGGAAGAAAACACTTGCGAATGGATATGGGTTAATTCTCGAGATAAAGCAGTCACATAATCAGTCAATACATCAGATTGGAACTGTAATTGCTGTGGGAAGTAACAACCCAGTCTGGGGGCTGAACCAAACAATATCTCATAGGGTGACAAGCCATAGTTTCCACTTGGAGTGTATTTAACACTGAATAGGGCAATGGGTAGGCTATCTGGCCAACTCATTCCCGTTTCCTGAGACATTTTTAGCATTCTAGATTTTATTGTGCCAATCTTTTCACCTTCCCACTGCTCTGAGGATGGTATGGGGTGTGGAAAGCTATTGTGACCCATAAACCTGCCCATATTTCCTTGGTCACTGAGGCCGTGAAAGCCCCTGATCGCTCTCTGTGACCTCTGGGATGCTATATCGGCACACTATTTCCGTTAAAAGTCTTTTAGCTGTGGTTTTTGCTGTCATGTTGGTAACGGGATAGGCCTCGACAGATGGGAGGCACCGTGGGCCCACTGTACCACTGCAGAAACATTGATTGTGGCAGACACATCTCTTGTTTAATTCCATGATTCCATCAACTTCTGTGGCTCCTTTTTTGATCCACACTTCTTTTTCTTCTTTGTCAGCTGCCTCCTGTTGTTCCTTGAAATGAGCCCTGTTTACAGGAGGGTTTTTTAGAATCATGGTGGTTTGTACAGTCTCTTCAGGGGTATCTATCAGGTCATCCAGGATGGGTGCATTCACTCTGCAGCGTGTTTCGCAGCAGTATCTGCCAGGTGATTGCCCCATGCTTCTTGGGATACCAATTTGCTATGTGCCTTCACCTTTAGTATAGCCACTTGCATTGGGAGAAGTAAGGCATCTATTAAGTCCTTGATAGCTGCACTGTGTTTTACAGGTGTTCCTGCTGCTGTCAGGAACCCTCTGGTTTTCCAGATGATACCGAAATCGCAGACCACACCAAGGGCATATCTTGAGTGTATAAATTTTGGCTCTTTTTCCTTCTGCCAATTTACATGCCATGGTTAGGGCCTGGAGTTCTGCTTCATGGGCAGACATGGAAGAAGGTAATGCTGAAGCCTGAAGAACTGTATCTTTGGTGGTGACTGTGTATCCTGTGTGGTACCGTCTAGCGCTGTCTGCATACTTGGAACCATCCACAAAAACTGTCAAATCAGGATTCTCAAGGGCTGTTTCACTGACTGTCGGCAGGTGTGATGTTTCCATTTTCATCACTTCAAAGCAGTCATGAATGGTGAGGTGAGGGTCCTTCTCCAAAGAGGTTTCCCCCCTCGAGAAGAGGAAGCAGAGTGGATGGGTTAAGGGTATCACATCGGAGGATGGTGATGTTATCGGAGAGAAGCAAGGCACAATGGAGACTGAGGTGCCTCTGTGAGGACAGGTGTTTGGGCTGTACTTGGTTTAGTATGGCAGTTATGTCATGAGAGGCAAGGAGGATCTGAGTCTGTTGCCATGATACAAGTAGGGCCTGAGCCAAAACTCCTGTGGCATGTCCTTGTCTCTCTGAGACAAACAGTTTGAAAGTCTTTTCATAGTCTGGGAGGCCCAAAGCAGGGGCTGTTGAGAGGATTTCCTTCAGAACTTCAAAATTGTCCACAGCTTCTGGAGAAAGTGAGAAAGGATCAGAATTCAGGGCATCATAGAGAGGTTGTATCAAGAGGGAGGCTCCTGGGATCCAAGAACGGCAGTAGGAGATTAATCCTAGAAAGGCGTGAAGGGGCTTTTGACCTTGAGGCAAAGGGATGGCCTTGATTGCAGCAACTCCTTCTCTGGTGATGTGCATTTAGAGTTATTTTTGCAGGAGGGCCTCCTGAGTCTCCAGAGGATACCATGGCAGGGGCAGGTGACACAGGCTTGCCTGAATCCTAGCGGAGAAGGTTCATGTTATCTGGAGATGGGTGGGGGCGGTGGGCGAGGTGGGGTGTCATGTTTCTGATACTGAGCACTTTCATGTGTGTAGCAGACATGCAGTGTTGGTACTGGTGGACACAGATACGATGTATCAGAGGCCATCATGAGAGGAGCTACCTTTCTACTGTTCTGTGAGGATTCTGGACCTAATAACCACTAACAACGTCTCAAGATTCATTACTCTATACTCTGGGCGTGATAGGATCAGACCCTTTCGGATTGACTCTTTAAGACCTGAGATAAATGCGGCATGTTTGCGTACTTGTGTGCTAATACCCAAATCAGTAAACATTTGTGTGATTCTAGTGCATAGAATTATGCAACTTTAAATCACTTCCTTTTTTTTACTAACCCCAATTCATCTGGCATAACGCCCAGAATATATATAACTTCCCCATTATAATATTCTTAAAACTTGTATCTGGTTAAAAATCAACATTTTAAAATCCCCAATTATTGTTAATACAGCTTATACTCCATTAAAACCATTTGCATAAATATTTGATCAAAGATTATATGGCTCAGAGCAGTGGGAAACAGAGTCTTACTTTGGAAGTTTGCAGTCAGAGTGTCCAAGCTGAGGTGTCCTCCCCCACACCAACAGACACACGGTCATCGAATAAAAGAAGCAGCCGGCAACTCCATAACATCAAGCGTATTTATTTTCAAGCCTTCACAGTGAGTACAGTCAGCAGCAAACTAGTTTTGGCAATAAGCCTTTTTTGCATAAATATAGCACATTTGATACATTTGCTGTTATTAGGAAAGAACACCTTTTAACTTCAATAATGCAAGGATAGGCAACTACAACTAAAACAGTCCTTAAAGTCTGACCGAAATAATCAAGACACCCTATACATAAATAGAAATGCTACTTTGATTGTAATATGTTCTATCCCCGGAAACATGTGGGTGAGTTTCGGTGTGGGCGGTTCAGGGGCAGTGGCATAGGGCGTGTTGCCATAGGGGGAGGTGTCACTTGGAACAGAGGGGTGGTAGATGAAGGGCAGTATTTACTTCCTGGGAACCAGACGCCATTATAGGGCGGTGGCTGACTACTTAGCTTCCTCTTTTCTGTTTTTTTATACACATATACAATACAACCATTTCTGTTAATTTCCTGCTTTGTGCAGCCTTCCTCGTGAATAGCTTTTGCAACTTTGAACCAAGTGTCTGCTGCTCGTATCAGCCCGTGATCCAACAACAGACCCTTTTTTACGTTTTAAAATAGTACGACATTCATCTACTTGTAGCCTTCCGCCCAAATGCATATCAACCCCATACACTTTCACCAACTTCTTTCCCTTTTTGACAGCACCCTCTCCTTCCCGCTCTAATACCAAGTCACAAGCCAAACTGCCCTCTTTGGGCCTCAGTACCTTTTTCCCCATCGTTAGCTATTGAAGAGTTTATGTGTCCGGGCTCAGGGTTTGTATGGCGGTTTTATGAAGCTGTGCTGGACTGAAAGGGTCTGACAATATTCTGACTGCCACCTGTCCTCGTTCGACCACTTTCCAATATATAACGCTACCTTGCATTTCTGTCTTGACGACTGAGACATTTATGTGTCTGCTCAGGATTTTCAGACGGGTCACGAGGCTGTCTTGGACTCAAGGGGTCTGACAATCCCTCTATCCGTCACCTGGTACCGGTTCAGTCTCAAGTTAATGAGGACAAAAGGATAGAGAGAGAGAAAGGAACTTCGACAGTGTTTTGACTGCCACTCAGGATTCCCTGTGTGCGTGTTCCCAAAAGGTAGACCAGTCACAGGAGGTGACCGCAGGTGGGGTTGAGTAATATGTGACCACTTATTACTCTCAATAAGACATAACAGATAAAACAAATGAAAATGTAATAATGCACCACTTTAATATGAAATTCAACACTTCACTTTCCCAGCTAAAAGCTTTTACATGCCCCAGCTCAAAGCCCACATTTCTCACTCTGTCCTTTTCTACCTCTTCAAGCCCTTCTGGTTGTTGAGGTTGTAAGGGGCACCTTTTGGCTGCGTATCCTGTTATTCTAGCCTGAGCCTCTATGATTTCCAATGATTTGCCAACAAGTTCAACAAGACCCCAGCCTTCTTCATTTATGGCAAACAACAGTCCACAAACACACTTAGGACATGACATTACCACCAACAACAAGATGTGACTGTGACAGACCTAGCCGGGACAGAGGCTATTGGAGGGGACTGAATGCCAGCCTCTTGCGTTGCGATTATGGGCCCTGGCATTTGGAGGAACGGTGCTCTTTGTGAGCTGTATGCCTGGGGATCCCTGAGGTGTTACTTGAATTCAGGTCCATGCCGCCCCCCAAGCAGGCCCAGATAAAGAGCATCATGGGCCTGGTGCTTGGGACTTTGGTGGACTTTTTAGAACTTTATCAAGTTATCCATAAGTGATAGCACGGGCAAGTTACAGATACTATTAGAAGCCCAATGTCTCCCCTGCATAGCCAAGGAATGATAGCTGTCACCCCGAAAGTCACAAAATACACATCACTTCTGAGGCCATCAGTCACTTCTCAGGAGAAGTGACCATACCACTTCCTCATGGCTCCACCATCCCTTTCATTCTGGTCAGCTCAAATCCTCTGAGCCCTCTCCCAGCGCTGCATCAGCAGTTGGCAGGAATGTCATGGTTCACTGCCTTTTCTCACCTTGAGCCTCCTCTTCCCTAGTAATAAAGCTGTGGCCACCTCTTAGGATGGACTGAGCTTCTCATGGGGCTCCCTACAGACCCCGGTTGGTGGTGCGTGCGAAATACAGGGCCAGTCAGAGGAGATCCCTCCCCATATGCCCATTGCTTTCCATGCATGGCCTGTTATTTTTGAGAGGCTCGGCCTATTTTAAAGGTAGGGACCTTGAGCTGCAGCTCCAATAGCCCCTATGTTAATCTGGCCCTGCCCCCAAGACACACAGACTCTGGATATGTATATGCCATATTAGCAATAGACTGAATCACACTGTTGGGACACAAACTGTTAGATGCTAATGTCATCAACTCCAGCCACCTGTCTGTTGTGTAAATGAGTCTAGTCTGGCTTGTAAGAATATTCCACACAATGTTGTTGTGCTAATTAACCCTGTGTTGATGTTTATGGTAATATGGTAATGTGTATTGAATAGTCAGTCAGTGAGCTAGGAGATGTACCCTGAAAAGTCTTATCTCTCAGTCAACTAGTCTGGGTCAATGATTAGATAATTAGCTCATACTAATTTGGTTAGGTTTTAGTGATCTTGCTGTATACATTTGTGGGAGATCTCAAATAAAAGGTTATTCCTGATGTACTCCAAGACTGGTGCTGTCTAGTTTTTGGGGGTTCCAATAGCCAGATCCATTGGACTCGTGTTCCAGGACTTAGGAAGTGGTATACTGACGGGAACACTCAAGCGGAGTGTAGGGACGTTCCGTCACAGTGACCAACAATTGTCAACAAGCAACAAGATGTGTGACAACCATAGAGAAATACAGGAATGTACAAATCTCATGGGATCCCTACGCCACTGCTGGGCATATTTCGAACGCCCCCTCCTAGTTTTCCCATGTTTCACCGGACCTGTGCTTTATCGCACAATATATTTCCCAAGAGAAGTTTAAATTACGTCAACTAATTTCATCCGTGACTATATAATCAATCCCTCATTCCCAACAGCCACCACAAAACACAAGATCAATCAAGAAAACAAACAATTCAGAACACAACAGGTGGCAGATATAATTGGTACAGGTTTAATAGGCTATGGGCAAGATATATACCTGTCTCTTTGCTGACCGTGGAGAGCCGATATAGACAGAGATTAGCCAATCACTGGCATAGGATAAACAGTAGACTAGATATGAGCTATAAAAAAGTGTCTTACCATTTTCAGAGGTGATCAGTCTCCTTCCCGTGTTGGTTTGTCCTGGCCTCTTCTCGATCGGCTCCCTCGGTACAGAACCAAAATAGCCTCACGCTGGGCACCAGAATGTTTTGGAACAGAACCAGAACCAAGGTCCAGTATTATTATATCTACCCCTGATCAAATTGTATATAAAGTGTACACTTGCTGAAGTAATACGCTAACACTCAGTTAAGAGTAAAATACTTTCTGCCTTTATTTCCTCTTTTTTCCAGACGTTTTATTCAATTTCGTTAAAGATTAAGATACGTCAATAAGACTAGCGTATGGGAAACCACAAAATAACCACAAATATATAAATACATATATTGGCTTTAGCTGGCTCATCTATATGAGGATGTAGCTATGTCCTTGCAATGTTCCTTGCTTCTTTTAAACTGTTGGTGTTATCTTGTTATATTTTGAATGTATTCTCGGAAGCAGGCGCAACCTTTTCTGTTAACTGTTGCAGTTCCCAGGCAAGAGTGCGCTTTTGCAAAATATCTGAATATGAAGCTGATATGTCAGGCATAACATATAAAGCATGTGCTCTTATATACATTGGGATAGACATTTCATTATTCTCTTAATCACATCCATTACAATTCCACAATAATCCTGAATAGGGATGAGCCGAACACCCCCCTGTTCGGTTCGCACCAGAACCTGCGAACAGACCTAAACTTCGTGTGAACTTTAGAACCCTATTAAAGTCTATGGGACTCGAACGTTCACAATATAAAGTGCTCATTTTAAAGGGTAATATGCAGGTTACTGTTCTAAAAAGTGTTTGGGGACCTGGGTCCTGCCCCAGGGGAATTGGATCAATGCAAAAAAAAGTTTTAAAAACTGCCGTTTTTTCAGGAGCAGTGGTTTTAATAATGATTAAAGTGAAACAATAAAAGTGTAATATTCCTTTAAATTTCGTAGCTGGGGGGTATCTATAGTATGCCTGTGAAGGGGCGCATGTTTCTGGTGCTTAGAACTGTCCCTGCACAAAGTGTCATTTGTGCAGGAAAAAAAGTCTTTTAAAATCACTTGCGGCTAAATTGTCGGGTCTCCGTAATACAGAGAACACTCAATGAGTGTTCTCTGTATTAGCCGACAATTCATTCATTCATTGATTAAAAAAAATAAAATAAAAAAAAATAAAAAAAAAGCGTGGGGGTTCCCCTAAATTCAATTACCAGGCCCTTCAGGTCTGACATGGATATTAAGGGGAACCCCGTGTCAAATTAAAAAAAAATTGACGTGGGGGTCCCCCCAAATATCCATACCAGACCCTTCAGGTCTGATATGGATATTAAGGGGAACCCCGCATCAAATTTAAAAAAAAATTGACGTGGGGGTCCCCCTAAAAATCGGAGACAATGCAGAGAGCCCAGCGCTGACGTTTCTTATATTAGGAGGGCGGGGCCACCCGTCACCTGACCCCACACACCAGACATCCCAAGAATATTGCTGAACTGAAACAGTTCTGTAAAGAGGAATGGTCAAGAATTACTCCTGACCATTGTGCACTTCTGATCTGATACTACAGGAAGTGTTTGGTTGAAGTTATTGCTGCCAAAGGAGGTTCAACCAGTTATTAAATCCTAGGGTTCACATACTTTTTCCACCTGCATTGTGAATGTTTACATGGTGTGTTCAATAAAACATGGTAACATTTAATTCTTTGTGTGTTATTAGTTAGCAGACTGTGATTGTCTATTGTTGTGACTTAGATGAAGATCAGATCATATTTTATGACCAATTTTTGCAGAAACCCATATCATTCCAAAAGGGTTCACATACTTTTTTCTGCAACTGTAGTATTCATCAGAAAGACTGTAGTATACTGTGGTCTCCCATTGGACCCTGACACAGTCCCCACTTGTGCCACAATCATGGGCGAAGGAGATGGCAGCCCCCCCGGCACCTCCAATGGGATCTAGCTGTCCCGGGGGGAGGGGGACATCCCCCCATGGAAGTAACATTGAGAAAGAGGAACAATGTAAACTTGACCCAAGCTGAATAATAGACCATTTATCAATTGCACTATGTGTGTTGGAAAATTGTGAAAAAGGTTGTTACAAAATCAGATCGGGTGATCCAATGGGCGTCAGAATCAGCACTTGTGAATAATGCAGTATAAACTCTAGGCCCTTGTACACACAGTCAGAGATTCCGTCGGAATGTGTCCGATGGGAGCGGTTTGTCGGATATTCTGACTGTGTGTGGTATACATGGGACTGTTTCCGTCAGAATATCCGTCGGACCAAATTTTCCAACTTGCTGGAAATATTTTCTGACAAACTGCTCCGATCGGACATACTCCGATCATGTGTAGAGAATTCCAATCGGACAAAGTGCCACGCATGCTCAGATCAAATTCCTACATCAAAGCTATTGGCTACTAGCCTGAACGTAGTCATATCGTAACGAAATTACGTCATCACGTTCTGAAAGATCGGATTTTCCGACAACTTTGTCCGACCGTGTGTATACAACAGTTTCGGACAAGATCCGTCGGACAAAATCCGACGGACAAAATCTGACGGATTTGGTTTTCGGAATCTCCGACCATGTGTACAAGGGCTAAGTGTGTCGGTAACTGTGCCCATGTGAAAAGAACGTAGATACGCCTCATGTGGCGTCAATGTCCAAGCACTCCAGTTGTCCGTTGCAAGCCAGGGGAGATCATACACATGTATGTCTGCAGCCAAAAGGCGCCAGACAGATATTCAGTGCATCTGTTAGCTAGCGGTCACATTAGGTGACCCATCCTTGGTGCCTCCACTGCTCTTAACAGAGAGGCGATATGGCCGCGTCCTTAAGAAAAAGTCCTGTCTATCAACCGCGAAAGGTCATATGAGGTAAAACAAAACAGAACCAGAGAACAAACAAGAAGAAGCACAGATCAAGAAGGAGACGCGAGAAGACAAGATAGTGAGGATGAAAAAAGGAGTAAAGAGAAACAAGTGAAGAAGAGAAGTGGCGAGAAATAAATCTTCAGTGACGGTGTAATACCCGCTTCCCTACACAGCACTGGAGAAAGTGGAGGTGGCAGGTACCAGGGATATGTATTTAATCCAGGGTTGCCAGATGGCATCATGTTTTGGCAACTGTATCCAAAAGGATGCTAGTTGTCTTTTCCTGGGTGAATATCCATTAAATTTTTCTTTTAACCAAGGTGAGAGAAATTGAAGGCTGCTTCCAGGCTCAAGCAATGGTCAGTTTAGTTCCAAGTAGAATGAACATAATGAGGCGTTGGGTCGGTTTCGTTGTTCCTGGGTGATGGAAGTTAAGAAGAGCTATTTGAGGAGTCTGAAGGATGGGTCTGTCTGTTAGTTTCCTATTGATTTGGAAAACTTTATTTCAGAGTCCTCTGATCTTGGAACAACCCCACCAGGTGTGTAGCATCGACCCCATGTGTCCAAATTACAGAAGCACAGTGGAGATGCGTTTGGGCAAATTTTAGCAATTCTTAGTGGAACGAGATACCACCTCATTAGTACTTTCAGATTAACCTCAATCAGTGTTATGTTCAATAAGCCCTTGTAGGTAGAGGTTGATGCTTTGTGCCATTCCCCCAGACTCCAGCTCTGTCCCAGGTCTTTTTCCCATTCCCTCATGTAGAGAGTTTTGGAATCAGCTGAGGCAAGTGATCGTTATATCACCGTTATCCCTCCCTGCTGCTCCCTAGCCTGACCACACCACACTTCATATGCCATAACTGTCAGAAGGTTGGGCGTAGAGCACCCCAGAGAGCGGACAAAATGAGAGATCTGGTTGAGTCTGAACCTCTCCGTTCTGGGCATTTCCAACCTGCTAGCGCAATGAGCCGGGTGTTAGAGGCCCCACAGAGCTGACAAAGTGTCCAATTCTATAGACTCCCCTATCCAGGCACCATTGAAACCCCTTAACCACTTCCCGACTGGCACACGCCAATGTACATTGGCAGAATGGCATGGGCAGACATATTGGTGTACAGGTACGTCCATTTCTATATGCCGCCCTGCCATCGCGTGCGCACTGCCGGCGTGAGTCCGGTCGCGGGTCCTGCAGACTTGATCGCCGCGGAGATACCCGCGATTGTCTCACGGGGAGGCTGAATGGGGAGATGCCGTTGTAAACAGCATCTTACCATTCTGCCTAGCAACAAGTGACACTTATCTCTGCTCCATGTGATTGGAGCAGAGATCAGTGTTTACTAACACAAAGCCCAGCTCCCCACAGTTAGTAACACGCCCCTAGGAACACTTAACCCTACACTGCCACCCCCTGGTTAACCCCTTCACTGCCAGTGTCATTTACACAGGAATCAGTGCATTTGTATAGCACTGATTGCTGTATAAATGACAATGGTCCCGAAAATGTGTCAAAAATGTCCGATGTGTCCGCCATAATGTCGCAGTCGCAATAAAAATCACTGGTCGCCGCCATTACTAGTAAAAAAAATATTAATAAAAATGCCATAAAACTATGCCCTATTTTGTAAACGCTATAACTTTTGCGCAAACCAATCAATAATCGCTTATTGCAATTTTTTTTACCAAAAATATGTAGAAGAATATGTATCGGCCTAAACTGAGGGAAAAAATTTTTTTTTAATATTTTTAGGGGATATTTATTAGAACAAAAAGTAAAAAATAATGTGTTTTTTTCAAAATTGTCGCTCTATTTTTGTTTATAGCGCAAAAAATAAAAACCGCAGAGGTGATCAAATACCACCAAAAGAAAGCTCTATTTGTGGGAAAAAAAGGACGTCCATTTTGTTTGGGAGCCACATCACACGACTGCGCAATTGTCAGTTAAAGTGGCGCAGTGCCGAATCGCAAAAAGTGGTCTGGTCTTAAGCCAACAAAATGGTCCGGTCTGAAAGTGGTTAATGTCCATACCTGGGGAAAGAAGGGCTTTCGTAAGATATGAGAAAGCGTGTGCCAGTGTGATATCAAAAGAGAGAGTCCCAAAGACTTATGGAGTGGGACAGTGTTGGGGCTAGGGATGAGCTTTATGTTTGAGTCGAACATGAGGTTGACTCGAAAATTAACTGTTCGCCAGTTCACCAAACAGTGAACAGTTTTGAGTGTTTGCGGCAAATTCGAAAGCCGCGGAACACCCTTTAAAAGTCTATTGGAAAAAAGTGATAATTTTAAAGGCTTATATGCATGGTATTGTCATAAAAAGTGTTTGGGGACCTGGGTCCTTCACCTCTGACGCATGGGGAAAGCCATATAGAAGTCCCGTGCATCAGAGGGGGGCCCCACCTTCTGTTATATAACAAGTGTCAAAAAAACAGAAGCGTCACGCGGCGGAAGACTCCCACAGAGGCGGATCGTGCGGACGGAGTAGAGAAGAAGCCGGAGCAAGTCGCAGAGTGAGAAGAGTGGAGGAAGAAGAATATGAAGAAGAAGATGGAGGAAGAAGAACACCAGAGGAAGACCAGAAGAAAGAAGATGAAAGAAGAAGCGGAAAGAAGAAGAAATTAATAAAGGACTTATCAAAAACCGTCTCTTGTGTTTTTAACCCTTTTGACCCTTTTTTATGAAATAGTAGGGGTACATTTGTACCCCATTAACAATTCACATGGGGGGTCGGGATCTGGGGGTCCCCTTGTTAATGGGAGCTTTCAGATTCCGTTAAGCCCCCCACCCACAGACCCCCACAACCACCAGGCAAGGGTTGTGGGGATGAGGCCCTTCTCCCCATCATGATGGGGACAAGGTGGTTTGGGGTGGGCCGCTACCCCAAAGCACCCTCCCAAGTCCCAGGTCCCCAAACACTTTTTATGATAATACCATGCATATAAGCCTTTAAAATTAGCACTTTTGATTATTCATGTTCGTGTCCCATAGACTTTAACAGTTTTCACGTGTTCGAACAAATTTTTTGCCTGTTTGCATGTTCTGGAAGCAAACTGAACAGGGGGGTTTTCGGCTCATCCCTAGTTGGGGCCATTATGGCTGGTCTAGTTTTGGCAGAGCACCATAGGAGGAAATCTAGAGTGTATTGGGGAACTGACTGCCGCTCCATATGTACCCAGTCTGGGTATGCTATTTTAGAGTAGATGACAGAGAGTTGTGACAATTGAGCTGCGTGATGGTACCAGAGAAGGTTTGGCAATCCAATACCTCCTTGATCCCTGGTGCGATAGAGGGTCCCCTTAGCCACCCTGTGTCGTTTTGCTCCCCAAATAAAACGGACTATCATAGACTGGAATGTTATAAAATTGTCCTTAGGAATAGGGATGGGCAGTGACCTAAATAAGTATAAAATGTATGGCAAAATGGTCATTTTAATAGAGTCGAATGCTTTCAGCAGATCTAATGAGAGCAGGAAACCCGTTTGAAGAGTACCCCCATTCCATACTGACTGAAGAAGAGAGACAATGTCCATTGCCGTCCTGATCTGGTCAGAGCCCTGTATCCCATGTATGAAACCGACCTGGTCCTTATGTATGTAAAGAACTGATAAAATTAGAAATTCTGTCTGCTAAAATTTTTGTCAAAATTTTAAGGTCATTACTGATTAATGATATAGGGCGTAGTTTGTAGGACAGCTAGTGTCCTTGCCAAGTTTGGGAATACCTGTGATGAAGGTGGAGTTTAAGGCCTTATCAAGTGGAGTTCCTGCTCGTAGTTGGTTGTAGAATCTAGCAAGATAAGGAGTCAAGGTGGTGGAAAAATGTTTGTAGTATGGAATGGAGAAGCCATCAGGGCCAGGGGCTGAGTTATTTCGGAGGTTCTTAATGACTTGAGTTACTTCCTCAGCTAAGATCGGAGATTTCAATTCAGCCCTGTGTTGGTCTGTGATCTTCTGACTTGTATGTTTAGTGAATTGAGAAATTAATCCCGAATGGTAGGGGAAGAGACCTTTCCTTCACTACTATATAGGGAGCTATAAAAGGTGTGGAAAACTTCCAGGATCTTTTGAGGGTTTTGTGAGAGGGTACCATCACAAAGTTTAATTTTGGGTAAGGTGTGATATTTGATTTTAGGGGCCAGCCTATTGGCTAGGAGGGTACCCGTCTTATCTTTCTGGTGATAAAACCGACCTCCCTCCCAGCGTAAACTTTTTTTTAGCTATGGTGGTGAGGGCGAGATTCAGGGTGGTACGTGCCGTATCAAGTCTTTTTGCCGAGGCCGGACAGGGGTAGCGTTTGTGCAGTTTACTTAATAGCTGAAATTCCTTTTCTGCTTTGCGATTTTAGGGGTCAGCCTATTGGCTAGGAGGGTATTTGAATAATTTTACCCCTAATAAAGACCTTGTGTGCTGCCCATAGTGTGTTGGGGGAGACATTGTTGACATAATTTAGTAAAAAGTATTCCTGCAGTCCCTTTTCAATTTCAAGAGCATGTGTGGGATTACTAAGAATCAAGGCATTAAGTCTCCAACAATACCCTTTACGGTGTCCCGATGGTCTGTTCATGGTGAGGATGAGCATGGAGTGGTCCGACCAGGTAGAGTCATTTATGACAGACTTATTCACCAGTGGGATATGGGAGGACAGCAGAAAAAAAAGATTGATGCTTGCATAGGTATTGTGGGGGTTAGAAGAGTGTATGTAGTCTCCTGCATGTGGATTCATCTCTCTCCACACATCCACCATTCCCTGGTGAAAAATCTGTCTCGCTATATTGAGACTCTGCCTGGTGAGACGGATACGGCTCCTGCCTGGTGGGTAGGATTTGTCCAGTCCTGCATCAAAGGCAGTGTTAGAAGTCTCCTCCATACACAATCAGGCCCTCTGTACGGTGTGAAAGAGGGTCTTGAAAAATTTGGAGCATAATAGGAAAAAAATGAATAGAGCTGGTGGACGGAGAGTGTGATGAGTCTGAGGCATTATGGGTGGAACTGCATACAGATGCGCGTAGTTCAAAGTTAATCATTGGAGTTTGTTATAGACCACCCAATGTTAATGAGGAGGTGGAGACTCAGCTCCTTGCACAGATAGAAAGGGCTGCAAGGGCTGGGACAGTGATAATAATGGGGGATTTTAACTACCCAGAAATTGACTGGGGTAATGGCACTGCTGGGACAGTTAAAGGGCAAAAATGTGTAAACCTATTACAGGACAATTTTATGGTACAGTTTATTGAGGCCCCAACTAGGAATGATGCTCTGTTGGACCTGGTAATCTCAAACCATGCACAACTTATTACTAATGTTCAGATAAAGGAACATCTGGGTAGCAGTGACCATAACATGATTTCATTTGATGTTAGCTGTAAGCAAAAATCACATAGACTCCCTGCAGAGGTGGTTATGGCCAGCTCAGTGGATTGCTTTAAGAAAGGCCTGGATTATTTCCTAAGTGTACGTAATATAACTGGGTACTAAAATGTATAGGTAAAGTTGATCAGGGGAAAATCCGATTGCCTCTCGGGGGATCAGGAAGGAATTTTTTCCCCTGCTTTAGCAAATTGGATCATGCTCTGCTGGGGTTTTTTGCCTTCCTCTGGATCAACTGTGGGTATAGAATTGGGTATATGGGCTGGTATGATATTTATTATATATATATTTTTTTTTTGGTTGAACTGGATGGACTTGTGTCTTTTTTCAACCTGACTAACTATGTAACTATGTAGCTGAATATAAATGGGACCTTTCACAAGCAAGAACCTGCCCTCTGGATCCTTAAACTCTGATAGAAGAGAAAACTGGGTGTTGTGGGAAAAAATATGCCCATTCCTTTAGATTTGTTGTCAGAATATGCCCGGTAAAATTTGGGAAATTTAGCATGTAAGGTGGGAGAATATGATTTGGGAAAATGCTTCTCCTGGAGGAACAATATGTCTATTTTATGGTCATGGTAGGGCTAGAAATGTTTTCGGCATTTAATGGGAGAATTTAGCCCCTGAGCATTATGTGAAGCAATGCACAGGGAGGGGCGGGGTGTGGTGTGGTCAGCCATGGAGCAGTACAGAGGTCATTGCTAGTGATTCACAATCACCTACCTTCAACTCAACGGGATGCCCAGGGGTTCATATGGACAGCATTGTCAACACATCACTAAAAGAATAAAATGATTAGTAAAAGTGAATAGAAAAGAGAGAAAAAAGATAAGCATAGGGAGATAATTCCCAGATACGGAATATAACCAGTCAGTCCTGGGGAAATTTTTTTTTTAATTTTCAGTGTCCCCCAACCAGTGGAGAAGGTCCTCAACTAGGAGGGCAAAGAAAAATCTGCGACTCCAAGTACAGGAGGAGGTGCAATGGTACCGCTCCACTCATGGCACTCCTAAAGTTAAATTTGTGAATGTAAGTTAAACAGAGAACAGCCCTTTAGTAACCTTTAGTAACTAGAACATACAATCAGTCAATGAGGGTTGAGGGTATTTTACAATCCGGTAATCCATGGGTGGGGATTAAAGAAGCAGGAGGTCAGTAGATTCCAGCAGTGGAGTAGGGGGGGGGGGGGTGGCCCCTGAGGTCAATTGATGTGTGAGTCCAAGTGGGCATTATTGCAAAAAGGGCCAAGTAGACACAGTCCCTGTGAAGGGAATGTAAAAAAGAGAAGGTACAAACCACTAGATCAGGGAGGTAGCCCTTCTTTGGCCTTCTTGCTTATAGGCTTCAGTCATAGGGACGTGAGTGGGCTAGATGGGGGTGTGCGCTTGGAAAGACTTGAGGATGAGGTTTGCATTGGATGGGTGGAGGGTGGATCTGTGGAAATAAGGCCCAGTTTCTGTAGCAAATGTTCACCTTCCTGGAACAAGAAAAATCGGAATTGCATGTCTAGCCTTTGACATAGTGTTCTGTTATTACGGAGCGCATGTCTTGTCTAGGCTTTACATTCATGTAGTAAGGGTTCGGCTTCTATTTCATATGAATACTTTTTCTCCAATTTTTTTACACTTTGAAAAACGAATTTATTACAATGTAATTATCCATGTTTTGGATTAGGATATGAGGAAATAAGTGTTCATAAGTGCACATTATGATCTTGTGCTTTTTTAATCAGTTTATATGTTTAAGGAAAATATGTGTTTTAATGCACTGAGTTTTTCTTTTTATTTAACTCAATAATGATGTTCTTTTTTGGGACAAGAACTTATTAAATACGTTGAGTTGGTTCATGGAGTCGCGGTTAACCAGTCTCCATGATTTATATATTCAGCTATATACAGCAAGGTTAGGTCTTTATGCTGACATTCACAATATTTGTACATGCAATGAGACACGGGTTTACTTTCTTTTGTCTTTAACCACTTGTACTAACAGTTGTTTACTTGTTTATGTCTCTTTCCCATATATATAATTGTGGCGTGTCTTGGTTGGATTCACTAATCTATGAATCTATGAATATATTCCATTATTGTGCTTCATTATTGACATAGCCATAAATGTACGTTTATTGTCACATACATTGTATTAACTATATTATCTATATACATGAGTGGTGTTTGGTATAAAATGAAAATTATTCACATGATCAACAATCGCATATATTCAATGCATGCACATGTTTATTTTAGTTGGTTTTGCTTAATTAGAATTTTACTTGTAGTCAGAGTCTTCATTCGGAAATACGATGACCCTAACTACCAAGGCCTGAGGTGTGCCTTGGCCTGGCTGGACAGTATGCCTAAAAGAGGGCATACCCTGAATGAAGATATATGAAATGTAAATGAAATGATGAAAGTATGGGGGAACGGGTGGGTGGGAACCCAGAAATGAGCCGACGAAGGCTCTGATGGAGGAGGAGGGATTTAAAGCCCTCAGACTCCTCCTACAAATTCAGGCTAGCCTGCGGCCAGCCTTCCAACTTGTAGTCAGAGTCTTCATTCGGAAATACGATGACCCTAACTACCAAGGCCTGAGGTGTGCCTTGGCCTGGCTGGACAGTATGCCTAAAAGAGGGCAAAAAGACACAAAGTAGGTGTGATGTGAAAGCTACAAAGAAGGCCCGCAACAACGTTTAGTCCGGAAAATGTGAATGCCCGGCTGACTACAGGAAAGGGGGGTTATGTATGTCGCTGCTAACATGGAGGATCTCCAGCGCCCCATGAACCTGATGTAAAGAAAGGACTCCCCACGGGACCTACAGAAATTGCCCAGGAACCAGATGAATAAACAGAAAATGGGTTAGGATTCCAGCCTGGTTTGGCAAGTAACCTGGAAGTGAGAACAAACTGTTTGTAGTGAGAGGATGGAGAAAGCACAGACCCAAGGAATTATGCAGAGAAGGCCAACTTACTTTATCCGACACCAAGGCTAAGGTACAGAAATACGACCACAAACCCCTAGCTTACCCATCTATTCCAATGAAGGGGAAGTTGTAAGCGGTTAGATAGAAACTGCCAAGAGCACTAACTGGGAACTGCCAAGGGAAAGAGACAGGAAGTCTGAAACACCACGAAAACCTGGCCGGTAACTGTTAGCCACGCCAAAGAGAACATCCCCGACTTCCCTCCCTTGACGGTTAGAGAGGGTGAGCCACAAAAATGGACAGATTGACAGGAGTTTGTAGGTCCTGAAAACTGGTCACCTGATAGATACTGCATGGAATCGGCAGATGAGGCCAAATTCCAGATGCAATACACAGCGAAAGCCATAAACATGAACCTATGAGACCATCCCGCCTTGTGAGGAGCCCACTGCAAAATCTGGATAAGGACCATTGGCCAGATTGATTACCCGAGACCAGACTGCCCCCAGTTCTACAAGCCACTGTGAGAAATTCCAACATCACCTGAAGGCGCACTGAGAAGAACAGGGGCCGCAGCTGAAACCTCATTGCAAGCCTAACGGGCTATGAACCCCACCATCCTGACTAACAAATAAGAGCGCATAGAGAAACCACATGAACTGGGTTGAAGAATTCTGCACGAAACATGGCCTGCACTGGTGGATGGAAGAGGTTGTAACAGAGTTGGGAATAACCACCTGAATACTGCCCCCCCCAGCTGAGGCCGGGAAAGGGGTACCCCGGCGATAAACTGAGCTAAGAGTTTGGAATGGTACCACCCCTAAAGATGGGGTGCTACCAAGCACTGAACCCCCATGCGACGGTGGAGGGATGAATGTGCACCGGCCTCCTGCGCAACCCACCCCAAGCCCTAAACAGAGAAAACACAACAAGCGAAAAGAGAACAGACAACCAACACACGAACAACAAAACCCCTACTTACCTGACAAGTATGAGGATGTAAGTGCAGAAATGACAAGACCAACAGCGCGTGAATGTGAACCTAATGCTGACACAACCCTAGTGTATGTAGTGAGCGAGCCCGAGCAACCTGCAGCGCCAAGACAGGTAATTAAAAACAAACCCTCCGGGCTGGTGTACCCACAGACCGCGGTGGGTAGACGTACAAGAGTGAAAAAATAAGCGTGCAACGAATGACGTACGGTATACGGGCGAGAAGATTGTGGGACGAAATTTATTAATAACGAAGCCTCAGCCCATATGGGTCCGTAGACGTGACAGACCCTGGATGTGAGCCCCAGCTAACATACACTACGAACGACAATAATGCTATGAACGGAAAAGCTATGACAGAACAACAGAGACAGATAGTAAACAACCCTCAGGGCTAGTGTACCCACAGACCGTCTTGGGTAGACGTACAAGTGTGATGAAATAAGCATGCAACGTATGACGTATGGTATGCGGGCGAGAAGATTGCGGAACGGCAATCAATTAAAACGAAACCTCAGCCAGTATGGTCCGTAGGCGTGACAGATCAGAATATGAGCCCTGGCTAACAGAAATGCTACGTACAAAACGCCATGACAGAAAGCAGACAGGTAGCAAACAACCCTCCGGCTTAGTGTATCCACAAACCGTGGTGGGTAGATGTACAAGTGCAAAGAAATGAGCGTGCATCATATGACATGTGTTATACGGGAGAGCAAAATTATGGGACGACAAACAAAATGGGACAAACCTTAGCCTGTATGGATCCGACAGAATGCTGGACAGAACACTATGACAGAAATGCTGGACAGAAACCCTACGACAGAAATGCTGGAAAGAACACTACGACGGAAATGCTGGACAGAAACGCTATGACGGAAAAGCTGGACAGAAACGCTATGACTGAAAAGCTGAACAGAAACACTATGACGGAAAAGCTGGACAGAACGCTATGCCGGAAAAAAGCTGGACTGAATGATATGACAGAAAAGCTGGACCGAACGAAAAGTTGGACCGAACGATATGACAGAAAAACTGGACCGAACGATCTGACAGAAATGCTGGACCGAAAGATCTGACAGAAATGCTGGACCAAACGATATGACGGAAACCCCTGGACAGAACATGATGACAGAAGAACGCAGAGACAGAAATCTGGGGCCGAACGCCGTTGTAACCCCCGTGACTGAAATGGGTGCCTGAACTTGTGGGGGGGGGGGGGGGTGCGAGAGTGCCGGGAGGTGAACAGGTGGGTGAGTGCCCCCCAATGAAAACCGGGAAGCGTGTGGGCATCCCCTCCATGGAGCATGGCGAGAGTTCCCGGGAGGTGAACTGACTGGCAAGCGGCAAGTGGTGGGTGTAGGGTGACGCTACGACAGAAAGCTGGACAGAAACGCAATGACAGAAAACGCTGTGACAGAAAAAGCTGGACAGAAAACGTTATGACAGAAAATGCTGGACAGAACGTTGTGACCGAAAATGCTGACAGAAATGTAGGACAGAAAACGCTGTGACAGAACATGCTGGACAGAAAACGCTTACGACCGAAACCTGGACAGAACGCAGGCTGCGATCGACACATAGTCCAAAGAAGCAAATTCACAAGAGACAGCAGCAACTCTGGCAGACCTGCCGTAGTAATGATTGCTGTGGGTGGTCTGATATCCTCTGTCACAGCAGCAGAGATGTCATTGACCATTCACCCCCAGAGCACCTTCGGCCCCCCCTCCTGGTGGAGCCAGAGGAGAGAAGCAGGAGGGGACAGAAAACTGACCCCCCACCAGGTGTGCGGCACAGATGTGGAGACAGATGCCGATCCCCCCTCCCCCCCCCCCAGAATCGGCGGGAGGCTGCCAGAGGCAAGCAGAGTACATGGGGAGAGAGGAGCTGTCGGGCGGCCAATCCCCCCCCCCACACTGGGAGAAACGGCGGGTGCTCTGCAAATGCGAGGGGAGAGGGGGAGCCGGCGGCGGCTGATCACCTCCCCCTCCCCCCACCAAGAGAATCGGCTGGTACTCCACACATGCGAGGGGAGAGGGGGAGCCGGCGGCAGCCGATTACCTCCCCCTCCCCCCCACCAAGAGGAAAGTCGCAGATTTAAAAATAACTGAAATTTGTAGGATAGAAAGACGGACCCCGCCGCCCCTCCCCCCCGCATGAGTGCCGGGAGAAGCAGGCGGCTGCACGCTGGCCAGGTATGGCTGTGGGGAGATTGTAAGGTAGAGGCTGGAAGGACAGACGCCCTCCCACTCCCCCCCGGCATGAGCGCCGGGAGAAACGGGCGAACCACACGCTGGCCAGAAAGAACTGCATATGGAGATGGAGGAAGGAATGATGGACGGCCCCCCGCTCCCCCGGCATGAACGCCGGGAGAAGCAGGCGGGCCACACGCTGGCCAGAAGTAACTGCATATGGAGGTGGAGGAAGGAATGATGGACGGCCCCCCGCTCCCCCGGCATGAGCGGCGAGAGAAGCGGGCAGGCCGCACGCTGTCCAGAAAAAACTGCATAGAAAGGTGGAGGATGGGATGATGGACGGCCCCCCGCTCCCCCGGCATGAGTGCCGGGAGAAGCGGGTGGGCCGCATGCTGGACAAAAGAAGCTGCATAAAAAGGTGGAGGATGGGATGATGGACGGCCCCCCGCTCCCCCGGGAATGAGCGGCGGGAGAAGCAGGCAGGCCGCACGCTGGCCAGAAAAAACTGCATAGAAAGGTGGAGGATGGGATGATGGACGGCCCCCCGCTCCCCCGGCATGAGCGGCGAGAGAAGCGGGCAGGCCGCACGCTGTCCAGAAAAAACTGCATAGAAAGGTGGAGGATGGGATGATGGACGGCCCCCCGTTCCCCCGGCATGAGTGCCGGGAGAAGCGGGTGGGCCGCATGCTGGACAAAAGAAGCTGCATAAAAAGGTGGAGGATGGGATGATGGACGGCCCCCCGCTCCCCCGGGAATGAGTGGCGGGAGAAGCAGGCAGGCCGCACGCTGGCCAGAAAAAACTGCATAGAAAGGTGGAGGATGGGATGATGGACGGCCCCCCGCTCCCCCGGCATGAGCGCCGGGAGAAGCGGGCGGGCCACACACTGGCCAGAAGGAGCTGAGTGGAGAGGTGGAGGATGGCCGGCCCCCAGCTCCCCCCCGGCATGAGCGCCAGGAGAAGCAGCCGACTGCCCCCCCCAGGAAGTTGTGCGGAACATGGCTGCAAGGGAGGACGGGCAGGGCGACTTCCATGAAGCAAGTAGAACCCCGGGGGTGACAGAGGGGATGAGTGAGTGGTCTGTCGATCATGCCTGGGAGAAGAACCGACACCAGGCTGCGGCCGACCGCCACTCTGAAAGGCGGCCGCAAGTGACGTGCATCAACCCAGAAATGAGCCGACGAAGGCTCTGATGGAGGAGGAGGGATTTAAAGCCCTCAGACTCCTCCTACAAATTCAGGCTAGCCTGCGGCCAGCCTTCCACCTTATCATTCTTACACATATATAACATCTCTTATATATTTCACATATTCAAATACATGTTTTCCCTCATATGCTGGAAATATATAATTAATATAAATAACATGGGGCGGTTACATGAATCCAGCATATATGTAGGGGTTTTTACATTGAGTTATACACCTATTTTACTTTTACAATTTTTAGCACAGATTTTGTTTTGATCTGTAAAGTATAGATAAAATGACACTAGTATACATTTTTGTATTAAGTTTTTTAATTAGTCTTATGGTTCACATACACATATACAAAAACATTTTTATTTTTGCACTTAGTTCAGAATTTTTTGAGCACTATATTCAATCACACAGATTTGTCTTGATCTTGATTGTGTCCACAGCATATGTGAATTTACTAATTGGACACAATGAATTACTCATCTGATCACATGATCAATGGACACTAGTATATATGTGAGATTTATTTTTGTCGTTGTTAGCTATGATTAAGCACTCTTTGATAGTGTGAAACGCATCAGTCTTCTGTCCGTTCTGCTGTGGCATGTATTTTTGATTTTTATTAAATAAAGGCGATCCAGGATTTTTCTCAATCTCATGGCTTGTTATGGTACTCGAACTTCAAACTGAAGGGAAACAGCCACAATATTTGATGTTTTTCTGCGTTAGTACCGTCAGTATAGGTTTAAGCGCCCGCCGTTTCTGGATCATGTATGGAGAAACATCTGCGTAAATTTGAACTGGGTGGCCCATAATTTGGATTTGCGGGGTTGAACGAGCTTAAACTTCTTCTTTGATATTATAGTAGTGCGGCTTAACCACAATATCCCGGGGTAGACCATCAGGTCGGGGAGGTCCTAGAGCTCTATGAGCCCAATCAAGCTCCACTTTGTGTGCTCTGACGTCAGGAATGAGGGATTTAATGAGGGAGTGTAC
The DNA here is from genome assembly GCF_037356315.1 of Lithobates pipiens. Classification (NCBI taxonomy): domain Eukaryota; kingdom Metazoa; phylum Chordata; class Amphibia; order Anura; family Ranidae; genus Lithobates; species Lithobates pipiens. The sequence continues at coordinate 117,337,883 of NW_027507789.1, read as the reverse complement.
TGCTCCTGGTATATCTGTAATGGTCTCAGGCAGGCCTCTGATCCTGTAATTAAGCCTTCTGGAGCTGTTTTCAAGGTCATTAATTTTAGCCATGGCAATTTCTAGTTGGTCATGTAAATCTTGGAGACGATCAGTATTTTGATTGACCCTGGTGATTGTGGAATCAATGGTTTTAATGCAAGAGCCCAGCATCTGGAGATAATGTGAGTAGTGATTCTGGCTGAAATCTGTGCTAACCCCCTATCTAACATTTCAGTAAATCTGGTAAACATGAGGGAGATATCCTGGTGCTGGGGGGTGTGAGGCTCCCTGGCCTGGTATGTCACAGTCTACCCAGGGGACATCAGCATCTCATCCAGAGTTTAGAAGGGACATGGTGGTGGCTGGAGATAAGGGTCCTCCAGTGGATGTGGTGGTTGGTTACTCCTGAAGAGTGTCCCCCCATGGAGAGGAGAGAGGCCCCTGAGGTGACTGCCTCGTGTAGCGGCCATTCTGCTGCCATCTTGGAAGCTGCTGTGGTCTGAGGCGTCTTGAAACTGTGCTTCCGGGCCTCTTCTTGCCGTCCCAACCAACATTAAAGTTTGCCCGCAGGCTTCCCCTGTGTTCTGGTGCCATTAGAACAGCTCCTGGGAGATGTTGCTCCGTGCAGGGAGTGTCAAGCGAGCGGAGCAGGAAAGAGCTCCGAGATCAAGCAGTCATCTCGGCCGACTCTGCACATGCGCCTCCATCCATTTTCTTATATAGTGTTTACTATTCATTGCAGTGGCCTCTTTAGGGGCATCTGGGCCATGTTTGAACTTTCCCTGACACTAATAGGATATTTGCATAACCACCCATGTGCCTCCAGACACTCACCCCGCCCAGACGGCTTTTTCATATGTGGTAAACACTTCTGTTTTTAAAGGACAATTCATGGGGCCCACGAGCAATAGAAGATCATGGGGCCCCCTTGGTCCCCACACTCAAGCCACACCTGCACAGGGAGACATGGGGGAGGGAGAGCACACAGAGGGACACTCTGTGGGGGGGGAGAAAGTACACAGGGGGACACTGGGGGGGGAGAACACACGGGGGATACTGGGGGGGAGCACATAGGGGGACACTGGGGTGGAGAGCACACAGGGGGACATTGGGGGAGAGCCCACGGGGGGACACGGGGGGAGAGCACACAGGGGAACACTGGAGGGGGGAAGCACACAGGGTGACACTGGGGAGGGAGAGCACAATGAGCGCACACACAGGGGGACTCTGGAGGGAGAACACACACACAGGGGGACACTGGAGGGAGAACACACACAGGGGGACACTGGGGAGGGAAAACACACACACACAGAGGGACACTGGAGAGAGAACGCACACACACAGGGGGACACTGGAGAGAGAACACACACAGGGTGACACTGGAGGGAGAACGCACACACAGGGGGGCACTGGAGGGAGAACGCACACATCCAGGGGGACACTGGGGAGAGAACACACACACACAGGGGGACACTGGAGGGAGAACGCACACATCCAGAGGGACACTGGGGAGAGAACACACACACACAGGGGGACAATGGAGGGAGAACGCACACACAAAGAGGGACACTGGAGGGAGAACACACACAGGGGGACACTGGAGGGAGAACGCACACACGGGGGACACTGGAGGGAGAGCGCACACACAGGGGGACACTGGAGGGAGAACGCACACACACGGGGGGACACTGGAGGGAGAACGCACACACACAGGGGGACACTGGAGGCAGAACACACACAGGGGGACACTGTAGGCAGAACACACACACAGGGGGACACTGGAGGGAGAAAACACACGCAGGGGGACACTGGAGGGAGAACACACAGGCAGGGGGACACTGGAGGGAGAACACACACGCAGGGGGACACTGGAGGGAGAACACACACGCAGGGGGACACTGGAGGGAGAACACACACGCAGGGGGACACTGGAGGGAGAGCACACACACACAGGGGGACACTGTAGAGAAAACCCACACACACACAAGGGGACACTGGAGGGAAAAGGCGCACACACATTGGGACACTGGAGGGAGAAGGCACACACAGGGGGACACTGGAGGGAGAAGGCACACACAGGGGGACACTGGAGGCAGAATGCACACACACAGGGGGACACTGGAGGGAGAACACACACACAGGGGGACACTGGGGAGAGAGAATGCACACACACAGGGGGACACTGGAGGGAGAACACACACAGGGGAACACTGGGGAGGGAGAACACACACACACACACAGAGGGACACTGGAGAGAGAACACACACAGGGGGACACTGGAGAGAGAACACACACAGGGGGACACTGGAGGGAGAATGCACACACAGGGGGGCACTGGAGGGAGAATGCACACATCCAGGGGGACACTGGGGAGAGAACACACACAGGGGGGCACTGGAGGGAGAATGCACACATCCAGGGGGACACTGGGGAGAGAACACACACAGGGGGACACTGGAGGGAGAACGCACACATCTAGGGGGACACTGGGGAGATAACACACACACACACACACACACAAGGGGACACTGGAGGGAGAAAACACACACACAGGGGGATACTAGAGGGAGAGCGCACACACACAGGGGGACACTGGAGGGAAAGCGTACACACAGAGGGACACTGGAGGGAGAGCGCACACACAGGGGGACACTGGAGGGAGAGCGCACACACAGGGGGACACTGGAGGGAGAACGCATACACACGGGGGACACTGGAGGGAGAACGCACACACACAGGGGGACACTGGAGGGAGAACACACACACAGGGGGACACTGGAGGGAGAATACACACACAGGGGGACACTGGAGGGAGAATACACACACAGGGGGACACTGGAGGGAGAACACACACGCAGGGGGACACTGGAGGGAGAGCCCACACATACACAGGGGGACACTGGAGAGAGAACACATACACATAGAGGGGCACTGGAGGGAAAACGCACACACACATTGGTACACTGGAGGGAGAACACACACACATTGGGACACTGGAGGGAGAATGCACACACACAGGGGGACACTGGAGGGAGAACACACATACACACAGGGGGACACTGGGGAGGGAGAATGCACACACACAGGGGGACACTGAGGAGGGAGAACACACACACACACAGGGGGACACTGGAGGGAGAATGCACACACAGGGAGACACTGTGGGGTGGGGGGGACCAGGGGAGTATCATGGGCCTTCCTGCAGTCATGTTTGGGCCTGGGGCCCATACATCTGTACTCCCTTCCCCCATGATGTTTTGGCCCCATACATCTGTACTCCCCCCCATAACTTGTGGTGGCCCTGGTGTCTCAGCTTCACTCACTGAGTCACCCTATGCTGATAATAATACTTCTAACGGCGCGCTGTTCCCCCCGGCCCCTCCACTCTTCTCGTCTGTCCCAGGGGATGTCAGCACAAACACCTGGGAAGGACAGGAGGGAAGGAGGGGTCGGCGGGGAGTAACGCACAGTTAGCAGTATTATAATTGGCATGTAATACAGCCGCTTCAAGTGGCCTCTCATGTGGCTTGGTCCAGGCCCCTAATGGCCTTGGGTGGCGTCCGAGTGCCCAACTGGTCAGTCCGCCCCTGGCCATCGCCCACACGTATGCTTTCAGGCCGGTTATGTGACACATATGGTCCTGCTCTTCTTCCCCTTTTCTTTCCCACTGGAATTTAGGTGGAGGACACAAATAAGAAAATAAGACAGATAACAATATCTGGTGTATCTGTATAGTCTCGGTGGAGAGACCTAGGAACACAAACTACAAATCAGGATGTGTACAGTAGACCAGCTTCTTGTCAAATAAAATCTATTCAAAACTAAAAGAAAAGTATATACATATACATACACATATACATCTACGTGTAATATGCATGCTATCTTGGGAGTATAACCCAAACAAAATTAGGATCCCTGTTTTCCAAAAAATGTATTGTCATATAGCATAGGTACACTCATGAAAGGTCATGGTTGACAAGACCACCACATAAATGGTGGACTTCAAGTATGAGCAAGTATAAGATAAATACGAATGTTGAAATGAATTGGAAAAATGAAATATACTTAGTAACGGAATTGATTCAGAAAGTAAGATTTTCCAGCCTGTGGTTCTACCATGTGTACAAATTGGCAAAGTGCCTCATTCAAGCAAATGAGATCTGTAAAAAGGTACATTGTTAACTTTCGTCTTCCTAGACAGCAAAATGTTAATGTGCTGCCGAAATGTCTGCCAGAAGATAAAGAACTTTATAATGTGGTCAATAGAGCTCAGAGTGAAAGCAGAACGATTGAGTGATGAGGTCAAAGCTAGTGAAATAATGTTTCTGTTGAAGAAGAAACACTATTTGTTCTCCTTTCTGTATTATTGATTTTGCAGCAAATTATCTTTTTTTGCTTTGGGAGCAGATATTGAGAATTTCAAAACAGAAAAATAACTTTGAAGCCGGCAAGTAACTAAAAACATTGTATCACTGCGTTTCCATTAGAAATAACTCGACTGGCAGTGGACCAGGTCAAACTTGCAAGTTCCTGCTTAAGGTTTGCCTTTTGAGGTGGGTTAATGGACTAGTGATGGCCCAAAGCCGATTTTCTGGATTTTTTTTTTCCTTTTTTTTCCGGTTAACTTGTTATTTTATTTTTGTAAGTCACTAATCTCAGAAATTCAACCCAATTCAGGCATTAAATAAGATTTTAAAAAAGCAAATCATTTCACAATGTGCTAATGTTGCATTGACAGAGATAAATACAACTTTAAAGGGGTTTTCCACTTTCAGCAAGAACATTCAACACTCTCTGCCACCTACAGCATTTTTCTAGTTTAATGGTAGATTTAATGAAACCATGGTAATTAAAAGATAAAAGTTCAACATTATACTTTGTACAGCTTTTTAATGCTATTCACCCACTACAAATATGCCTCATATAACGTTACTCGCTAATGGCTACATCTCACATAAATGGGCAATCAAAGAAGAAGTCAGCTACTTTACTTTTAGACCTTTTCTTCATGCATCCAATCAACGTGTATGGCCAGCTTTTCTGTTTGCCACCAAGCTTTGCCTTATGTCTGTTGTAATATTGGGGATGTTTAGCTGAAGTGGTAGGTGAGTTTTCCAAGTGAGTTCACATCAGTCTGTACTTTATTTAAGGGTATGTTTGCCCACTTAAAAGGCAAACATAAAGTAAAAAGTCCAACATAAATAGATTGCACATGCAGGGATTCTTCTCCAGCAAATGTACAAATAATGACAGCAACAAAAACGCCAAGTCAATCTACTACGCTTTGGCAGCACAATTGGTGCTAGTACACTGGCTTCTTCCTGGCTCACTTAGCCTCGGTTTTCATTACCTCATTTCACAGGCCTACTCCTAGCTTCAAAAGGATTCTCCAGCCCCCCCTGGATTCACTCACTCTCTCTGAGACCTCCAGACTTCTTTCAGCCTTCCTGGACCTGTTACCACCTCAGTTTTCTCGGCTGAGAAAACACTCTCTTTGTTTCCCAAGTCCAAGTAACTGTCACGGTTTTCTCAGTCCTTTGGCAAGAAATCCCCCCACACAAGGGATTAAGTCCCTGAAAGGCACTACCAGCTCTGCAGACAGGGGTTAGCCACTGCAACTCCAACTCTCATTCCTACTCCTCCTACAACTTCTCACTAGATCACCATTACAAAGGCTGTGTGCACTTGGGCACATGCCTTGCTGGTCTTCCACAAAATCTGGACACCGGGTTGGTGTCCAGTGCCTGTTTGTCAGGACTGGGCTCAGCCCTTCCTTCTCTGAGCTGGCTGCTCAGCTGTCAGCTAATTGCCAGCTCCTATCTCTCCACAGTTACTTAGCTGTTGATGATATTCTGCTCGTCAGTCCTGCCTACTTAAACCATCCAGTCCAGAGGTTCTCTGCCTTCGCCTTGGTCAACATCACAGAAACTATCTCCTACGATCCTGTTCAAGACATCCCTTCTGGATCCAGATCCTGCTTGCTGTTCCACTACATTAATCTCTGACTTCTGGCTTGGCTGACTATCTGTTCCAGTTACTGAACTTTGGCTATGTTTTGACTACATTTGTTCTTTTTACTTTCATTAAACAAGTGTGATTTAACTGCACTTCTGTCTCAGCCTGATTTCATGGTTTCTGATACTGCATTGGACAAATTTTGACTGTGCCCAGCTTATGTATTCTAAGTAGGTATTTTTAATAAAACAGGGGAAGACAGTGTGATAAGCGTATATCTCCACAGATCACACAATTTGCAGAGTATACCAAATGATACAGCTGTCATGGAGGGGACCAGCAACATTTCCCTGGCCTCACATATACAGCAGTAAGATAAAAGTATCATACTTCGATAATAAAATGTAGATAAAGATAGAAAGATAGATATGATAAGAAAAACAAAAAAATAAATACACTCATTACAAAAGAGAAGGGAGGTATAAAATCTCTCTGTAATACCTATTGTACAGAACGCTGGGGCTGGGTCCTGGGAGGGTGCTATATTTCCCCTCTGTTTGAACTGTGATCCCTTTAAAGTGGTTCTGCACCTAAAAAAATATATTAAAAGCCAGCAGCTACTAATATTGCAGCTGCTTACTTTTAATAAAATCACACTTACCTGTCCCAGGGTCCAGCGATGTCGGCGGCAGATGACGAGCGATCGTTTGTCTCACTGCTGCCCCCGCTGCCATCCTCTGTCAGGGAATCGGGAAGTGAAGCGTTGCGGCTTCACTGCCCGAATCCCTACTGCGCATGCGCGAGTCGCGCTGCGCATCTCTTCTGATCCCCGCTGTGTCCTGGGAATTGTGTGTTTCCCAGAACACAACGGGGGGGGGGGGCGCATCTGCAGGGGTCTGCGACGGTCTGTCCTGGAAGTGGGTGCAGATACCTGGATTATCCAGGTAACTGCACCCCCCTCCCTCCTGATAGGTGCCGATTGTGGCACCGGAGGGGGGGAGGATCAGATTAGCGGAACTTCCCCTTTAAGGTGGAGAACCGCTTTAAGGGAAAAATAGGGTTACCTAACTGGTCAGAGGAAGTGGCTTTAAAAAAGACAGGAAGTTGTAGGTATGGTGTGGAGTAGTATGGAGGAGACTGTGGATGGTGGATTTGTGTACAGCTGTGAGGGTTCATGTCAGTATACCCCTTGGAAACCTGTTGGCAGGGCAAGTTACTCTCTGCAAAAGTCTGGAACTATTTAACTGCTATGGCAGTTCTGAACTCTGAAAGTCGTGAGGCTGTCATCTTCTGTTGGGTTATTTTGCTGCCGTGAAGCTGTTTAAGTTAAAAAACATTACTTTGATTGCAAAGCCTGTGTTCTGAGATCCAGCTGATTCCCTGAACACTGAATGACAGGGTTCCTTATAACAAGTGGTACCCAAGCATAATGAAAGCCTAAGTCCAGGCTCCCTCCCCTGTGTGTTTAAAGCGGTAGTAAACCCACACTTTTTTTTTTAAACAAAAAAACCTGCAAGGCAAAGGCATAATGAGCTAGTATGCAGTGCATACTAGCTCATTATGAAATACTCACCGTAGAATTTGTCACCGGTATCTCACCAGATCCATGTCGAGGGAGCTGACATGTTGCCTTGGCGTATCTTTTGGGTATCACAGCTCTGGCGCTTTTAGTGGCCGAAGCCGCGATACGTCACTCCCGCTCGTGCGCGCAGGAGTCTTTTTCCTGGCAAGGTCTGGCAGTTCTGCTGGACCTTCAGCCAGGCCTTAACAGCGCATGTGCCGCATGATGTCAGCGACTGCATGAAAAGTAAATATCATCTAAACCATACAGGTTTAGGAGATGTTAATTTTACCTACAGGTAAGCCTTATTATAGGCTTACCTGTAGGTAAAAGTTAAAAAAAAAGACTATACAACCACTTTAAATTTATTACTATTATTATTATATATACTTACCTTTGCAAGATTTTGCAGCCTCTGACAGTCTCTTTGGCATCTAACACTTTTGGGCATTTCAGTTGCCCGCGCCCCCTCCACCCGCTCTGGCTCTATCCTCCGGCCCAAATTCACTGCTGTAGTGATGTAGGGGTCACAGACAGAACCATGCATGTGAAAGGGGACACAGGCCTCCAACATTCCTAAAAGTGACAAATGCTGAAGTGTCTGACGTAGTTTTTTAGCGCAGTGTCGGCCCATGCATTGTGGGCGCAGGGACATTGTCCCTCCTAACACCGCTGCCCCCTCCCTATCCATGTGCCCGGCCCCTTTCAAGACGCCAGACACATGAATTACAATTGCCGGGATAGGCTGGGGGTGTGCCTTTTGAAGCACCTGATTAGAGCCAGAGACTCTAATAGGCTTCAAAATAGGGTGGGCTTGGGGCGCTGAGAGTGCGCCCTGATCCCACCCAATTGTGTGACACTAGCAAATGAATATTCACTATTCTGCCACATTCTCCTCCCGGCCAATCAGGAAACCCCTATTGGCCAGGAAGTCTTATGACTCCTTGGCCAATCGTGTCTCAGGACACACTTCTTGGTTCCAATCGGCCAGAAGGATAATGCCTGTGTCCTCATGGGAGCAGCCCGGCGCTTACTTCTCCTGCAGGGGGTGGTGCTGGGATGTGTCTCCCACGGAAAGGTGTGTGTGTGCTGCAGGGTTATTGCTGTTGGCTGTGTCTCCCGGGGGGGGGGGGGGCAGTAGTGTTGGTTGTAGGGCTGGTGCTACCACTAGGCAAACTAGGCAGCCGCCTAGGGCGCACTGCTGCCAAGGGGCGCCTGGCCGCTGGTTTCCCTCCACTTCTGCATGCTCTGTAGTGTGCAGCATGTACCTAACTCAGTCCGACCAGTAGTGTAATTAGAGTCACAGTGCAGCACTGGAGCCAGCTCTAGAGGAAGCAGAGCCGATGCTTCCTCTATAGCGGCGCCTTCTGTCACATGGGCCGGGTAAAAGGGGTGGAGTGAGGGTTGAAACCAATGGGGGCAGCAAAATGAGGTTTCGCCTAGGGTGTCAAAAATCCTTGCACCAGCCCTGGTTGGTTGTGCTGCCCCCCCCAAAAATAGTAAGCACCAGCTACCACTGCTTCAGCACTGGAATGGAGGCACAGGCCTCCAGAGAGGTGATTGTAATATCTCAACATTGATGAGAATAGGGCACATAACTGACATGCTTGAAAACTGACTGAAACGCTCATGAAAACTGATGTTGATTGATATCTCTGCAAGTGAAATCTGTGTGATTTTCCCATTCATTTTCATGCACATATGGTGTGAATCTTGGATGGCACAATCATAGTGAAAATTATTCATTATTTTGGATGGCACATCTTAAAGCGGTTCTTCACCCTAAAGGGGAAGTTCCATTAATCTGATCCCTCCCCCCCTCCGGTGCCACAATCGGCACCTTTCAGGGGGGAGGGGGGTGCAGTTACCTGGATAATCCAGGTATCTGCACCCACTTCCGGGCCGACCGCCGCAGACCCCCGCAGATGCCCCGCCCCCCCCCATTGTGTTCTGGGAAACACACAGATCCCAGAGACACAGCAGGGGACCATAAGAGATGCGCAGCGCGACTCGCGCATGCGCAGTAGGGAACCGGGCAGTGAAGCTGTAATGCTTCACTTCCCGATTCCCTGACAGAGGATGGCGGCGGGGGCAGCAGTGAGACGAGCGATCGCTCGTCATCTGCCGCCGACATCGCTGGACCCTGGGACAGGTAAGTGTGATTTTATTAAAAGTCAGCAGCTGCAATATTAGTAGCTGCTGGCTTTTAATATTTTTTTTTTAGGTGCAGAACTGCTTTAAGGAGTGAAGGACACTCTTATGCTGCGCAATCGGACTTTCTGCCAACGAAACCGTGGATTTTTGTTCGAAAGACGTTAGCTCCAAATTGTCTTGCATACACACGGTCACACAAATGTTGGCCAACAATTATGTACGTGGAGACGTACAAGACAAACGACGAGCCGATAAAAAGGAAGTTCAATAGCCAGTGCGCCACTGTTTGGGCTCCTTCTGCTAATCTGTTTATCTCGTGTTAGTAGAAGTTTTGTGAGTGACAATTCGCGCTTTTCAGCCTTGTGCTTTTAAGTTTGTTTCTGCTTTCCAGGTTTGCTTGTCAGTTCGTTTCTGGGTTTCAGTGCGTTCTTTTTAGTTTGCTTCTGATTTTCAGTGCGTACATGTCAGGTTGATTCAGATTTTCAGGTCATGCTTATCAGGTCCTTTCTGATTTTCAGTGCATTCTGTCAGTTCGTTCTGAACAGCAGTTATTTACTAGCCATGTTGAGGTTGCGTTCTCATTGGAGAGTTTGTGCTATTGTTGGGCTTGGTGTTGGAGTTATTGCTTTGCCCCAAGTCCAGTCCATGAAGAATTGGTTACTTAATCATGAATAAATTCTGTCATATGCTTCTGCTGCGGGAGTTCCAGGAGAATAATCCTGATGATTTCAGGAACTATCTCTGGGTGACAGACCCCGTCTTTCATGGTCTATTGGCTTTGCTGTCCTCTGATATTACGAAGCAGGACACCTGCATCTCTCCTGAGCAAAGGCTTGTCGCCACCTTGCAGTACTTGGCAATGGGGAGAAGTCTCCAGGGCCTGAAGTTCATGACTGGGATCTCCCCCGGGCTCTGGGGATCATTATTCCAGAGACCTGTTCTGCCATTATTCAGGTCCTGCAGAAGGACTATATTAAGGTAAGTTTTCTCCTTTAACATCACATTCTATGTATTTAATGTTTGCTAATGTATTGTATTTATTTCATCATTCCCTAATTACCATGATTGTAACATGCTGTGAATGTCCTATTTGTGCTCATGCATGCAGTAAGCTTTTAATGCTTCTTTTTTGTCCTTCATGCATATTTTCCTTCACTAACCTCCCTAGCATGCTATCCTGGGCACATACACACCTAGCCTAGTAACTTAAAGTGGAGGGCCACCCTAAAAAAAAAGAGCATTAATATTCTTTAAAAAAAATGAATTTTTTTTTTTCTACCTTGCCAGAAATCCCTGTTGCTAAGCAGTCTTCCTAATCTGGCTTCTTCCTGCTCCTCTGTGATCTTCGGTCTTCTCTCCTCCCCCGCGTTGTCTTCTGGGTAATGGGGCGCGCTGTGTTCTGGAAACTGTGTGTTAGCTAACACAGCGTGTCCCATTCCCAAAGCGCAGCGCGACTCGCGCATGTGCAGTAGGAAACAGGCAGTGAAGCCGCAAGGCTCCACTGCCTGTTTCCCTTAGTGAGGATGGCGGCGCTGGGACCTGAGAGCCGAGGGACATGTCAGCCTCAGCGGCCGACATCGCAGGTGCCATGGAAAGGTAAGTCTCCTTATTAAAAGTCAGCAGCTACTTTTGTTTTAGCTGCTGACTTTTAAAAAAAATTTTACGGCTGAAACACCGCTTTGACAATGTATTTTGTTAGCTCCATTTTAGTGCTTTACACTAAACACCCCCTAAAATGTGTCCAAATGTTATTGTTGTCCTTAAATTCATGCAGCATGCTAGAGGCTATTTTTTGGGGGGCCAAAACTCATTTGGAACCCTCCCTCCCCCCAACCGCTAAGTCAACCGATACCAATCCTCTATCTGATGACTTTTCCAAACCCATACAAACTATACCTACCTCTATTGTGGTCGTATTTATGGCTGAATTGACCAAAGCATGTAGTGCAATGGCATGCCTGAATACTTTCAAATGGTACTGTTTAAAGTTAGTTATTCATAGTAATATGAAACATTGCTTGGAAGTGTTATCCAATTGTCTGTTTTGGCAGAGTTCCAAGCTGAAGACATGATTTTTTTCACTTTCACAAGCTGGAATACTTACCTGTTTTATGCAAGTTTCACACATGGAGAGACCCCTAGTATCTACTGGAGCACCTGCGTGAGACACCATAACAAGGTTATTATGGTGTCCCACACTAGTGTACTCTCCTGACACTCAATATTTTAATACAAGCGATTTCTGTGTCCATGAACCTCGAAATTGGCATTTTAAACTGTACAACAGTAAAGAAAAGCACATGGACCAGCAAAAAAGTAATAATAATAATAGGAACACATGACAAATACTTATTTTTTTTGCAGAACTTTCCTGATCTTTCGATACTGATCTTGCTCCCTCAATTTCAGGTCAGACCAGCATTTCCTCAGTTGATCCTTGGATCGTCGTAACCCCAAAATTCCTGTGCAGACTTCTCACAACTTTAGTCATGATCTTGGTCTTTCACACATTAGGGTTTCTGTACGGTCCATGCTTCCCATCATAGTCTGTCCTCTTTAAGATGTCCACCATCTCCACCATCTCTTCAAAGGACATATTTGAGGCCTTATATCTCTTCCTGGATCTGGAACTTCCTTGCTCTGGGCTTTCGTCATTGCTGCTCACAGCACACACAAGCTGTATCTCTGCCATGTGCTCTCCCACTGCCCTGAAAGAGAAGAGGCGAGTAATACACTATAAAAAAGGACGGGGCAGAGTTTCACGCATGCGCAGTGTATATAAAGCATAACACACTGGCGATGTGACAGACTTACGTATGATCTGGAGGACGGAGGATTATTAGCGTGGAACGTTCAAACGGAGGTACAATTGTAACTTGGGGCATCAGTGGTTAGTGGCCTATACTGCTTGATTGAGGCCTATATTGAGGCCTATATTGGGACAAGATTATGAGAGTTTAGCCTGACATTAGGGTGTGTCTTGCAGATAAAATGGTTGATAAATGTACAGCCCCTGAGTTCCAAGGGAGCTGCCGTGTGTCTGGCAAGTCCAATGCAGGGACTATTCTAACAAGCTAAAGAGGAAAGCAGCACTGGAGAAACTGTTGGAATTAGTGAAGCCTGTGTATCCCACGGCAGAAATCACCTATTTGAAGGCCAAAATTGGTAGCCTGAGGAGCACATATAATAGGGAGCGCAAGAAGGTCCAGGATTCCCTGAGATCCGGAGCATCAGCAGATGACGTATATATGCGTTTTTTTGTCCAACCAGACAGAACCCAGGTCATCGCTATCAACACTTCCTTCCACATCAGCTGAGGCTACTGAGGTCCAACCTGGGCCTTCCACCCAGGAAGAAGATGTGGAGGAGCGCAGCTTGACCCAGGTATAGCATTGTTGAACATATTTCTTGGCAAAAATTGAATAATATGTAGCGCTGGTATCCTTGTCTACTAATGTGCACTAGCATTTATAATGGAAGTCTATGACATTTCTATGGCTTAGTGTTTGGCGCCATCTAGCAGTCAAACACTGATAGTGGACTTAAATGATTTTTGCTTTATCAAAGCATTAAACTTGGTACAGGAAGTAACTGTTATTTACACTGGAGACCTTTTTACCCAGAATGCCGGGTGACCGACCCATGGGCACCCTTTCTTGCACTGCATGCTGGGTAGGACATAAAAGGACCCCGAGCTGCCATCTTAGGTCTCTTGGAAATGCATGGCATACCAGTGAGGACTTGTGAGGAGGCCTCCCAGAGGAAGCGGGCTATTGCCCTTGCGGAGCGCAACTCTGCTCGATTGTGTGAGTGACCTAATGTGCCAGAGACACAGTGATCGGATTGGGAAGATCCAGAGACACTCGTTTGAGCATCAGAAGACCAGGTCCACCTATCGGAACGGAACAGAGTGACGGAGTCAGCTGACTTAGAAGCAAGCTGCAAACACCGGACCAAAGTTACCATACCGAGCTTCTGATCCAGTCGGTTGCGGTCCACAGTTTTCTAAACTTTGCACCTAGTCAGACTTATATACAGGCCTCGCTGGGAACCATAGTCCCATGGAGGAGGAGTATAGCAACTGACACTAGGCAGGCATAAGCTATACTTACTATCACATCTCAAGTATTTTATTATAATTACGGAAGCAACACTAGGATCATCCTTAACTCAAACTTTAATTACTTTATCCCCTGGATTACAAATTATAAGCAATTATCATTGTTAGCGAAGACACGAAGAAAAGAAGACTAAAGACTGAGTACTTTAAGTGAGATCTCACATATAGCTATAAAAGTAGGGGGAGCTCCTATGTATGTATATATATATATATATATATATATATATATATATATATATATATTGTCTATAACTGTTTTATAAAAATTCATTGTCCTGTCATTCTATGTTGGGATAACAGTACAATTGCTGTAATTACCTGTTTACCAATATATACAGTAAAATATACTTTGGTTAAGTACCCCGCTGTGTGGAGTATTGTTTCCTCGCAGCAGGTGGAGCCAGTGGATCTTGAGAGGACAATACAGGTATATTGTGGGGTTTATTAGCAGAGTGCAGGCCCAAATCAAACCAGCAGCTCCTTGGGGGGTCAGTGCTACAGATGTTAAATAAATGTTATTGATCACAAATTTCTGATTTAAACAAAGTGGTTTACATATTAATAGACAGTAGTAGCCAAAAAGGATGGAACAAGAATGAAAAATGCTCGGGTCAGAATGATTGTCTTTTCTATTTGTTAACATTCAATTTGCAACAGTTATAAGCTCAAAATTGTGTGTGATTGATGACCAAAAACCTAAAACTATGTACCATTTTTATACACAGGAAAGTCTAAGCCAGGAGTAGGAAGTGCCAAGCAGCCTGACCAAATCACAGGTTCCTCCTAATCGGGTAAATGAAATCGCCATTTATTTATCAAACATTTAGTTATGATTATCAAAACATGTATTCTGATTAAGCAGAGATACTTTTTACAAATGTTTAGTTACAGGATGTATGTAAGCTGTTCTTGTGTTTGTGGTCAAATGGCATTCACACCTCCAGCTGTGAAAAGGCATTTTCCCAGAGAACTCTGGAAAGTGATGTATAGGTGCTAAATGACCATTTGTTTATCGATGTAAATAACCAACAAATTGTTTAGGAATTCAAAAGAATCCAAGTGCCAAGGTGCCACCCCCTTTAAAATGTGTAAATGTATTTGGGCTCCCAGCCTCAGGCAGCACAATTACTTCACCATGTACTGTATACGTTTGCTCCCCTGCCTATGGCTAAAACTATAGGCTTGAACATTAAATACATCTTTTTGAATGTGGTTCAGCAGTAAAAATGTTATCGGAAACCCCTAAGTTCTGTGATTTCCCTATCACTCCCCTTCAACCAAAAGGACCAGGAAGGCAAGGAATCTTGAGGAGGCCACGGCTGCTTTCCTAAGACAGGCTACTGTGGCAATTAGCACGGCCCCTGGTGGCCATGAGGCATTGGATGCGTTACTGCCAGTAAATTAGAACAGATTTACTGACAGTGACACATCCAATGCCTCATGGGCACCAGGCCATGAGGCATTGGATGCGTCAGGCATTGGATGCGTTAGCACTATCTGTGAAGAGATAATTCTAAAGGCCCTAAACAAGGGTATGAATGGCACGGGCAGGCATAAGGGCTTACATGTACGTCCCTTGCCTCCCGCGGGTTGGGGGCCCGATCGGGCCCCCGCCCGGTGCCTGCGGCGGTCGGTATTCGTTCGGGAGCGATCCCGGACGAGGGGACGGCCATTCATTCATGGCCACCCCCTCGCGATCGCTCCCGGCGAATGAAATTGTCCGGTGACATCACTTCCTCTCCTGTAATGTAAACACAGGAGAGGAAGTGATGTATTCTCTCCTCCGTGTCGGTAGTTTTCGTTCCGGCACCGAGGAGAGAGCATCGGTGAGTTGCACAAGCACTACACTACACAGTAGAACATGCCAGGCACACTCACACCCCCCCTTTACCCCCCGATCACCCCCCAATTACCCCTGCCCCCCCAGTCACAGTGACACCAATTGCTTTTTTTTTTTTTTTTTTGCATTGGTGTCATTTGTGACTGTAATAACTGTTAGGGCAGTTAGGGTTAGCCCCCTTTAGTTCTAATGTGCCCCCCTAACCCCCCCAATAAAGGTTTAACCCCGTGATCACCCCCCGTCGCCAGTGTCACTAAGGCTGGGTTCACATTGCAGCGGTTTATGAGAACGAATGTGATTCGCACCGCACTGCAGTGCAAATCACATCCGATCTCTGTGCGATTCGAGTTCAGCCATTCGCCGCACCCGCCACACCCGCCGCACCCGCCGCAAATTCGCACGGGACCCTTTTTTTGGCCCGCAGCAGAATCGGATCGCATGGGTGTTCACACCATGCGATCCGAGTTTGCAGATCGCACTGCGATATGCGAACTGATCTGGGGGTGTCAGTAACATTTCACGGACACTCCCAGCAGTTCGCATAGGGCAGTGTGAACTGCCGCCGGGAGGCATGCGATGCGGGAACCCGCCGCGGATTCGTGGCGTTTCCGCATCGCTCCAGTGTGAACCCAGCCTAATAAGCGATCGTTTTTCTGATCGCTGTATTAGTGTCACAGGTGACGCTAGTTAGGCAGGTAGGTATTTAGGTTCGCCGCAGCTTTTTATAGCGCCAGGGACCCCCATATACTACCGCATAAAGCCCCCTGATTGCCCCCTAGTTAACCCTTTCACCAGTGATCACCATATAACTGTTACAGGTGACGCTGATTGGTTAGTTATTTTTTTTATAGTTTCACGGCACCCGCCATTTATTACCTAGTCTCACTAGTGTACCCCTAAATTTAGGGGTGTCTACTTTCCAAAATGGGGTCATTTGGGGGGGGTTTGTGCCATCTTGGCATTTTATGGCCTTCAAAACTGTAACGCCCTTAGAAAGCCTGAAGGCGGTGCTTGGTTTTTCGGGGCCCCGTACGCGGCTAGGCTCCCAAAAAGTCCCACATATGTGGTATCCCCGTACTCAGGAGAAGCAGCAGAATTTATTTTGGGGTGTCATTTCACATATGCCCATGGCATGCGTGAGCAATATATCATTTAGTGACAACTTTGTGAAAAAAAAAAAAAAAAAGTTTGTAATTTTCCCGCAACTTGTGGCAAAATATTAAATATTCCATGGACTCAACATGCCTCTCAGCAAATAGCTTGGGGTGTCTACTTTCTAAAATGGGGTCATTTGTGGGGGTTTTGTGCCATCTTGGCATTTTATGGCCTTCAAAACTGTAATAGGTAGTGAGGAGTGAAGTCAAATATTTACGCCCTTAGAAAACCTGAAGGCGGTTCTTGGCTTTCGGGGCCCCGTACGCGGCTAGGCTCCCAAAAAGTCCCACATATGTGGTATCCCCGTACTCAGGAGAAGCAGCAGAATTTATTTTGGGGTGTCATTTCACATATGCCCATAGCATGTGTGAGCAATATATCATTTAGTGACAACTTTGTGAAAAAAAAAAAAAAAAAATTAAAGTTTGTAATTTTCCCGCAACTTGTGGCAAAATATAAAATATTCCATGGACTCAAAATGCCTCTCAGCAAATAGCTTGGGGTGTCTACTTTCTAAAATGGGGTCATTTGTGGGGGTTTTGTGCCATCTTGGCATTTTATGGCCTTCAAAACTGTAATAGGTAGTGAGGCGTGAAATCAAAAATTTACGCCCTTAGAAAGCCTGAAGGCGGTGCTTGGTTTTCGGGGCCCCGTACGCGGCTAGGCTCCCAAAAAGTCCCACATATGTGGTATCCCCATACTCAGGAGAAGCAGCAGAATTTATTTTGGGGTGTCATTTCACATATGCCCATAGCATGTGTGAGCAATATATCATTTAGTGACAACTTTGTGTAAAAAAAAAAAAAAAAATTTTTTTTTGTCATTATTCAATCGCTTGAGGCAAAAAAATAAAATATTCAATGGGCTCAACATGCCACTTATCAATTTCCTCAGGGTGTCTACTTTCCAAAATGGGGTCATTTGGGGGGGTTTTGTACTGCCCTGCCATTTTAGCACCTCAAGAAATGAGATAGGCAGTCGTAAACTAAAAGCTGCGTAAATTCCAGAAAACGTACCTTAGTTTGTAGATGTGACAACTTTTGCGCAAACCAATAAATATACAATTATTGACTTTTTTTTACCAAAGACATGTGGCTGAATACATTTTGGCCTAAATGTATGACTAAAATTGAGTTTATTGGATTTTTCTAATAACAAAAAGTAGAAAATATCATTTTTTTTCAAAATTTGCGGTCTTTTTACGTTTATATCGCAAAAAATAAAAATCGCAGAGGCAATCAAATACCATCAAAAGAAAGCTCTATTTGTGGGAAGAAAAGGACGCAAATTTTGTTTGGGTACAACATTGCATGACCGCGCAATTACCAGTTAAAGCAGCGCAGTGCCAAATTGTAAAAAGACCTCTGGTCATTTACCAGCAAAATGGTCCGGTCTGAAGGTGGTTAAAAAGGACAGTTTGTTTGTAAGTAGGCAGGTACATTTAAAAAATACAATGTCAAATTAACAATATAGTTAAAACCTACAAGATAATAATAGTGTTGTGGTAATTTGACACACAAAACGAAAAAAAACTAAAAATTCTGGAAATCACAAAAAAAAAGAAAAGATTATTCTGGAGATCACTAGAAAAAAAACACACACGCACACACACACACAAAACATTATGGCCATCACTAGAAAAAAAAAAAACATTATTCTGGTGATCACAAGAGAAAAAAGGCACAAAAAAAATTATGGAGAAATAATAAAAAATAAATTTGTCAGAACTCTGTGAATATCAGCAGCAAGGCAACTTCATTATTATACCATTATAAAATAGAAGAGAATGCTCTGCATTGAGAGATTTCATAATTTTCCACGTCACACATGTGATATCTCCATTATGAATGCTAGTTTTACATGACCGACTACTTCCGGCTTGTCCTTGCTTCCGAGCATGCATGTTTGTACTTTGGACTTTTGTCCGATGGACTTGTGTACACGCGATCGGAAAATACGACAACACACATTTTTTGGGGGAAAACTTGAGAACTTGCTAGCCAACATTTGTTTTCGGAAAATCCGTTCGTTTGTACACGGCATTAGAAGTAACTTCCAATGGTGAAGTTTGGCTAACAATGCACATAATCATTATATAATAACATTATTCTATAGACATCATCCACAGATAATCAGGTGATAGGTAGTATGTACAGGAGAGGAGTGTATGGTGGTGGGTATTATGTGCAGGTAAGGAGTGCGGAATGTATGGAGGTGGGTAGTATGTGCAGGTGAGGAGTGCGGAGTGTATGATGGTGGGTAGAATGTGCAGGTGAGGAGTGCGGTGTGTATGGAAGTGGGTAGTATGTGCAGGTGAGGAGTGCGGAGTGTATGTAGACGAGTAGAATGTGCAGGTGAGGTGTGCGGAGTGTACAGTGGTGAGTATTAAGTTCAGGATTGTGTCAGTAGGGCAGTGTCAGTAGTGTCAGCATTTTTTTAAAAAATGTATACAATTACATTTTTGCAATTATTTCTTACTATTTATTTTAGTATTTTTTTTCACTGTGATTTTGGGGAGGGGGGGGGGGGGCTGACAGTGTCAGTAGGGCAGTGGATGGTGTCAGTAGTTCTTTTGTTTTTATTAACTTACTATCTATTATTTTTTTTACAATTTTGTTATTTTCATTTTTTTTCAATATTTATTGTCAGGTCACCTGAGACCAGGTGAGAGATGCACTCCGTAGGAGATGGAAGTGCACCGCTAGGTAGTGGACCTTAGGACTGACTGCTGCGGATTGTACCCAGGGAGATTCAGGACACAGGTCTACAGGATCACTAACACAGATCCCAATGGGAGCTGGAGCATAGATTCCCCAGGGCACGGAGTCTAATGCCGCGTACACACGATCAAACAATCAGGTGGAAAAGTCTAGCAAACTCAAGTCCGCCGGACAATCCCCCCGTGTGTAGTCTCCGGCGGACTTTTTTTACCTGAAAGTACGGCGGACTTAGAAAGTATTTTTGCACTCCAATCTTCCCGCCGGACTCGCATTTCGGCGGACAATCCACCGTACTTTTGAAATGAGCGGACTTTTCCCGTGCGGAGAAGAGTCCGCTCATTTTGAGCGCGTCTCCAGGTAGACGGGGTCAGCGAAGGAGGCGTCGCTGGCCCCGTCACCTGGTATGGACTTAAAGGGGAACCCCAACGCCTAAAAAAAAAAAAACGTGGGGGTCCCCCCCAGGTCCACATCAGACCCTTGTCCGAGCACGCTACCTGGCTGGCCAACGCTCGTCCCCCCCTCCTGAGCTGTACCAGGCCGCTCAACATGGGGGGGGTGCCGTGGGGAAGGGGGGGCTGCGCTGCCCCCCCACCCCAAAGCACCTTGTCCCCATGTTGATGAGGACAAGGGCCTCTTCCCGACAACCCTGGCCGTTGGTTGTCGGGGTCTGCGGGCGGGGGGCTTATCGGAATCCGGGAGCCCCCTTTAATAAGGGGGACCCCAGATACAGGCCCCCACCCTATGTGAATGAGTATGGGGTACAATGTACCCCTACCCATTCACCTGTAAAAGAAAGTAAAAAAAAAACACAACACACAAGGGTTAAATTAGTTTATTGCACAGCTCCGGGGGTCTTCCGTCTTTGGGGGTCTTCTCGCCGCTATCTTCTTCTAGCTCTTTTGCTAGCGGAGGAGCCCGGCTTTCTTCCTCGCCGCCGCCCTCTTCTTCCAACTTCGGGGGTCTTGTCCCCCTCTTCCCGGTCTTTTGTCACCGCTTTCACCCTCTTCTGTTCTTCTCTTCTTCTCTTCAGATGTTGCCTCGTCGCATCCTCCGCTCACAATGGCACGGACGCGACGCGCGGCGACTTATATAGGGACATCACCGGATGATGTCCCCGCCCATTATGGTGTCACAGTCCCAGAGGATGCTGGGACTGTGACATCATAATAGGCGGGGACATCATCCGGTGATGTCCCTATATAAGTCGCCGCACGCCTTATCCCCGTCATTGTGAGCAGAGAGAGCGATGAGGCAACATCTGAAGAGAAGAAGAGAAGAACAGAAGGCGGCGACAGCGGCGACAGAAGACCGGCCACCGCCTGTAAAAGAGCTAGAAGAAGGCACGGTGGCAAGAAGAACCGAAGAGGGGGACAAGACTCCCGAAGTCGGAAGAAGAGGGCGGCGGCGAAGAAGAAAGCCGGGCTCCTCCGCTAGCAAAAGAGCTAGCAGAAGATAGCGGAGGAGTCCGGCGAGAAGACCCCTGAAGACGGAAGACCGCCCGGAGCTGTGCAATAAACTATTTTAACCCTTGTGTGTTGTGTTTTATTTTTACTTTTTTTCCACAGGTGAATGGGTAGGGGTACATTGTATTATTAAAGGGGGCTCCCGGATTCCGATAAGCCCCCCACCCGCAGACCCCGACAACCAACAGCCAGGGTTGTCGGGAAGAGGCCCTTGTCAAGGTGCTTTGGGGTGGGGGGCCGCACGGCCCCCCCTTCCCCAAGGCACCCCCCATGTTGAGGGCACGCGGCCTGGTACGGGCTCAGGAGGGGGGGTGCTCGCTCGTCCCCCCCTTTCCTGGCCGGCCGGGTAGCGTGCTTGGACAAGGGTCTAATGTGGACCTGAGGGGGACCCCCACGCTGATTTTTTCGGCGTTGGGGTTCCCTTTTAAGTCCATACCAGGTGGTGGGGCCAGCGACGTCTCCTTCGCGGGCCCCGCCTACCTGGAGACGCGCTCAAAATGAGCGGACTTTCCTCCGCGTGTGTGGGCGAGTCCGTTCATTTCAAAAGTACAGCGGATTATCCGGCGGACTTAGTACGCCGTATTAGTTTGCTGAAAAATTGCCGTGTGTGGGCAAGTAGCCTGTTTGGAAAGTCCGGCGGACAATCCTGCGGGAAGTCCGCCGGACTAAGTCCGCCGGATAGTCCACTACGTGTGTACGCGGCATAAGAGCCAGCGAGTGTTCGCCCAGAGCCTCCAGTGGTGAGGATGGACTTCGCTGCAGTCTGGCTCCAGGTTGCGACCCCTAGGGTCTCACAGCTCACGCTCACAGTAGACTACAGGAGAAAGAAGCAGCAGGCTGGAACAACAAGGATAGTAAGGGGATATGGCAGAGGTCAGGGCAACTAGCAGACAGGAATACAGAGTACACGCCAAAGGTTCAGGGTCACAGGCAGACAGGGATGGTCGGAGACATGCAAAAGGTTAAGGTCGCAAGCAGACAGGAATCGTAGAGAACACGCCAAGGTCGGTAACAGAGTCAAACGTAGAGCACACGGCAAGCAGGAAACAGGAAGCCAAACACACAATGATACACAATGGTTGATCAGCACCGCTGGCTTGCAGTGCGCAGGTTAATATAGGGTTCCCTGATAGGGCCTGGGATGGAGGCATGCTTAGAGGAGAGGTTATAAAAACCACCAGGTGGAAGTGGCTGGCCTCTTAGTCTGAACACATGAGGGGAGGTAAGCAAACACAGGAAGATCACTGCATAACCATGACATTTATCTTAATATTTTTTGTCACAGTGCTTCTGGGTAAGGGGCAGAGGTTTGGTGTTAGTAGAGCAGTGGAGTGGACGGTGTCAGTTTTTTTTACAATTTAATTTGTTTTTCATTTATTTTGGGGGGGTGGGGGTTGGGGCAGTGGACAGAGTAGGCAGTGTAGGGGGGTGGTGTCAGTAGTTTTTTTTATTTTATTTATTTTTAAATCAGTCTTGTCTGTGTCTTTGGTGGGATATCAGGGGTCTAAACAGGACCCTGACATCTACCCTTTGAGACAGGGAAAGGGACTGAGGTCACAGATTCCCCAGTCCCTGTCTTAGCATTGAATATGAATGGGCAGGAGACAGCGGGTCCTGTCCATTCATAAACTGAAGCATACAGGTACACACAGGTTACTCTGCTCAGTTATTACAGGACATAGAGAGCATTTGGTAACAATCGTTCTCTGTGTCCAATTCAGAAAAGGAAGGGGCCGGTAAATGTCATAGAGAGGAGGGAAGTTGGCTGAGGAGAATAGGAGGAGGGAGACATGGAGAACAGCCCAGGAGTATTGGTGCGGTGCGAGGGACAGCTGTAAGCACTGATAGGTAGGGAGAGGAGGAGAAGCGGCTGTCATGCAGGGAGATAGGTTCTTACAGCTGTCCCCAGCTGTGAACCAAGGGACAATCATCCATGTGTGCAGGGTGGGTCACAGTGGGACCCCCTCCCCTCGGAGGCCCGTATGCAGTGAACACCCTGCACCCATGGGTGATACGCCACTGGCTACAGTAATACCCTTTATCCATAAAATGCCCTCACTGAACTACAGATGAGTGACTGAGATTATATCATAACTTTACTGCAGACAGGAGGATGCATTTCCTTGATCTCCTCTTCAACAGGAACCATGATATACAGGATTGTGTCTTCTCTGTGGCAGAATCTAGGTCCAGGAAGTAGATTCATAGATCATCGGAAACACAGAAAAACATGCATTAATGCATTTCGATGTACACAAAAGTGTTAAAGTGCATTGCAACATGCATTTCATAATTACAAAGTCTGGTTGAAGAATGCAATGAAGTCCAATAAAAGGGAAAAAAAAGAACAATCCTATATGCACAATCCTTCAATCCTACAATACCCACAGTTGATCCAGGCAAGAAAAAACAGCAAAGCATCCAATTTGCCCCAGCAAGGGGAAAAAATCCTCTCTGATCCCCCAACAAGCAATCGGATCGACTTTACCTATAAATGTTAGTATCCAGGTACAGTGCCTTGAAAAAGTATAAATATATAAAGTATACATACCCCTCAAAATTTTCCACATTTTGTCATGTTACAAACCAAAACTTAAATGTATTTTATTGGGATTTTATGTGATAGACTAACAAAAAGTGACACATAATTGTGAAGTGGAAGAAAAATGACAAAAGGTTTTCTAAATATTTTACAAATAAATATGTGAAAAGTGTGGGGAACATTTGTATTCAGCCCCCCTGAGTCAACACTTTGTAGAACCACCTTTCTCTGCAATTACAGCTGCAAGTCTTTTTGGGTATGTCTCTACCAGCTTTGTACACCTAGAGAGTGAATTTTTTGCACATTATTTTTTGCAAAATAGGTCAAGCTCTGTCAGATTGGATGGAGAGCGTTTATGAGCAGCAGTTTTTAAGAAAGATCTGGGTG
Organism: Lithobates pipiens; assembly: GCF_037356315.1. Lineage (NCBI taxonomy): Eukaryota > Metazoa > Chordata > Amphibia > Anura > Ranidae > Lithobates > Lithobates pipiens. Next base: position 117,313,965 of record NW_027507789.1, on the reverse strand, counting down.
TTCTGGTAAATGATAAGCTTAATAATGGCATACAATGGCAAGCTGTGGTTTCCAAAGCAAGCAAAATCCTTTCTTGTATTAAGAGATGTATAGACTCTAGTGAGAGAGATACAAGTTTACCCCTATACAAATCATTAGTAAGACCTCCTCAGGGAACTGGAGAAAGTGCAGAGAAGGGCAACCAAACTCATAAGAGGCATGGTGGAGTTGCTATGAGGAAAGATTAGAGGAACTGAATTTATTCTCTCTTGAGAAGAGGAGTTTAAGGGGGGATATGTTCAACATGTACAAATACTCAATTGCATTTAGGTCTGTACTTCGACTAGGCCATTCTAACGCACGAATATGCTTTGATCTAAACCATTCCATTGTAGCTCTGGCTGTATGTTTAGGGTTGTTGTCCTGCTGGAAGGTGAACCTCCCCTCAGTCTCAAGTCTTTTGCAGACTCTAACAGGCTTTCATCTAAGATTGTCATGTATTTTGCTCCATCCATCTTCCCATCAACCCTGTCCCTGCTGAAGAAAAACATCCCCAAAACATGATGCTACCACCACGTTTCATGGTGGGAATGGTGTATTCAGGGTGATGTGCAGTGCTAGTTTCCACCTCACATAGCGCTTTTTGCTTTTAGGCCAAAAAGTTAAATTTTGGTCTCATCTGACCAGAACACCATCTTCCACATGTTGCTGTGTCCCCCACATGGCTTCTCACAAACTGCAAATGGGACTTCTTGCGTCTTTCTTTCAACAATGGCCTCTCTTCGATAAAGGCCAGATTTGTGGAGTGCACGACTAACAGTTGTCCTATGGACAGATTCTCCCACCTGAGTTGTAGATCTCCGCAGCTCCTCCAGAGTTACCATGGGCCTCTTGGCTGCTTCTCTGTTTAATGCTCTCTGTGGACGACCATGTCTTGGTACGTTTGCAGTTGTGCCATACTGTTTCCATTTTCAGAGAATGGATTGAACAGTGCTCCTTGAGATGTTCAAAGCTTGGAATATTATTTTATAACCTAACCCTGCTTTAAACTTCTCCACAACTTTATCCCTGACCTATCTGGGCCTTCATGATGATGTTTGTTCACTAAGGTTTTCTAAAAAACCTCTGAGGACTTCACAAAACTGCTGTATTTATACTGAGATTACATTATACACAGGTGGACGCTATTTACTAATTAGGTGACTTCTGAATGCAATTGGTTCCACTAGATTTTAGTTAGGGGTATAAGAGGCTGAAGACAAACGCACGCCACACTTTTCAGGTATTTATTTGTAAAACTTTTTTTAACTATCTATCATTTTCCTTCCACTTCACAATAATGTGCCACTTTGTGTTTGTCTATTACATAAAATCCCCCCCAAAAAAGCGTATGCCTCTTAGGCTTACTCTGCAGCAGTTCCTTACTGCACAGGTCTACTCCTGGCCTTAACCTCCCTGGCAGTAACACCGAGCATGAATCGGGGTTGATTTTTCTCTGCCAGGAGCGGTAACCCCAAGTCACGCTTGGGGTAACATTGCAGAGCTGCCAGCGGAGATCTTACCTTCTCCTGCGCCGGCAAGATCAAGGCATCTGACTTCCTGGTTCCGTTACCTGCGGTGAGCAGTGGTGCATGGGTGCGGAACTGGGCGGGAATTTCAAAAGTGAAACATAAACACAAACACATAAAAAGAGGTGATACACGGTAATCTGAGAGGATTACACTGTATCATCTCTTTATCTAAAAACATTTTTAAACTATCTATCATTTTTCTTCCACTTCACAATAATCTGCTACTTTGTGTTCGTCTATTACATAAAATCCCTCCCAAAAAAGTGTATGCCTTTGGTTGCAACATGACAAAATGTGGAAAATTTCAAGGGGTATGAGCATTTTTCAAGGCATTGTATGTGGTTTTCATTCAGTAAAGTCTATTCATTCTAAATCAGGGGTCTCAAACTCAATTTCTTAATGAGTCGCATCAGCATTATGGTTGCCCCAAAAGTATATGTAAGACTAGAGTCCGCCGCAGTCAGCTATCAGGTTTAAGGGCATGGCAGGGAGGCGTTTTTATTAAAAGGAACAAAATAAAAGTTCATACACGAGATTGCTCATACAGCGGTATTCTCCAATAAATGCAACAAATGGAAAAATACAGCACCACCACGCTCTTAGGCTTACTCTGCAGCAGTTCCTTTCTGCACAGGTCTACTCCTGGCCTTAACCTCCCTGGCGGGAATCCCCGAGCATGACTCAGGGTTGATTTTCTTTGCCAGGAGAGGTAACCCTGATTCACGCTTGATGTAACATTGCAGAGCTGCCAGTGGAGATCTTACTTTCTCCTGCCGTTCCAGCACTGTCCTCCCCTGTGATCACAGCATCTGACTTCCTGGTTCCATTCCCTGCGAGCAGCAGTGGTGCATGGGAGCGGAACTGCGTGAGAATTTCAAAAGTGAAACATAAACACAAACACATAAAAAGAGCCGATACACTGTAATCTGAGAGGATTACACTGTATAATTTCTTTATCTGACTGATAAATGTACAGTGCCCCTTGCCTCCAATTTTTCCCAATAAAATATTTCTAACATGGCATCAAAAAAGCGCCACTTCGCTACAAAATCGCCTTTGGACCAGCTGAGTGACAGCGACACGGAGTTGCTCGCAGAACTGAGCAATAGTGAGTCGTGGGGAGATTTGTCGTCTGACACTGACACTGATCTGGCAAGTGGCAGCGGTGATGATCCTGCATCTGACCTGAGCGATGTGCGAACTTGGTTCCCTATTGACAGTGATACGGACCAGGTAGCGCCGCCAAGATTCCCCTTCACTGGATCACCTGGGATGAAGGTAGATGTTGAACGTGACAACCCTCTGGCATACCGCAATTATTCCTCACTGAGGAGGTAATTGAAAAAATTGTCACAGAGACAAATCGCTACTATGAGCAGCAATCCGCTACTCTGCATGCCAGGTTTTCCCGAAGCAGAAAGTGGGAACCGATGACCAAAGAGGACATCTGGCAGTTTCTGGGACTCATCATTCTTCAGCGGATGGTGGGGAAACTGCTCCAGAAATGGTACTGGACCACCAATAAATTACTGGCCACTCCGTTTTTTTGGCACCGTGATGTCCGAATACTGTTTTTCCCTCATCATGAAGTATTTCCACTTCACGAACAATGAAGAGTTTGATGAGGCCACGCATCCTGCACCCAAACTAAAAGAAAATCTGGGAGGTATGCCAAATTATCGTGACCAATTTCCAGCTGACCTACGTGCCAGAAAGGGACGTCAGTGTGGATGAAAGTTTGATGGTCTACAAGGGACGCCTAAGCTGGATACAGTTTATTAAATCCAAAAGAGCGCGGTTTAGCATCAAATCCTGCATGCTCTGCGAGTCATCCACTGGGTACATCTGGAATCTGGTCATTTACACCGGTAAAGGCATGAAGTTCAACCCCAGGTACAGCGGCTAAGGGATGGCCACATCATCTGTCCTTACACTGCTGGAGCCATTGCTGAACTAGGGATATTGTGTGACAATGGACAATTTCTACACATCTCCGAAACTGTTTGAGGTTTTGCTACAAAACAAGACCGATGCGTATGGTACTGTTAGGCCTAACCAACGTGACATGCCATCTATGTTTTCCAAGAAAAACCCAAAAAACTGAGAAATGGTTACCTGGCAGAAGGGTAAGATGATGGCAATGTGATGGTGAGACAAGAAGGACGTGTGTCTCATGAGCACTGTGCACAATACCTCCACTGCCATGGTCCACACAAAAGGTGGGAAAGAAGTCGTGATAGACTATACTTGCTCTATGGGAGGTGTCGACAGAGCCGATCAGGCAATGACATTTTATCCGGCTATGCGCAAACAGCAAAAAAAATCTTATAAAAAGATTTTCCTGCATCTTATGGAACAATGCCTTTGGAATTAATATACTCTGTACAGAGCAAAGAGCGACAAGCCTCTTGTTCATTCTGACTTTATCTGGAAGGTGGCTGAGCAGATTTTTGTCAAACACCAGATGCCATCAGTAGCTGTGAACAGACCTGGATGATGTGCTGTTGACCTGGCCAACCCAGAACACCTAACAGGTCGGTACTTTATGGACTACATACCGCCAACCGCAAAAAAGGCAGCACCTACCAGGATGTGCATGGTTTGCTGTTCAAAGAGAGATAGCAATGAAAAGAAAGTCCGAAAAGAAAGCAGGTTCCATTGTTTAATTGAATAAAATTATATTATTTATCAGATTATGATTCATGATTTTGTGTTTAAAACTTTATCACATCTTGGATGTCTACTAGAGTCTTGTTTGGTCAGGTTTAAGTAATTACTAAGAATTGCAGGCCTATAATACATAACACCAAATTTCCATGCAAAAAATTGTACCGCTTTTGGTACAAAATTCCAGACATAATCATACCGCCAGGGAGGATAACAAGATTCTCCAGCCCCCCTGGGTTTGCTCACTTTCCCCAAGATTTCATGATTTCCTCCAGCCCCCTTGGCCATGCTAGCCGTCTCGGCTTTCCCAGCCTCCCAGACCCTCTTTTGGTCTCCCAGGCCCATGTAGCCGTCCCAACATTCCCCAACCTTTCGGGCAAGAACTCCACCTCACCCGGTATGTAGTCTCAGACAGAGACAACCGGGTTCTCTAACAAGGCTCTGAATCCAAATGGCAGGCACTACTCCAACACCCACCCCTTATTGCTCTCACCAGCCCATCGTTATATTGGCTGTGTGCACCTGGGCACACACCCTGCTGGCTGTCCACAACACCTGTACACAGTTTTGGAGATTCTGTCCCACCCAAGATTCTTAGGAATCCAGAGAGCCCCATCCGGAAATAGCAAAATCCAGAGAAAGCTGCCAGAGTAGTTTTCTCCTGTCAAAATAACTGCTCTGTAACCCTGCAGTCAGCAGACATGCAAACTCCATTGCCTCTGCGTTAGATTATTACTGGTTTTAGAAATAACTTAAATAACTAGTTCTGAAAGTAGAAGTCTAGGAAAAATAATGGCAAGTAGATATTCAGGTGTACAGCTATTGTACAATCTGTTCAAAAAATGTGTTTTGATAAAAAAAAATTTTCAATCAGATAAATATTATCCAAAGCAAAAGTGTATTACAGTAACTTTGTTTAACTTTTTGATGCCAGTAGAGACAGGCAGAACTATGGCAAAACAAACAAGTGTGCTCTGATCTAATGTGCGATCTGTGGCATATGAAGTTGATAAGGTGATGTACACATCAAGTAGATTCCACCTCACCTTGAGACACCATATCAAAGACCTTCCCCATCCCCTTATCAATTTCTTCATATAACAAACATAAAACAAACCATATGATGGAGTGAGAATGTAAACATTGTAAAATTGTAGCTATTCTCGATTGAATACATTTTGTGATATTGTATATATCTGAATGTTTTTAAAAATGACTGACATCATTTTCCTGAGGTCAGTCCATTTATGTCTGGCTTTACGTCTTGCACAGTAGCAGTCCGTAAAACAGTGTGGAGGTTGTCATTGGTAATGTGTGATCTGTGCTTGGTCTTCTTTAGATTCATGTCTGAAAACATCTGTTCGCATAGGTAGGTGCTCCACAGGGCTGGCCTGACCATGGGACCCGGTGGAACCATGGTTCCCGGCGGCACTTTCTGTGGGGCAGCAAGCTCCCGCTCGCCAGCCCGCTCCACCCACTCTGATGCTTATTATATGGGGAGCGACCGGGCCAGTAGAGCACCTATGTGTACTTCTACTTCCTGGTGACAGTGGAACGCACAATGGGGTGGACGTAATGTCATCAGCCGTAAATGATGGCCACGTCTTGCATCATTTCCAGTTGATGACACCACGTCCGCCCTATCGTGCGTTCCACCACTACTAGGAAGTAGAAGTACACTCACCGGTGCTCTGCATCTAATGCCCCAATCTGTCCCAGTGAAATAAGCAGCGGAGCGGGCGCTGTGTATCTCTCTCTCCTCCCCTGTCCACATAGTCCCTTCTTGCTCTGGACATGACAGCCACTACAGTGGGCATCAGGTCTGCTGTTGACTATATTAAGGTAAGTTTTCTCCTTTAACATCACATTCTATGTATTTAATGTTTGCTAATGTATTATATTTATTTCATCATTCCCTAATTACCATCATTGTAATATGCTGTGAATGTTTTTTTTATCTTCATGCATGCTGTGAGCTTTTAATGCTCCTTTTTTTGTCCTTCATGCATATTTGCCTTCACTAACCTCCATAGCATGCTGTCCTAGACCATACACACCTAGCCTAGTCACTTAACAATGTATTTTGTCAGCGCCATTGTAGTGCTTATCCTAAACACCCCCTAAAATGTGTACACTTTATTTTTGTCCTTAAATTCAGGCAGAGTGCCAGAGGCTTTTTTTTGGGGTCCCAAACTCATTCGGAACCCTCCCTTCCCCCAACCGCTAAGTCAACCAATAACAATCCTCTTTCTGCTGACTTTTCCAAACCCATACACACTATACCTACCTCTTTTGTGGTCATACTTATGGATGAACTCACCAAAGCATGTAGTGCAAGGGCCTGCCTGAATACTTTCAAATGGAACTGTTTAACGTTTTGTTCTCCTATTATCTTGATAGGTAATTGCAGAATGTTAAAGTGTACTTCAATTAGGACAGTGTGTATTCACATTTTTGTATTATGACACTTCTTACCTGTCCAGTGGGCTGCCAATAGTGTAAGTAAGGAGGGGCTGGCCAAAGTATCACACAATATTTATGCATTCAGCTCTCAATGAAGTGAAGAGGGTTACCTGTCCAAAACATCTCCAAACCCCTAAAATTTTACAATGGGCTATCAGAGGGTTTGAGGAATCTGATTAGTGCACCTTATATTTTTGTCTTTAAAAACACCTTAAAATAAATGTTATACTGATGTTGGCCAAGAATGTTTGTGTCTAATCTGCATGCAATGTGCAAAAGTACTAATTTTTTGTCTTGTTTGACTCCAGAGTTTCCTTCAACGCCACAGGATTGGCAGACTGTGGCTTCACAATTTGCCCAGCGGTGGGACTTTGCCAACTGCGGAGGGGCAATAGATAGGAAACACGTACCCATCATCCCACTCCACAACTCAGGGTCAGACTATTATAATTATTTGAGGGCTTACCTAGGTTGGAGTTCATGGAGCAGAGATGTAGGCTCACCCTTGCAATTAGACACAGCCCACAGTAACAAAGAGATAAGCTACCCGGACTGTGAATCTGTGCACGGGGGCTTGACAGGAATAGCCAAAGGATAGTCAAGGTAAAGCCGCAGTCAGGGATTCCAGAAGTCAGGATAACGATAAACAAAGCCAGGGTCTGAAGCCAGGATCAGTCTTGGAACACTGGAACTCTGCAACAGAAGACAGGCGCACAAGAACACTTGGCAAACATGATAAAATGAACTGCCAAAGCCCTCAGAGTGAGACAGGGTTTTAGAACCAGCTAATTAGGTAATCTGCCTCAGCTGATCCAGGAGTGACAGGTACAAACAGAGAATTGCCCACAGTACTTTATACTAAACTAGGCATGGCTGAAAAGCAGGCTGAATAGAACTGAGGTGTGGCTCAGAGGTAAAGAAACAGCAGCAGCAACTGACAGTCATAAGTTCAATACCACCCAGAGCCACTTGGGGCACGACCATGCCTGGCTGTAGGGACCGTAACAAATTACAAGGGGTTTAATAGTGTAATGCTGTTGGTGGACTGAGCAGACCGAGTTCTACAGACAGCTCCAGAATGGTGGCTTGGGATTGCCATCTGCATAAGACAGCGTGTCTGGTCTTTGTTACTGATGAAACGTTTGGGCTTGGTGAACACCTAATGAGGCCATTTCCCATGAGGATCCTCACCCTGGACCAGAAGGTTTTTAACTACTGGCTGGCCAGAGCCATAAGAGTGGTGGAGAATGCTTACGGCAGGGGTCTCAAACTTGCGGCCCTCCAGCTGTTGCAGAACTACTTCCATGAGGCATTGCAAGGCTGACAGTTACAAGCATGACTCTCACAAAAAGAGGCATGATGGAACTTGTAGTTCTGCAACAGCTGGCGGGCCGCCAGTTTGAGACCCCAGGCTTACGGGATAATGGCCAGCCGGTTCTGCCTATTCCTGACACCAATCCACATGGCGGAATATAAACTCAGCCATATAGTACTTGCATGCTGCTCTATGCACAATTTTCTAAGGAGAAAAGTTGGGCCTTAGGTCGGATTTCCAGATCAATCAACCCTGACGGCACTTGAAGCTGGCCTTTGCGGGTAGGGGGGCCATTGATATGCCAGCAAATGTGTGATACATTTTTTAAACTGAACAAATATTACTTTTGATTTACCAATTGTGTTTCTTTTAGCTGTCTCCTAGGTTCTCCAATGGGCTTTTCTTTTTGGCCATTTTCTTCAATAGTGCAAACGTAATTTATTTGATACATGAGGTGACAATCTCTTCTTCAGGTAACTATTATGTTGTGGGTCTGCTACACACACACAAATCCTGATTGCACACCATTATCTCCCCAATGAGGATTTGTGCACTTGCACTGGTGAAATTAGATTCTTCTTCCACAACATCCACACACCATGTATTATAAATATGCAGGCATGCATCTATTTCCTGAAGCTGTGGTCTCAGACACTGACCTGTTGTGGCCACTACTTCGCCCACTTCATAAACCTCTCCCTCAACATCCTCAGGTTGTAGTGTGCTGAGTTCCCCTTCTTTAGGAGGTGTGGGGTTCCTGGTGTCCTCAGATGTCTCCCCTATTTGAATAAAAAAAAAGGTATACTTAGCACACAGATATTTGAGGCCAGAAATAGGAATATGAAACATTGCTTGGAAGTGTCGTCCAATTGTCTGTTTTGGCAGAGTTCCAAGCTGAATACATGCTTTTTTCCCTTTCTAAAGCTGGAATACTTACCTTTTTTGGACAAGTTTCACACATGAAGACACCCCTAGTATCCACTGGAGCACCTGTGTGGGACACCCTAAAAAGTTTGTTCTGGTGTTCCACACTAGTGCTCCTGCATCCAGATGTGTAAACAGCTGCTGAGTGTCCTCTCCTTACACTGAATCAAGTTTGCATTTCATTCTAGTTACAAACCCATCTAGACAACAATGTACTAAACTTCTTTTAAGACAAATAGACATGACCAAATGTAGTTAACCTGCATCTACCAAAAGCATTGTATTAGTGGGAGAGCGAACAATGTTTACTACGAACGATTACTGTGCCCATGAACCTGAAAGTTGCCATTTTAAACTGTACAACAGTAAAAAGAAAAGCACATGGAGCAGCATGCAAGTAATAACAATAATAATGATAAGGCCCCGGGTATTGATGGGTTACCTCCAGAAGTATATAAACAACATGGGGAGGTTTTGCTTCCAGAACTATTGAAGGTTCTTAATCAGGCCTTGTAATCATTCAGGCTTCCAGAATCTATAAGGGATGCTTGTATTATTGTATTACCAAAGCCTGGAAAGGACCCTTTGGGCCCGGAGTCTTACCGCCCGATATCATTGTTAAATTCGGACACTAATGACGCATACACACAAGCAGAATTTTTGACAGCAAAGGTCTGACGGAACGTCTGACAATTTGATCGTGTGTGGGCTCCATCGGACCTTTGCTGTCCAAAAATATCACAGACTTTAGAAATAGAACATGTTTCAAATTCTTCTGTCGGACTCGAGTCCGGTCGAAAAATCCATTCGTCTGCATGCCCGACGTTAGGGCAGCTATTGGCTACTGGCTATGAACTTCCTTATTCTAGTCCAGTTGTATGTCATCACGTTCAAATCCATCGGAATTTGGTGTGATTGTGTGTGGCCAAGTCCTTTCATTCAGAATTTCAGTCGGAAATCCCCCGAAAATCCGTCGGGAAGACCGTCGGACCTAGTCCGTCGAAAAGTCTGGTCGTGTGTACGCGGCATTAGATTCTAGCCAGCGTCCTGGCTACAAGACCAAACAGATATAATGCAGAATTGATTCATCAAGATCAATGTGGCTTTATCCTATCAAGATCTACAGCTATTAACTTGAGGAGGCTTTTTTGAATATGCAAAAAACATCTGATAACTCTGGGAAGAGAGCAATTTTGTCACTCGACGCTGCAAAAGCTTTCAAAAGCATTGAGTGGACATACCTATGGGAGGTGATGGGCTCGTTTGGCCTGAGGGACAGGTTTATAAGGTGGGTTAGGATGCTGTATTCTGCACCGAAGGCATGTATGCAAAGAAATGGTATGGTTTCAGAATTTTTCCCATTATACAGAGGAATGAGACAGGAGTGTCCCCTGTTATTTGCATTGGCCCTTGAACCACTGACTGAGGAATCTATTTGTGGATATATTAGAGGAACGAGGAATGAAAAAATCTCTTTATATGCTGATGACGCATTACATATATGGATACAGAAGGCTAATTAAACTCTCTAATGTCACTAATAAAAAATGTTGGATCGTTTTCTGGATACATTATTAATTGGGATAAATCAGTTCTACTTCCCTTAGATAATCCTAGTTTGCCCAGGTAAAGAGGGGCTCCTCAAGTTAAAATAGTTTCCTCATTTAAATATCTGGGAATAATGATAAATTCTAGAATAGAAAATGATTTCATGGATAACTTAACCCCTATCCTTAATAATTTCCAATTTAAGAGTACGGCGTGGACCAAATTGCCATTATCAGTGGTGGGCTGAGCAAATCTGATCTGTACCCCCCAATTGTTATACATACTCCATAATTCACAGATATGGATACCTCTTAAATAGTTAAAAAAATAGAATCAATATTTCGAAGGCTATTAGGGAAAGTAAAACTCTGAGAATTAAGTGATCAATTCTCCAGAGACCAAGGGATGGTGGTGGATTAGCGGTACAGCAGCCAAGACTATTTCATAGCCTCCTAGCTTCAGCATTTTGCAGGCTGGGGAGAAGTGAATTTGGAGGACCCTATACAGGCTTTATTGCTAAATAATAGTTTCTGTTATAATCTGGTGGCTCAGTTGGAATCTGGAACCTTGGGTTATACCTGTAGGGGTCCGACAACAATGCTTATGAATAGAGTTTGGAAGGAAATGAGGAGCATAATGAAATTTGAAGGAGGCTCAAAATATTCCCCACTTTGGGGGAATAAGCAATATAAAGAAATATGTAAATTGGAGGGATTTGAAAGTTGGTACTCTAAGGGGCTTCAATATATAGAACAGTTGTACTCACATAATGTTTTACGTTCCTTTCAGGATCTGCAAAAATCCTTTCAATTGCCTTATAGTAACTTCTTTAACTACTTCCTGACCGCCGACAGTCAAATGACGGCCAGGTGGTGCACCTATTGTGGCGAGAGGCCGTCATATGACGGCCTCCCGTGTAAACAGGGAATGCGGGCGATCGTGCGCGCGCATCCCTGTTTCTTCGGTTGCGGCGTGTCACGGAGACACCACTCGCCACCGAAGGGGGTGAACAGCCATTGGTGACTTCATCACGGCCGATCACAGATGGTCACACCCCCACTGTGCATGACGCATGCGCACGACGCATGCGCACGATCGCGAGCGCGCTGCGTGTGCACGTTGGTGGTGGCGTGTTCCCCGGGAACACTGCTCGTCACCGACGCTGGTAAACAGCCATTGGCCGGCTGTTTACCCACGTGATCGGCTGTTATCCTTTCACAGCCGATCACTAAAATGTAAACAAACCGCGGTAACGAGATGTTACCGGGTTGTTCTCCTCCTCACACACCGATCGTGTGTGAGGAGGAGATTGCGGTAACATCTCGTTACCGCTCAGTGTACACCAATCACACTGATTGCCCCCCCCCAATAAAGAGGACCTGTCACCACCCCTCATAGTACCTGTAAATCACAGTCCATCAGAGTACCTGTCACAGTCCATCAGAGTATTTGAGTACCTGTCACAGTCCATCAGAGTACATGTCACAGCCCATCAGAGTACCCGAGTACCTGTCACAGTCCATCAGAAGACCCGAGTACCTGTCACAGTCCATCAGAGTACCCTAGTATCTGTCACAGCCCATCAGAGTACCCGAGTACCTGTCACGGCACATCAGAGTACCCGAGTACCTGTCATGGCACATCAGAGTACCTGCATACCTGTCACGGTCCATCAGAGTACCCGAGTACCTGTCATGGTCCAACAGAGTGCCCGAGTACCTGTCGCGGTCCATCAGAGTACCCGAGTACCTGTCACAATCCATCAGAGTACTCGAGTACCTGTCACGGTCCATCAGAGTACCTGAGTACCTGTCACGGTCCATCAGGGTACCCGAGTACCTGTCACGGTCCATCAGAGTACCCGAGTACCTGTCACGGTCAATCAGAGTACCTGAGTACCTGTCACGGTCCATCAGAGTACCCGAGTACCTGTCACGGTCCATCAGGGTACCCGAGTACCTGTCACGGTCCATCATGGTACCCAAGTATCTGTCACAGTCCATCATAGTACCCGAGTACCTGTCACAGACCATCAAAGTACCCGAGTACCTGTCACAGCCCATCAAAGTACCCGAGTACCTGTCACAGCCCATCAAAGTACCCGAGTACCTGTCACGGTTCATCCGAGTACCCGGGTACCTGTCACAGCCCATCAGAGTACCCGAGTACCTGTCACAGCCCATCTGAGTACCCGAGTACCTGTCCCAGTCCATCTGAGTACCCGAGTACCTGTCACAGTTCATCTGAGTACCTGAGTACCTGTCCCAGTCCATCTGAGTACCCATCACAGTTCATCTGAGTACCTGAGTACCTGTCACAGTTCATCTGAGTACCTGTCACAGTTCATCTTAGTACCCTAGTACCTGTCACAGTCCATATGAGTACCTGAGTACCTGTCACCGCCCTTCAGAGTACCCAAATACCAGTCACCAAGCCATCAGAGTACCAGAGTACCTATCTCCAGCCCATCAGAATACCCGAGTACCTATTTGCAGCCCATGTCTCATAGAATATTCGTTGGGGTGTTTGCTTTCCAAAATGGGGTCATTTTGTGGGTAATTTCACTGTCCTGGTGGTCCAGGACCTTCAAAAGTGTGATGGGTAGGAATGAAATGAGATGTGTCATTTATGCTCCTAGAACGCCTGAATGTACTACTTCAATGTTCGGCCTCTCTATGTGACCAGGCTGTGCAAAAGTTCTACACATGTGGTATCACCATACTCGGAAGGAGTAGCAGAATGTGTTTTGGGGTGTAATTTTTAATATATACATGCTATGTGTTAGAAATATGTTATAAATTGACAACTTTGTGTAAAAGAAAATGTGTTTTCATTTTTTTCTACGTATTTCAAAAACTTCTGGAAAAAAATGAACCGTTCAAAAGACTCATTATGCCTCACAGATTATACGTTGGGGTGTTTGCTTTCCAAAGTGGGGTCATTTTATGGGAAATTCCATTGTCCTAGTACTCCAGGGCCTTCAAAAGTGTAATAGGTGGTTGAGAAATGAGATGCGTCATTTTTGCTCGTAGAACGTCTGAAGGTACTGCATCAATGTTGGTGCTCTGTATGTGGCCAGGGTGTGTAAAAGTGTCACACATGTGGTATAGCCATACTTGGGAAGAGTAGCAGAATGTATTTTGGGGGGTAATTTGTTGTATGCATATGCTGTGTGTGAGAAATAACCTGATAATATGCCAATTTTGTAAAAAAAAAAAATAATAATAAAAAAATCTTCATTTTGCAAAGAATTGTGGGAAAAAATGACAACTTAAAAAATCTCACCATGCTACTTACTTAATACCTTGGAATGTCTACTTTGTAAAAAGGGGTAATTTAGGGGGTATTTGTACTTTCCTGACTTGTTAGTGTCTCAAGAAATGAGATACACCTGATGTACTGAAGGCCTGAACAGATGTGATCAATTTTCAGCGATTGGCACCATAGTTTGTAGACTCTATAACTTTCACAAAGACCAAATAATATACACGAATGTGGGTTATTTTTACCAAAGATATGTAACAGTATAAATTTTGGCCAAAATGTATGAAGAAAAATTACTAATTAGCAAAAATGTATGACAGAAACAAAGAAAAAATAGGATTTTTATATACAGCTTACCTGTAAAATCCTTTTCTTGAGAGTACATCACAGGACACAGGAGCTCATTACATAGTGGGTTATATAGTCACCTCTGGTGATTGGACACTGGTTAACCCCAATTAAGGAGAATTCCTCCCCTATATAACCCCTCCCATATGGGAGGCACCTCAGTTTTGTAGAAAAGCAATAGGAAACCATGTAAAACCCAAGAGGGGCGGGAGCCCTGTGTCCCGTGATGTACTCTCAAGAAAAGGCTTTTACAGATAAGCTGTATATAAAAATCCTATTTACTTGATCATATATCACGGGACACAGGAGCTCATTACATAGTGGGATGTCCCAAAGCAATGCTCAGATTGAGGGGAGGCAGATCATAATTATAGACCGCCATGGGCCGGAGGACCTAAACTGCCGCCTGCAGTACACTGCGCCCAAATGCGATATCCTCTTGCCCTCTGACATCCACCTGATAGAATCTGGTGAATGTGTGGACTGATGACCAAGTTGCAGCCTTACAGATCTGAGCCAGGGAAGCCTGGTGATGCACTGCCCAAGAAGCACTTACAGCCCTAGTAGAGTGCGCTTTCACTTGAAAAGGAGGGATTTTCCCTCTAACACTATAGGCCTGAGAAATAATCTGTCTGATCCACCTTGAGAGAGTGGATTTTGATGCCGCCTGGCCCTTCCTAGGGCCTTCCGGCAAAATAAATAAGCAATCAGTTTTCCTTATCTGAGCCGTTGCTTGAAGATAGATACTGATTGCCCTAACCACATCCAAAGTGTGCAAGGATTCTTCTTCTGCGGACTGTGGGTCCGGAAAAAAGGATGGTAGGATTACATCTTGATTCAAATGGAATCCCGAAACCACCTTAGGTAGAAAGGACCTGTTGGGGGCGCATGACCACCCGGTCCTTGTGAACAATTAGATACGGCTCTTTGCTGGAGAGAGCTGCTAGTTCTGACACTCTTCTAGCCATGGAAATGGCTACCAAGAAAACCAATTTTTTGGTCAAAAGAACTAATGAAGCCTGATGCAAAGGTTCAAAAGGTTGCCCCTGCAAAGCCGAGAGAACCAAATTTAGATCCCATGGGCATACCGGAGGTTTGACTGGCGGCCTTATCCGCATAGCCCCCTGGATGAAAGCCCGCACCAGGGGATGCGATGCAAGTGGCTTCTGAAAAAATACTGACAAGGCCGAAATCTGCACCTTGCTAGTGCTTACGGCCAAATTCATTTCTAGGCCTGACTGGAGAAAGGCCAAGATCCTGCTAATGACATACTTTCTAGGATGCCATCCCCTGAGTTCACACCAGGAAACATATGCCCTCCAGATTTTGTAGTAAATAAGCCTGGAGGCCGGCTTTCTGGCATTAACCAGAGTAGAAAGGACTGGCCCCGAAAGCCCACGGTCTATCAGAATGTGGGTCTCAGCAGCCAAACCGTCAAATTCAGACTGTGTAAAGCAGGATGGTAGATTGGACCCTGTGAGAGCAGATCTGGCCGGAGAGGGAGGATCCATGGCCTGCCTACGGCCAACTTCATGATCTCTGCGTACCACGGTCACCTGGGCCAAGCCGGAGCTACCAGAAGGACCGACTTCGTTTCCCTCTTGACTCTTCCCAGGAACCGCGACAGAAGCGGGCACGGGGGGAAAGCATAAATCAGATTGTACTGATCCCAGGGAACTGTCAGAGCATCTGACCCCTGAGCAAGTGTATCTCTTGTTCTTGACACAAATTTGTCCAGCTTTCTGTTGAACCTGGACGCAAACAGATCTACGTCTGGAGTACACCACCTGAGACATATGTCCAAAAACACGTCGGGGTGCAGAGCCCATTCTCCTGGGCACAACTGCTGGCAGCTCAGAAAATCCGCCTGCCAATTTTCCACTCCTGGAATGAAGACTCAGAAAGGCATGGAACATGCTTTTCTGCCCAGACAAGCATGCAATTCACCTCTTTTTTCGCTACCAGACTCCTGGTACTGCCCTGGTGATTGATATAGGCCACTGCTGTGGCATTGTCGGACTGAACCCAAACAGGGAGACCCCGTAGTCTGGAAGACCACCTTATGAGAGTCATATAAACTGCCTGGATCTCCAAGACATTTATGGGCAATAGCCTCTCGATCGCAGACCATTTCCCCTGCGAGCATGTCTCCTCTAACACTGCTCCCCAGTCTATCAGGCTGGCATCTGTCGTAATAACCTTCCCTGGAAGAGGAAGAAAGGTTTTGCCTTTCAGCAAATTCTCGGTTTGTAACCACCAGACGAGACTCTTGCGTGTGCCTGGAGATAAACGCATAGGAAGATCCAAGGATCCTGTTCTAGGCCGCAAGGATGCATCTTTGCATAGGCCATGAGAGGAACTGGGCAAATGGAACGGCCTCGAAGGAGGCAACCATTTTCCCTAATAGTCTCATGCATAACCGAATGGGGGAAGATCTCCTGCCCAGAATTAGGTGCACCAGATCCCCGATGGCCAAGGCTTTTGGCCTTGGAAGAAACACCTTGCCCTGAGCTGTACCGATAAACATACCCAGGTATTCCAACCTGGTAGAAGGCTGTAGGGACGACTTTTCTAGGTTTATAATCCAACCTAGACGTTCCAGATGTTCTAGTGTTCTGGAAACACTGTGGTTCAGGGACGCTACTGTTTTCTCCATGAGAAGCAAGTCGTCTAGGTAAGCCATTACGGCTATACCCTGAGCTCTTAGGTTTGCCAAGAGAGGGTCTAGAATCTTTGTGAAGACTCGAGGGGCTGTAGCGAGCCCGAACGGCAAGGCCACAAATTGAAAATGGCGCCGCTCTACCGCGAACCTTAGATACCTTTGGTGTGCGGGAAAAATTGGCACATGGAGATATGCATCCTTGATGTCTATTGATGCCATAAACTCTCCCCCTTGCAGGGAGGAGACCTCAGTGTGAATTGACTGCATTCAGAAGGACCGGATGCGTAAAAAACCAGTTCAGATCATTCAGATCCAGGATAGGTCTGACACTTCCATTTGGCTTCGGAACGGTGAAGAGATTCGAGTAAAACCCTGAACCCTGTTCTTTTGGGTCCACTTCTACTATCACCCCTTGGGATAGTAAGTGATCCAAGGCCAGAAATAGCGGTTTTTGCTTTACTGGATCCCTGGGGATCCTTGACCTTAGAAAGCGAGAAGATGGAATCTCCTGAAACTCTAGCTTGTAGCCCAGAGACACCGAAGAGATCACCAACTTGTCCCGGATCTCTTCCCGCCAGGCTTCCGCAAACTGCCGAAGCCTTCCCCCCACACGGCCGAGCGGGGGCGCCCCTTCACAAGGAAGCTTTCGGGCTCTGCTTGGCAGGCTTCCGCCCCCCAAGTCTTTTTCTGCCCTTGGGCCCGACCCTGAGCCTTTCCTGTAGAGGAGGGTTGAGAAGGCCGTCGCCACTGCTTAGAGCTTGATGCTCCGGGAGAGAGAGAATGCCTAAATGACGGACGTTTGCTCTTTTTGACTGGAAGGAGAGTAGATTTACCCCCTGAAATTTTTTGGACGAATTTGTCTAATTCTTCTCCAAACAGACATTCCCCTTTAAACGAGAACCCAATCAAATGCTTCTTGCACGATAGCTCAGCTGCCCAATTTTTAAGCCATATGGCCCTTCGCATGTGTACCAACAGGAGAGATAAACAAGATGCTTGTTGGACAGAATCCAAAATCGCATCAATCATGAAACAGAGAATTTGAGGTATTTCTGCATAATTCTCCACTTCCTCACTGGGAAGGAGGCCAAGCATCCGCTTAACCTGTTCCTTGAGGAACTGACACAACCCCATGGCTGCGACTGCAGTTTGCACTACAGCTCCAGTCATGGAAAAGGAGGCTTTTAATAATGTTTCCAACCTCTTATCAGTTGGATCTTTAAATACCTGAGCATTATCCAACGGACAGGTCAGGTTTTTATTTACACAAGAAACAGCCGCATCGACAGATGGGACCCCCCATTTCTTGGTGAAACTTTCCTCCAGAGGATAAAGCATAGAAAACCTTTTAGGAGGAGTAAACAGTTTATCGGGATGTCCCCAATCCTCATACATCAATTTATCCATTAAGGGATGAATTGGGAAGGAAAAAAGCAGTCTGTGGGATTTTCCTGACTCCTAGGGAAGAAACAGAAGACGTAGCGACTTCAGCAGCAGGCATTCTGAATGTGGTACGCACCAATTCAGTATAATACTGCACCTGTTTTCTGAGCGCCTGGGAGGAGGGGACTCTCTCCTCTTCCTCTGATTCCTTTGACTGTTCAAGATCCCTGTCCCAAGATAGGGATCTCTCCTCATTGTCAGAAGAATCATCTGAGAGAGGAATCTCAGCAGAGGGAGGGGATCTACCCCTTTTCCTGCTATCTTTCAGGGAAGCAGAAATACAATCCATGATTCTCCCTTCAAAACCCTCCAATGTAGCCCTAAGGGAGTCCTCAGTGACATATACCGGGGCTGGGACATTAGGAGAGGCTGCAAAACCTGACAGGGGCACTGACTCATCCTGTGAGGCTGGTTCCAGTCTTGCAGGGGGGGATGGTAACTTACAGGCATTTTTAGAACCCCTGGGCCTAGGCGGTGACCTGAGATGCTTACTGCCCACAGCTCCTGTGTCTCTCACTTACAGTCCCCTGATGCTCTGGGCTTTTAAAACTGCCGCCGCCTGTGCAGTACAGCGCCGTGCACACCAATGTGCACGGCTCACAACCACACTCCCCCCTCCTCCATTAGCCCGGGAGCACACGCGGCGCGCGTGCACGCACCCGCGTGCATGCATGAGGACCGCCGGAATGCAGGGAAGAAAAGGAGTCTCATCAGAGCTGCGTGGGACCCCCAGACTATGAGGGACCCCTGTATTACCTTGTTGTGGCAGGGACTGCAGTGGAGACGTGAGACCTCTGGAGAACCAGGCTTCACTGAGCGTGTGTACTGAAAGGCATGTAAGTATGCATCAAGCTGCTCTTACTCCCTCTAGTGGTGGAAACCAGGTAAGACATACAACTACTCAAAATGAAGAAATCCATCATATAATTCTATATAGGATTAACTTCCATTACCTGTCCTCGCCACAGGAATTGCTGAAACAGACAAATTCCAGCCTTCACCCATCACAGTGGGCAGTGTTAGTCAACCTTCAGGTTTATCTGGGGCTCTTTCTCAGAAGAGCCTCCTACCTGGACCTTGTAAAGAAACTGCCAGAAACTTTTGTGCGCTCTGTGTAAACAGTACACCAAGTCTGGTTTTCCCAGAGCCCAGTCTTCCAACAGGAGAGGACTTACAGGCCAAACCTTGTTTCTTCCTTCGTACCATACCATCTTGGGAGTCAAATATCGGCCCGAGATATGGATCCAGTTTGTTGTAGCCCTTAGGCCCCCGCAGAGACCTGCACAGAGCTTTCTTCATAGCACATGTTTTACGTGACCAACCACCATAGACACTGGCGAAAAAACGGAGGTGCCTCCCATATGGGAGGGGTTATATAGGGGAGGAATTCTCCTTAATTGGGGTTAACCAGTTTTCAATCACCAGAGGTGACTATATAACCCACTATGTAATGAGCTCCTGTGTCCCGTGATGTATGATCAAGAAAGGCATTTTTTTCACAAAATTTACGTTTTATTTTATTTATAGCACAAAAAATAAAAAACCCACTAGTGATTAAATACCACTAAAAGAAAGCTCTATTTGTGTGGAAAAAAGTACGCAAATTTCATATGGGTACAGTGTTGCATGACTGAGTAATTGTCATTCAAACTGTGAGAGCGCTGAAAGCTGAAAATTGGTCTGGTCAGGAAGGGGGTGTAAGTGCACTGTATTGGGGTGGTTAAATATTTACACTTACGGCATGCAATTCAGTTTAAAGGGCATAAGATAGTGATAAAACCTTATAACATCATCAGCAGGGGGGGTAGAAAAAAAGTGTTTGATCTCATCTTTATATGGTCAACTTATGAGATCATATCAAGATAATGATGTTGGCCCGGTAGAACAGGGTGAGAGACAGACATAGGGGACATTTCAGATGATAATTGGCAAATAATACTGAGAAGGGTACCCCTAGTTTCATTATCACCGGCTCAATGCCTGACGCAACTATTCATAATATACAGGGTATATAGAACACCAGTTAAATTATTCAAGTGGGGTAGGCGTGATTATCCAGAATGTTCTCGATGTAAAAAGTCTCCAGCTGACTTACTACATATGATGTGGAAATGTCCAAAATTGGTTAGATATTGGCGAGAAATGGTGAATACAATTAATGTTATATTCAATACACATATTGATAAGAGCCCTAAGACATGTCTACTGGGATACCTTGATGAGAATATTTTATTTCCCAGGGAGGTTATGATACCAGTTACCAGATTATTGTTTATAGCACAAAAGCTAATTGCTCTAGTAGGTGGATATCTCCGAGTGCACCCTCACTCGAGGACTGGCGTCTTCAGGTAAATGGAAACATTCTAAAAGAACAACAAATCTACTGTAATAGGGAGGTACCCAATAACTTGACTAAATTGTGAAAACTATGGATATCGGACCCGCGGTTAGCCCCATTGTCACTAGCACCGGGAGATTTTGTATTGATCGGTTAACCGAAGTTTGGGATAGTAAATACGGTATTAGAAGGAATAGGGTAGAGGGCTACACCAGAGGGTAGAATAGAATAGTAATAAAATAAGTTGTCGGCAGAAGTAATCTTTTCCTTTGACAGATTGAGATATATAATTCATTATAGAGGAAACGGTATAAATCTGTCGCCCGGATGTGTGTGGGGGTTTTTTTTTTTTGCTTTTTTTGGGGGGGTTTTGTGTGAATATGTTTGTGTGTGTGTATGTTTGAGTGTATATGTTTTTTTTAAATAAAAAAAAAAGATAAGAAAAAAATAAAAATAATAATAATAGGAACACACGACAACTACTTACTTTTTAGAAGCACTTTCTTGATCCTATATCTATCCTACTCCCTCAGTTTCAGGTCTGACCAGCGTTTCCTCAATTGCTCCTTGGATCGTCATACCCCAAAATTCCTGTGCAGACTTTTTATCCATGATCTTGGCCTTTCTCAAATTTGGTTTTGGGTAAGGTCCATACTTCCCATCATAGTCAGCCCCCTTCAAGATATCCACCATCTCCACCATCTCTACAAATCACATATTTGAGGCCTTGTATCTCCTCCTGGATCGGGACGTTTCAGGCTCCGGTCTTTCCTCGTCATTGCTGCTGCTGACTGCATGCACTTGCTCTTTCACCACCATGTGCTCTCCCATTGCGCCAATACAGAAGGGGCGGGGAATATACTAGAAAGAAGTTCAGGGGCCGACGGAGTTTCATGCATGCGCAGTGTATATAAAGGGTAACACGTACGATCTGTGAGCAGAGGAAGCATGGGAAGCGCTGATAACGAAGGTACAATTTAAACTTGGGGCATCAGTGGTATACTGCTTATAGATTGAGGCCTATATTGGGACAAGATTAGGAGAGTTTAGCCTGACATTATGTCAGATGCGTATATGGAGATCGAGATGCTAAGAGGCCTCCCCTTGCAGCTAGGTGCAGCTTGCTCCTGAAATTGGGAACAGGAAGCGTGGTGACCGAAGAAGCAGGGGTGGCCAGGTGCTTGCTTGTAGTTCGATGAGCTTGGCCGCTGCAGGATGGATGAAGCAGGAGGAGCAGAACTTACTGTGTTCAGATGAACAGAGAAACCAGGAACCAGGCCAGAAGTCATGCACAGAAAGATCAGTCCAGAGAATACACAGGGGCAAGCCAAGGTCAAACACAAGGTCAAATATGCAGGGTTCAGATATAAGCCGAAGGTCAAGCCAGGAGATCAGGAAGCAGAAGCAGTCCAGGAACAGGCCAAGGTTAGACTAGGAGATCAGGAAGCAAAGTCGAAGGCAAGCCGGGTCACAACGGGTATCTCAGATCAGGAAGCAAGGTCAAGGTACACAAGGCAGCTGATGAGATAATCAGGCAAGGTCCTGTGGTTGCAGGCTGGCTTAAGCAAAGCCACTGGCGCCAGTGTTAGTCATGCCAGTTGTGCGCTGTCGAGCATGCGTGTGCCGATGGGCACCAGTGTGCGCCAATGCGAGCTGATGACAACTGACATGCGCCAATGTGCACTGATGTGCACCAGTATGCGCCAATGCGCTCTGATGCACGGCACACGCTTGTGCATGTCTTGGAACCCTCTGTGGGCGTCCATGAGTATTCAGGGCAGCATTGCCAAAACCATGACAGCCATGTCCCTGGCACATTAGGGTTTGTCTTGTGTTGTGTCTTGCAGATAAAATGGATCGATTCAATGATCACGACTTCCTCCCCCTTTTTATTGACAAGTACAGAGAGCTGCCCTGTCTGTGGCAGGTGAAACACCCTTTTTATAATCACAAAATAAAGAGGCAGGCAGCGCTGGAGCAACTGTTGGAATTGGTGAAGTCGCAAATCCCCACAGCAAACATCAGCTATTTGAAGTGCAAAATTGGTGGACTGAGGAGCACTTATAATAGGGAGCACAAGAAGGTCCAGGATTCCCAGAGATCAGGAGCAGCAGCAGATGACGTTTATTTACCCAGGCTGTGCTACTATGACAGACTGCAATTTTTTTCAGACCAGACTGAAATCAGGCCATGACTCTAAACTCTTTCTTCCACTCTTCGTTCCACCCCAGCTGAGGCATCCGATATCCAACCTGGGACTTCCATCCAGGAAGATGTGGAGGAGCCCAGCTTGAGCCAGGTATAGCATTGTTCAACATATTTCTTGTCAAAAATTTTATGAGGTTAACTAGATGTTATTATTGATTACTAATTTCGGATTTAACCAAGTGGTTTACATATCAATAGACAGTAGTAGCCAAAAATGATTGTGACAAGAATGAAAAATGCTTGGGTCAGAATGATAGTCTTTTCTATTTGTTAACATTCAATTTGCAACAGTCATGAGCTCAAAATTGTGTGTGATTGATGAACAAAAACAAAACTATGTCCCATTTTCATACACAGGAAAGCCTCAGCCAGGATGAGGCTGTGGAAAGTGGCAGCCAGGAGGTGGTGGGAGTAAGTGGCAGCCAGGAGGTGGTGGTGGTAAGTGGCAGACAGGAGGTGGCCGGGCCCAGGTCCCTCCCCTCCGCTTTCCATCAAAAAGGCCCAGGAAGGGGAGGAACGTGGAGGAGTCAGCACTACGGCAGGCTTCTGTGACTCTCTGAACCCCCAATCTTCAAGAGGCCTATGCCTGCATGGCAGCCAGCAAAATGCAGGAAATGGAGGTGGGCCAACGCCTCATTTGTGAGGAAGTGATCTATCAGGCCATGTTTGTGAGTTCAACCATACTCCTGCTCCTCCACCTCCTGCCACAACTCCAACATCAGAGTCACAGCCTGGAAGCAAGTGTGGAAAGAAGAAAAGAGTGTGATGGCCTGGGTTCAGTCTGGACAAAAGACACAGGCTGTTGTATGACCACAGCCTGGGGACATATATGTCATCTGCTGCTGTTCCTGATCTCTCTGAGTCCTGGACAGGATTGTGCTCCCTATTAAATGGACTCCTCAGGCTACCAATTTTTCCTGTGAAATAATTGATGTTTGCCCTGAGGTACAAAGGCTTTGCCAATTTCAACAGTTTATCCAGCGTTACCTTCCTCTTTATTTTTTTATGACCCCCAATAAATGTCTATTTTTTTTCACAAATACTTGGTTATGTGTTTTACTTCAAAAAGGATAGTTTGTTTGTGAGTAGGCAAGTACATTTCTAAAATACAATGTCAAATTAACCGGTTCCCGACCGGTGCACGCCAATGTACATCAGCAGAATGGCACAGATAGGCAAATGGTCATACAGGTACGTCCCTTTAAATTTGCCGCCGTGCCATCGTGGGCACGCCGGCGGCAGCACGCGCGCCGGCCGGGACCTGCGTGAGTCAGGTCGTGGGTCCCGCAGACTCGTTCGCCACAGGGATAACCGCGATCACCTCACGGGGAGGATGAACAGGGATATGCTAATGTAAACAAGCATCTCCCCATTCTACCTGTGATCGGGAGAAGAGATCAGTGACATGGCACACGCAGCCATGCCCACCACAGTTAGAAACACGCCCCAGGACACACTTAATCCTTACCATGCCCCCCTGGTTAACCCCTTCACTGCCAGTATCTTTTACACAGGAATCAGTGCATTTGTATAGCACTGATTGCTGTATAAATGACAATGGTCACAAAAATGTGTCTAAAATGGTCGACATGTCTGCCATAATGTCGCAGTCACGATAAAAATCGCAGATCGCTGCCATTACTAGTAAAAAAAAATATTAATAAAAATGCCATAAAACTATGCCCAATTTTGTAAACGCTATAACTTTTGCGCAAACCAATCAATAAACGCTTATTGTGATTTTTTTTACCAAAAATATATTGAAGAATACGTATCGGCCTAAACTGAGGAAAAAAATGTTTATTTATATATTTTTGGGGGATATTTATTATAGGAAAATGTAAAAAAGAATGCGTTTTTTTCAAAATTGTCGCTCTTTTTTGTTTATAGCGCAAAAAATAAAAACCGCAGGGGTGATCAATTACCACCAAAATAAAGCTCTATTTGTGGGGAAAAAAGGACGTCGATTTTGTTCGGGAGCCACGTCGCACAACCACGCAATTGTCAGTTAAAAAGATGAAGTGGCGAATCGCAAAAAGTGCTCTGGTCAGGAAGGGGGTAAAATCTTCCGGGGCTGAAGCGGATAACAAGGGACACCAACACCAACAGGTTAAAAACTACAATACAATAATGATGTTGTGATAACTTGACACACAAAACAACAAAAAATATTATGGAGATCACTAGAAAAAACATAAAGAAAAAGAATCAGGAGATCTTGAGAAAAAAAAAAAAGTTGATCACTATAAACATTAAAAAGATTATTCAGGATGTCAAGACAAATAATAAAGAAATCAGTTTGTCAGAACTCAAATACATATATAATCTGCTATAACGGATTATTACCTACATTCCCTCATATTAACTATTCACAATCAACTGTGTCAACTATGTTAATAGAGACCTACACTATTCTACACCTCTTAAAGATATTTCACTTTGGTAGCCAACTAAGCACATGAAAAAGCACCCCGGAACGAGGTTGATTTGCTCTGACAGATAGGAAAGTGGGCAAGACTGTCTCTTGTTCAAGCTGGGACTTCCATAGGCGCAGATTCTCTTGGAAAGCTGTGATTACGTTGTACTTGCTGTTATCACTAAAATTACTGGATGAACCCTCTGCCCAATGCTATACCCTTTCTAGCAAACTTTTCAATATAAAATAGGAATATTTAGTTCACACATATTGCAATACAAGTTAAAGCTGGCCGATTGCATCAAAGTGATCCCTCTTTAGCCAGTCTACTCAGGTCTGCCACTGCAAATGCTACTGTGGACACTATGCCAACTTCAGGCAGACACAAATGGGGAGAGCTACATGGATTAGTTCTGGCCACTGACCTGCAATACAACAAAAACAAGATATACCTGTGCTCAGATCCCAACAGCTTGTACATGCATATAAACTACCAGGTGCTAAAGGGGTGTGACCACATATTAATACTAACAATAATGCTATATTTTATTTTGGAAATTGTATTGACCTGATTCCGCCCGTTGGAGGTGTTAATAAAGATTATATTTGGAAAAAAAATACTAACAATACTGGATGAACCATCTCCACACTGCTATACACCCTTTAAAACAAACTTTGCAATAAAAAATAGGGATATTTACAGTAGTTCACACATATTGCAATACATGTTTAAGCTAGCCAACTGCATCAAAGTAATCCCTCTTTATGCAGTCCTACTGCGCTCTGAGACTCCAAATGCTACTGTTGACACAATGCCAACCTGGGACAAACAGACACAAAATGCTAGCTATTATGACTTGTTTGCGGCCCTGCAGCCTCTGATTCAGTTAGGTAAAATGCTCTGTTATGTCACACAACTTGGCAAAATCACACAGCCAGTTTGGATCTGACAGTTCAGGCAAGGTCTTCCCTTTACTTTGCATGAAAATAGCAATTTCTTCCAAAAGCTCAAAGAAAATTGCTTGCGAATCAGTGTTAATTTTGGCAGCAAATTTTGATTTTGTTTTAGTCTTAGACCACTTTCACACTGAGGCGCTTTCAGGTGCTTTTGCACTACAAACAGCTCCTAAAAAGCTCCTGAAAACTTATTTCCATTAAAATCAATGGACAGTGTGCTGGCAGGGCTGTGAAAAACCCCCCTCTCTCTCTTGAAATGAATGGAAAGTTCTTCAAAAGCACTCAGTTTTTTTACTGACAGTTTAGAAGCTCCTCGTGTGAAAGTGGCCTTAGTCTTAGGATGGCGTTTTAGTCCCATTTTAGTCTTCTGCAATTGTTTTAGTTTTAGTCGACTAAATCTCCAGTACATTTTAGTCGACTAAAATGTCTTACCTTTCAGTTGACTAAAACCTCCAGTACATTTTAGTTGACTAAAACTAATTTTAGTCATCTGAAATCGAATGAGTGTAATTAAATTGTAAATATATATATATATATATATATATATATATATATATATATATATATATATATATATAGATAGATAGATAGATAGATAGATAGATAGAGAGAGAGAGAGAGAGAGAGAGAGAGAGAGAGAGAATTTAACATTTCTCTACAATTTCCAAACTCATTATATACTGCTGGAGTGAAAAATCTCATATGTTATTATTTAAGGTATTGAGGTATGAACATGCACTAAAGGCCAGTGTTAATTATGAAGTAAAATTTAAATTTCAAACTAAAATGCTATTTTAATTTTAGTCCCATTTTAGTCTTTTGACTAAAATGCCATTTTAGATTTAGTCGTATTTTAGTCATCTCAATTGTTTTAGTTTTAGTCGTATTTTAGCTGACTAAAATAGTATTAATTTAGTCAACTAAAATGTTTTAGTCATTTTAGTAGACAAAATTAAGACTGTTGAGAATGGTGCTAGTACTCAGCTACCTTACTACTGTATGGTATGGTCCATCCATATGTTCTGTGCCCACCGCCTTCAAAAATAGTTGGAACTGACAATGATTTGGGTGCCATGCACAAAGGATGTTCACAGTTTGTGTGACTGTGGGCATTATGTTATCCAGTTCCTGAATCTTTCCATACAGAACTTCTTGGTGGATAACGCGATGATAATTTATCAGTTGTGTGTGTCAGTTACTTTTTTACATTTTATTTTTCAACAGTCCAACCAAGCTAGTTCTCTCTCCACACATTGCAGGTGCGCCATCAGTAGTAAGCCCCACCAAATTTTCCCCCAGGGTAATTTCATTTTACTTACAAATTCCTCTACTGCATTGAAGATGTCCCTCCCTGTTGCTTTCCTGTCCTGTCTGCCTTCACACCTCTTACAAAAATGGCTTGATGAGCTGTATCAGTATCATCAGTGCTTACATGGTGACAAGCTGACATGGTTAAAAGACTGTCTCTGCTCAGGGAACATATTGTTAAGGCGGGCTCATGCTACTTAAGCAGTTTTTTCTTTCAGTGCTCAGGAGCTGCTCTGCTATTGATTAACTATCAGCCACTCATTGTTACCACATTACCTGTCTCATTAGTCCAGCCTACAGCCTGCCCCTTTTTGCTATATAAACGGCTCATTTCCTCCTTGCACTTGTTATGATCTCTTAGTGCATTCCTTCCTGTGCTCCTGTGTTGACTTGGCCTGGCTGACTTCCCTTTGATTCCTGTTCCTGATTTTTGGTCCTCATTATGCTGACTTCTGGTTTACTGACCCAGTTCGTCTGATTAACCGCTTTGGCATCCAAACCCTGGCTTCTGTTTTTGACCACATTCCTAAACTGTGTTAATTTTGCCTTTTTTTTTTAAAGGTGTGATTTTAACTGCACTCTCTGTCTCCGTTTGGTTTATGGTTCCTAACACAAATGCA
Organism: Lithobates pipiens; assembly: GCF_037356315.1. Lineage (NCBI taxonomy): Eukaryota > Metazoa > Chordata > Amphibia > Anura > Ranidae > Lithobates > Lithobates pipiens. The sequence continues at coordinate 117,285,934 of NW_027507789.1, read as the reverse complement.
CCTTCTGAAAAACACTTTGAAGCAAAAATTGTAATTTTTGCAAAAATATCCTGTTGAGAATGCAGGCTGCCTTTTAATTCTTGGCCCTTGTACACACGGTTGGAGACTCCAACAACCGTCGAAACTGTTGCATACACACGGTCGGACAAAGTTGTCGGAAAATCTGATGTTATTAGGTTATTTTGTTATGACGGGACTACGTTCACGCTAGTAGCCAATAGCTTTGGTGTAGGAATTTGATCTGAGCATGCGTGGCACTTTGTCCGATCAGAATTCTCTACACATGATTGGAGTATGTCCGATCGGACATTTTGTCGGAAACTTTTACCAACAAGTTGGAAAACTTGGTCCGTCGGAACCTCTGACGGAAACAGTCCGATGTACACCACACACAGTCGGAATATCCGACAAAACGGTCCGATCGGACACATTCCGTCAGAATCTCCGACCGTGTGTACAAGGGCTTAGACTTTTTGTTGCTTTTCTTGGTGTCACAAACATGTATTCACTTTCCCATATCTCATTAAATTGCATTCTCTCTGCAACAACTTATCTTTTCTTGGACATTTTAGGGGCTATTTGGTCCTTATACCTCTATAAAGTGACAAATAATTGGTGAGTATATCCTTAGTGTACCTCTCCACCAGCCTTGGTATGTAACCTTTGCAGCGTTGTGAAGGGCAGGTGCAGACTGGCACAGAGCCCACTCATACTCCTGTATTACAAATTTGAAAAGGAGGATCGTAAACCACTGGTATAATCCAAAATAAACTTTATTAGAGACTTCCCAGACAGAACATGGTTCTGCCATGATGTACTGTTTGAGCAACCTCATATTTATATAGTTACATAGTAGGTGAGGTTGAAAAAAGACACAAGTCCATCAAGTCCAAACTACATGTGTGATTATATGTCAGTATTATATTGTATATCCCTGTATTTTGCGGCCGTTCAGGTGCTTATCTAAATAGTTTTTTGAAATGATCGATTCTCCCCGCTGAGACCACCACCTGTGGAAGGGAATTCCACATCCTTGCCACTCTTACAGTAAAGAACCATCTACGTAGTTTAAGGTTAACCTCTTTTCTTCAAATTTTAATGTGTGGCCACGTTTCTTGTTAAACTCCCTTCCGCAAAAATTTTTTATCCCTATTGTGGGGTCACCAGTACAGTATTTATAAATTGAAATCATATCCCCTCTCAAGGGGATATTCTACTCCAGAGAAAATAAGTTCAGTGCTCGCAACCTTTCCTCATAACTAATATCCTCCAGACCCTTTATTAGCTTTGTTGCCCTTCTTTGTACTCGCTCCATTTCCAGTACATCCTTCCTGAGGACTGGTGCCCAGAACTGGACAGCATACTCCAGGTGCGGCTAGACCAGAGTCTTGTAGAGCGGGAGAATTATCGTTTTATCTCTGGAGTCGATCCCCTTTTTAATGCATGACAATATTCTATTTGCTTTGTTAGCAGCAGCTTGGCATTGCATGCCATTGCTGAGCCTAACATCTACTAGGACCCCCAGGTCCTTTTCCATCCTAGATTCCCCCAGAGGTTCTCCCCCCAGTGTATAGATTGCATTCATATTTTTGCCACCCAAATGCATTATTTTATATTTTTCTACATTAAAACCACATTTGCCATGTAGTTGCCAACCCAATTAATTTGTTCAGATCTTTTTACAACATCCTGTGGAGAAGTTATTGCCCTGCTTAGCTTAGTATTGTCCTCAAATACAGAGATTGAACTGTTTACCCCGTCCTCCAGGTCGCTTTGATCAAAATAAATAGGATTGGTCCCAGAACAGAACCCTGGGGGACCCCACTACTGACCTCTGACCATTCTGAGTACTCCCCAATTATCACCACCTGCGGAACTCGCCCCTTGTAGTCAGTTTTCAATACATGTACTCACCATATGGTCCATGCCAATGGACCTTATTTTGTACAGTAAACGTTTATGGGGAACTGTGTCAAATGCTTTTGCAAAATCTGGATACACCACGTCTACGGGCCTTCCTTTATCTAGATGGCAAATCACCTCCTCATAGAAGGTTATCAGATTGGTTTGGCAAGAACGATTCTTCATGAATCCATGCTGATTACTGCTAACGATACTGTTCTCATTACTAAAATCTTGTATATAGTCCCTTATCATCCCCTCCAAGAGCTTGCATACTATTGATGTTAGGTTAACTGGTCTGTAATTCCCAGGGATGTATTTTGGGCCCTTTTTAAATATTGGTGCTACATTGGCTTTTCTCCAATCATCTGGTACCATTCCAGTCAGTAGACTGTCAGTAAAAATTAGGAACAATGGTCTGGTAATTACTTGACTGAGTCCCCTCGGGTGCAAGCCATCTGGTCCCGGTGATTTGTTAATGTTAAGTTTCCCAAGTCTAATTTTAATTCTGTCCTCTGTTAACCATGGAGGTGCTTCCTGTGATGTGTCACGAGGATAAACACTGCTTTGGTTACTGAATTTCAATTCCCTCGTGAAGACTGAGGAGAAGAATAAATTCAATACCTTCGCCATCTCCCCATCCTTTGTAACCAGATGTCCTTCCTCATGCTTTATTGGGCCAATATGGTCTGTCCTCCTTTTTTTACTGTTTACATACTTAAAGAATTTATTGGGATTTTTTTTGCTCTCCTCTATGCTATGTGTCTTTTGTGTTCTATCTTTGCTGCCCTAATTGCACTCTTAAATTTCTTGTAAGCCATCCAGGACTTTTTTTGCCGCTCTTTTAAATTTATTACCCAATGGGATGTATTGGCTAATGCCCTTATTTAATACGCTCTCAAAGCAAACCCATCTCTCCTCTGTGTTCTTTGTTCATAAGATTTTATCCCAATTCATGCCTTCTAACAGGGTTCGTAGTTTAAGGAAGTTGGCTCTTTTGAGTGTCAGTATCTTTGTATTCCCCTTATGTTTCCTATTTGTGTGATTTATACTGAAGCCAATTGACCTGTGATCGCTGTTTCCTAAATTGCCCCGTATTTCCACATCCATGATCAGGTCTGTAGTGTTGGTAATCAGTAGATCCAGTAACGCTTTGTTTCTGGTTGGTGCATCTACCATCTGACCCAATTGTCCTGCAAGTCATTTAGGAACTGGTGAGCCTTAGACGAATGCGTGGTTCCCTCTATCCAGTCTATGTCTAGATAATTAAAATCCCCCATTATGATAACATTTCCCATCCTTGCTGCTAATCCTTCCTCCTGTGATAGGAGATCCACCTCCCCCTCCTCCCTCATGTTAGGGGGCTTATAGCATACTCCCACTATTATTTTTCCCTTAGCGTCATCCCTTTGGAGCTCTACCCATAAGGAATCCACATCCCTAGCTTCCATGTCATCTCTCACATTCACTTGTACATTATTCTTAATATATAGACACTCCCCCTTTTTTACCCTCACTATCCTTGCGATAAAGGGTATACCCTTGAATGGTTGCCAGCCAATCATGAGAGCTGTTGAGCCAGGTCTCTGAAATTCCCACAAAATCCAAATCCTCCTTGTACAACAGTATCTCTAGTTCACCCATCTTGTCCGCCAGGCTCCTGGCATTGGTAAACATGCCACGTTTAGACCGGCCCCATATTATCCTCTTATTGGGTGTTCCGAGATTGTAACTAGGACTTGTTACTATACTTACCTTGGGTTTATGTGCTTTAGTCAACCTACCACTAATGCCCCCAATACTACCCTCTGGAATATGTTCGGCACTGACTATCTCTACCTCTGGCACTCCCCCCGATGCCTAGTTTAAAAACCCCTCTAACTTTTTGCCCAACTTTACTCTCAGCTGATCTGCACCCTCCTCATTTAGGTGTGTTCTGTCCCTTCTATAGTGCTGGTGATCTACTGAGAAGTCAGCCCAGTCCTTCAGGAACCCAAACCCTTCCTTACTATACCAGCTCTTCTAAAGTTTCATATGGATAATATAAACAGTGTACGACCCTCCTTTTCAACTGGCATACTGTAGAAATGTATTATTCCCATAGTAATTATAAACAGATGTTCAGAGCATCCCCCCTTACATCAGATGTCAGGAGACTCCCACCCATCAGAAGTCAAGACATCCACCCTCCCATATATCACAGAGCACCCCCTTACCTTGTGCTGGTGCAAAAAAGAAGCTGGGGTGGAGCTGTAAAGCAGGAAGAAGGACAGGATCTGAAGGAGGACAAGAGGAGGGCTGGACTCTGCTGAATGCTGAGACCAGGGGAGGCAGAAATAATGGGGGTGCTGCAGCTGAACAGAGAGGTGGAGGATCTGTAGGAAGAGCTCTGTCCTCCTCTCTGTTGCTGACTGTTGGGGGGGGGGGGGAAATGCCTCACTGCGGCTGCACAGAGAAGCACGGGATCTGTTGGAGGAGTTCTGTCCTACTCTCTGCTGCCAACTGCTGCGATGGGAGGGCACAGACCAGCCTCTTCTGTGGCTGCACAGAGATGCACAGGATCTGTTGGAGGAGTTCTGTCCTCTTCTCTGCTGTAAAACTGCTGAGGTGGGAGGGCACAGACCATCCTCCTCGTGGCTGCACAGAGAAGCGCAGGATCTGTTGGAGATGTTCTGTCCTCCTCTTTGCAGCTGACTGCTAAGATGGGAGGGCACAGACTAGCCTCGTCTGTGGCTGCACAGAGAAGCGCAGGATCTGTTGGAAGAGCTTTGTTCACTGCTCTGCTGCTGACTGCTGAGATGGAAGGGCACAGACCAGCCTCTCCGGGGTTGCACAGAGAAGAGCAGGATCTGTTGGAAGAGCTTTGTTCTTTGCTGCTGACTGCTGAGATGGAAGGGCACAGGCCAGCCTCTTCTGTGGCTTCACAGAGAAGCACAGGATCTGTTGGAGGAGTTCTGTCCTCCTCTCTGCTGCTGACTGCTGAGATGGGAGGGCACAGACCAGCCTCTCTGTGGCTGCACAGAGAAGTGCAGCATCTGCTAAAGGAGTTTTGTCCTCCTCTCTACTGCTGACTGCTGAGATGGGAGGGAACGGACCAGCCTCTTCTGCGGCTGCACAGAGAAGCACAGGATCTGTTGGAGGAGTTCTGTCCTCCTCTCTGCTGCCAACTGCTGAGATAAGGTGGGGGTGGAGATGAAGGGGTGCCGCAGCTGCAGGAGAGGTGCGAGGGCCACATGAATGGATTCAGCCCACAAAGCCTTGTTTTAGACAAGAGTTCTAAACCATAATTTTAAAAGCAAATTCAATTTTGAGGTACTTTTGAACAACATTTATCAAGTTTCCAAATTAACTGAGCATTTTCATACAAATGTTTAAATGAAAGTTCTTTCTACTAGTGTATGGCCAGCTTAACCTTAGTCCTTGGTTTATAAACAGCACCAGGATGACCCAGGTTAGGCCTGAACTAAGATGCCTTTGTTTCTCTGATGAGGAAAGCAGATGGCAGAGAGAGTATTGTTATCCTATGAGAGGTAATAAATACTTGTAAATGTCATACTTAGCATGCATGCACGTAACATAAAACATGTATCTGATGCTAGGTACTTTTTAGGGTCAGTATTAAAATCTACAAGACTGCAGCTGAAAAGGTCTTTATATGAAGCCTAGGCAAACCAAGCCTTATGCCACGTACAAACGAGCAGAATCTCCGTTGGAAAAATCTTGGACTGAATTCTGCTCAAGCTTGTCTTACACATGCGGTCACACAAAAGTTTTCACAAAAGTTCTCACACAAAAGTTCTCGGAACTTTCGACCGCCAAGAACGCTGTGACGTACAATACTACGATGAGCCGAGACAATGAAGTTCAATGCTTCAGAGCATACGTCAAATTGTTTCCGAGCATGCGTAGGAGTTTTGCGCGTCGGAATTGGTACAGACGATCAGAATTTCCGATTGGAACATGCTCTCAATCTTTTGCTGGCTGGAATTCCGCCAGCAAAAGTCCGATGGAGCATAAACACGGTCACATTTTCAGACCAAAAGCTCTCATCGGTCTTTTGCTGACCAAATTTCCAATCGTGTGTAAGCAACATTAGACGGAAAAGCAAGGACTCTCCGATATTCAGTGAAATTAAGAGGTGCATGTGAATTCCTGATATATTTTGGCCTGGGACTTTCAGTGGGTATAATGGTTGTACAGAAATGTGTGCGATTGGGATTTTTGAGCTCAACTCTTCATTACTCACTAGCTCCAAATCCACTTTCCCCCCACCTTCCACCCCTGGTGGAATCTTCTGCAGAATAGAGTTGCTGCAGGGGACAGCTCTGGCTAATAGGTGTGTATTGCAACCAGAGCTGCTTCTTTATACCTTCTGGGCTACAATTTATTGACCTAAACATTAGGGACTCCTTCTTGTGGGTGGCCAGGGGATGGTAAAAGCCGGTGGTTAAGGTGCAGTTTTATCTGACCACACACCTAAATAAACACATGTAGCTGCAAAGGGCTGTTTACATGCTGCAGCAAAAAATAAATCTCCTGTTGCATCAACAGGCAGTACCATCACTATGTGAGATTTATTCAAGTGAATATTGTGTGATGGTTCAGCATTGTGAGGGATAAAACAGGTGATGAGAAGGAGCTATAGCATCTCTTCGCCTCCTTTGAAATGCCCTCTGAAAAGCAATCCTCAGCAATAGCTACACTTCTGAACAAGCCCTAAAACAGTTAAAACGTGGCCTGAAAGAGAAATAAATGTTAATAAAGGAGGACCTGTGCCTCAATATACTGTTTAGTGACTGAAATCTATCATATTAGATCCCAAGGATTTTGGAAGGTAGTGGGTCACAAATGAATGACTTTGAAAAGCTAACACAGTAGCCAAATATGGCCATTAGAGTAGGTTGGTCTTTTGGTATTAATGTACCCTGTGGGCCCCATACATGCCAGCACTATCCTGTTACTTAGCAGGTCTAAATTGTATAATTATCTTTTCACATGCAACTATTTCTCCCCAAAGGCAGGAAGTAGTTGAGTTCAACTGATGTAGTCATTTATGGTCCACTGAAGTACTATAAAAGGAATTCTGTTCCAGTAACTGCAAACTGCAACACTTCAATTCACAAAGGAATAATGCCAGCTATTTATTTTTGACATTTGTTAACTGAATGTTTATACATAAGTCCCTAATTTGTAATGTTAGAAAAATATTCAGCTAATTTAGAAGGCATAAATCTTGGTTGTAGATCCAAATGGTAAGATTATGTAACTGAAAACAAGGCTTTATTGCAGTTATGTCTGCATTTCCTCATTTACAGTCACATTTTAGCTAAAGCTAAATTTTACTTTATATGAAAACGAACAAGAATATTCCAGACTGCACATGCTACAAAAGAGGCAACAGTTTGTAATATAAAATCATACCATTTATTGAATAACAATTATTAATAAGATCATACAATATGTATGTAGCTGAGTAATTAAAAACAATGAATAGTGCCTAATTGAGTTCACTGTATAGGTTTGTAAACTATTGAATGCTAATGTAATTGGCCTTCATGCATCAACACCTTTCACCTAAATTTGTTTCCTCAGGGCTCATGAAAACCATCATCTGAGCACGCAGTGGCTCCAGCACAAAAGCTCCCTGGACGAGCGTTGGAGAATCAAGGGAAACCCTTACCGGAAAAGAATCAACTGCAAAGGATCATTAAGGTCTGTGTATGTAAAAAATATGACTTTCACTATAAATCATATTGACCCCACAAATTACATTAGCTATGAACCCCAAATTCAGGATGATGCTCAGTTGAGTAATGGGTAGGTTATGGCTACTCTAGGGGGCGACAACAATTGCTTAGGACCTTAAAAAATAGTTAGGTTCCATTCACACTAATGCGATTTCAGGTCCATTTTGAGTCACACAGAATCACATGACAATGGAAATCATATTGTTTTCAGTGATGCCCGTTCATATTAATGCAACTCAGCATGGCATGATTTTGGAAAAGGTTCCTGTACTACTTGGTGCAATTCCAGTATGATTTTGGACCCACAGAATATTCAAAACATATCCAAGTTGCACTACATAATCACACTGAAAATCGGTTCAAAAACGGATTGCAGCAATGTGAACCTAGCCTCATTGACACTCTCTTAGATTTTCAGGTTTATTTCAGGCTTATTTTCTGTGCAGTATGTCTGAACTGCACCTGTGCTATTCCAGCCTGTTAGATGAGTCATGCAAGGAACAGCAGTGGGTTTATCTCTGCTTGTCCTTCTCCTATCCTGAATGGACATACTGTGCCTTGAAAAAGTATTCATACCCCTTGACATTTTCCACATTTTGTCATGTTACAACCAAAAATTTAAATGTATTTCATTGGGATTTTATGTGCTAGACCAACACAAAGTGGCACATAATTGTGAAGTGGAAGTCAATAGGACCCGAACTGGAAAAATCTAAAGTGCCCATTTTGAAGGCTTATGTGAAAGTTATTGGGCATACAAAGGATATGGGAGTCCGGGTACTGCCCTGGGGGACATGTATCAATGCAAAAAAAGTTTTTAAAAAAGATTATTTTTAAATGAGCAGTGATTTAATGTTGCTTCAAGTGAAACAATAAATATGAAAAATTAAAGTAAATATATGCCTTGGGGGTCCCCTTAGTCTGCCTCTAAAGTGGCACATCTGTACTGTGTATAGCACCTGCTGCAGCAAAAATGACATTTATAATGGAAATACAATTTTCCCTGAAAGCTTTCTTTTTGTTATAAACAGTGGCTTGAGGGGCCAGTCTGTATGATGAGGACACAATTTAGTGCACACAGAACAGGATTAGAGATTTTTTGGATAAATTCGGGTGTTTCTTTTGCAGACTTTGTATAGAAGTAACAGGTGTGTAAAAATTGTGCTTTGGGAGCTGGTGGTGCCTTTACACTGTAACTCTATAGAGGTACTCTTGATGAAACCAAGAACTGGCCTTGCTTTAAAAAATTTAAATGATATGCTCCTGTCAAACAGATGTGGACAAATTGGTCCTTGATAGGTAATTGAGCTCATGAAACCCATACCAAAAGATTTCTTCCAGTTAAAATCAACACCTACAAAGCTAGGCAGCCTAGACAGTCTTGCAGAGATTCCACATCCCAAAAACACTTAATCTTGGACATCGTCATCAGTGGTTTGATGCTACTCCAGGAATGATTTGTGTTGATAAATGTCAGCTGGTCAACAGAGTCTGTGGACAGAAGCGCTCTTTTATCCATCACAAATCCTCCAGCAGCTCTGAATGCCTGTTCAGAAAGCACACTGATTGCAGGGCAGTCCAGCAGCTTAATTGCATTCTGGGCAAGTTCCTGCCAGTGGTCTATTCTTGTGACCCAATAAATACCGGTAATGTATATAGTAGGACTATAAATACCCCTCCAGTGAACACAACAATGCATGAATGTTTTAAAAAAATATACAAAACTTTATTTCAACCATTAAAATGTATAAAAACCCATATTTTATATAGCTGCTTGCATACTAATACCAACAATCAATGTCCATAGCAAAGACGCATAATTTTATTAGAGATAAGGAAATACAGTTGATGCATTTCACGGAAATCTCCACTTGTTCAGGAGCTCCTATCTCTTGGAAAAATAAAAAACAGCCAGAAGAATAACTTCTAGAAATAGAACATACATGCATAATTTACAAAACTTTAAAGAGTTTGGTCGTATTAATTAACAATAAGTAAACCTTATACTGATGCATAATAGCTAACCCCAAAGGTAGTGGAGGAGGGGGGAAGAGAAAGAGAGAAAAATAAAAATATAATATATATATATATATATATATATATATATATATGAAGGAATCCATTAGTAAGTTCAATTACTAAGTTCCATTAGTAAGGGAAACATAGGAAAAGGGGAAAGATAATAATAGGCCTGCAATGATGTATTGGAAGCTGAATAATCATGATTAGAAACACTTTAAAAAAAATGTTACAGTTGTCATAACTATAAGGTTTACCTGGTTGATGAAAGACTGTATACGCAATAGAAGTTATTACTTATAACATCCGATGGGCAGTGATTAGAGCACAGGTGGAAGATAATCATTCCACACTGAAAATATATATATACCTCTGGAGGGAGTCTATTACACAAACATATATATATATATATATATATATATATATATATATATATATATACACACAGTATATATATATACAGTATATATATATATATATATATATATATATACACACAGTATATATATATACAGTATATATATATATATGTTTGTGTAGTAGTTCTGCCACTGGTATCAATCGTTTTTTTCTCTACCATTTGTTTTATTCATTTTTTTACACTATTATTTAAAAAAAATACTATTTTTTCGGAGCCCTGTTGGGGTCTTTAGTAAGATATCAGGAGTCTAAACAGACCTCTGAAGTTTCACCTTTGAGACAGAGAAGGGAAATGGAGGACACAGCCCACAATCTCCATCTCTGCAGCCTAACCTGCACAGAATGAATGGACACAGGAATAGCTCTGTACAGCGTTTCCTGTTCATTCATAAACTGAAACGTAGTAAACCCAGTTTACTATGTTTCAGTTATGAATAGACAGAGTCAGTGATAGGTACGGATCACTGACTCTCCATTCAGAATAGGCTTCACCCTGACAGATCCCCTGCAGCAGCCGGCAGGAGAGGGGAGAGCCCTGCAGAGCTGTGGGGATGGGGGGGCAGGACAAAGCACAGGGGGGCAGCAGAAAGAAGCTGTATAGTAGGAGCCGTGGGGGTGACTGCATATAAAGGAACCAATCTCTCCCCCCTTCAGGCATGCAGCGACTGCAGGAGGAAAATGGAGAGATGTGTTCCTCTAAGTTAGTGTTTCTCAATCTTTTTCCAGTCAGGGCACCTTTAAAGTATACCCCTAGATCAATGGGGCTGCACAACAACCACTCCGCAATTGTGTATATTGCATGCAGTTGCAGCATAGTGATGATGCATTTAGGGCGGGTTAAAACATGCGGTCAGAAGGCAACATATTGCCTCTTTACCTGCCTCCAAATGCCTCTAAAAAGCAACCTGAGCATGGATCGATTTTCAGAGGAACGTTGTGTTCTTGCTGGTACTATAAACAAGTGATAAAAAAAAATCTGTTCTGATTGTTCTGTGGCTGCAACCTGTCTACCTGACCTTGGCTTGGTATCAAAAGAGCCCCTCATTTTCCACTTCTTAATAAGTGATTAAACAGTACTGACTGGCATATTCAAGGCTTTGGATATCTTTTTATATCCTTTTCCATCTTTCTAAAGTTTCATTACTTTGTTACGCAGGTCTTTTGACTGTTCTTTTCTACCTCCTCATGGCTCGGTGTCTAGCCTGCTTAGTGCATCCATGTGAAAGCTAACAAACTCATTAACTATTTATACACAAACACAAATTGTGATTTAAAAAGCCACAAATGTGGGAAATTAACCTTTAATTGCCATTTTAACCTGTGTGTGCCACCTTCTGTGTCTGTACCAAGGCCAAACTTTCCAGGGTATCTAAACTTTGTATCAGGTCCATTTGGGTATGCAAACTTTTGAGCACAACTGTACATACATGTAAACACACGTTACATAGTTAGTCAGGTTGAAAAAATACATAAGTCCATCTTGTTCAACCATAAATAAATAAATAAATAAATAAAAATATCATACATTCCCATATATCCAATCCTATACCCACAGTTGATCCAGAGGAAGGCCTATACCTATAAATGTCAGTACGCAATTATATTATGTACATTTAGGAAAGAATCCAGGTCTTTCTTAAATCATTCTACTGAGCTGGCCAGAACCTCTGGAGTGAGTCTATTCCACATTTTCCCAGCACTTATGCCACATACACACGACCGGACTTTCCCTCGGATTAAACTCTGACAGTCTTTCAGACAGAATTCCGACAGAGTTCCGCTTAAATGGACTTGCCTACACACGATCACACCAAAGTCTGTTTGTTTAGAACGTGATGACATACAACGGGACCAGAAAATGAAGTCCAATAGCCAGTAGCCAATAGCTGCCCTTGCATCGTATTTGGTCTGTCGGACTAGCACACAGAGGAATGGTTTTCCCAATAGGAATTGATTCCGTCGCAAAGATTAAAAAAAATTTCTATTTCTAGGTTCGTCAGAGTTTTTTGGGAAAAAAAAATCAGATGAAGCCCACACACAATCGGAATATCCAATGAAATGATTCCATTGGACCTTTTCTGCCGGAAAGTACGCGGCCTTACTGTGTAGAAACCTTTCCATATATTGAGATGAAATTTTGTTTCCTCTAGGTGTAAATAGTGCCCCCTTGTCCTCTGTGTTGACCGTAAAGTGAATAACTCAACACCAAGTTCACTTTATGGACTCCTTATATATTTGTTTATGATGATCATATCCCCCTTAATCTCCTCTTCTCAAGAGAGAATAAATTCAGTTCCTCTAAACGTTCCTCATAGCTGAGTTCCTCCGTGCCTCCATCAGTTTGGTTGCCCTTCTCTGCACTTTCTCCAGTTCCCCGATATCCTTTTTGGGAACTGGTGCCCAAAACTGAACTGCATATTCCAGATGAGGTCTTACTAATGATTTGTACAGGGGCAAAATGATATCTCTCTTTCTGGAGTCTATACCTATCTTAATACAAAAGAGGACTTTGCTTGCTTTGGAAAGCGCAGCTTGGCATTGCATGCTATTATTGAGCTTATTATCTACCAAAACCCCCAGATGCTTCTCGACTATGGATCCCCCCCAGTTGTACTCCCCCTAGTATATATGATGCATGCATATTCTTAGCCCCCAAGTGCATAACTTTACATTTATCAACATTCAAACTCATTTGCCACATAGCCCAATTAGTGCATTGAGGTCGGCTTTTATGCACATTATTATTATGCAGGATTTATATAGCGCCAACAGTTTGTGCAGTGCTTTACAAAATGAAGGCAGACATTACAGTTACATTACAATTTTGTACAAGAGGACACAGAGGACCCTGCTCCTTAGAGCTTACAATCTAAGTGATTGTACAGTATATGTATATATATATATATAAATATAAAACACACACACACAAACACACATATATACACATATATGCAGTGCCTTGCAAAACTATTCGCCCCCTTGGCTTTTTACCTATTTTGTTACATTACAGCCTTTAGTTCAATGTATTTTTAATCTGAATTATATGTGATGGATCAGAACACAATAGTCTAAGCCCTTGTACACACGGTCGGAGAATCCGTCGAAATGTGTCCTATCGGACCGTGTTGTCGGATAATCCGACTGTGTGTGGTATGCATCGGACTGATTCCGTCGGAATATCCGTTGGACCAAATTTTCCAACTTGTTGGAAATATTTTCCGACAAACTGGTCCGATCGGACATACTCCGATCATATGTAGAGAATTTTGATCGGACCAAGTGCCACGCATGCTCAGATCAAATTCCTACATCAAAGCTATTGGCTACTAGCCTGAATGTAGTCCCATCGTAATTAAATTACGTCATCACGTTCTGAAAGATCAGATTTTTCGACAACTTTGTCCGACCGTGTGTATGCAACAGTTTTGGACAAGATCCGACTGACAAAATCCGATGGATTTGGTTGTCGAAATCTCCGACCGTGTGTACTGGGGCTAAGCAGTATTGACCCCCTTTGTTATGAAGCCCATAAAAAGCTCTGGTGCAACCAATTACCTTCAAAAGTCACAAAATATAAATAAAATAAAAATAAATAAATAAATAAATAAATAAAGGTAAAAAGAAAAGAGAAAAAAGGATGGCTCCAAAAAAGGGGAATAAAGGATCATCTGTGAGTGGGAGCAGGAAAGAAAAAAAGGATAATATAAATAAAAGTTCTAATGGGACTCAAACTATACAAGTTACTGACATTAAATAATTTTTTCAACAACTACAACCTCACTCACAAACGCAAACATCACAGACTATACACATCCTACAATCCTCTCAAGAGGTAATTAACTCAGGAGAATCATCCCTAGCTTCAGGAATATCAGGGGAGGAAGTGATGAACCAACCTAGAAATAGCTCTCCAATAGATATTCTGGAGGGGGGAAGAAAGGAGAAAGAAAAGGAAAAATGGGACATGAGAATGTATATAGCCTCGTTACCAACTAGAGCAGATATGGATCATTATGTCCAAAGGTTGGAAAAAACTTATAAAACAGAAATTCAAGAAATTAAAGAGATCATTATTGAGACACAGGAAAAGATAGAAAATATGGATATAAGAATGAAAGAAATGGAAAAAGAAATGTTACAGGTAAAGAAAAAAATACAGGAGCAAGCTAACGAGCTAAAGCAAGCAGCTAATATCATAGATGAGCAGGAAAATAGGAGCAGAAGGAATAACATAAGAATAAGAGGATTAGAGAAGAAGGTGACAACAGAATAGCTACCAGAAGTAATACAGAAGATAATAAAAGATATAATACAGGATCCATCCATTCCGGAGATCATAATCGATAGAGTACATAGAGTTATGGGGCCAAAAAAAGCAGATGTGAGCAAGCCTAGAGATGTAATCTGTAAAATTCACTATGCTCAAATTAAGGGAAAAATTATGTCCGCAGTTCGGAAAAAGGATTATATAGAGTATGAAGGATCAAGACTGCTATTTTTTCAGGACTTATCTAAATTTACATTGGATAGAAGAAGAGCACTAAAACCTCTAGTGGAACAACTGATACAAAGAAAATATACAATACAGGTGGAAATTTCCCTTTCAACTACACTCTCAGAATGAGGGCCATACTGTAACTCTTAGAGATTTGGATGATTTAGCGGACTTTCAGAAAATTTTGCAGCTTCCAGAAATAAAAATTTCGGAATGGCCTAAGGAATTTAGAAGAATTCAGAAAAGGACTTAAAGGGATTTAAAGTGTGGAGGGAGATGGACTGGGGTTGGGGAGATGGGGAGAGGGTGGGGAGGGGGGAGGGATGTTATGGTTGGGTGGGATGTGGTGTAGGATGATGGGGGATGGGGTGGGGGAGATGGAGATGGTAGGTTTGTAAGAGGGGATGTTAAATAATTCACAAAAGGATGATGGTATAAACATATAGGTGGTAAACTAATCACAGAATGAAATAATAATTTTATTAAAATTATAATAATATTATAATACACAAAAGGGTAATGTTAGGGTATTAATGTTTAAATGGGATATGCAATTAATCACAGATATAGATATGAGGATAAGATAGTAATTAAGAGTAAGAGTCAAGAGGACACTGAGGACACGTTAATTTCTACGTAGTTAGTAGAAATGGGAATATTATACTCCTAATTTTTATTTATTTTTTTCACATATGGTGTAGCACTATTTTTAAGAATTTTAAGAATTTAAAAAAGTTAAGGTATACACATTGGGGCACTGTAGTGAGGTTTTTTTTTCCCTCCTCTTTCTTCCTCTTCTCTTCCCCTTTCTCTTCCTATCCTCACTCCTTCTCCACCCAAAAAAGGAGGCTTTTTTTTTTCCTTTTCTTTCTTCTCCTTCCTTTAGAAATAAAATGGATAAAGAAGGTAAAATTAAAAAGTATTGGCGATTAGAAAAGAAATAAACAATAAGGGAAAAACAGCATGAAATCATTGGAGCGGATCTGGATCGGTAGTTCCAGTTCCCCCCTCGATAGGGAGCTTACATTTTGTAAGTGGGGACTAGTATAGTCAATAGTAGGGGATAAGAGGTCTGATAAGGGTAGGGTACAAAAACAGTGTGGAAGAATTGGAGCGAGTGGTGGGTGTGGGGAGGGTGTGAGGCTAAATAGATTTTTTGTGGGGGGTGTTTGTTTTTTGTTTTTTTCTCTTACTTTGAATTCTCATGGGATTTGTAAAATTCTGTTCCTTTAATTGAAGAGGTCTTAACTCCCCATCTAAAAGAAATCAAATTTTAAATTATCTTCATAAGCAAAAAGTAGGTATTGTTTTATTTCAAGAAACACATTTTCGCTCAGATCACGTACCCAAATTAAATACTAGAAATTATGGTTTATGGATACATGACACATTCTCGTACTCAAAATCAAAAGGGGTATCTATTGCGTTCCATAGGGATATACCATGCCAAATAATACAAGAATATAAGGGTAAGGATGGAAGATCTTTAGTAATAAAAGCGATGCTTTATGGGAAAAAATTTACAATAATTAATTTATACTTACCTAACTATGGACAAATAGAGGTCGGAATTAAAGTCCTATCGGATGCAATGGAGAAAGCGGAGGGAATGGTAGTGG
The DNA here is from genome assembly GCF_037356315.1 of Lithobates pipiens. Taxonomy (NCBI): domain Eukaryota; kingdom Metazoa; phylum Chordata; class Amphibia; order Anura; family Ranidae; genus Lithobates; species Lithobates pipiens. Next base: position 117,269,732 of record NW_027507789.1, on the reverse strand, counting down.
TGGGTGGAGATCTAAACTTTTTAATGGATATAAAAAAGATACAACTAATATTCAAACTCAAAGGAAAAATAACCCTAAGATAAAAGAATTTAAAAATGTACTGAAAAAATATCAGCTAATTGATATATGGAGGGCACAGCATCAAACGGAAAAAAAATATACTTATTACTGAAATATTCATAAGTCATACCATAGACTGGATTATTTTTTTATTAATAACTATGGTATGATGATGAAGCCAGTGACGGAGATTGGTGGGTATTTATGGTCAGACCATGCCCCAATATTTGTAGATCTTAGAATAAATGAAATAGAGAAAAGGAATGGGGTATAGAGGCTAAATGATAATTTAATCAAAGATAAAAAATGCGGAATGGAAATTCAACAAAATATAAAATAATTTTTAATAATTCATGAGAGAGATGAAACTTCAATCCCAATGCAATGGGAAGCACTAAAATGTGTTCTGAGGGGAATCTTCGTCAAGCACGGATCAAGAAAAAAAAAAAGGAAAGGCCCAAAGAAAATATCAATTAGAACTGGAGATTGAAAGCTTGATAAAGGTGCATACGCAAAATATGGAATCAGCAACTAGAATAAAATTAAAGGAGAAACAAATGGAGATGCAATCGCTGCTTGACGAGGAATCTCTTCAGATAAGAGATAAAAATAGAGTCCAATGGTATAAATATGGAAATAAATCTGGAAACATTTTGGCTAGAAAATTGAAAAAGCAACTGCCTCTGAGTCATTAGAAAAAATTAAGAGTATAGCCTCAGATAGATATAGACAAAATATGATGTACCATCATCCAGAAATTTTTAGAGAATAGGGTTTTTTGGTAAGGGGTTATTAAAGTAGCCGTTCACGCTAACTTCATTATAGCCAACCCAAACCAATAATTGATGTTTGGACTATACCGGTACTTTATGTATAGAGAAAGAGAAAAAGTAGATAATAATAAAATTAACACATGTTTAATAAATACAAAAAGGACAAAATACAAGGTATCATAAATAAAAACATAATACACCCCAGCGTCTTTAACATATACAGAAAAAGAGTTCAGTTCTGGTGGCGTACGAAAAGGTCTCCTCTACTAGTTTCGCGGATCATCCGCTTCTTCAGGAGGATATCTACCGTATATACTCGAGTATAAGCCGAGATTTTCAGCCTCTTTTTTGAGGCTGAAAGTGCCCCCCTCGGCTTATACTCGAGTCATCGCTGTCTGCCTGCTCGATCAGCGTGTCGAGCAGACAGACAGCGGACATTCTACCCTTCAAACGCCGCGCCTCCGCCTTCGCCTGTGATAGGCGGAACACTGAATTTCCCAGCAGCCTGTGTTCCGCCTATCACGGACATCGTCTCATCCTCGTACTACGGACGAGGATGAGACGATGTCCGTGATAGGCGGAACACAGGCTGCTGGGAAATTCAGTGTTCCGCCTATCACAGGCGAAGGCGGAGGCGCGGCTTTTGAATTTTAGAATGGCCGCCGAGGCGCCGACGAAGAGCGGCGATCCTGGCAAGGCACGGGACGGAGGCAAGGCAAGGCACGGCACGGGACGGGACGGAGGCAAGGCACGACACGGGACAGAGGCAAGGAGGCAAGGCACGGCACGGGACGGAGGCAAGGAGGCAAGGCACGGCACGGGACGGAGGCAAGGAGGCAAGGCACGGGACGGAGGCTCGGGACACAGGTAGGCTGGACACACACACACACACACACACAGGGATGGATGGATGGAGACACACACACACACACACACACACACACAGGGATGGATGGATGGAGACACACACACACAGGGATGGATGGATGGAGACACACACACACAGGGATGGATGGATGGATGGACACACACACACACACACAGGGATGGATGGATGGATGGACACACACACACACAGGGATGGATGGACGGACACACAGGGATGGACGGACACACAGGGATGGACGGACACACAGGGATGGACGGACACACAGGGATGGACGGACACACAGGGATGGACGGACACACAGGGATGGACAGGCATGTCTCACCCTCGGCTTATACACGAGTCAATAAGTTTGCCAGTTTTTTTGGGGGTAAATTGGGGGCCTCGGCTTATATTCGGGTCGGCCTATACTCGAGTATATACGGTATATAGATAGTAATAAATGACATACAATTCATTAACAATCAACAAATTCATATAGATAGAAAAATGGAACATTATTCAGCCAATATTTATATAGAGTAAGAAAAAGGGGGAATAAGAGGACATTCACTCACCCAGAGGCTCAGAGAAAGGTAAGACAAAAACAAATTTCAGGTAGGTGGGCCCTCTTATATTCCCCCTCCGGCGGACATGGGGGATAAAGGGCGTATAGCTCTGGTGGAAGTGAAACATTGACCCAATTAATGATAAATAAAAAATGGTGAATACAAGAAGAAAGGAGGGGGGGGGAGGAGGAGGGAGAGCGAAGAAGGGAGGGGGGTTGAAAAAGGGGGGGGGAGGGAGAAGAAAAAAAAGACAACATCCCAACCCCCAACCAACACAAAGAGCTCCCTCCATCGGATAATAATAAGGGCTTACCAATCACAATATATGAAGGGAGTATCACGCAAAAATTTGATGGCATATGCAATAAATTGAACCTGCAAACGATTCGATATGTTGGATAAGGATAGAGTATTGTTGCATCTATGTCAAAAATAAAATGAGATAAACGAAGGGTATATATATATATATATACATCCATTTCATATAATAGTAACACATATTTAAGGAATCTAGGTAAAATCAATATATTACCTGACGAATGTACATAAACAGGGCAAAAAAACACTAGTCCTACACTGTCATCTATAGGCAATTCACTATGTTGGTTAAGGATAGGGCACCCCTGCACCTACATCAGAAACAAAGGAAAGGCATATACAGTGGGGATTGAAAGTTTGGGCACCCCAGGTAAAAATGTGTATTAATGTGCATAACGAAGCCAAGGAAAGATGGAAAAATCTCCAAATAGCATCAAATTACAGATTAGACATTCTTATAATATGTAAAAAAAAAGTTAGATTTTATTTCCATCATTTACACTTTCAAAATTACAGAAAACAAAAAAATGGTGTCTGCAAAAGTTTGGGCACCCTGCAGAATTTATAGCATGCACTGCCCCCTTTGCAAAGCTGAGACCTGCCAGTGTCATGGATTGTTCTCAATCATCGTCTGGGAAGACCAGGTGATGTCAATCTCAAAGTTTTTAAATGGCCAGACTCATCTGACCTTGCCCCAACAATCAGCACCATGGGTTCTTCTAAGCAGTTGTCTAGAAAACTGAAACTGAAAATAGTTGACGCTCACAAAGCTGGAGAAGGCTATAAGAAGATAGCAAAGCATTTTCAGATGTCAATATCCTCTGTTCGGAATGTAATTAAGAAATGGCAGTCATCAGGAACAGTGGAAGTTAAAGCAAGATCTGGAAGACCAAGAAAAATATCAGACAGAACAGCTCGCAGGACTGTGAGAAAAGCAAATCTGTTAGGATCTTCAGATAGTGAGTCTGACTTGGTGGAAGGGGACCTCTCTTATGGCTCTGTGTAAGGGCTTACCTAGATTGGAGTCCATGTTGCAGAGATGTAGGCTCACCCTTGCAAATAAACACAGCCCACAGTAACAAACAGATAAGCTACCTGGGCTGTGAATCTGTGCACGGGGGCTTGACAGGAATTTGCCAAAGGATTGTCCAGGTAAAGCCGTAGTCAGGGATTCCAGAAGACAGAATAAACGATATACAAGCCAGGGTCGGTAGCCGGGGTCAGTCTTGGAACTCAGGAACTCAGGAACTCAGGAACTCAGGAACTCAGGAACTCAGGAACTCAGGAACTCAGGAACTCAGGAACTCAGGAACCTTTGGCAACAAGAGACAATGAACTGACAAAGCCCTCAGAGTGAGGCAGTGTTTTATACCCTAGCTGATTAGGTAACCTGTCACAGCTGATCCAAGAGTGAAAGGTACAAACAGAATTGCCCACAGTACTAATGCAAAACTAGACATGGCTGGAAAGCAGGCAGAATAGAACTGAGGTGTGGCTCAGAGGTAAGGTAACGGGAACAACTACTGGCAGTCATGAGTTCAATACCACCCAGAGCCACTTGAGGCGTGACTACACCTGGCTGTCCAAAATACACGGTAGGGACCGTGACACTCTGGTTCTAGTCTCTCTGGAATGGAAACAGGGAGACCGGAGCGCAGCGGGGTAGGAGGGTCCAGCCAGGTGCAGCAGCAGATGCTAGGTAGGTGGAGATCCTCAGGTGCAAGAGCTCTCTGTAGCAAGAAGGCAGCTGGTGGAGAAAGGCCACAGACCGTGGAACCAGGATGGGTGGATCTCTGGATGAGGAGATAGCAGACACAGAAGCAAGCAGGAGCCAGCAGAAGAATCAGTCCAAGAAGGGTCAAACAAGCCGGGGTCGGAGCAGGAGAGATCAGCGGAGTCAAACGGAGCCGGGTCAGGTATCAGATAGGGTTCAGGCAGAATAGCAGGTCACTTCGGGTACAAGCTACAGACGAACAGCACAGAACCCCCGCAGCTGTGCCTTTAAAAAGGGCCACTGGCGCCAATCGTACTAACGCGCACCCGTGCGTGCGTGTACCGCGCGCACATACGAACGATGTGCACCCGCGTGCGTCTGAAGACGCTCGTGCCCACGACGACCCGCGGCACGAACGCGCGTGCGCGTACGGAGACCCGATCGCACAGAACGGGCGGATTCCTGACAAAATCAAAACCCACGTTTGACTGTACGATCCCTCCAGAAAGATCTGGCAGACACTGGGGTTGTGGTACACTATTCCACTATAAAGAGATACTTGTACAAATATGGTCTTCATGGAAGAGTCATCAGAAGAAAACCTCTTCTACGTCCTCACCACAAAAATCAGCCTTTGAACTTTGCAAATGAACATATAGACCAGTCTGAGGCATTTTGGAAACAAGTTCTGTGGACCGATGAGGTTAAAATAGAACTTTTTGGCCGAAAGCAAAGGAATTTAATGAAAAGAACCTCTGTCCAACTGTTAAGCATGGGGGTGGATCAATCATGCTTTGGGATTGTATTGCAGCCAGTGGCACAGGGAACATTTCACGAGTAGAAGGAAAAATGGATTCAATAAAATTTCAGCAAATTTGGATGGTAACTTGATGCCATCTGTGAAAAAGCTGAAGTTAAAGAGAGGATGGCTTCTACAAATGGATAATGATCCTAAACACACCTCAAAATCCATGGGGGATTACATCAAGAGGCGTAAACTGAAGGTTTTGCCATGGCCTTCACAATCTCCTGACCTCAACATTATTGAAAATCTATGGATAGACCTTAAAAGAGCAGTGCGTGACAGACAGCCCAGAAATCTCAAAGAACTGGAACACTTTTGTAAGCAAGAATGGGCAAAGATACCTGAAACAAGAATTGAAAGACTCTTGGCTGGCTACAAAAAGCGTTTACAAGCTGTGATACTTGCCAAAGGGGGCAGTACAAGATATTAACTCTGTAGGGTGCCCAAACTTTTGCAGACGCCATTTTTTTGTTTTCTGTAATTTTGAAAGTGTAAATGATGGAAATAAAATCTAACTTTTTTGACATATTATAAGAATGTCTAATCTGTAATTTGATGCCATTTGGAGATTTTTCCATCATTCCATGGCTTCGTTATGCACATTAATACACATTTTTACTTGGGGTGCCCAAACTTTCAATCCCCACTGTATATACATCTGCCCCGCCTAATGGTAGCAAATATTTGAAAGGTCCAAATAACAATCAAAATATTACCTGAAGGGTAAGGATAAACGAGGCCAAAACACCAGTTCTATGCTAACGCCTGCCCAAACACAGCGGTCTGAACAGATCGCTGCTTTATGGGATCCCCAACGAGCGCCCCGTCGGCGGTGTCTGACGTCATGGCGTCAGCGCCTCCACACTGCGCATGTGCAGCGTAGAGTAATGCCGCAACGGAAGTGCGCAGGAAAGAAACAAATAGACACCGGAACCTCCGGTGTCACAGTCCTAAACCCTGCAAGTCATGGGGGGGGAAAAAATTCCAACCCACATGTCCACCGGAGGGGGAAATACCAAAACAGGGACTCCACAAACACAAACAAACACCGGGAATAAAAACAAAATGGGGGGGGGAGGGAGGGAAGAGGAAAGGGGGAGGGGAAGGGAAAAGTGACGTTTTTCTCTGATAGATCTGGGCGAGAAAAGATCCTACATACACAAAAAAGATTTTTTTTATTACAAATAATGATTTACATTAAATTCAATAATACAGACATGATATAGCAATAACATATCTGAATACTTTAAAACAACATATATATTATCAAAGAAAGAGGTACCCAAAGAGGAATATTGAAAAAGGAAAAAAAAAAAAAGGGAGGGTTTTCTCCAAAAACGAACAAGAATAAGAATCCTACAGAAAGAAACCCTCTGGATCGAACGACTCGATGCCTCCCACCCCCCTGGACTCAATAAGACAATTTCTTATAAATATTTTCTTTAGATAGTTCGTTTTTGGAGAAAACCCTCCCTTTTTTTTTTTTTTTCAATATTCCTCTTTGGGTACCCCTTTCTTTGATAATATATATATTGTCTTAAAGTATTCAGATATGTTATTGCTATATCATGTCTGTATTATTGAATTTAATTTAAATCATTATTTGTAATAATAAAAATCTTTTTAGTGTATGTAGGATCTTTTCTCGCCCAGATCTATCAGAGAAAAACTTCACTTTTCCCTTCCCCTCCCCCCCTCCCCTTTTGTTTTTATTCCCAGTGTTTGTTTTTGTGGAGTCCCTGTTTTTGTATTTCCCCCTCCGGTGGACATGTGCTCCTCCTGGCCTGTGGGTTGGAATTCCCCCCCCCCCCATGACTTGCAGGGTTTAGGACTGTGACACCGGAGGTTCCGGTGTCTATTTGTTTCTTTCCTGCGCACTTCCGTTGCGGCGTTACTCTACACCGCACATGCATAGTGTGGAGGCGCTGACGGCGTGACGTCAGACGCTGCCGACGTTCTCGTCGGCGTGCACGCCTGATGGGACGCTCGCTGGGGATCCCATAAAGCAGCGTTAGCATAGAACTGGTGTTTTGGCCTCGTTTATCCTTATCCTTCAGGTAATATTTTGATTGTTATTTGGACCTTTCAAATATTTGCTACCATTAGGCGGGGCAGATGTATATATATGCCTTTCCTTTGTTTCTGATGTAGGCGCAGGGGTGCCCTATCCTTAACCAACATAGTGAATTGCCTATAGATGACAGTGTAGGATGAGTCGTTTTTTGCCCTGTTTATGTACATTTGTCAGGTAAAATATTGATTTTACCTAGATTCTTTAAATATGTGTTACTATTATATGAAATGGATGTATATATATACCCTTCGTTTATCTCATTTTATTTTTTGACATATATGCAACGATACTCTATCCTTATCCAACATATCGCATTGTTTGCAGGTTCAATTTATTGCATATGCCATCAAATTTTTGCGTGATACTCCCTTCTGGCTATCACACATACCTTCATACATTGTGATTGGTAAGCCCTTATTATTATCCGATGGAGGGAGCTCTTTGTGTGGGTTGGGGGTTGGGATGGTGTTTTTTTTTTTCTTTTTCTTCTCCCTCCCCCCCCCTTTTTCAACCCCCCCCTTCTTCGCTCTCCCTCCTCCCTTCCCCCCCCCCCCCTCCTTTCTTCTTGTATTCACCATTTTTTATTTATCATTAATTGGGTCAATATTTCATTTCCACCAGAGCTATACGCCCTTTAACCCCCATGTCCACCAGAGGGCAAATATAAGAGGGCCCACCTACCTGAAATTTGTTTTTATCTTACCTTTCTCTGAGCCTCTGAGTGAGTGAATGTCCTCCTATTCCCCCTTTTTCTTACTCTATATAAATATTGGCTGAATAATGTTCCATTTTTCTATCTATATGAATTTGTTGATTGTTAATGAATTGTATGTCATTTATTACTATCTATATAGATATCCTCCTGAAGAAGCGGATGATCCGCGAAACTAGTAGAGGAGACCTTTTCGTACACCACCAGAACTGAACTCTTTTTCTGTATATGTTAAAGACGCTGGGGTGTATTATGTTTTTATTTATGATACCTTGTATTTTGTCCTTTTTGTATTTATTAAACATGTGTTAATTTTATTATTATCTACTTTTTCTCTTTCTCTATACATAAAGTAGCGGTATAGTCCAAACATCAATTATTGGATTGGGTTGGTTATAATGAAGTTAGCGTGAACGGCTACTTTAATAACCCCTTACCAAAAAACCCTTGCCTCTGAGTCATATTGAAAAAATAATAAAATCAAATGGGGAATTAACATACGACCCAGTAGAGATATCTGAAACATTTTATAATTATTATTTTAAATTATACAACATAAAAGAGCAGTTGGAAGGTAAAGAAAAAAAGGATAAAGGAGAGGAAATAAGAAACTATATAAAGGAAACAGCAATACCCGAATTAACAAAAGAAAGTATAGAAGAGCTAGAGGAGGAAATATTAACAGAAGAGATACAGAAAGCAATTATGGAATTGGCACTAGGTAAAAGCCCAGGTCCAGATGGGTATACTGCTAGGTTTTATAAATCATTTAAGAGTTTAATTATACCTAAATTAAAAAAAGTATATAACTCTATATCAGAAAATCAGCCTTTTTGCGGTACAAAGTACCGAAGCTCATATAGTATTAATACCAAAACCTGAAAAAGACAATTCGTTATGTAAGAATTATAGACCCATATCTTTGACGAACATAGATATGAGAATATATTCAAAAATGTTATCAAAAAGGATAACGGAGATAATACCAAAGCATATAAACTTGGAAAAGACAGGATTTGTAAAAGGAAGAGAAACAAGAGATAATATTATTAAAACATGTACATTGGTGGAATACGCTCAGAGAACTGCCATCCCAGCATGCCTTGTGGCTATAGACGCCGAGAAGGCATTTGATAGGGTGGGATGGCAGTTCTTAGAGGAAGTATTAAAGCAGATAGGGCTGGGCCATAAAATGTTAGGAAGGATAGTAGCACTATATAAGAACTCAAGAGCTAAAGTGAGAACAAATGGAGTATTATCGGAATATATAAAAATTTCTAATGGGACCCGACAAGGTTGTCCTTTGTCCCCCTTATTGTATATATTAATAATGGAACATCTTATGGAAGCTATAAGAAAAAATGAGGACATCAAAGGGATAAAGGTTAAGGATAAGGAATATAAAATGTCTGCATATGCAGATGATTGTTACTGTATGTAACCAATCCTATAATAACTATTCCAAATCTAATAAAAGAACTGGATAGATTGGGGGGGTGAGTAATTTTAAAGTAAATTACGATAAATCTGAAGTAATGAGTATTACATTAGAAGAAAAAATGCAAAAAACATTACAAAAGGATTTTCCATTTAAATGGAAACAAGATGCAATTAAATATTTGGGAATATATATTCCAAAAGATCTAAAGCAACTACAGGATATGAACCATAGGGAGGCAGTGCATAAGATAAAAGGAATATTAGAAAAATATAATAAAATAACATACTCATGGTTAGGGAGAATAAGTATTGTAAAGATGGAAGTTTTGCCAATTATGTTGCATATTTTCCAAACAGTGCCAATTGTACCAGTAAATAAACTGATGAGGGAAATGGGAAGGATAGTTGAAAGCTTTATATGGTCCTATAAGGTACCTAGAGTAAACAGGAAGATATTAATTAGAATGAAAATATTTCTCAAATACTCACAAGCAGCCTCATTAATGAGAATAATTGATTGGCACCACAATGAGAAAAAGAAACAATGGGTCAAACTAGAAGAAGATATGACAGGGATGAAATTAAAATATTTACCATGGATAAAGCCGAGTTTAAGACCAGAAGAGAAAGAATTACCTTTCTTTGTAAGAAGCACATTAAAAACATGGGATAAATTAATAAAGAAAGGAAAACTGTCTTCTATGATAGGCCCTATGACTCCCTTTTTTGCTAATCCAGAGTTTGAGCCAGCTTTGAAAGTTACTAACTATTTAGTATGGAATAGGAATGAACATGAACGTATAATACAAATATTGGTGGATGGGAAAATACCGAAGATGCAGGATTTGGGACATGAGTACAAAAATAAATGGCTACAATATTGTCAACTTAGAACTTTTATAGATCCGATTGTAGAGATAATTAATAGACAGATAACAGAATTTGAACAAATACTAATACAAAAGGGTAAAGTGACTAAAAAAAATTCTAAGATTTATAAATTACTACCCCCTTCGGGAAACATCAAGGAAATAATAGGGGTAAAAAAATGGGAGGAAGAAATAGGGAAAAAACTCCTAGAGAAAGAGTGGGAGGAAATATTTGGAAGAATGCATACATTATCAATAGCAACTAAACATCAGAAACAAATTATAAGATTGCAATAAGGTGGTATAGGAGACCGGTGATAATGAATAAAATTAATAAAGGTAACTCCGAAATGTGCTGGAGATGTGAGGTAGAAAGGGGAACATTAGAGCACATTTGGTATGGATGTAGGAAGATAAAAGGTTTTTGGGGTAAGATATTGGAACTATACCAACTAGTGACAGGACTGGAGGTAGATCTGGACATAAATGTTGTCTTGTTTTCCCATATCCCAAGGCCATCGAAAAGGAAGGAGATATAATTCTTACATCATATGACTATAGCAGCAAAAATAGTAATAGCATCCAAATGGAAGAATACAAAAGGTGTGACATTAATGGAATGGGTGTGTGAAATGAGCGATATATATTATATGGAGAAAAAAATAAGAGAAGAGGGATATGTAGAAAAGCCGATTTCAAAATTTTGGAAAAGATGGGAGGAGATATGTACCTCAGGGAAATTGAATGATTATATGTAAGATGAGGAGAAAGGGAGGGGAAGGTTAAATCTTTTTCTTTGTGGTTTGAACATTTTTTTTTTCTTTCTCTTTTTTTTTTTTTTTTTTTTTTATGATGGGATGTATGGGGTAGTAAATGGATAGGATGTGTGGGTGGACGGTAGATAAATGTTAATGTATGATATTTATAAAACTTTAATAAAGAGAAATATGAAACAAAAGTCACAAAATTTGTGAAATGGTGTCCACCTGTCTGCTATCTAAATGTCACATGATCTTTCATTACACCCCTTTTTGAAAGGCCCCATAGGTTGGAACACCTAAGCACCACTAACCAAACAATGCCATGAAGACCAGGATACTCTCTAAACAAGTACAGGGACAATGTTGTTGAGAACTACAAGTCAGGGTTAGGTTATAAAAAAATCCAAATCTTTGATGATCCCTAGGAGCACCATCAAATCTATCATAACCAAATGGAAAGAACATGGCACAACAGAAAACCTGCCAAGAGATGGTCGCACACCAAAACTCATGGACCGGGCAAGGAAGACATTAATCAGAGAGGCAGCACAGAGACCTAAGGTAACCATGGAGGAGCTGCAGAGTTCCACAGCAGAGACTGGAGTATCTGTACATAGGATTACCAATGTAATGGGGGATTTTACATCAACAGCTAATAAAGGGGGATTTCTACACTGGACACCAATGTAAGGGGGATTTATACTCAACACCAATTTAAGGAGGGCTTCTACATGGACCACCAATGTAAGGGAGGATTCGAGACTGACCATAAATGCAAGTTTGCATTTTTTTTAACGATTACCAATATAAAGAGGAGTTTCTACACTGGCCACCAATTTAATGGGGGCCACTAATGTAATAGGAGCATGCCCAGTAACCACCAATGTAAAAATGGATTTACAATGACCAACAATGTAAGGGGGGCCTTCACAATAGCCACTAGTGTGAATGAAAGGATTGTACACCAAGCCCCAATGTAATGAAAAGATTTATACTGAACACCAATGTAACTGAGACATTTAGCCTGCATTCATATTTGTGTGTGTCGGGAACACATGCAAAATCGCTTTCCTGACACCTCATAAATATGCTGCCCTTTAGCAGATACACAGAAGTGTCATTAATTGTTAATGACACCCTCATGCATTGGCTGAGATGTTTGTATTCACATGCATCAAAATTCAAGGTGCTGTGGCACCATATTCTTTTAAAGAATGGTTCCAACTCGAATTTGCCTACCTTTTGCAGAACAGGCTGATGTTAGGTTTAATGACTATAATTGTAGGCAGGACTTTCAAGCATATAAAACGCTAAAAAAGCCGCACTAAGGTATATACTTGGTTGCTGCCACCCTACAAGTCCTCAGCCCCCACCAGTAAGCTGTGGATATGCAGATATTTTAGAAGAATAATAGGGCCTCAGGCGCTACCTCAAAGATATGTATATATATAGAACTTTCAAGCATGTTTCTTTACCTCCATTCAGCAGAAGTGATGGTAGATATAACCTCAGGGGGACATTATATACATATGAATGCCGCCTCTATTTCCATATCAAGGCCGCATTCCAAAACTATTTACATATTAATGCTGCCACTATTTACATATCAATGCAGGTTATTTACATGTAAACACAGGGTCTGCAGGTGAGTCATCTGTACATTGCAATAGGGCTTAGCTGGACAGCAGGACCAGAATTTAACAGATATCAGGACACAGCAAGGGACTAAAACTTCAAAGGGATAAGGAATTTAAACTGGGATGGTTGGCAATACAACAATGATGGGACTCAGGGCAGCTGTTGCGGGCTCACTGGACCATTTGTAAGGCCTTCTGCCTTAAAAATGGTCCAGAGAACCCGCAGCAATGCATGGAAGAAATATGTGGAGGGCGGACATGGCGGGGTTTACAGGGGATAGTGTGGAAGATATATGGGAGGTATTATGGTGCCGAGGGGGAGGGGTAATGGGAGGTGTTTTAGGTCTCCTCCGCGAGCTGTGAGTCAACAGACCATGGGGAGAAGTTGAACTGAGCGGCAGCATGTCAGGGATTGAGGAGATTCTTGCCAAGCTTAGGGAACAAGCGGTGAGAGGCACAGCATGGCTGGAGGAGACACTGAGGACATTTATCACAGGTGCTGAGCCAGATACATGCGACAGAGGGAGGAGTGGGGCCCGCACCCATAGATCCAGGCCATCTGAGAGATTTTCTCCTGACCACATGGTAGCACCTCAGTGGGGGGCTGGCGGCAGTATGGCGGGCCACTCGGCGGCCCCTCCAGCTAAAAGGGCGGCAGTGTCAGGTGGGGGGAGCCCTGTGCGGGCACCTGCACATCACATTCCGGCGATGCAGGGGAGGCTCAGGGAGGGCAACATGGTGGCCAGGTCTAGCAGAAGAGGGGAGTCGGCAGTGCAGGCCCCTGCCCCCAGAACGGCAACCCGGTTGGCTGGGGATAGCAGGAGGGAGAGAGCAGGGATCCTTGGGCCTTCCCCAGGCGCGGCAGGGGATCACTCCAGAACAGGACGAGGATGGTCTGGGGAAGCAGCGGTTGGAGTGGAGGCCACCAGGACTGTGGTATCGAGCACCGGTCCTGGCAAGGCTGTCCAAAAGTCAGTTGGAGGTCACACAGCGTGGAGGAGGAGTCGCATGACACCTGGTGCAGCGTCAGCCATGGCGGATCTGTCAGACGGGCCATCTTCGTCTGAAGAGGAGGTGGCAGAGTCAAGGTTGATGGACGAGGCTGCAGGGTCGGAAGAGGAGGCGCTAAGGAGGTCTAGCAGGCTGCGGCACCCCCCACGGTAGGTAAGGCAGCCGACGCAGTGGTCGCGACGGGCAGTGTTCCACAGGAAGCGGTCAAGAGTGCGCCGACTGGGGACAATTCCAGCAGGCAGGACATCACCAGGCTGGCGGTTGCCGCAAAGTGTGAGGTCTATGTTTGTTATGAGGGACCGTTGGGGGCCCATTTGAAACAGGAGGTGAGGGAGAGGCTGTGGAAGGGTGAGTATGTGGAGATATTTTCACTGCTGCCGTTAGAAAAGTTCAATCTGGATAGGGTAAAACCAGATGACTCAAAAAAGGAGGATGAGGAGAAGCGGAGGTACAGGCTGATCCTGAGGACATTTGGCAATTGGCTGCTAGCGTTTGCCATTATGGCTAGTGTCATTGGGGAAAAGAACCCCGAACATTGTTCGATGTTATTCTGTTACCAGGATTCTATAGGAGAGGCGTATCGTGTGTATGGCGGTACGGCGTGGCTGCGCTATGAAGAGCAGTTTCGTTAGCGGAGAGCCAGCATTGAGAAGGGACCACAAGGACATCAGCTTGTGGATGCGATTGATGACAACGGTGAAGGCCCCTGGTCAGTTTTTTCAGGGGGGGCAGTGGACCTACGCCCCAGGGACAACCGTTCAGAAACAAAAAAGGGGTTTGTTGGCAGCATAATTCAGGGACCTGTAAATTCGGAGGCACGTGTATGTACAAGTACGAGTGTTCAGGATGCGGGGGCGCGCATCCGATGTCCAGATGCTTCAAACAAGGAAAAGGACATGCCGGAGACATTGGCAACAAGAGGGAGGACCCCAGTGATGGTGGAAAGGATGCTGCCGTTCCTCAGTAGGTATCCAGATAGGAAGACGGCCCAGTTATTGGAAGCAGGCTTCACAGTAGGATTTAGGATTCCCTGTTCGTTGGAGGTAATTCCCCTGGTGTCGCCCAATTTAAAGTCATGAGTGCAACATCCAGAGGTAGTTTCAGAGAAACTACAGAAGGAGGTTGCGTTGGGCAGGATGAGTGGGCCCTTCCCAGCCCCTCCGTGGGATGATTTGGTGGTATCCCCATTGGGGGTAGTGCCAAAAAAGGAGCCCAAGAAGTTTTGGCTCATTCACCACCTATTCTTTCCAAAAGGGGGGTCGGTTAATGATGCTATTGATTCAGATGCATGCTCTGTGTCATACACTTCCTTCAACGCAGCGGTGCGATGGGTGCGCAGATACGGGAAGGGGGCATTGTTAGCCAAGGCGGATGTAGAATCGGCTTTCCGCCTTTTGCCAGTTCACCCGGAGAGTTTCCAGCTGTTGGGGTGTCATTGGGCGAACAGCTTTTATGTCGACCAATGCTTACCGATGGGCTGCTCTGTATCTTGCGCCCTATTCGAACAATTTAGCTCCGTTGTGGAGTGGGTGGTGCGGGATGTGTCGGGGGTGAATACGATAATTCATTACCTAGATGATTTCTGGTGCATAGGGCCGCCGGCTTCCAGGATATGTGTGGTATTGTTGGGAACGTTGCAACACATCGCAGATAGATTTGGCATTCCATTGGCATCGGAGAAGACGGAGGAACCCCGTACAGTCATCACGTTTTTGGGCATCGTCCTGGATTCGGATGCCATGGAATGCCGGTTGCCGGAAGCTAAGCTGGAGGATTTAAAGAAGTAAATAGTAGGCTTGATGGGATTGTGCAAAGTTCAGCTGAAAGTGTTACAATCTGTATTGGGCAAGCTCAATTTTGCATGCCACACTCTACCAATGGGACGGGTGTTTAGTTGCAGGTTGGCAGCAAGTACAGCGGGAATAAGATCTCCGACCCATTTTGTGTGTTTGATAAAGATGCATAGGGATGACTTGAGGGCATGGCATACCTTCTTGGAGTCCTTCAATGGCAGGGCGATATCGATGTCTGGACCGGTCAGCAACTTTGACCTGGAGCTCTTCACGGATGCAGCGGGAGCCACCGGATTTGGAGGCTTTTTTCAGGGGCAATGGAGTGCAGGTCCATGGCCTAAGTCCTGGGTGATGGCGGGATTCACAAAGAATCTGGTGTTGCTGGAATTGTTACCAGTAGTTCTGGCGGTGGAACTGTGGGGTGTATCGTTCAGGGATCTGAAGGTGCGTTTCCATGAGGACAATTTGGGGGTGGTCCAGGTCATCAGTAAGAACACAACGTCGTCTCCACTGGTGATTAGGCTACTGCGACACTTGGTTTTGAGATGTTTGCAATTGAATGTTTTCATTCATGCAGTACACCTTCCGGGTGTCGAGAGTGTTGTGGCTGATGCATTGTCTCAGTTCCAGTGGGACAGAGTTGGCGCCGGAAGCGGAGCAGCTGGGGGGTACCCTGTCCCGATTGGCTGTGGGAGATATCGTTGGATACATCGCAGGATAAAGAAGTCAGTGAGTGTGGGGACACCAAAAGGTATGGAGTGAGTGGATGGAGTTCGTCCGAGGGGTGGGCGTGGAGCTGATGGGTCAAGACTTGAGATTATTGGTCATTTATTATGTTGCCAGAAAAATGGAGGAAGGTGTATCGGTTTCAGTTTTGAATAACAAGTTAGCTGGGTTGACCATTTTGTTCAAATTACAATGTCATCCTGATTTCTCTAATGCCGCGTACACACGGTCGAACTGTTTGACGTACTTAGTCCGTCATACAATCCGACGGACAATCCAGCGTACTTTCCACTGAACGGACTTGACCACACACGGATACACAAACAGTCCGATGAAAGCTTGCGCGATGACGTAGAGCACGTACGACGGGACTAGAAATAGGAAGTCCAAGACACAGCAAAGCCCTGTAAATCCTTTCTGGGCATGCGCCATTCTTAGTACGTCGGACTAGCATACTGACGACCGTATTGTCCGCTGAAACCAAAGTACGACGGAAAGACTTTTGGAAAAACCAAAATTCTTAGTTCTCCGGACTGCATGCTGAAAAAGTCCGCTGAAGCCCACACACGAGCGGATTGTCCGCTGAAATGTGTTTCAACGGACTAAGTACATCAAACAGTTCGACCGTGTGTACGCGGCATAAGGATTTTTGGGTTCGCCAGGCATTAAAAGGATACCGGCGAGCAGTGGTTAGGAAGGATACTAGGAGGCCGGTGACGTTTGAGATTATGTTGGGTATTGTGTTGTGGTTGGGGGGGGGGGGGTGTGTTCCTCGGAATATGAGGTTATTTTGTTCAAAGCAGCGTTTTTGATGGCATTTTTTGGGGCTTTTAGAATAGGGGAGCTGGTCAGCCCTTCCAAGAAAGTGAAGGGGGTATTGGGTGGCATGATGTGACATTTGGAGATGAAGATTTGTCAGTAATGTTGCGCAGATCAAAGACTGATCAAATGGGAAAGGAAAGGTTGGTCCAGGTTTCTCCTATTCAGGATTCACAGCTGTGCCTGGTGGGGGGCTGTTAAAGGATTTTTGGATATTCGGCCGGAAGGTGATGGCCCTTTCTGCATGTGGATAGCACCATTTTGTCACGTTTCCAATTTGGGATGGTTTTTAGAAAATGCTTACAGGCATTGGGTTTAGAGGAGCTGGAATTTTCAACACACTCGTTCAGGATAGGGGCGGCAATGGAGACAGCCAGGAATGGGATGGATGTGGAGTCTGTAAAATGAATTGGTCGGTGGGAATCATGTAGGTTCCGGTTGCGCATGTGGCCTCATCTGGTAGTGGGCTTGTGATGGGTCATAGGATGTAAGTTGCAGTTTTTTTGTGTTTTGAGTAGGAACATGGTTTATCATGGTTACATAGTAAGGTTGAATAAAGACACCAGTCCATCCAGTTCAACCTGAGTGAGTATCTACAATTGTCCCTATCCCTGTACATTGCACACTCACATTGGTCCCCACACTCAAGGAGCCTACAATCCAAGGTCACCATTCATACACTTGGGCCAATTTTGGACAGAAGCCAATTAGCCTACCTGCATGTCTTTGGAGTATGGGAGGAAACCAGAGCACCCAGAGGAAACCCATGAAGGCACAGGGAGAACATGCAAGCTCCAGGCAGGTAGTGTAGTGGTTGGGATTCGAACCAGCGACCCTTTTTACTGCTAGGTGAAAGTGCTAACCACTACACCACTGTGCCCCCCACAACACATGGTTGGTGTTTGTCTTCTTCTACTTTCAGATTCAGGGACTGGATTGGTCTGGATAATGGGCCATTCCTACGTGTGTTGGGGGACACAGAGGGGTGATGCCAGACCGGGGGGCAGGCAGTTAGGTTTAACGAGAAGGGAGGTTTGCATTAGGTGGTTGGGGATTCCCTGGATGTTATGGGGTAGGTTGGTTTCGAAACTGCAGCGTTATGCGCAACAGGACAGGCCTCCAGATGTTTTAGTCTTACACGTAGGAGGTAATGATTTGGGAGTGTGATCCATGATCGACTTAAAGAGAGACATCAAATGTGATGTTTTGCATTTAATGGCGGATTTTCCAAAAATGGTTATTGTCTGGTCAGACATGATAGCTCGTATGACTTGGCGGATGGCCAGGTCTGTAGAGGGGGTTAACAGAGCTAGGAGGAAGATCAATAGGGAAGTGAGTAATTTCATGGTGAAGAATGGAGGATTGGCCATGCGGCATTTGGAAATGGAGTTCGAGACGTGGAGGTATCTGAGACCCAATGGTGTACATCTGAATGATGTGGGCATTGACATGTGGGTGTTGGGCTTACAAGATGGGATACAAAGAGCACTTCGGGGTGTGGAGGGGCATCCGGGAATAAGGGGATTACTCCCGTATGCTGTGGCGGGTGTTGGTCTGTGCAGGGGAAGGAGATATGTGTCAGAAGAAAGAGTTCGGGAACTATCACTGGTATGGGTCCTGATGTTTTTTTCTGGATAAAGGAGGTTAGCCAGAAAGTGTTAATGGGGCACTGCAGTCATTGGTTGTCTTTGAGCCAGCTTGTCGGCTTGAGGCCTATTAATACACTTGGAGTGGGGCCGCAGTGTAATATGGTTATTTATACAGATGGATACGAATTGCCTGCACAGACCAACACCATGTTGAAGGTTTGATTAACAGATGTTATATTTGATATTTTATGTTTTTATTGGAAGATATTTCTTAAAAATAAAGTAGGCTGCTACGGCCTTTTGTTACTCCAACCTTGGTGTGGTCTCAATTTAATAGGAAAAAGGAAAAGGGTTGGGGTTGAGGTACTAGAGGTATCACATCTGTTATACAACAGTCATAATTATGCCAAGTGAGAGTGTACCTAAACAACACAATATGCATGAGTTCCAATAGGCTTGTATACAATATGGTTGTTGCTAAACCTAAAGCCAATTGTACAGTAAAACTGTAAAAAGTATGGTCAGTTTAAGATTTCTTCCATGGTTGGCTGCTTAGGGCACTGTAAAATCTATCCATTCTCCATCCTGCCCTGCCAGTTCCATATTCAGAAATGCAAAAATTCAGCAGTGAAGCATTCATGTCTACAGATCCAACAACCAAGCATTTCACTTGAAGGCCCTTATATTGTTCCTGCGTGTAGTACAGCTCTCTGAAGTTAATGGGCAGATCAAGGCTTTATAACAGCCATTATGCGTATATCAGTGTGGCTGATCATTGCGGGCCTATATTCACTTTTTTTGAAGAATCGGTATCAGTCAAAAACTTCAGAAATTGAAGTGCGAAGAAAAGGGAATCTCACTGCTCCAGGAACACACACGCAGATGGTAAACTCCTCTCTCAGCTCGGAGGCCACAGGTGCAGGCAATTGCCAATAGCAATAAACAAAAGTAGACTCTGGACTGCCACACTCCTGAGAAAACTCGCCTTTCTTTATTTTAAAAAAAAGCAAAGAACACAGCAGAGAAAAGAGCTGACATTTCACATTAGCAGTAGTGCTTACTCAGCACTGAGCAATGAGTAAGCACTACTGCTAGTGCGAAACATCAGCTCTTTTGTCTGCTGTGTTCTTTGCTTTTTGATGTGATTTTT
Organism: Lithobates pipiens; assembly: GCF_037356315.1. Classification (NCBI taxonomy): domain Eukaryota; kingdom Metazoa; phylum Chordata; class Amphibia; order Anura; family Ranidae; genus Lithobates; species Lithobates pipiens. The sequence continues at coordinate 117,250,047 of NW_027507789.1, read as the reverse complement.
CTCAAGAGTGCGGCAGTCCAGAGTCTACTTTCTTTTTTTTTTTTAAATATTCTTTATTTAAACTTCAAGGAGGTTACATAGTCCAGTTACATACATTTTCATAAATACATATAAACATTCGTCGGTGCTCAGTCCCTTTTAATCTCTACCAGAAATACAATTTCCCTAGTTTGCGTAACTGAGAGCCCCTTTCTTATTTATCTCTACTGTTTTTACGTATTCCACTTTCCCTCCTTTTATTTTAGTTTTTTTCCCTTTCCCCCCCTTCCCTCCCACCCTCCGGAAAAAAAAAAAAAAAAAAAAAAAAGAAAAAAAAGAAAAGAACACCCCTTCTGCTTCCAGCCCATATGATTTACTTATTCCCACTACATGGTGATCTCCTTATCTTTCCCTATTCCCCAGCAGTTTCTTTCCCTCTTCTGAAGAGAGGAAAACATTCCATCCCGCCCATATCCTGGCATATTGCTCGCTTCTGTCTTGGGCCGAGTATATTAAATCTTCCACAGCCCCCACCTTCCTCACTTTATTTAACCACATTGTTATTGTTGGTGGTTTAGAGTCTTTCCAGGAACGAGCAATGCAACCCTTAGCCTCATTAACCATGTGACACAATACCGAGCCCTTATATTTTCTTATTGGGATATGTGAGAGGTGCAACAAGAAAAAAGCCGGGTCCTCCGTTATTGGATATTCTGTAAATTTTTGCATAATTTATTTGCACGTCTTTCCAATACTGTTTGATCCTGGGACGTGTCCAGAAAATATCTAGTAAAGTCCCCCGTCCCCCGTTGCACCTCCAACATTGATCTGATGCTCCAGGGAAAAACCTCTGGAGCTTCGATGGGGTATAATACCACCTCGTCAACAGTTTGTAATTCAATTCCTGAATTCCAGTGCAAATTGATGTGTTTAACGAGAGGTATATCATCCTCTGACGTTGATCTAATGAGAATGTCCTATCCAAGTCCCTTTCCCACTTTACGAAGCATGGCATCTCATAATTATCTGGGGGGGCTATAAGCAATGTATATATCTTTGATATCGTACGAGACAGAGGTTCCTTCTCTTCACAGTAAATTTCAAATCTAGTTAGATCTTGTTTATAGTTTATTGCTGGACCTAATGACTCAAAAAAGTGCCGGAGCTGCATTGCCTGCCACATCTTTACTTCAAATTGGCCCCCTTGTTGAGTCAAAGTAGTCACTGTTGGCCAGACATTAGATTGTAAAAAATGTGATACCTGCATATACCCCTTTTCCCGCAGGTTCTTAAAGTCTCTCCTCTCCATTCCTGGTTTAAAGCTGGGGTTACCTAGCACCGGAACTAATGGGGAATGCGCTGACGAGAATTTAGGGTTCTGACTAATTCTAAATCCTGTTTGTAATGTTGGGCCTATAAGCGGATGCTTTTTCATAGAATCTGGTAGATTTGTATAGCACCAAATCGCTCTTCGGAGAGGTACTATACACATTTCTTGTTCTAGTTCTATCCAAATCTTAAATTCTGTATGTCGGCACCAGTCGATAATCCTCCCAATATGCACTGCCTTATAGTATTTAAGTAAATCTGGTACTGCTAAGCCTCCATCTCTTTTTAGCATGGTCATCCGGCTTCTACTGATCCTCGGTCGTTTACCTGCCCAAATAAATTTCGTAAACATCGTATCTATTTTACGAAAAAAAGCAGATGGGATTTCTATTGGTAGGGCCTGTAGTAGATATAAAAATTTTGGCAGAATACTCATTTTAATGGAGTTGCAGCGGCCAAACCATGAATGACGTCCCTGTTGCCATTTCTCTAACAATATTTTAACTGCCTTAAGAAGCGGGGGGAAATTCAACTTAAATGTCTCTTCTATTTTTACTGGGATCTGTGTGCCCAGGTATTTCAGGGCTGTCCCTACCCATTTAAATTTAAAGTTGGGTTGTAACATTTGTTGTTTTTCCCAGGGGAGGGCTACCCCCATTGCCTCTGACTTTGAATAATTGATTTTAAAATTTGCCAATGCACCATACTCATCTATTTCCTTCATTAAATTTGGCAGTGAGATATGTGGACTAACCAGAGAGAACAGCAGATCATCTGCATAAGCAGAGATTTTATAGCTCCTATCTCCAACTTGTAGACCTTTAATATCTGCGTTTAGCCTAATTTTATTCAATAATGGTTCTATCGAGAGAGCGAACAACATAGGGGAAAGTGGGCACCCCTGTCGTGTCCCATTTGAGATTTTAATCGGTTCTGAGAGTACCCCATTGACTTTAACCACGGCCTGCGGAGAGGAGTATATTCCAGATATCCACCTTATCATATGCTCACCTAGTCCCATATGCCTCAATACTTCAAACATAAACCTCCAGTTCACCCTATCAAATGCTTTTTCAGCATCTGTACTTAAAAAAATAGAGGGCGTTCTAGTTTGATTGGCATAGTGGACCAGGTTGAGTACCTTAACAGTGTTGTCTCTCGCCTCCCTAGTAGGGATAAACCCTACTTGGTCTCGATGTACCAGTTGATTTAATAATGGTTGGAGGCGAGAGGACAACAGTTTGGTGAAAAGCTTCAGATCACAGTTTAACAATGAGATAGGTCGGTAACTCCCACAGTCCGCAGGGTCCTTCCCTTCCTTTGGGATTACCGAGATATGTGCTCTCAGTGCATCCTGTGGGAGGGCCGCAGCTTGACCAATTGCATTAAAGGCCTTTAGCATATGCGAACCTAAGATTGGGAGGAAACTCCTGTAGTACTGGATTGAAAATCCATCGGGCCCCGGTGCTTTCCCTTGTTTAACTGTTTTCATTACTGCATTTAACTCCTCTGTCGTTATAGGGGCTTCCAGTCTACTACGTTCCATGGAAGAGAGCCTACATAGGCCTGCTGCTGATAGATACTCCTCCATTTTAGCCTGGGGTGCTCGGGGTAGTGACAAATTGTATAGCCCAGAGTAGTATTCTCCAAATCTTTCAGCTATCTCACTGGGTCGGGAGATCAGACGTCCATTTTCCCCTTTAATATGAGGGACATAAACCATCTTCCCCTTTTCTTTAAGTTTCCCTGCTAATGCTTTGCTACACTTATCCCCTTGTTCATACGTAATTTTCCTGCCAAACTGTATTGCCGCCTTCGCTTTACATCGGAGGAGATCTGTCAACTGTCTCCTCAGATGTGCCAACTCATTTCCTATAGATGTAATTTGTATATTCTTGTGGAGAGTCTCCAACTTCTGAATTTCATCTGCTAATTTTACCATCTGTTCTTCTCTTATTTTCTTTAATCGAGAGCCATGTTTAATCAGCACTCCTCTCATTACCGCCTTATGTGCCTCCCATATCATGCCCGGATCACTCCCCCGGGCGTCGTTTATCTGGAAATACATTTCCATTTCTTTCCCTACATCTTCCCGTATTTCGGGAATCTGCAACAAACTTTCGTTTAGCCGCCATTGGCGCCCCTTGGATAGGGCCGGGCATGACATGGATATCTGTAGTGTCACTGGTGCGTGATCTGACCACGTTATATTTCCTATCTCTACTTTCTGTACTGCTGGCAGTAAATAATGGGGTATCAGAAAGAGATCGATGCGGGAGTAGAGTTGATGTGGATTTGAAAAAAATGTATATTCTCTCTCTCCTTCGTGTAGCAGCCTCCATACATCCACTAAATGCATCTCTTGCAACTTCCGCATTATCTTCCCCCTGACCCCCTTAGGGACTGATGAGACTCCCGTTGATGTGTCTTCCCTAGGGTTTAATGGTATATTCAAATCTCCACCTAAGATCACTTTTCCTTCTGCAAAATCCATTAATTTAGTCAGAGTTTTATTTATAAAATTATCCTGATGTACATTTGGCGCATATATAGTAGCTAACGTTACTTTTACCCCCCCTATTTGTCCCTTTATAAAAAGGAAGCGTCCATCTACATCTTTCCGCATATCCAGGAGAGCCCAGGGTATTCGGTTCGAAATTAAGATGGACACTCCCTTCGACTTCGATACTTGATTATGTACATGGTATACACATGGGAAAAATCTATTCTGGAGATACGGAAGATCACTCCTTTTGAAGTGTGTTTCTTGTATGAACGCCACGTCCGTATTGGATCGTTTTAGTTCATTAAGGAGTATCTTTCGTTTCTCCGGTACATTTAATCCTTTTGCATTTATGGAAGTTACCCTTATCTCCTCCATCTTTCAAAGGGATATAAGAAGACAGTAGTGGGCAGAAAAAAAAAAAAAAAAAAAAAAAAAAAACAAACCCGATCTTTTCTAATCTGAATCTAACCCCCCTCCTTTCCTATCAACCCCTAGGGGAGGCACCCCCGTTCTGAACCTCCAATTCTACGGTTCGCGTGGGTGCAGACCTATTTAGGGGGTTGACTTGAATCGGCCAGAGTGCTCTGCTCCTATACCCTCCCTCCCGTCCCCCTCTTTCTCAGCCCCTTAACTTTCTTCAGCTACACAGCACTTTTTATTTCCATATTAGGAGGAATTCCCGTCCTTTACTATCATAGTCCCCTATTCTCTCATCCCCATCCTTCCTCCTCCTCTCTCTTCTATTCCTCTAGTCCCTTTCCCCCTCTTTCCTTCTCTTTCCCTCCTCTTCTCCTCTTCCCCTCCTCCTCTTCCCATCCTTCCTCTTCCCTCTTCTCGTTTCCTGACCTCCCCTCTCTTCCCTCTCCCCTTCTCTTTCCCCCTAGAGTTTTACTACTTCTCTTTCATTAACTTCACTCCTCTTATTACCTCTAACTCCTATTCCTTCTATTTAGTTACTCCACAGGGTCTTCCCCATCCTATATACCTACTACACCTACCTAACCTCCCCAATTCACCCTCACAGTGACAGTGTGGATTAAAGTGCCTTTACCCCGTACCTCCACCCCCCCCCTCGCAATCTTCTACATTTACTACTCCCCCCCTCCTCTTTACCCCTCCTCCCACTATTTCTCTTACACACCACTATCCTCCCACTTTAATAGGTGCCCAAATTATTTCCCCTTTCTCTTTACCCTTTTTTTTTCCTTTCCCTTTCTTCCCCCCTTTCCCCTACCCCTCCCCCTCTTACCCCTACTTACTTACCCTTCCCCCTTCCTCCTGTCCTATTTGTGTTGTTACCTTATCTTTTCTTGTGTTTCATTTTTCTTTTCTCATAGACAATATAACCAACAGTATAATAACTAAATACCCAAGCCCCTGGGAGCACCAAAAAAAAGAGAAGAGAAGAGAGAGAGAAAAAAAAAAGAAGAAAAAAGGGAGTTTTTAGATCCTTCTGCGATAGGTTGGAATTTAATGGAGGAGTTTTCTAAAGGGGTTAACCTCATTCATACCTTATACAAATTATCATATATACATATTTATATAATTCATACATATCCATATTATATTTCCTTTCCCCCTTTTTCTCATCTTCCCCCCCTCTTCCCTTACCCTACCCCCCTTTATAAATTTTATACATTTACACCCCCCTCAATCAAAAAATATGGAGCGCTTCACAGTTTTGCGTATCATCTTTACTCATTAGTGCCAATCTTCCCATCATTACTCCTAGTACTACCCAAATGTGTTCTTGTGTGTTCTCATAGAAAGACTGTGAGGAAAAAAAAAAAAATTAACTAAGTGAAATTATATTTTCTATTTTATATTTTATATACAGTGGTGTGAAAAAGTGTTTGCCCCCTTCCTCATTTCCTGTTCCTTTGCATGTTTGTCACACTTAAGTGTTTCGGAACATCAAACCAATTTAAACAATAGTCAAGGACAACACAAGTAAACACAAAATGCAATTTGTAAATGAAGGTGTTTATTATTAAAGGTGAAAAAAAATCCAAACCATCATGGCCCTGTGTGAAAAAGTGATTGCCCCCCTTGTTAAAACATACTATAACTGTGGTTGTCCACACCTGAGTTCAATTTCTCTAGCCACACCCAGGCCTGATTATTGCCACACCTGTTCACAATCAAGGCATCACTTAAATAGGAGCTGCTTGACACAGTAAGGTCCACCAGAAGATCCTTAAAAGCTACACATCATGCCGAGACCCAAAGAAATTCAGGAACAATTGAGAAAGAAAGTAATTGAGATCTATCAGTTTGGAAAGGGTTATAAAGCCATTTCCAAAGCTTTGGGAATCCAGCGAACCACAGTGAGAGCCATTATCCACAAATGGCGAAGACATGGAACAGTGGTGAACCTTCCCAGGAGTGGCCGGCCGCCCAAAATTACCCCAAGAGCGCAGCGACGACTCATCCAAGAGGTCACAAAAGACCCCACAACAACGTCCAAGGAACTGCAGGCCTCACTTGCCTCAGTTAAGGTCAGTGTTCATGCCTCCACCATCAGGAAAAGACTGGGCAAAAATGGCCTGCATGGCAGAGTTCCAAGGAGAAAACCACTGCTGAGCAAAAAGAACATCAAAGCTCGTCTCAATTTCTCCACAACACATCTTGATGATCCCCAAGACTTTTGGGACAACATTCTGTGGACCGATGAGACAAAAGTGGAACTCTTTGGAAGGTGTGTGTCCAAGTATATCTGGCGTAGAAGGAACACTGCATTTCATAAAAAGAACATTATACCAACAGTAAAATATGGTGGTGGTAGTGTGATGGTCTGGGGCTGTTTTGCTGCTTCAGGACCTGGAAGACTTGCCGTGATAAAAGGAACTATGAATTCTGCTGTCTACCAAGAGATCCTGAAGGAGAATGTCCGACCATCTGTTCGTGTACTCAAGCTGAAACGAACTTGGGTTCTGCAGCAGGACAATGATCCTAAACACACCAGCAAGTCCACCACCGAATGGCTGAAGAAAAACAAAATGAAGACTTTGGAGTGGCCTAGCCAAAGTCCTGACCTGAATCCTATTGAGATGTTGTGGTATGACCTTAAAAAGGCCGTTCATGCTCGAAAACCCTCTAATGTAACTGAATTAGGACAATTCTGCAAAGATGAGTGGGCCAAAATTCCTCCAGGACGCTGTAAAAGCCTCATTGCACGTTATCGCAAACGCTTGGTTGCAGTTGTTGCTGCTAAGGGTGGCCCAACCAGTTATTAGGTTTAGGGGGCAATCACTTTTTCACACAGGGCCATGATGGTTTGGATTTTTTTTCACCTTTAATAATAAACACCTTCATTTACAAATTGCATTTTGTGTTTACTTGTGTTGTCCTTGACTATTGTTTAAATTGGTTTGATGTTCCGAAACACTTAAGTGTGACAAACATGCAAAGGAACAGGAAATGAGGAAGGGGGCAAACACTTTTTCACACCACTGTATTTATACTGAATATTTCCCCCCCCCCTCCTATTAACTCCCTTAGAGAGGAGTAGGCAGAGAACACCCCTTTGGGTGTTTCCGCCAAACTTCTCTTTCTTCTCTATACACCAAAAAAAAGACATTAATCAAAATAAAAAAAATAAAAAACCCATCCCATTCTTTACCCCATCCAACCAGAAAGAAACCTAATGTGCAACTACCAAACAACAGCAAGAAAAAAAAAAAAAGGAAAATTTCCCAATCACTATCTTCCCATTCACATCCAACCCCCCCCCCCCTCCCTCCCCTCCTGAAAAAAAAAAAAAAAAAGGGGGGGACAAAAAAGGAGGGGACCCTCAACCAATTTTCCTTCAAGGGACAGGGGAGACACTGAGGGAACCCCAAAAAAAAAAAGAAAAGGGGGCGGGGAGCCTCCAATCAGTTCTTCTGAAAAGAGAGGGGGGGCCAATCAGGGGTAAATATTTTTCAAAAAGAATCCAAAAAAGTTGGACCCAGACAGAGTCTCACCCCACCCCCCCCCCACCCAATTGTTCCGCTGAGAATTGCTATCTAGTTTCTCCTCTTCTCTGGGGGTTTAAGTCCATCCCCCCTTCGAAAGGTCTTTGTTTTTTCAGGGGTCCTGTTATTGATTGGAGCCAGTTCGGAACCTCTAAGGCTTCTGTTCCTAAAAAGGAGAACAGATCCGGGAGTTCTGCCGGGTGTCGCAGACTAAAAGTCATTGCATCTTTTCTTACAGTCAATGCTATAGGGTATCCCCACTTATATGCCCCTCCTGTATGTTTAATTCTGTCCAAGAGTGGGCGCATCATTGCCCTTCGCTGCAGGGTAGCCCGAGATAAGTCGGGCAATACTTTCACCTTTGCTCCATCATGCTCTATATCACCTGCCTCCCATGCTTTGCGACTTATTAACTCTTTCTGGGAGAAACGCAAGAACTTGCATATAACATCTCTCGGTCTGTTTATATTTGTTGACGGGGGTCCTAGGGCTCTGTGTACTCTCTCAAACTCCCAATCCTGGGGGAGAGCAAGAGCTTGCAATTGTTGACAGATAGTTTGTACCGTAAGCTGTAGTGCGTCCCGACCTACTGTCTCAGGGATCCCCCTGAATCTCAGATTCTGACGGCGACTGCGATCTTCCATTTCCTCTATTTGCAACTGCATATTAGAAACACATAGAACATGTAAAGTCTGTACCTGCTCTAGCTGGTGTACGCGCTTCTCCAGGGATACCCTCTGATCTTCCTCCCTTAGTAGCTTGTCTGATAAATGCTGCACTTCGGTTTGAACCAGCTTCATCTCCCGTCTGAGTGTATCCTCAAACCTAGACACCATTGCTTCAATATCTGCACGTGTGGGAAGCGTTTGAAACAGCGCTCTAAGTTCTGGATTTCCCATAGGTAGCTGTGCATCTCCCTGGTATTCCTGGGGGCTCTCATTTTCCTCCCTCACCTCCTCTCTCTGTAGTCCCTTCGTCTTACCCGTCTGTAACTGGGGCGTAGATCTTCTTCGTTCCTGCAACTCGTTCGTTTCTCTTCCGGAGGACGCCGAAGCACCCTCTCTCGACTTGTCTCCACCTCCCATTGAGTCACGTGGTCCCGCTGGTTGTTTCCTGGATACCGCCGCTCTCGTATGGGGAAAGAAGCGTTCTATCTCCGGCTGTTCCTTCGGCTTTTGTCCCCCCTTCTCCTTCTTCCTCATCCCCGGGTAAGCGCCTACTTTGTGTAGCTTGCTATACTTGCTCTGTGTCCCTTGCTATAACACGCTGTTTGAAGAGGGGGGATCGATAGCCTATGTCCGTAGCATCATACGCTCTCTGTACCGCCTTGTTTAGAGAGAGTGGGGGGGACTAGGCGCGCTGTGCTGTGTCCGTAGCATTGCTGAGGGACCTGGTGGAGGGCAGGAGCCTGTACGAGCGTGTGTCTCCTACTCCGCCATCTTCAAGCCACACCCCCCTCTGACCAGAGTCTACTTTCATATATCGGCCACAAACTTACCGATATTGCTTCAAGGGGTCTTACCTTTTTTTAGAGCGGATGGTCAGCTTTCTTGTAATAACAACCGGCCATTATTACAAGCAGTGGGAGGGAAGGTCCCCCCTCCCGCTGCCTTCCACCGATCCACCCGGGTCCCCCATCCCACTGGGAGGCACGTGCAACCAGCCAGCAAATCCACCAGCTGGCCATAAACCACGAACAAAGCCAGAATTGCCTTTGTTTTGGTCTTAGATCTAGATCTAGTAATCCGGAAGTGATGTCATGACATGATTACTTTCAAGTGCAGAGAAGGGGTTTGGGGTCTTATAGACCCCAGATTCCCCCATAAAGAGTACCTGTCACTGCCTATTATTGTGACAAGGGATGTTTAGATTCCTTGTGAGAGCAATAAAAATGATAAAAAAAAAATTTAATTAAAAGGAAAGTGTAAAAAGAAAAACTTTAAATCTACAGAATATCGGCACCTGATACCGGCTTAAAAGGCAGCCAGAAGGATGCTCTATAATGAACTCTGTAGGCCACACTCTTCCTGAGAGTATGGTTTACTGCTTCTATGAGAAATCATGATTATTCTAAAAGCAGTCATTTAAAATTTATATAAATATATATATATATATATATATATATATATATATATATATATATATATATATATATATATATATATATATATAAAATAGTAGAAAATATTGATACAAAAATACAATGGGGTTTGGCCTACTAAAGAAGAATAGGTTGCTCACTTTTCAAGGGAATTTTCAACAGAGGTTAGTGTTTGCAAAGTGTACCCAAGGAAAACAAACAAAAAAAAATTATTTTTGCTTGCATGTGACTGGATGGTAGAAGTCAGCAGAGCTTCACCACATTCGATAAGTATATGACTGTAGTCTGAAAAGTTCATGGCCTGACAGAAGGAATGACCACACATAAACATTATCTCTGCACGAAGCCACTCTTCCAGATGTTCAGAGCTGAAAATGGCACATGCACTCTATACGTTTTTTATGTGCTCTTTGCAAACAGTTGGCGCCCCCCGCAGTCAAGTTTAAAATGGGAAGGGTGGAAGAAGAAGGCTCAAACTGTCCCATCAGCGGGCAAAGTGATGGCAATAGTCTCTTGGGATTCTGAAGGTGTGCAGTAGCACACAGAAGCCTGTTGTCATCACTTTGCCTGCTGACAGAACACCCCAAGCCTTCTTCTTCCACTTTTTCCATTTTAAACTTGACTACAGGCTGTACCAACTGTTTGAAAAAAGCACATGAAAACCATCTGAAAGAGTAAATGGCAAATAGACAGTGCCTGCTCCTCATAGGTACTAATTACTCTTTGGGCTATACCCGTGTTAAATGTTTAAATCTATAACCTGATGAATTTGCATTGCTTACTTACATACAGGCTTATATACAACAAAATAGTGTTAATGATACATCGTATGTGTAAGTGACAATGATTAAAGTGCTTTCATAAATATAAAGTGATACTAATTAAAGTGCATAAAGTGTTTATAAGTGTAATAAAGTCCTTAATAGTGCAAAAAAGAAGGTGCTGCAGTGCTCCATGTGTCCATCGATGTCAATACTTCCACCTACTAGGGTGGTGTAAAAATCCAAACTCAACAGATGAGTTGGAATTCTTTTGCCCTATAGCAAAAAGAGTCTTCTGTACTTTTAGGTCATTTGCTGGGGACCAAACCCAATGCAATGTTTTCTAATGTCCTCCACTGACTCCTCTGTAAAGGATTCCTTCAGTTATGGCTCCAGAGCTCCCGGGGTGGGTGGTGTGCAGTATATAATGTGTAGGAAAGAAAGCTTCAAATAGAGTATCATCTTCGGTTTTATTGTAAAAAATCAACTTACAATTAAAGTAACTGTCTTTAAGACAGAATCAGTGTCACTAAAACCTTTGACAATTTCGTGGTTATGTAATGCTGTACCCAAACAAAATTTATATTATTTTTTTCACACAAATAGAGTTTTCTTTTGGTGGTATTTGATCACCCCTGTGGTTTTTATTTTTTGCGCTATAAACAAAAAAAAAAAAAAAAGAGTGGCAATTTTGAAAAAAAAGCAGTATTTTTTACCTTTTGCTATAATAAGTATCCCCTAAAAATATATATAAAAAAATTTATTTCTCAGTTTAGGTCGATATATATATATTCTTCTACAAAATAGGGAAAAGATCGATGGCATTTTTATTATTTTTCTTTTTTACTAGTAATTGTGGCGATCTGCGTTTTTTACACTTTTGACAAATTTTTGGGACCATTGACATTTATACAGCGATCAGCTCTATAAAAATGCACTGATTACTGTGTAAATGTCACTGGTAGGGAAGGGGTTAACACTAGGGGGCGATCAAGGGGTTAAATGTGTTCCCTCATGAGTTTTTATAACTGTAGGGTGATGTGAACGACTAGAGGAGGAGCCAGAATGCTGCTCTTAGCTAGTAGGAGTCTCTCCTCTGACAGAATGGGAATGTGTGTGTTTACACACAAATTCCCCTTCTGGCTCTCGTGCCCGTGAACGCGCATGGCCGGCGGACATCGAGGCCACCGGCCGCATGCATTGGGTCCTGCAGCACGCGTGCCCGCTATAGCTGTTTAAAGGGCCGATGTTCAGCTATGGCGATTTGGGCAGGAGATCCGACCTCCCGCAGTTGGTCGGCTACTGGTTAACGTGTATTTTTTGGTATTTTTACAAGCCTGCATGAAAAAATTTCTGTCATGTTAAATGAGAAGTCCAGCCTGAGCTTGTTTGGCTGGGCTTCACCTGTAGGTCACAGGAGTGCAATTTGTTTTGCACTCCTGTTACCCGTTTTCAGCAGAGAGTGGGCTGAAGTCTGCTCTCTGCTGACGTCACAGAAATTAGTCCAGGCACCACGTCATCACGACAATAAATATAGATAATGAGCGGCTTCACATAAAGAAGGAACATATATAAAATATCAAATATCAATGTGCACCCTCATCCCAATTTAACTGGAAAAATAGAATCGAGATCTCTGGTCTCCAATCAGAGATGTCAAAAGGGTGTGAGCAAGGGGACTATCACGGGGCACGTACATCTGTTAAATCAATATGAAAAAGAGCAATATTCCATAAAAATTATTTATTAAAAATACAAAATATTACAGCTTCGGGTAAATATCAAATTTTCATAAGGGAAGGTGAGGTAAATGACTAGTTTCACTTCTCAGCTTCTTCAGAATATTACCTACATCTAAAAGATACATCAGTTTAATAATAAATATAGAAACGAAGAAAGCCATAATCACATAGCAATGCATATAACAATTCAATAAAGGAGACAATTTTATAACATACAGTGAGAGTGTGGTCTTACCTCTCTAGCCCTACCCCTACGTCAACCAAAGCCCCGGTTGGGGGGGAGGAAAAAGGATCTTTCCCGGGGACTGGAAGGGGGATTTTACCCCAAATGCCGACCTATATCCAAACAAGGTAATTTTAATTGTTTTTATTTTTGTATTTGGTAAAAAAAGGGGGAGTGAAAGTGAATGCAAAAATAGAAAAATATTAAAAAAAGTGATAAGGAAAGAAACCAATCCCAAGAAAGGACTAGAAAGTGAAACAATACACGCCCAGCAACCAAGCTTGGAAAACCACCACTGTGATAAAAATCCTGCTCCGGATTAGTATGATCCATATATTAAACCCATCACCATATCAGGGGTTGCAAACCACCCCTCTAAAGGCGAAATTCAAGCTCAAATGTAATTGTGAAAGAATAGTGCTGATACCAATGTAGTAAGTGGGAAAGAAAAGAAGGAAACATATTCTCATAAAATTCCTGTGTGGAAAACAGGAGAAAAGAACAGGATCATCAATCAAGAAGAGTAGTTACCAGTACAAATTAGTTGTTTGGACAAAGAATGGATCCCGGGGTTACGTAGCTACGTACAATTATAAACCCCTATAGGTAGCACAGGGCACATTGATGTGTAAGGAGTGAACCAAACTCCCAATTGCAATCAGTTGGTGAGTGGGAGCAACTATAGAAAATTGTAAGACAAGAATGGTAATACACCATAGTTAGGGCTGAAAATACCGCACCATATCAAAGTTAAAGTTACTAAATGTCCACCCAGTTCCTCACTCACCGATCGTTTGGCAGCTCTGTGTGTCCCATGGATCCAATCGGCATGAATGGGATGGCGTTGAGCCGCCATTTTATGCCCCAAAACCCCGCAATGACCTCTGCGCCGTGTCGCCTGCGCGTGACGTTAGCGGGGTCAGTGACTTCAACAGTGCGCGTGCATAAGAAAGGCCCGGCGCATGCGCACTCCACATCAGGGTACCCGAAACATGGGCGCACATGAGAAACACCCGCGCCTCAGTTCCGGCAGCCCCCCGGGATGAACAGCGCACATGCGGAGCCAAGATCCGCGCACCTGTGCTTACAGTTCCAATGGTGTATACCGATCGGGCTGCCTGCAAAGGGGGGACACAAGGGCCGGACCGCCCACCAAACAGGTGGACCGCCAATTGTGCCCCCCTCCAAGTCACACCAATCGCCAGGAAAAAGGTTCCCCCCACCCCAAACAACTTCGGTCAATCTTGGGATAAAAATGGGCTTAAAGAGATGGCAAAGGTCACACTGTCACTTTACAACATATCAAACAGTACAAAAATAAATCCCTGACACCATTTAGTTATATAATAAACATTTAAATCAATAATAGAAACAAATGGATATCACTATAACAACAATTTGCAATTATAAAAATGGAAAGAAAAGAGTCGTGTCAACCCCAGCTGGAAAAAGGAAGGGGTGGCAATCAGGCAGTGCGACTAGATGCACCAAGCAAAATCACACGAAGTTGTAAAAAGTACAGTTTCAATATTTAAAGTCAAGGCCAAGGTCCATTATTAGGGATTATAGAAAGGGCTTAAAAGAGTTGGTTTCGTTGAGGTCTGGAGGCACAAGGGCATTTAATTTTTCGATCCATAAGGCTTCTTTCTGCAATAAGATTTTATCTCTATTGCCTCCTCTGGTATCAACAGGAACCACCTCAATTGCCAAAAATTTGACTGCTTCTAATTCAAAGCGATGGTATAGCCCTATATGTTGACCGATGGTGGTAAGTTTTCCATTGGTGGAATAGTATATGTGGTCTCCCACTCTCTGCCTAAATTCACGGATAGTCGTGCCAATATAATAGGCGCCACAATGGCAAAGCATTAAAGTATACTATGCCAGTATATGCCAGTATACTGGCTGAAAACCGTGGTGAAAATGTTTCTCCATTTGGGAGAATGCCAGTACTATGCCAGTATACTGGCTGAAAAACGTGGTGAAAATGTTTCTCCATTTGGGAGAATAGCCGTGGATCCCGAGTACATCCAAGGGCATATGGAGCATTGGTCACAGGGGAAAGTACCCCTTTGGGTGGATCGATAAGTTGGTTCAGTCCGATAATGACTGCTATTTAATTGATCTCTAAGTGACCTAGATTTCCGGAATACAACCTCGGGTGTTTCCCGAATGTATTGTGTAAGCACATGGTGGTCTGTGCTCTTTTTCATATTGATTTAACAGATGTACGTGCCCCGTGATAGTCCTCTTGCTCACACCCTTTTGACATCTCTGATTGGAGACCAGAGATCTCGATTCTATTTTTCTATCACGACAATAAAGTCTGGATCCGGCAGGTGCGTGGACTGATACTCGTCTCAGCCTCACAGCAAGCCACTGAGAGCCTGAGACAGATGCTCCCCGCCCCTCCACAGCTCAGCACTCAGCTCAGCACTCCAGTGAGCATGGGGGGGGGGGGCAGAGCAGAGAGCTTCTAACTGACAGGCAGCAGCTCTTTGCTCGGGGATAACCGAGCCATTGGCGGTGTTCGATTGCTCAGTTTTCAGTTCAGAGACACCAGGGGACAGATGCAGCTTTGGTCCCATGCTGCATCCACCTAGGTAAGTATAGTGGGGGAAAAAAAACAAAAATTAAAAGTCTCTCCATGAGCTTAGTTGTGACTTTGCCGAGGTTAAGATGAGGTCACAAGGTAAGAGGCTGCAGCAGGGGTCTGTACATGAGTGTCTCTTCTGTGAGTCAGCGTCTCATTTCCAAAAGTAGATGGTGATCCTGGTTGGTGCCTAAACAAAGATGGCTTCCTCTATCTAAAAAGAAAAACAGATGAAAGTGTTGTGAGAACTACGATCTCAATGAGAAGTAATGCCTAAAAGTGATACCTACTACTTGCATGCATGACAGTAATATAAATAAAGTATGTTTGATCCAGGGTCTAATTTAAAAAAATGTCTGCCTGGAGCTTCTGACTAGCTTCAGATTACCATAATACAGGACATATGGGTCATCAGGTAGATTATAAAATCACAGCTTGTGTTTCATTTCATTAGAGGACTGTGGAATAACTGGGTCAGACAGACCCAACAAGGTCAGTGAAGCTGCCTCGCAATGTCTGTAAACATTATCCACTATTATGTTGTAGATTGTGCTTTGAACTCACCTAAGTTTATTGTTTATTAATCTGCCAAACACTGGGGGAGATCTTTGTGATATAAAATTTGAAAAAGTGAATTAATATTTTGTTGATCCAATGTAAGTTTAACTGCTTTCTGTGCTAATTTTACAAGGTCAAGTAGCAGGATAAATATTCATCAATACATAATCAATATCATTTAGTGTAGGGATGAGGTAAGGATGTGTGGCAAATGCTGCTGGTTTAAGATTTGAATTACTGCCAAATTTATTGGACTTAAAAATTCTAAACTATCTCCAAGCTATCTCCATAATGCCTGGTACACACAGGCAGTATTTTTTTGGGCAACGCAGCGATCTCCCCATTGAGCAATTGTGTTCTGACAGGAGAACTGCATTCCTACCCCTACACACCAATCAGCGCTCTCAGCCATTGTCTGCCAGTGCTGATCAGATGTTGATCAGCTGCTGATTTTCCAGCATAAAGACATAAAACCAACAAGGCACTTGTAGGAAGACATGTGAATACTATCTGTTGGCATGATGTATGCAAAGGGCTGATTACAAGATTGAACCAGTAGCCCAATTACACAACGGACCAGGTGTCCAGTAAAAGAATCATGATTTATTCCAAATGAGATAAAAGCTTAAAGGCTAAGTTCACCTTTGTTCATTTTTTGCTGTTACCTATTCTTGACTCGATTCCCAAGGGTGCATCAGTCTTCGTGGGAACCAAGAAATTGTTCTGGCAACCTTAGAGGTCTAACTTGCATGGGAGAAAGCACACTGTGGCTTAGTTGGTTAAAGCGCATGTCTAGTAAACAGGGAATCCTGATTTGACTTCCAGCAGTGCCTTCCTTCAATTTTAGGAATCCCTCAGATATTGCAAAGCCGTATCTACAAGCTACAGCTTCCTTCAGAAGGCCTGTTCATTCTTTTGCCAGAAAGGACAGAGAAACATGCCTCATCTAGGGCAATTGTGGCACAGATTTTCATGGATGATGCATTTCTTTAAATGCAACTCTATGGTGCACCTCTGTTGTACTCACTTCCTGTGTGGCGTTTCCTGTTCCTGCTAGTTATTATTTAATAAACATGGCTTCTGTACAGTAATGGCTTGTGCTAAACATGGCCTCTACAGTAATGGCTTGTGCTGTCTTTACTTCATCACACCAAGCACAGATTGCCTAGGTCATCTAACAGGCTTACAGAGCCAAGGGCTTAGCTCCTTTGAAGGTAAGGTTTGCTCACCTGACCAGGACTGGGTCTACATCTTGGGCAGATTTATGTCATGTAACTCCCAAAGTAATTTGCTGGTTGGCTTCCTGGTTGTCTATGAACATGTTCGTGTCCCATTACTGTGTTGAACCAGCTGCCATGTCTTCAGTTAATTTTGGTTTTCAAGTACTGTCAGTTGACACTATTAAACTTTCTTCACTCAACATTTTTCCCACCCGGGTGTGTACGGCAATTTATTTCCCACATGTATGCTGCTATGGAGTCTGTCAGGAAAACAGAAAATTTCCAATCAAATACTTACCGTAATTTTTCTTTCCTGATAGACTCCATGGCAGCAGGAGTTCCCTCCCAAATGTCTGGAGTAGGCTAGTTACGGAACACAGCCGATGGCTTGGAGCAAAGATTTATGGTAGAGGGGTCCTATATGGGAGGAGGGGAGGAGGGGAGGAGGGGAGGCGGGGTTAGCCCACACCTATGCTGCCATGGAATCTATCAGGAAAGGAAAATTATGGTCAGTATTTGATGGGAAAATCAGTTATGGTCCCTCCACTTGAAGACCAGGCCTATTCTGACACTTTTCCCCTACATGTAAAAATATGTATTTTTTTTATTGCTAGAAAATTACTTAGAGCCCCCAAACATTATATATACATTTATAGCAGAGATCCTAGAATAATTTTTGTGGGAAAAAGTACACTTTCATGAATTTTAATACTAAAAACACAATATATAACACACTTTTTGGTAACATATAAAAGATAGTTACATAGTTAGCAAGGTTGAATAAAGACAACAGTCTGAGTGAGTGCCTATGATTCTCTCTATCCCTGTACATTGTGTTTCATTAACCACTTGCCGATATACGTCGACAGAATGGCACGGGCAGGCATATGGGCGTATATATACGTCCCTGCCTTCCCGCGGGTGGGCCCCCCCCCCCCCGGTGCCTGCGGCGGTCGGTATTCGTCCGGGAGCGATCCGGGATGAGGGGGCGGCCATTCATTCATGGCCACCCCCTCGCGATCGCTCCCGACGAATAGAAATGCTCGGTGACATCACTTCCTCTCCTGTAATGTAAACACAGGAGAGGAAGTGATGTAATCTCTCCTCCGTGTCGGTATTTTTCGTTCCGACACCGAGGAGAGAGGATCGGTGAGTTGCACCAACACGACACTACACAGTAGAACATGCCAGGCACACTCACACCCCCCCGATCACCCCCCCAATTACCCCTGCCCCCCAGTCACAGTGACACCAATGTCTTTTTTTTTTTTTTTGCATTGGTGTCATTTGTGACTGTAATAACTGTTAGGGCAGTTAGGGTTAGCCCCCTTTAGTTCTAATGTACCCCCCTAACCCCCCCAATAAAGGTTTAACCCCGTGATCACCCCCCGTCGCCAGTGTCACTAAGGCTGGGTTCACATTGCAGCGGTTTATGAGAACGAATGTGATTCGCACCGCACTGCAGTGCAAATCACATCCGATCTCTGTGCGATTCGAGTTCAGCCATACAGATGGTATGGCTGAATTTGCGTCGCACCCGCGCACCCGCCGCAAATTCGCACGGGACCCTTTTTTTGGTCCGCAGCAGAATCGGATCGCATGGGTGTTCACACCATGCGATCCGAGTTTGCAGATCGCACTGCGATATGCGAACTGATCTGGGGGTGTCATTAACATTTCACTGACACTCCCAGCAGTTCGCATAGGGCAGTGTGAACTGCCGCCGGGAGGCATGCGATGCGGGAACCCGCCGCGGATTCGTGGCGTTCCTGCATCGCTCCAGTGTGAACCCAGCCTAATAAGCGATCATTTTTCTGATCGCTGTATTAGTGTCACAGGTGACGCTAGTTAGGCAGGTAGGTATTTAGGTTCGCCGCAGCTTTTTATAGCGCCAGGGACCCCCATATACTACCGCATAAAGCCCCCTGATTGCCCCCTAGTTAACCCTTTCACCAGTGATCACCATATAACTGTTACAGGTGACGCTGGTTGGTTAGTTATTTTTTTATAGTTTCAGGGCACCCGCCATTTATTACCTAGTCTCACTAGTGTACCCCTAAATTTAGGGGTGTCTACTTTCCAAAATGGGGTCATTTGGGGGGGGGTTGTGCCATCTTGGCATTTTATGGCCTTCAAAACTGTAACGCCCTTAGAAAGCCTGAAGGCGGTGCTTGGTTTTCGGGGCCCCGTACGCGGCTAGGCTCCCAAAAAGTCCCACATATGTGGTATCCCCATACTCAGGAGAAGCAGCAGAATTTATTTTGGGGTGTCATTTCACATATGCCCATAGCATGTGTGAGCAATATATCATTTAGTGACAACTTTGTGTAAAAAAAAAAAAAAACATGCCACTTATCAATTTCCTTAGGGGGTCTACTTTCCAAAATGGGGTCATTTGGGGGGGTTTTGTACTGCCCTGCCATTTTAGCACCTCAAGAAATGAGATAGGCAGTCGTAAACTAAAAGCTGCGTAAATTCCAGAAAACGTACCTTAGTTTGTAGATGTGACAACTTTGCGCAAACCAATAATTATACAGTTATTGACTTTTTTTACCAAAGACATGTGGCTGAATACATTTTGGCCTAAATGTATGACTAAAATTGAGTTTATTGGATTTTTCTAATAACAAAAAGTAGAAAATATCTTTTTTTTTCAAAATTTGCGGTCTTTTTACGTTTATATCGCAAAAAATAAAAATCGCAGAGGCAATCAAATACCATCAAAAGAAAGCTCTATTTGTGGGAAGAAAAGGACGCAAATTTTGTTTGGGTACAACATTGCATGACCGCGCAATTACCAGTTAAAGCAGCGCAGTGCCAAATTGTAAAAAAACCTCTGGTCATTGACCAGCAAAATGGTCCGGTCTGAAAGTGGTTAAGATGCTCATCTATTATATTATCATTTATTTAAGGTACCCATATAGTGCTGTCAATTTATGCAGCCCTCCACACATACATCACACACTCACATTGGTCCCTACCCTCAAGGAGCCCACAATCCAACATCCCCAACTCACATTCATATACTAGGGCCAATTTTTTGGACAGAAGCTGATTAACCTACCAGCATGTCTTTGGAGTGCAGGAGGAAACCCTTGCAGGCACAGGGAGAACATGCAAACCCCAGGCAGGTAGTGTCATGGTTGGGATGTGAACCATTGACCCTTGTTGGTGCTAGGCGAGAGTGCTACCCACTGCACCACTGCACCACTGCGTCCCACTAAAGATGATGTTACGCCGAGTAAATAGATACCTAACAAACACGCTCTTTGAATGGAGAAAAACTATGATAATTAAAAATCTCCCTAGGCAGCTCTTTAACCCCTTACGGACCGCCTGCCATCATTTTATGGTGCTAGTTTGAAGAGGACTATCATTGTTATGGCAGCAGCTAGCTCATTTTTGACCCCTGATCTCAGATGTCCTGTCATGCTTTTTTTTCTATTACAAGGGATGTTTACATTCCTTGTAATAGGAATAAAAGTGGAATTTTTTTTATTTTAAAAAGAACAGTGTAAAAATAAAAAATAAAAAGTAAAATAAATAAGAAAATGAAAAAAAAATGTAAACGTGCCCCGTCCCGCCGAGCTCCAGTGCAGAAGCGAACGCATACGTGAGTAGCGCCCACATATGAAAAAGGTGTTCAAACCACACGTGAGGTATCGCCGTGATCGTTAGAGCGAGAGCAATAATTCTAGCCCTAGACCTCTGTAACTCAAAACATGCAACCTGTAGATTTTTTTAAATGTCACCTGGAGAAAAACTATGATAATTGAAAATCTCCATAGGTGACTATTCAACCACTTATGGACTGCACGGCACCGTTTTACGTCGCTACTTTGAAGAGGAATATCTTTATTATGGCAGCAGCTAGCTGCAATAACCCCAGTATCCTCTTCTTCAGCGGGCAGTCTGCTTTCAAATAAAGGTAGTCTCTGCGGCAGATTTGCCGCAAGATCACTTTTGTCGGCAGCGGAAGGGGGCCACCCTCCCTCTGCTGCTTACTGGAGCCGTCGGCGGCTGTGGAGGTGATCTGGTCCTTTCTCCTGTTAGGTATGGAGACGAGTGAGGGGAAGATGGTCCCCACCCATCTCCATACCATTGTAGGGCGGAAGTGACGTCAAAACACCACTTCCGCCAAAATCTCTTAAAAAGTGACTTTTTTTTAACCACTTCAGCCCGGACCATTTTGCTGGCCAAAGACCAGACCACTTTTGCGATTCGGCACTGCGTCGCTTTAACTGACAATTGCGTGGTCATACAACGTGGCTCCCAAACAAAATTGACGTCCTTTTTTCCCCACAAATAGAGCTTTCTTTTGGTGGTATTTGATCACACCTGCGGTTTTTATTTTTTGGGCTATAAACAAAAATAGAGCGACAATTTTGAAACTTTTTGTTATAATAAATATCCCCCAAAAATATATAAAAAAAACATGTTTTTCCCTCAGTTTAGGCCGATACGTATTCTTCTACATATTTTTGGTAAAAAAAAAAAAAAATCGCAATAAGAGATTATTGATTGGTTTTCGCAAAAGTTATAGCGTTTACAAAATAGGAGATAGTTTTATGACATTTTTATTAATAATTTTTTTTTTACTAGTAATGGCGGTGATCAGCAATTTTTATTGTGACTGCGACATTATGGCGTACACATCGGCCATTTTTGACACATTTTTGGGACCATTGTCTTTTATACAGCAATCACTGCTATACAAATGCAGTGATTTCTGTGTAAATTACACTGGCAGTGAAGGGGTTAACTGTGTGGGGCTGGGCTTTCTTTTAGTGAACACTGATCTCTGCTCCAATCACATGTAGCAGAGATCAGCGTCACTTGTTGCTAGGCAGAACAGTTCAGCCGCCCTGTGAGACGATCGCGGGTATGCCCGCGGCGATCGAGTCCGCGGGACCCGTGACCGGACCCATGGGGGTCCCGACCGGCAGGGCGGCATTTAAAATTGGACGTACCTGTACGCCAATATGCCTGCCCGTGCCATTCTGCCAACGTACATCGGCGTGCGCCAGTCGGGAAGTGGTTAAATTACAATTTTTTATTTTTATTGCATTTTAGTGTAAATATGAGTTCTGAGGTCTTTTCGACTCCAGATCTCATATTTAAGAGGTCCTGTCATGCTTTTTTTTCCTTGTAATAGGAATAAAAAAGTGTCACTTTTTTTTTTTTTTTAAAGAACAGAACAGTGTAAAAATAAAAAAATAAAAAGATAAAATAAATAAGAAAAAAACATATTTTTTTAAAATGCTCCCTGTCCCGCCAAGCATATTTAAGGTTGAATATAGTTTTTATTATTGTTTTCAGAAAAAAAATACAAAATATCAACAGTATAACAAAGTAATTATCAAAAAGACATATCGGTAGAGGTAAAGGGAAAGGGGCGGGGGGGGGGCAAGTAAGGGAATGTCAAGGGGAAATAGGAAGAGGGAGCACCCAGTAGTCCCCTCCTGCAATACGTATTAAAGTGCAATGATAAATAACCTTGTAAACTAGTAACAGTTTTCATATTCACATCTCTGTGCAGTGCCATCAATCTTCGGACACAACCCAGTTGAGTTAAACTATCTTGTTCACTGTCTCAAGGAGGGGGGTACCAGCTATTACCTTATTTACCACCACCCTCTCCCTAGAATGTAAGGAGGGCCCTCCTGTACCTTTTGTATTGTACTGTAATTGTGTTGTCCCCCCTATACATTGTAAAGCGCTGCGTAAACTGTTGGCGCTATATAAATCGTATATAATAATAATAATAATAAAAGGGGGGGTAAAAAAAAAAGAGAGAAAAAAGGATGGGGAGAAGGGGACACTCCTGCGGAGCATATTTAAACGGTGTTCAAACCACATGTGAGGTATTGCCGCGATCGGTAGAGTGAGAGCAATAATTCTAGCACTAGACCTCCTCTGTTACGCAAAACATGCAACCTGTAGAATTTTTCAAATGTCGCCTATGGAGATTTTTAAGGGTAAAAGTTTGTTTCCATTCCACGAGCGGGCACAATTTTGAAGTGTGACATGTTGGGTATCAATTTACTTGGCGTAATCATTATCACAATATAAAAAAATTGGGCTATGTTTAATGTTGTCTTATTTTATAATTCAAAAAAGTGCTCTTGTAAGACAGCTGCGCAAATACGGTGTGACAGAAAGTATTGCAATGACTGTCATTTTGTTCTCTACGATGTTAGAAAAATATATATATATAAAATGTTTGGGGGTTCCAAGTAGTTTTCTAGCAGCTTTTTTTAACTTGCAAATAGGGATGAGCTTCGTGTTCGAGTCGAACATACGTTCGACTCGAACATCGGCTGTTCGCCCGTTCGGCGAATTCCGAACATTATGGGCCGTTCGTGCCAAATTCATGTGGCGCTCACGGCCCACAATGCACTGCGTCATCGCAGTGCATTGCTGGCTCATGATTGGCCAAGCATGCACTGTGACCCCGCATGCTTGGCCAATCACAGCGCCAGCAGCGAGGAGAGCCATGATTGGCCACAGGCAGGATATAAGGCCGCTAGCGCGGCGGCCTAGTGTACTGTGTTGGCGTCTGAAGCAGTTAGTGGGTGTTCTGTGTACCTTCAACACAGTACACACCGATCGTTTTCGGCCGATTTTCGATCTTGCTGTTGTGTAGTGGTTGTTGTCTGTGTGCCCTGACCGCAGTATACACCGCTATTTTCACCTCACCTATATAGCTAGTGATCTATCTTTTATAATAGAGCTTGCAGTCAGTAGTGTTAGGAGCTTGTGCGTGCTGTCTGCGTGCTCTGTACCCAGTACACACCGCTATATCCACCTACATAGCTCTTCTCTATTTGAGCCCACTTGCCATCTGCAGGAGTTATTGGAAGTTGTGTGTGCCTCCAGCACAGCACAGTATACATCTGTATATACCCCTTTATCGCTGGTGTTCTATAAAAAAAGGCATCTGCAGGAGTTAGTGGGTTTTTTGTGCCTCCAGCACAATATACACCTGTATCTACCCTTTATTGCTGTTCTCTAATAGAGGCATCTGCAGGGCTTAGTGGGTGTTGTGTGACTCAATTACAGTATACCCCTTTATCTCTGGTGTTCTATAATAAAGGCATCTGCAGGAGTTAGTGGGTGTTGTGTGACTCCAGCACAATATACACCTGTATCTACCGTTTATTGCTGTTCTCTAATAGAGCCATCTGCAGGGCTTAGTGGGTGTTGTGTGACTCCATTACACTGCTGTTTTACCCAACTCCCTTCAGGCCATTACCATGTCTGGAAGGCCAGCAAGGAGAGGCAGACAGGCGCGAGCCGACAAAAGAGGGCAAGCAGGCTCTGTGTCTAGAGACAACAGTGCTGGTCATGGATGCGGTGCATTGTCATCAGCACGTGGCCATGGGACACGCTTGTCCTTCTTTTCGGCAGCTGGACATGTTGAACCGCAACATGTCAACGACTTGGTAGAGTGGATGACCAAGCCCTCTTCATCCTCCTCATCCTCTCTCACCCAGTCTCAGGGTACTAGCAAAGCAGCTGCCAACGCATCGTCTTCCCTCCTCTCAATGTCATCATCAGTGACTCCTTCCCTAGACCCACCACGTCCTCCTGAGGAGTCTCCTGAACTCTTTGAGCACAGTGTTGGGTACATGCTCCAGGAGGATGCCCAGTGTTTTGTGGGCTCTGATGATGACACTCAGCTAGAGGAAGGCAGTAGCGTGAGCGCAGAGAGAGGGGATGCTCAAGAAGGACAGCAATCTGGCAGTCATGGTCCACAAGCTGCAGCATACTGCCAGGTTTGCTACAGCGATGAAGAGGGAGGGGATGATGAGGGCACTGACTCCACGTGGGTGCCTGGTAGGAGAGAGGAGTAGGAGGAGGCACATGTCCAATGAGGCAGGATGCCCTCCGGGGGCCAGTTTAGGGGCAGCACACCGACTGAATCACACCGCAGAGCTCCGCCTGTGCAGGGCGCTGCCTCTGCGCGTTATTCTAAAAGTTCTTTGGTGTGGGCCTTTTTTGAGACGAGTGCATCAGATCGCACCGCTGCTATTTGCAACATATGTCTCAAGCGCATCTCGCGTGGCCAAAACATCAGCCGCTTGGGCACCACATACTTGACCAGACATATGTTGACCTGCCATGCAGCTCGTTGGCAAGCGTACCTCAAAGACCCACACCAAAGAACAAAGCGGACCTCTCCTTGCTCCTCATCAGCTGGCATCTCCAACCCCACTAGACCTTCAGTCCTCTCTGAAACCTGCTCTGAGAGGAATGAAGGTGTAGAATTAGGTGTGTCATAGCCAAGTGCTTCCGGGAACTCTGCTAGCGGTACACCCACGTCCGATTATAGCAGGCAAATGTCCCTGCCCCAGCTGCTGGACCGGCGAAAGAAGTTCACTCCCAGCCATCCACATGCCCAGCGGTTGAATGCTAGCTTGGCTAAATTGCTAGCACTTCAACTGCTGCCTTTTCAGTTGCTAGACTCGGCCCCCTGAATTTGTACAATGTGCGGTTCCTCAGTGGCAGGTCCCCAAACGCCACTTTTTCTCACGGAAGGCGATTCCGGCTCTCTACCAGCATATGGAAGGCAATGTCCTTGCCTCGCTGGACAGGGCGGTCAGCGGTAAGGTGCATATTACCGGTGACTCATGGTCCAGCAGACATGGACAGGGATGTTACCTATCTTTCACGGCCCATTGGGTCACTCTTCTGGCAGCTGGGAAGGATGCAGGACAAGGTGCAGTAGTGTTGGAGGTTGTTCCGCCACCACGCCTCCAAAATGCTACTATTGGTTGTGACACACCTCTCTCCTCCACCCCCTCCTCTTCTTCTTCCTCCATGGCCTCTTCCAGTGCTCTGTCCTCAGAACCAGCGGTGCTCCGTAGGCGTTCCAGGGGCTACGCAAGTACGCAGGCAAAACGATGCCATGCTGTGCTTGCGCTGGTTTGTTTGGGGGACAGGAGCCACACTGGGGCGGATGTTTTGTCAGCTCTGCAGGGGCAGGCCGAGAGGTGGTTGACGCCACGCCAGCTTAAGCCAAGAATGGTGGTTTGTGACAATGGCACCAACCTCCTCTCCGCCCTCCGACAGGGACAACTGACCCATGTGCCCTGTGTAGCTCACATCCTTAACCTGGTGGTGCAGCGGTTCTTGGGCAGGTACCCCGGCTTACAGGATGTCCTGAAGCAGGCCAGGAAAGTCTGTGTGCATTTCCGCCAATCATTTAATGCCTGTGCTCGGCTGGCTGAGCTCCAAAAGGAGTTGAACCTGCCCAAGAACCGCCTTATATGTGACATGCCCACCAGGTGGAACTCAACGTTGGCCATGCTGCAGCGGCTGCACACGCAGCAGAGGGCCATCAATGAGTACTTGTGCGACTACGGCACCAGGACAGGGTCAGGGGAGCTCGGTTTTTTCTCACCACGCCAGTGGGGCATGATCAGGGATGCATGCACTGTCCTGTCACCGTTTGAGGAGGCCACAAGGATGGTGAGCAGTGACAGTGCATGCATCAGTAACACTGTACCTCTTGTCCACCTCTTGGAGCATACGCTGCGTGGAATAATGGACAGGGCACTTGAGGCAGAACAGAGGCAGGAAGAGGAGGACTTCCTTGCCTCTCAAGGCCCCCTTTATCCAGACAGTGTTCCTGCTGTGCCACCCATCACATAGGAAGAGGATGAGGAGGAGAAAGAGGAGGAGGAGGATGATTGTGTCAGCATGGAGGTGGAGGCTGGCACTCAGCATCAGCAGCAGCAGCAGTCTTGTAGGGATGATTTACAGTCCCAAGAAACCCGTGGACTTGTACGTGGCTGGGAGGAGGTAGCTGCGGATCATGTTGCCCTTAGTGACCCAGAGGACTCCGGACCGAATGCCTCAGCTAACCTACGCTGCATGGCCTCCCTGATCCTGCAAAGCCTGCGGAAGGATCCTCGTATTCTTCGGATCAAGGAGAGGGACCATTGCTGGCTGGCCACTCTCCTTGATCCACGGTACAAGGGTAAGGTTGCCGACCTTATCTTGCCATCGCAGAGGGAGCAGAGGATGAGACATCCCTGGGAGGCCTTGCAGAAAGGTCTGTGCAACGCGTTCCCAGAGACTGGGAGGTTACAAACTCCTGGTCCTGGACAACGTGTTGCTGAGGCATCGGTCAGAAGGAGCGGTGGAGAAGGTGGCCGTCTGACTGATGCTTTCAGACAATTTTGAAGTCCGCAGCCCCAAGGTATGATCGGGTTCCAGCAACCATCGCCAGCGTCTGATTTACATGGTGCAGGAATACCTAGGGGCAAGGTCAGACTTGGACACCTTTCCCACCGAAAATCCTCTGGCTTACTGGGTCTTGAGGATGGATCACTGGCCAGAGCTTGCACAGTATGCAATTGAGCTACTGGCCTGTCCTGCATCCAGCGTTCTTTCGGAACGCACCTTCAGTGCTGCTGGTGGCTTTGTTACCGATCACAGGGTGCGCCTGTCCACCGAATCAGTTGATCGACTGACCTTCATCAAGATGAATCAGTCTTGGTTCACCCACAGCTACCAAGCACCTGAAGCTGATGTAACCGAAAAAAATTTTTTGAAATATCACGTCCCTTCAAGACTGCCTATGCTGATGCTGAGTGACTGTCCTGTTATGTTGATTGTCTATCCTCTTCCTCCTCCGCTGATATGTTGGAAGAACATTTCTGGTTCTGGGTGATGCCATTAGCCCAATTTTTCTGCCCCTGTTTAACAGGGGCGTTTAAGTACAATTTTTGATGCAATGCTTTGCAGCAGGGCTAATTCCTGCAATAAAACTAGAGTATATGAGAGAGGTTGCAGTGTCGTGGCACCAGCACCAGTGCCTAAGGCCCAATTTTTCTGCCCCTGTTTAACAGGGGCGTTTAAGTACAATTTTTGATGCAATGCTTTGCAGCACGGCTAATTCCTGCAATAAAACTAGAGTATATGGGAGAGGTTGCAGTGTCGTGGCACCAGCACCAGTGCCTAAGGCCCAATTTTTCTGCCCCTGTTTAACAGGGGCGTTTAAGTACAATTTTGATGCAATGCTTTGCAGCAGGGCTAATTCCTGCAATAAAACTAGAGTATATGGGAGAGGTTGCAGTGTGGTGGCACCAGCACCAGTGCCTAAGGCCCAATTTTTCTGCCCCTGTTTAACAGGGGCGTTTAAGTACAATTTTTGATGCAATGCTTTGCAGCAGGGCTAATTCCTGCAATAAAACTAGAGTATATGGAAGAGGTTGCAGTGTGGTGGCACCAGCACCAGTGCCTAAGGCCCAATTTTTCTGCCCCTGTTTAACAGGGGCGTTTAATTAAAATTTTTGATGCAATGCTTTGCAGCAGGGCTAAGTCCTGCAATAAAACTAGAGTATATTGGAGAGGTTGCAGTGTCGTGGCAACAGCACCAGTGCCTAAGGCCCAATTTTTCTGCCCCTGTTTAACAGGGACATGTAATTACAATTCTTGATATAATATTTCACAGGAGGGCCCGTTCCTATGCCCACCCAGAGTAACTGTGAGGACTTATAGTGTTGTGGCACCAGCACCAAAACCACCAAAGGTCAATTTTTCTACCACTGTTCAACAATGGCATGCAATTACAATTCTTGATATAATCGTTCACAGCAGGGCACTCCAGCGCCCAGCAAGAGTCACTTTGAGGGCTTACAATGTTGTGGCAAAATCAACACCTTGTTCCGCCATTTCTGCAGAGCATATAGGACAGGCCCCTACTTTCAAACATCCAACTTACAAACATCTCCTACTTGCAAACGGAAGGAGACAACAGCAAGTGAGATGAAAAAAGACGACAAAACAAATTATACAGGGGTGATAACCCTTCCCTATGTTTTCCAAAAAGCTTAAAAATAGTTTTTTTGACTGGAGCTACACTTTAAAAATGTACCAGTTGAAAATTACAAACAGATTCAACTTAACACAACAAACCTACACAGTCCCTGTCTTGTTTGCACCGCCTGTATACTGCTGTTCTGAGTATATAGGGCCTGGGGGCCACACGCATTTTCTTTTTTTAATATGGGTACAGGGTTCCCCATGATATGCGTACAAGACCCAAAGGGGCTGGTAATGGGCAGGGAGGGCTACCCATGCCATTTTTCTCAATAGTTTTTAACCATATTGCAGGAACCAGATATAACATTAAAACCGCAAGCAGTTTTCAATGATGTTATTTCTGTTTAATGTCATTTTGTGCAGGGACTGTTCTAAACACGGGAAACACGTGGCACTTCACAGGCATACTACAGACACCCCCCAGGCACCATATTTAAAGGAATATTTAACTTTTTTTTTCACTTTAATCATCATTAAAATCAGTGCTCACGCCAAAACGGCCATTTTTAAAAACATTTTAGGCATTGACTCATGTCCCCTGGGGCAGGAGCCAGGTCCCCAAACCCTTTTTAGGACAGTATCTTGCATATTAGCTGTTAAAATTAGCACTTTTAATTTTGAACGTTCGAGTCCCATAGACGTCAATGGGGTTCTAAAGTTCGTTCGAATTTGGGGTCCATTCGAAAGTTCTGGTGCGAACCGAACCGGGGGGTGTTCGGCTCATCCCTACTTGCAAACACCAAATCTCAGAAAGAGGCTTGGTCCTTAAGTGGTTAACAGTTTAAAGTCACAAAGGAGATCTAGCACTAGAATTATTGCTCTCGCTATAACGTTTGTGGTGATACCTCACGTGTGTTGTGTACACTGTTTACATATGCGTGCACGGCCTACGTATGCGTTCGCCTTTGTGCACAGACACGAGGGGGTGGGGGGTTGAGGGGGCTTTAAAAATATTATTATTATTAATTTTATTTCAGAAAAAAATTTTTTTACACTGTCCCTTACTTTTATCTCTTTTATTCCTATCACAAGAAATGTAAACATCCCTTGTGATAGAAATAAAGCATGGTCTTCTTTATGAAGGCACCTGGGGTCTATAGGATCCTAGATCTCCTCTACCCTTGAAAGCATGTGATCACAAAAAAAACATTGATCTCATGCTTTCCAGAAAAAGAAATGTCACTGTTTACCTCTGCCCTAACCAAAAGGGATTAGGGCCGGTTCACACTGCAGGTGCGGCGAGGCGTCTCCGACTTGGCTCGCCGCGACATGCGGCGACCTCAGCGGCGACTTGCAGATGACTTCTGTATAGAAGTCAATGCAAGTCGCCCCCGAAGTCGCCCAGAAGTAGTACAGGAACCTTTTTTCTGAGTCGGAGCGACTCGAGTCGCTCCTCTCAGAACGGTTCCATTGTACAGAACGGGGGCGACTTGCAGGAGCGAGGCGAGGCGAGTCGTGTCGCCTCGCATCGCCCGCTGTGTGAACCGGCCCTTAAAATGTTTGTTGATTCCGGTCTTGTAAACAAAATCGAATCCCAGGCTTCTCACCAGGAGGGAAGAACCCAGAGAGGCACCAGAGGGTGGCGGGGGGACCCTTTCCACCACCTGAAGTCGCTTTCACTGACAATTGCGCGGTCGTGCGACACCTCTGCGGTTTAAATTTTTCTGCGCTTTAAAAAAAGCGACAATTTTGAAAAAAAAAACAATTGTTTTTTACTTTTTGCTATAAATACATATCCAAAAAAAAAGGGGGCATGTATCCATCAGTTTAGGTCGTTATATGTTTTTCTACATATTTTTGGTAATAAAAATCAAAACAGGCGTATATTGAGGGTTTTGCGCAAAAGTTATCGCGTCTACAAACTATGGGGTAGATTTAGATCCCCATTCTGCATCTGTACTAGACAATTGCGGGTCGCCAGCAGACATGGAGTCCGCCCCGCGGGCATGCTCCCGCAGCATGCAGCGGGCGCAAGAGCGTGCCACTGAGCCAACGTACCATGATGGCGATTCGCACAAGGGAGCTGACCAGCTAGTCCTTGAGTGGTTAAGGACAAAAATATTTGCAGTTTTTAATGCTTTGTCGTTAACCTTTAACCACTTCCAGTAACGTTTTTATCCAGCATTTTATAATGTGGCTCAGCGACAGTGGTTTTAACTTTCAGGAAGAACTTGTAAAAAATGAAGGTCCCAATAAAGCCTGCGGCCCCCCTTTTTTTTTTTCTTGGGGGGGGGAGGGGAAAACCAGGGGCTTCCTGTATAACTTTTTATACTTTTCCGACTGTTGGACACATTCCATTTGCATCAGCTCTGTAGTCTAGAAAACAAATACTGGGCAATGCATGACACATTTTTCTTTTTTTAAATCTTTGTCCAACATCAGCAAATTTGGTGCTTCTGAGCTTGTCAATTAATGCTTCGTTTCAGTCTAAACATTGTCAAATAAGGAACTACACCGGAACACCTGCCAGAAAAATTGCCAAAGGTTAAGTCACATGGTGCGCTTATTTCCATTGCTATAAGCGGTCGCTTTCAGCTGCAATATTTATTTGCCCTTCCCATAATGAGTTTGATAAATCATGTGCCTCAGACATCAACAGCCTATTGATTGCACTTTTCAATTTTGACATCACATAATGCAGTAGGTGGAAAATGTGAACTCCATAAAGATATTAAAAATCTCTGAACCAGAAGGATGCATGGCAGATGTTGGTTTACTTTCAAAAGTGTGATTTTCCCAATTTTTTTTTTTAAGTTGACTGATAACTGACATAAAGTAACCCTGTCAGCTCAGAATCACTTTATATGTTAAAGCACACCTGTAATAGAATCATGGCTCCCATCTGTCCCTGATTTAGAGGGGCTGTCCCTGATTTGGAGTAATGTCCCTCTTTGCTCCTCATTTGTCCCTCATTTTGGTCTGATCTATATAGATGTATATAAAATGCACTTTTTATCAAAAATGTTTTCCAGTGCTAAACCTTTCATCTTTTCATCATTTCTAAATTGATGCATTTGTAAATGCCAAAAGCCAATATAAAGGAATAGTAGTGGTAAAAAAAGCAATTGTGGGTTTAATCATGGGGCCCCCTTGGTCTCCACACTCAAGCCAAACCTGCACAGGGAGACACTGGAGAGAGAACATACACACAGGGGGACAATAGAGGGAAAACGCACACACGGGGGGGGGGGGCACTGGAGGGAGAACGCGCACACACACACAGGGGGAAACTGGAGGGAGAGCACACACACAGGGGGACACTGGAGGGAAAATGCACACACAGGGGGACACTGGAGGGAGAGCACACACACACAGGGGGACACTGGAGG
Organism: Lithobates pipiens; assembly: GCF_037356315.1. Lineage (NCBI taxonomy): Eukaryota > Metazoa > Chordata > Amphibia > Anura > Ranidae > Lithobates > Lithobates pipiens. The sequence continues at coordinate 117,217,915 of NW_027507789.1, read as the reverse complement.
GAGAGCACACACACAGGGGGACACTGGAGGGAGAGCACCCACAGGGGGACACTGGAGGGAGAGCACACACAGGGGGACACTGGAGGGAGAGCACACACAGTGGGGCACTGGAGGGAGACCACACACACGGGGACACTGAAGGGAGAGCACACACACACGGGGACACTGAAGGGAGAGCACACACACACACACACAGGGTGACACTGGAGGGAGAGCACACACACACACAGGGGGACACTGGAGGGAGAACGCACACATGGGGGGACACTGGAGGGAGAATGCACACACACAGGGGGACACTGGAGGGAGAATGCACACACACAGTGGGACACTGGAGGGAGAATGCGCACACAGGAGGACAAGCACACGGGAGGACACGCACACAGGGGGACACATGCACACACAGGAGGACATGCACACGGGGGACACGCACACAGGGGGACATGCACACAGGGGGACACACGCACACAGGGGGACACTGGAGGGAGAGCACACACAGGGACACTGAAGGGAGAGCACACACACAGGGGGACACTGGAGGGAGAACGCACACATGGGGGGACACTGGAGGGAGAATGCGCACACACACACACACACACACACACACACACACACAGTTGGACATTGGAGGGAGAATGCACACACAGGAGGACAAGCACACAGGAGGACATGCACACAGGGGGACACATGCACACAGCACAGGAGGACATGCACATAGGGGACACGCACACAGCACAGGAGGACATGCACACAAGGAGAACTCACACAGCACAGGGGGACATGCCCCCACGGGGGTCACGCACACAGGAGGACACGCACACAGCACAGGAGGACACGCACACAGGGGGACACGCACACAGCACATGAGGACATGCACACAGGGGGACACATGCACACAGCACAGGGGGACACACACAGGGGGACACTCACACAGGGGACACTCACACAGCACAGGGGGACACACACACAGGGGGACACTCCCACAGCATAGGGGGACACGCACACAGGGGGGCACGCACACACCGGGACATGCACACAGGGGGACACGCACACAGCACAGGGGGACATGCATACAGGAGGACATGCACACAGGACACTTACACAGCACAGGGCGACATGCACACAGGGGGACACGCACACAGGGGAACATGCACAAAGCACAGGGGGACATGCACACAGGAGGACATGCACACAGGACACTTACACAGCACAGGGGGACATGCACACAGGGGGACATGCACACAGCACAGGGGGACACATGCACACAGCACAGGGGGACATGCACACGGGGGACACGCACACAGCACAGGGGGACATGCACACAGGGTGACACGCACACAGCACAGGAGGACGTGCACACAGGGCGACACGCACACAGCAAAGGGGGACATGCACACAGCACAGGAGGACGTGCACACAGGGCGACACGCACACAGCAAAGGGGGACATGCACACAGCACAGGAGGACATGCACACAGGGGGACATGAACACAGGAGGACATGCACACAGGACACTTACACAGCACAGGGGGACATGCACACAGGACACTTACACAGCACAGGGGGACATGCACACAGCACAGGAGGACATGCACACAGGGGGACATGAACACAGGAGGACATGCACACAGGACACTTACACAGCACAGGGGGACATGCACACAGGACACTTACACAGCACAGGGGGACATGCACACAGCACAGGAGGACATGCACACAGGGGGACATGCACACAGGACACTTACACAGCACAGGGGGACACTCACACAGCACAGGGGGACACGCACACAGGAGGACACGCACACAGGGGGACACGCACACAGCACAGGGGGACACGCACACAGGGGGACATGCACACAGGACACTTACACAGCACAGGGGGACATGCACACAGGACACTTACACAGCACAAGGGGACATGCACACAGGACACTTACACAGCACAGGGGGACATGCACACAGGGGGACATGCACACAGGACACTTACACAGCCAGGAGGACACTGTGGGATGGGGGAACCCGGGGCCCATGCATCTGTCTGTACCCCCCCCCCCCTCACATCACGCGTGGCGGCCCTGGTGTCTCGGCTTCACTCACCGAGACGCTGAGCCTGAGACACTTCTAATGGCGTGCTGCTCCCCGCCGGCCCCTCCACTCTTCTTGTCCGTCCCAGGTGATGTCACGACGCATACAGTACAAGCACCTGGGATGGACAGGGGAAAGGAGGGGCCAGCGGGGAGCAGCGCACAGTTAGCAGTGTTATTATCTGCATCGCGGCATGTAATTAAGCCGCTGCAAGAGGCCTCTCATATGGTCGAGTCCGGGCCCCTAATGTCCTCGGGCCCTCGGGCGACGTCCGAGTGACCGACTGGTCAGTCCGCCCCTGTGAAATACATACTCACTCTCCACAAGCTGTCGTTTCTTCTGTCAGCTTACACATCAATACAGGAGCGGGAGGGAGGGACCACTGCTCGCAGCAGGACAACTATTCGGCCCATCCAGCATGCTTTCTGGAGTGAAGAGTGTAGAGGTGGCAAATCAACAAACAGGCTGCCGGAAAGGTAAGTATAGTACCTCTTCTATTACAGGAATGTTCCATCATATAAAATTAACCTGTGCCAAACAGGGTCCTTTTAAATTTCATTGACAAACGACTTTTAATGAAAGCAATATACCATACTGATAACCATAACACATGGCAATAGATATTTTGGAAAACATGAATAAAAAATCAACAAGATACATATCAGCTGGATCAGTACTTATGACCAGTGGCAGAAAAAAAAAATCTGCCCTAAAATTAGCATGGAATAGGAGTGTGGCCCACAGTACTCTTGAATTCCCCAAGGCTTGGCTCTCACTGCTGCTCCCTGAAAGTCACGCAACTTTCTGTGCAACTTTGCCAAGCGACTACCTGGTGATTTGCTGGTGACTTGAGTATTACTTGATGTGACTTTAACCACTTCCCGACCAGTGCACGCTGATGTATGTCAGCAGAATGGCACAGGCAGGCATATTGGCGTACAGGTACGTCCAATCTTAAATGGCGCCCTGCCATTGGTGCTGGTCGGGACCCCCGTGAGTCCGGTCGCGGGTCCTGCAGACTTGATCGCCGCGGGCATACCACCGATCGTCTCACGGGGCGGCTGAACTGGGAGATACCGTTGTAAACAGCATCCCCCCGTTCTGCCTAGCAACAAGTGATGCTGATCTCTGCTCCATGTGATTGGAGCAGAGATCAGTGTTCACTAAAAGAAAGCCCAGCCCCCAACAGTTAGTAACACACCCCTAGGAACACTTAACCCCTACACTGCCACCCACTGGTTAACCGCTTCACTGCCAGTGTCATTTACACAGGAATCACTGCATTTGTATAGCAGTGATTGTTGTATAAATGACAATGGTCCCAAAAATGTGTCAAAAATATCCGATGTGTCCGCCATACTGTCGTAGTCACAATAAAAATTACTAGTAAAAAAAAAATTATTAATAAAAATGCCATAAAACTATCCCCTATTTTGTAAACACTATAACTTTTGCGCAAACCAATCAATAATCGCTTATTGCGATTTTTTTACCAAAAATATGTAGAAGAATACATATCGGCCTAAACTGAGGGAAAACATTTTTTTTATATATTTTTGGGGGATATTTATTATAACAAAAAGTAAAAAATAATGCGTTTTTTTCAAAATTGGCGCTCTATTTTTGTTTATAGCACAAAAAATAAAAAACACAGGGGTGATCAAATACCACCAAAAGAGAGGAGAGGGGAGGAGGAAGAAAAAAATAGTACTATTTGCAGATGACCTCCTTTTGCTTCTCGGAGATATACAGAAATCAATAGGGGAAGTAATGTATAGAATTAAAAATGTTGCGGACCTTGCGGGATTAAAGATAAATTGGGGGAAATCCTGTATACTACCAATTGATCCCCTGGATAGCCCTTTACCCTGAGAAGCTGCACACCTGCAAATAGTGAGTCAAATGAAATATATGGGTATTTATATCACCAAAGATCCCAAACAGTACATAGTGAATAACTTGGTTCCATTATTATCTAAATTTAAGGATAAAATTAACATCTGGAAGAAACTTCCTCTATTGGCAGCAGGCCAATGTAATTTAATTAAAATTATATTTTTACTGGAAAACTTTTGTATATTTTACATAATTCTCCAATATGGATCTACAAGAAATGGTTCTATAAGGTGGATTCCATATTCAGAGAATTGATTTTGAAAGGGGGCCAAGCACTTATCAGCTTAAAGACCCTGCAACTTCCAAGCAATGAAGGGGGAGTGGCACTCCCACACCCATTTAGTTATTTTCTAGCAGCTCAGCTACAACATCTGGCTGGAAGGGACATAGAGGATGGCGGACGAAAAAAGAAAACACCCCTTGAACAATTTCTTGGTAGAACGCTGGTAGTGGCACTAGAGTCAGGGATCCCTATGCGAGATATTCCTACTCTAGGTTTGATGACAAAGGAGTACTCCCCCCTATGGGCTAATAATAGGTTGGGCGAGATACAAAAAATAGGGCAAATAAGGAATTGGGAAAGAAGCGGCATAAAGTTTATCCACCAGATTTACCAGAATGATAATCTGAAACAATTCCAAGAATTAAGGGATCAGTTTGCAATCCCGAACAAGTCCTTTTTTAGATATTTGCAAGTTAGACACGCTTTGGAAAAACAGTTCGGGGAGGTTGCAATAGAATGGTGTGAGATACCAGTAATTAAGGAAATATTGCGAGTAAAATCGGGGAAAGGGTTAATATCTAAAATCTAAATATGTAAATCTGTGTAAGAAGACCCAGGTAAGAACGCAGGAGCAATCACATAGAAAGAAATGGGAAATAGATGTGGGAAGTATCTCGGAAGATCAATGGGAGAGGATCCTTGAGTTGGCACCTTGGGTGCCCCTCTCTTCATCCCAAAAGCTATCTCATTTATTTTTACTGTACAGAGCATATTACACTCCCAAGCGGCTTTTTCTGTTTGGTCGAAGGCAAGATGCTTCTTGCCCTAGGTGTGGAAGGATAGAGGGAGATATGATACATATGTTCTGGAAATGCCCCAAGCTATATCGTTACTGGAGGGAGGTAGTGGAAATAATTACTCAGGTATTTGAGATGGCAGTAGATGTGGAACCCTTGGGGTGTGTATTGGGATGGATTGAGGGAGGTAGTGACCCCAAAGACATCAAACTAGCAAAACTAAGGTGCCTCTTTCATGCCAGGAAACTTATAACCCAGAAATAGCAGTCCTCTATACCCCCTACTAGTGGGGAGTGGGTGCAGAATATGAATAGGGTAGTCCTTAAGGAAAGGGTAGCATATATAAGACAGGGAGGTATTAAAAAATTTAATAAGATTTGGAAGCTGTGGTGTGATAAAATGAATAAAGGTGTTCATATTTGAAAGTGGAAGGGCTGCTAGTCAGGAAAACAGTGTGAGGAGAAGGTCTGTGTGAGTGGGGAAGAGGGGTGAATGCAGGGAATGGAAGGGTGTAAAAGGGTTTTATAAAACCTGTATTTGCGTTTTTGCTTGTTTTTATATGGGAATGTTGTATGTTGTGTTTAAATTGAAAAGAAATTAATAAAGAGATAAAGTAAAATAAATAAATAAATACCACCAAAAGAAAGCTCTATTTGTGGGAAAAAGCAGACGTCAATTTTGTTTGGGAGCCACGTCACATGACCACGCAATTGTCAGTTAAAGCGATGCAGTGCCGAATTGCAAAAAAGTGGTCTGGTCTTTGGCCAGCAAAATGGTTCGGGGCTGAAGTGGTTAAAGCAACTTTGAAGTGACTTTGAGGCAACTTTGAAGAAACTTTCAGGGATTACCTGGGTAATCTTCCTGTAATGTCAGATCCAAATCACATCAATATAAATGAGGATCCGACTTCCAACTTCCATTAAAGTCTATAAGCACAAGTCAGATAGAAGTCACCTTGAAGTAGTACAGGAGCCTTTTCTAAAGTCGGAGCTAATTCAGTAGTGCTAATTAAGACAACTCCCATTGACTAACATAGGATTTCACATATCACACGACTTGGGGTCTCACAAGTCAGATCCCAAAGTCGTGGCAGTGCAAACCAAGCCTAAAAGGTGTGTCTATTAGTTAGCTATGGCTCCCACTCGACCTGATGTTTCGGGAGAATGAATAAGTTGATAGACACCTTCCATGAGTTGAATAAAGTCAAATCTTGCAATAATTTATTCAAAAGGGAGATTAGACAACTTCCAATTATATGATTTGTCAATTGTGTGACCCCCAAAATAGTATTTGTTAATTTAGGATATCCCAATGAGATCGCTGGAGAGGGAAGATAAAGTAGAGAATGGGCTAATGAGAGGTCCAGTGCAACATTAGTCAGATGGCAGACAAGGTCCTGTGCCTTGTTCCAAAGCGTCTGAACATATGAGCAACTCCAGAACATATGTCAGAAGCAGACCATACATTACTCTGTTTTCTTTACTTCCACCATGGGTAGAAGGAAAGAAAATCGTTGACTGTGTTGATGGGGGGGGGGGGGGTCACTTTGCAGAGCCATTATGTTCTGCTGGTGGGGAGGCTTCCTGGCCATTAGAACACAATTATTACAGCTAATGGCTATAGCCGTCGGCAGTAGTCACAGGTAAAAAAAATCCAGCATGCTGAATGTACCCAAGTCAATAGATGGCTACAATCAGCTTTCCATATATGGACTGAATCAAAGACAATCCTTGCTGAACCGTCCAACTTTTGATCCATGTATGGTTGGCTTTAGGGTTCCAGGTTTTAAACAGCCTCCAAACAATGTTCATTAACCCCAGGATACAGGCCCGGACTGGCCATAGGGCAGACCGGGCATTTGCCCGGTGGGCCGGGGCCGCCCGTTCCAAAGAATGTTGCTGTTTAGGCCGCACAGCGGGAGGTAAGCGGCGACCGCGGCCTGAACATGTTTAACACAGGCCGTGGCCGCCGCTCGCCGCTACCGCTATGCGGCCGTTCTGTGTCTCCTCCAGCGGAACTGGCGGCTGCATGGGCTGAGCTGTGTGTCTCTCTCACACACAGCTCAGCCTCAGCGCCGCGCTGACAGTTCCGCTCTCTGATCCCAGGGGCTGCTCCTCCTCCTCCAGCCAAGGTGTCTGCATGGTGAGGCAAGGGGCGGGGCTGCTGTGAAGACGTTTCCCCCGCTCGTGCCCACCCCTTCACTTGTTGGCAGCACATGTGAGGAGAAAGCTTCCCTCACCATTGGCCACAACAGAAGGCCAATCAGAGACCTAGAGGGGCATCATGGTAAATGTAGTCCCAGAGAAAGGTAGCCCAATTGTTTTCAACAGGGAGCTGACTACACTCCTCAGCAAGCACACTGCTGGGGGGGGGGGGGGAGAGAAAAACCTGGAAACAAACAGAAGTGCCTGTAGCAGCTACTACAGGAGACATAAAAAACGAAAGAGAGGACTGTGCTGGGGAACTAATAGCCCCAGCACCACCAGAGAGAGCCATGCTGCACCGCACCACTAGAGAGAGCCACGCTGCACCGCACCACCAGAGAGAGAGCCATGCTGCACCACACCACCAGAGAGAGAGTCACGCTGTACCGCACCACCAGAGAGAGCGCCACGCTGCACCGCACCACCAGAGAGAGAGCGCCATGCTGCACCGCTCCACCAGAGAGAGAGCGCCACGCTGCACCGCACCACCAGAGAGAGAGCGCCACGCTGCACCGCACCACCAGAGAGAGAGCGCCACGCTGCACCGCACCACCAGAGAGAGAGTCACGCTGCACCGCACCACCAGAGAGAGAGTCACGCTGCACCGCACCACCAGAGAGAGAGTCACGCTGCACCGCACCACCAGAGAGAGAGTCACGCTGCACCGCACCACCAGAGAGAGAGACATGCTGCACCGCACCACCAGAGAGAGAGCGCCACGTTGCACCGCACCACCAGAGAGAGAGCGCCACGCTGCACCGCACCACCAGAGAGAGAGTGCCACGCTGCACCGCACCACCAGAGAGAGAGCGCCACGCTGCACCGCACCACCAGAGAGAGAGCCACGCTGCACCACCAGAGAGGGAGCCACGCTGCACCACCAGAGAGAGAGCCACTCTGCACCACCAGAGAGAGAGCCACGCTGCACTGCACCACCAGAGAGGGAGCACCACACTGCACCTCACCACCAGAGAGAGCCACACTGTACCACACCACCAGAGAGAGAGAGAGCCATGCTATTCCTGCACCACCAGAGAGAGAACCATGCTGCACCGCACCACCAAAAAGAGAGCAGGTCAGTGTCACTGGGCAGTGTGGGCACAATAGGAGACAGACAGTACTAGAGTTGTATGGCCACAATAGGACTGGGACACTGTAATATAAAGGGGACTGCACTGTAAAGGGGCACTGTAATCATTGCAGTACCCCTTTACAGTGCAGTTCCCTTTATATCACCGTGTCCCTGCACATTACAGTGTGGAGGACCGACACCAGCCACCCCCGCGAATGTCTACCAAATCCCACCCCCCCCCCCCCCCCTGGTCCCTGGAAAAGTTGGCTGCCCAGTCTAAAATGCCCGGGCCTATTTTTTTTCCCAGTCCGGGCCTGCCAGGATACATGGTAGGAAGTTTGGGACCACCGAAAGTTTGACCCTGCCACATACAGCAGTGGCATGCTGCTTTTTGTAGAGAAAAGCTGTCATTTTCTTCAAAGCTTGAACAGGAACTCTATAATGAAACCTTTATTCCAGTCTGTTAGTTTATGAATTTTCACAAAGTTCTTTATTTTCTTGCTGTAGGTATGCTGAGTTTCCTCCTTTTACCTCCTTTTACCATTGGAAAAAGCTAAATGCGATGAAACACAGGAAATAAGAAACAGCACAACTAGTAAAGTTTATTGGACGCAAAAAAGCTGTGGTAATTATTAAAAGTGGTTTCCCAATATAATATTAATAAAACTGCAAAAAAATGTATAACTAACCATAATAGGCAAAGCTTTAGCAGCTCAGACCTACCTAGACCACCATAAACGTGAAAAAATAATCTATTCAGCTCTAAGCTGAATAAGTATCCTCTTCTTCATAAAACTGCAACAATAATTACCGCAAAAATTATGACAACAGGAGCTGGACAATGTTCAGGGATCCGTTGAGAGATTATTGAATGGGGAACCCAAGTGCTGTCTACGGAGAACTCTGAAGGTTAAATCGATCAGAATTCCTGTTTCTTGAATAGATGACAACAACCCAATGGGGTGGCTTTTTCTAAACACAATTACCACCTTATACTCCTGCTGCTGTAAAACAAAGAACAAGTGATTTTTAGTCCCCCTAAAATGTTTTATTATATTAAATTTAGCAACCTTCACTTCTTGCCTGTCATCCCTTGTGGTCACTTTACTAGTTGCTAGTACCCTTTTATTCTACTTTAATAAAAAAAGTATGAGGATTGTTTGGATTTACCTGCTCATCTGAACATTCCAACCCACCTGACACTCTGGGTTCAGACATCCTTGCAAAACCTTTGAGTAATAAGACAACACTCAATATGTTTATATTCAAAGATGCTCCAAAGATGCTACTTGCAGGAGAGACTGCAGGGGAGCCGTTTTTCAGGCACTTTACAGGTGCTATTTTAAGCCCAAAAGCACCTGAAAAATGCCTCAATGTGAAAGGGGTCATATAGAGGCGTGTATGGCTTCCATGGTTCAGAGAAGCAGGATCTCCCATTCTATGGATAGCATAGGACCCACTAACTATGGGGTACTTTGTCGCAGTAAGTGGGCTTAAGCACCATATAGCCAAATCCCCATATTTTTTTTTAAATATTCAGGTGTTTTAAATAGCCTTGCAGGAGGTGAATGTCTTTTTTGCATGTGTGTGCTGTAATCTTTTATTCAGGAATATAGATAAGACAGTGGTGAAGGAAGACTTGCTAGCATGTGAACACAATTCTAATACACTGAGCCAACTGCACGCTGGCACTTTAAGACAGGGCCCTCTCTGTGATTGGCTACAGCTCCAGGTGACAAATGAAGTTGGTTGCTGCACACAGAAAAAAAGAAAAATGCTGGAATGTGGAACAAGTGAGTGACAGACAGGCAGACAGGAAGCCAGAAAGCAGTAACACTATCACAGGCACAGTTTGATGATGTTTAACCATTTCAGCCCGGTAGGATTTATCCTCTTCCTGACCAGGCCATTTTTTGAGATATGGCACTGCATTATTTTAACGGACAATTGCACGGTCATGCGACGTTGTACTAAAACAAAATGTATGTCCTTTTTTTCCCACAAATAGTGCTTTCTTTTAGTGGTATTTAGTCATCTCTATGGTTTTTATTTTTTGCGCTATAAACAAAAGAATAGCAACAATTTTGATGAACACAATATTTTTTACTTTTTGCTATAATAAATATCCCAACATAAAAATAAAAAATAAAACAATTTCTTCATCAGTTTAGGCAGATATATATTTTTCTACATATTTTTGGTAAAAAAAAGAAAAAAATATATCACAATAAGCACATATTGATTGGTTTGCACAAAAGTTAAAGTGTCTACAAAATCTTTTTTATTTTTATACTAGTAATGGCGGCAAACTGCATTTTTGGGGGGGGACTGCAACATTGCAGCAGACAGATCAGACACTTTTGACACCTTTTTGAGACCACTGACACTTATACAGCAATCAGTGCTATAAAAATGCACTGATTACTGTGTAAATGTCACTGGCAATGAAGGGGTTAACACTAAGGGGTGATCAAAGTGTTTAATGTTTTCCCTGACTGTGTGTTCTAACTGTGTGGGGATGGGACTGACTTGAGGAGGAGACCGATCGTTGTTCCTATATACTTGGAACACACAATCTGTCACCTCTCCCCTGACCAGATGTGGATTTGTGTGTTTACACAAACAAATCCCCATTCTCGCTCTGTCAGGAGCGATCACGTGTGCCTGGCGGACATCATAGTTACATACTTGGTGAGGTTGAAAAAAGACACAAGTCCAACCACATGTGTGTGATTATACGTCAGTATTATACATATCCCTGTATGTTGCGGTGGTTCAGGTGCTTATCTAATAGTTTTTTGAAACTATCGATGCTCCCCGCTGATACCACCACCTGTGGTAGGGAATTCCACATCCTTTGCTGCTCTTATATAATGAACCCTCTACGCAGTTTAAGGTTAAACCTCTTTTCTTCTAATTTTAATGAGTGGCCACGTGTCTTGTTAAACTCCCTTCTGCAAAAAGGTTTTATCCCTATTGTGGGGTCACTAGTATGGTATTTGTATATTGAAATCATATCCCCTCTGAAGTGTCTCTTCTCCAGAGAGAAGAAGTTCAGTGCTCACAACTTTTCCTCATAACCAATATCCTCCAGACCCTTAATTAGCTTTGTTGCCCTTCTTTGTACTCGCTCCATTTCCAGTATATCCTTCCTGAGGACTGGTGCCCAGAACTGGAAAGCATACTCGCAGCCACCAGGCATGTGCATCAGCCCTTTAGGGACTCGGTGGGCACGTGTGCGCCCCCTATACTCCTTAATGCATCCGCCAGCTATGGCGATTTGCACAGGAGTGACATTCTGCCGCTTTCAATTGATTGACGGCAGGCAGTCAGCAGTTGGTTAACCACTTCTCATCCTTAGGCCCTTTTAAAACATCCTGGACTTGAAGTGGTTAAAACAAATTCAATGGCCTCCAACCAAAAGCGGCTCTCGGGCTTTCCCGTTCCTCTGAGGAGCTTAGGGCAACTTTAAGAGCAGGTTGTGTTCAGGGAACATTCATTTGTCAAGCCCCCCTGCATAATATGATGAATATTATGTCACTTCCTGGTTCACAGGTATCATTCCTCAGCTACTGTAGCTGAGCCTGCAGCTAATCAAGCAAGATCTGTGCTTGATTAACTGTACTGGAGGGCAGAGGAGACATTCAGGGTCTATTAGACCCCTGATGTCTCCATAAAGAGGACCCCGTCATCTACCCATGCTATCACATAATGAGCTTGTTAGCCCCCTTGTGATAACAATAAAGTTAAATGAAAAAAACATTTTAAAAAGTGTACAAAAATTGTATTCAATTAAAATAATAAAACATAATTTCAAAAGTACCCCTGTCCCCCTCAAGCACGCATGTGAATGCAAAAGTGTGAGCTATTGCCATGAATTTTGGAGTGGGTGCAATAAATCTAGGCTCATAACCCACGGTTAACTCTAAGCCCTTGTATACATGGTCGGACATTCCGACAACAAAATCCGTCGGATTTTGTCCGACGGATTTTGTCAGAAACTTGTGTTGCATACACACGGTCGGACAAAGTTGTCGGAAAATCCGATCGTGCATAACGTGACGACGTTATTTCATTACGACGGGACTACGTTCAGGCTAGTAGCCAAAAGCTTTGGTCTAGGAATTTGATCTGAGCAGGCGTGGCACTTTGTCCGATCGGAATTCTCTACACACAATCGGACAAAGTCCGATCGGATCATGTTGTCGGAAAGTTTTAAAGCCCAGCTCTAAAACTTTGTCCGTCGGATATTCCGACAGAAACAGTCCGATGGAGCCCACACACAGTCGGATTATCCGACAACACAGTCCGATCGGACATTTTTCATCGGAATGTCCGACCATGTGTACAAGGGCTTAAACAGGTACATTGTATTGGCTTATAATGTGTTACTTATTAATAATTCTAGGTACCGCAGTTTTTCACCATTTCACAGGCGCAATTTTTTAAATAACTGGTCTCTATTTACCCAGCACAACCCAATCTTTTATACTTTACCAACAAATTTGTCATTAGATTGTGTTGTATGTGCATTAAAATTCATTTTATTGTATTTTTTCCTAAAAATATGCGCCTGATTAAACAGCTGCACAAATATCTTGCATCAAAATTGAAACTGCCACCATTATATTCTACAGGTCCTCTAAATAAATAGTCTAAATGTATTTCTAATGAAATATGTTGATATGTGGCCAGAATCGCTATCCCGCAGCTGATGGGAGGAGTCTAAGGCCCCTTTCACACAAGCGCTCTGTCTTTCCATTTTTTATCTGTCCATTGATGGATGAAAAATGGAGAGCAATGCATTCCTATGGGCAAACTGATATAAACAGATCTTCATCTGTTTACATCCGCATCCGTCCACAGACAAACACTTGAAACTCAGTCGTTTCCAAACTGCAGCCCAGGGGGTGGATTCAGCCCTTTCCTTGCCTTTTATCTAGCCCTTGGGACACTATTCCTCCCACTAACATTAACAATGGGGCATAATTCCTGCCAATGACACCAGCAGAGGGGCACTATTCCTCCCACTGACACCAGTAATTGGGTATTATTCCTCCCACTTACACCAATGTTAGGTCACTATTCCTCCCACTGACACCAACCAGGGCCATCTTTATTATTGAATGGACCCTGGACAAACATTTTCTTGCCCTCCCCCCCCCCCCCCTCCAGAGCTGTCTTTAATATTGATTGGACCCTGGGCAAACATTTTCATTAACCCCCCATGCAATTTCGTTCTCCACCAGCTCTGAGACATACAAAAAAATAGCAGTTTACTGAATCAGATCAGGCAGCAATTGCGATTGGTTGCCAGAGGTTACAGTGTATTATTATTGCTCACTGACTGGCTTCTAGAGGTTACAGCACACATTATGGCTCACTGATTATTTGCTAGCGGTTACAGCACAAGACGTTTGCTTGTTTATTGGTTGCTAGAGATTACTGTATGTCAATACTGCTCACTGATTGGTTGCTAGAGGTTACTGGACATCAATAACACTCACTTATTGGTTGCTAGAGGCTTCTGCACATTATTACTGCTCAATGATTGGTTGCTAGAGGTTACTGCATATCAGTACTGCTCAATGATTGGCTGCAAGAGGTTATGCACATCATTACTACTCATTACTGTTCGAACATCGAACATTATGGGGAAATTCAAGCGCTGCAGAGTGCCCCATAATGCACTGCAAGATCGCAATGAATTGCTGTATGATGATTGGTCAAAGCATGCACCTGATTGGCCAATCATATCACGCTCTGCTGTGAGATCCATGATTGGCCAAAGGCATGCCTTTGGCCAATCATGGCTCAGGGTGCTAAGTCCACGCCCCACACTACATAAGGCTGCTTACATAGAGGCCCCGTGTAGCATTGGTGGCGTGGACAGAGAGCTAGCTTGAGTTAGATTAAGCAGGCAGGTTATTTAGTTAGTGGCAATGTATTTGGGAGGAAGGAAGAGGAGGACTTTGTTTCCTCTAAAGGCCCCCTTCATTCAGATAGCATTCCTGCGGCGCTGCCAAACACCCAGGAAGAAGAGGAGGAGGAGGAGGATTGTGTCAGCATGGATGTAGAGGATAACACACAGCAGTCTTCAAGGGATGGTTTTAAGTTCCCAGAAACCCAAGGAGTTGTAATGCCCTGTACCAGTGGTGGAATTATAGGGGTCGCCAAGATCGCCATGGCGACCGGGCCCCTTGCTGCAGGGGGCCCTTGAGGGCCCCCTGTACTCTTCGATGGGGGGGAGGCTGAGAGGAGCTCCCCGATCATCAGCCGAACTGAAATCGGCACTATGCAGGGAGCTCCTCACATTAGGCTAAAGTGAAAGCACAGTGTGTGCCCTTTGTCTCCCCCTACAGTGCAGTACCCGGCAGGAAGAGCAAAGGTAAATGTCTGCCGTTTTTTTTTTATAAGACTATCTACTGTATTTGTTTATATGTGTGTGCATGCATGTATGTGTGTGTGAGCATGCATATATGTGTGTGTGAGCATGCTTGTATGTGTGTGTGTGTGTGTGTGCATGCATGTATGTGTGAGCATGCTTGTATGTGTTTGTGTGAGCATGCATGTATGTGTGTGTGTGTGTGTGTGTGTGTGTGTGTGTGTGTGAGAGAGCATGCTTGTATGTATGTGTGTGTGTGTGTGTGTGTGTGTGAGCATGCGTGTGTGTGTGTGAGCATGCGTGTGTGTGTGTGAGCATGCTTGTATGTGTGTGTGTGTGTGAGCATGCTTGTATGTCTGTGTGTGTGCATGCATGTATGTGTGAGCATGCTTGTATGTGTTTGTGTGAGCATGCATGTATGTGTGTGTGTGAGCATGCATGTATGTGTGTGTGTGTGAGCATGCTTGTATGTGTGTGTGTGAGCATGCTTGTATGTGTGTGTGTGTGTGTGTGTGTGAGCATGCTTGTGTGTGTGTGTGAGCATGCGTGTGTGTGTGTGCATGCTTGTATGTGTGTGTGTGAGCATGCTTGTATGTGTGTGTGTGTGTGAGCATGCGTGTGTGTGAGCATGCTTGTATGTGTGTGTATGTGTGTGTGTGTGTGAGCATGCTTGTATGTGAGCATGTGTGAGCATGCTTGTATGTGTGAGCATGCTTGTATGAGTGTGTGTGTGTGTGAGCATGCTTGTATGTGTGTGTATGTGTGTGTGTGAGCATGCTTGTATGTCTGTGTGTGTGTGAGCATGCCTGTATGTGTGTGTGTGTGTGTGTGTGTGTGTGTGTGAGCATGCTTGTATGTGTGTGTGTGTGTGTGTGTGCATGCTTGCATGTGTGTGTGTGTGTGTGAGCATGCATGTGTGTGTGTGTGTGTGAGCATGCTTGTATGTGTGTGCGTGTGTGAGCATGCTTGTATGTGTGTGAGCATGCTTGTATGTGTGTGTGTGTGAGCATGCTTGTATGTGTGTGTGTATGCATATGTATGTATGTGAATGTGCATGTGTTTATCAGTGGCGGTGCATCCAAAAGGGCGCACAGGTACCGCCCCCTCTCTCCAGCCACCCCCTCTATGACCAATGGATAGATAGGCACACGAACAGCATTTGATGTGCACAGTGGCGCCATTTGATGGCCACAGTAGCAGAGCTTGATGGGCACAGTGGCAGAGCTTTATGGGCACAGTGGCAGCATTTGATGGGCACACTGGCAGCATTTCATGGGCACACTGGTGGTATTTGATGAGCACAGCGGCAGAATTTGATGGCACAGCGGCAGAGTTTGATGGGCACAGTGGTGACATTTCATGGCACAGTGGTGGCGTTTGATGGTACAGTGGCTGCAATTGATGGGCACAGTAGCTGTAATTTATGTTTTTTTTCTGAATTTTTCAGTTTGCTTGCGCCCCCCTAAAAATGTTGAGCACCAGCATATATATATATATAATTATATGTGTGTGTGTGTTTACATGTATGTATGCACATTTTATGTAAAATGCTGTTTCTCCGAAAAGCGATCCATGCTCAGATCGCTTTTCAGAGGCATTTGACAGCCGGTAGAGAGGCAATATGTTGCCTACTGACCAATTGTTTTAACCCCTTAAATGCATCATCACTATGCTGCAACTGCATGCAATGCACACAGTTGCAGGGGGGTTGGAGTGCAGCCCTATTCACTTCAAGGGTGCCCTGACTGGAAAAAGATTGTGAAACACCGATATAGAGGAACCGGTCTCTCCATTTTCCTCCTGCAGCCACTGAATGCCTGTGGGTAGGAGAGGAGGAGAAGCGGGGGGAAATGGAGAAATCGGTTCCTTTATATACGGCCACCCACTTGGGACTGGGCCCTGGTGTTCCACCATCAGGCTCGGAGAAAAGAGCCCTGTCCGGAGGTCAGGGGGGGGGGGGCCTCCATGGTTTCTTGCATCTGGGCCCTGAAGGCTCTAGTTACGCCACTGCCCTGTACACATGACCAGTTTTCCCATAGGAATAAACACTGAAGGTTTTCCCAACGGAGTTCCGACTTACTCTGCATGGCCTCCCTGATTCTGCAAAGCCTGCAAAAGGACCCTAGGATTCGTGGTATCAAGGAAAGGGATCATTACTGGCTGGAAACCCTTCTTGATCCATGTTACAAGGGTAAAGTTGCTGAACTCATTCTGCCTTTCGCAGAGGGAACAGAGGATGAAACATCTTCTGGAGGCCTTGAAGAAAAGTTTGTGTAATGCATTTCCAGACCCTGGGAAGTTACCATTTCCTGGTGCTGCACAACATGTTTCTGGAGCTTCATTCGGTCAGAGGAAGAGCGGTAGAGAAGGTGGCCGGGTGCCTTATGCCTTTAAACTATTTTTCAGTCCTCAGCGTCAAGGTCTTATAGGTTCAAGCAACCATCGCCAGCGTCTGCATTATATGGTGCAGGAATATCTAGGGACAAAAGCAGACTTGGAGACCTTTCCAACAGAGCATCCACTGGGTTACTGGGTCTTGAGGATGGACCACTGGCCAGAACTTGCTTAATATGCAATCAAGCTACTGGCCTGTCTTGCATCCAGCGTGCTTTCTGAACACACATTCAGTGCTGCTGGAGGGATTGTAATGGATCAAAGAGTGTGCCTGTCCACACACTCCGTTGATAGCCTCACATTTATAAAAATGAATCAGTCTTGGATCAGCAGCTATCAAGCACCTGATACTGATATAACTTATTCAATTTGCTATGGATCTGGGATCCCTTGAATACTGCATATGCTGCCTATCCTATTCCTCCTCAATCATGATGATGCTAGCTTCCAATAATATTTTTGGTTTAGGGCACCACCACCACCACCCAAGGCCCAATTTTCTGCCCTTGTTTAACAGGGGCATCTAATTAAACGTCAGCAGGGCCTGTTCCTGCACCCAACAAGAGTAACTGTGAGGTGTTACAGTGTTCTGGCACCACCAACACCTAAGGCTCAATTTTTAAGGCCCTGCTCTTAGAGCTAGTGTAAACTGGCATTGCCCTCTGAAGAGCAATCTGAGTTCAGTTCGCTCCATAGAGTGAATTTGTCTGGCAATTAGGAGGCTTTGTACCCCAATGTTGCAGGGCAGCCCTATTCAGTTGAATGGGTTGCATTCAGTGGCCGGTACTGCCCACTGAATTTGACAGTGGAGGTAATTATTGCTATGCTGCAATGCAAAGCATTGCACCCCTAACATATGTGTACCACTCTGTGCAGCTAAAGGGGAGGTGGTAAATAGGGATGAGACAGATGTTTGAGTCGAACGCAAGTTTTACTCGAACATAGGGTGTTCGCCTGTTCACCATACAACGAACATTATGCAGTGTTCGTGGCAAATATAAAAGTTGCGGAACACCGCTAAAGTATATGGGGCATTAACATGAAAACCAAAAGTGCTCATTCTAAAGGCTTATATGCAATTTATTGGCATAAAAAGTGTTTGGGGACCTGCCCCAGGTCAGGTATCAAAAAAATAAGTTTTAAGAATGGACGTTTTTTCGGGAGCAGTGATTTTAATAATGCTTAAAATGAAACAATAAAAACGAAATATTCATTTAAATATCGTGCCTGGGGGTGTTTATAATATGCCTATTGTTAGGTACCTGGGTGGTGAGCCTGACTTGGTGGAAGAAGACTTCTCTTACAACTCTGGTTCAGGGCCCACTGGAGTGAAGACAGGATGCAGCAGCTGATGCAGGCAGTGTAGATGGTCCTTCAGATGGCTGGAACTGCAGGAACTGGCAAAGGCTGGCAGAAGCTGGCAGAGCTGGCAGAAGTAGGTAAAGCAGGAGGACAAGCAGCAAGCCAGGTAGAAGAAGGCACAGGAATGGCAGTGGTTGGTCAGACAAGCCGGGTCAAGCAGGTAGGCAATCAGGCAGTAACGGCAGGCAAAGGCACGGTCACAGGCTAGCAAAGGTTCAGCAGCAAATAGACAGTCCATAAGCAGAGTCAGGCAGGCCGGGATCAGGCAGGGGAGATCAGCAGAGTCAGACGTAAGCCAGGTTAGTACTGGCAATCAGATGAACAGGTGGCAGAAGTCTCAGGTACAAGCTGCAGACAAACAGCACTGAACAAATGCAGCTGTACCTTTAAATAGGGCCACTGGTGCCAAGCCACGCTAGCGCGCACACCTGTGCACGCGGGATACGCGCACGCATGGCCGTTGTGCACGCGCGTGCGCCTGAGGTGCATACTGGCGCACACACGCGCACCGATGCTTGGATTGCCTAACGCGCGCGTGCAAATGCGCACACGCAGAGTCGCCCGCAAAGCGTGAGCAGAGCCCTGACACCTGTAAATTGACACAGTTTTTCTGTGTTTAGAACAGTAACACAGCAAAATTACATTTCTAAAGGAAAAAAAGTAATTTAAAACTGCGGCTAAAATGAATTGTCGGGTCCCGGCAATATAGATGAAAATCATTGAAAAAAACAGCATGGGTTCCCTCCCCCCAGGCCATTACCATACACTTTATGAATATTAAGGGGAACCCCGAACCAATTTTTTTTAAAAATGACGTGGGGATCACTCCAAAATCCATACCAGGCCCTTCAGGTCTGGTATAGCTATTAAGGGGAACCCTGCACCAACTTTTTCGGGAGAAGCTTGACATCATCAATCTTTCATCCTATCCCCTCTGGAAAGTGGGACCAGGGTATTACAACTGGGTTTAACTTTTTGCCCTGATGAGAATGCTGACAAATTCGACTTAGTGAAGGATCTGCATCTTTTTGCCAGACGCTTGATGTACAAGGTATTATATGATAAGGAATCATTCAGAACTCACTCAAATACTCAGAACTTGGAGCGAAACAATTCCAATATGGAATGGGTAACATTTGAGGATCTAAGAGCTCTGCAGGACTTGATGGAGCTTTGAGATGAGAGCAATCCAGAGGAGGATGGGTGGACATTTAATTCATCCAGTGATGTGGATGATGTGTCCCATACCCAGCCACCCACGCCTTGCTCCCTCCCCTCCATCATATCATGCAGACCAGATTTTGGTGCCCCAAAATCTGTAAGCCCAGATCTAAATCTTTTCTGATCCTTCAGGGGAATTCCAATATATGGGCGTTTGTGATCCAAGTTACCAAAGAAATTGAGTCTACCAATTGGCAAAGTGGATCACAATCTAATCTGTCTAAGGATCTTAGAGACACACTTCGAAAGCTCAGTTCTAATAAACAAATAATAATTACCGTAAGCCATCGGATAAAGGTGGGAATCTGGTTATAATTCATGCGGACCAATATGAAAAAATGTGTTATGATATCATCCTAAATAGAACATGGTATAGACCAGTCCCAGCATCCCATGTGAACTATTATTTGCATAAATGTAAAGAAATCATAGTGAGAGCACGACTGGGGGTATTATTGATGTGAAAACTTTTGAATTTTTGTATATGACGGACTTCACCACTACGACCTTTTATGCACTTCCAAAGGTGCATAAAAGTCTGGTGTGTCCCCTGGGTCATCCAATTATTTTGGGATGTGGTTCACTAACTGAGAAGGCTAGTGAGCTAATTGACGAATATCTGTATCCACATGTTAAGTGTCTGTCCTCCTATGTGAAGGACACTATTGAGCTATTAAAAATCACGGATGGGCTACAGATACTAGAAAATGCTTGGCTGGTCGCAATCAACCTAGAGGCACTGTACAACTCGATACCACATAAAAAGGGTGCAGAGGTTGTACGTGAATTTCTTAGCGAGGGTGACCTTGACTCTTGGAAGTATAATGATTTTGTTTTGGAGATGCTCAGCTTTATACTGACACACAATATTTGCATGTTCAAGGGTTCCCACTACCTCCAGGTGCAGGGTGTTGCTATGGGGGCCAAATGTGCCCCTTCATATGCAATGAAGCTGTATCTTTACCTGGGCGGTGGGAATGAGACCTCTTTTTTGGATGAATCAAGAATGGGTAATATCGGTTACATAATCTCATGGAATCGCTATATAGACGATGTCCTCATGATATGGGCAGGATCAAAGGAGGACTTGTTGGTTTTTCTGGATGATTTACAAAATAATTCGTATAATTTTAAATTCACGCATAGCTTTGACCAAAAAAGAATTACTTTTCTTGATGTCAAACTGTTTGTGGATGATAGGGTTGTACTATGTTCCACCCTCTACAGGAAGGAGTCAGCAGGCAACAATTTGTTGCATGTCAGCAGCTCGCACCCAGACAAGTTGATTAAAAGCATACCCTATAGTTGGTTCTTGCGGATTAAATGCAATTGTACACAACATGAGGACTTCCAGAGAAAGGCAAATCTACTACGTGACCTACTCCTAGCTAGAGGTTACAGCAAGACCTGCTTGAGAAACGCTTATAATAAAATTAGGGGCTTGAATAGACAGCTCTTGCTCTATAAGCCTAGATGGGAGAAGTCGTCTTCTTCAACACGAATTATAACCAAATTTATCCGGCAACATACTAAAGTTCGGAACATCTACAAGAAATTCTAGCATCTTCTGGTAGCAGATTAGAGAATTTCAAAATTCATCAAGACTTATCCAGAAATCACATACAAAAGATTGTGGTCGCTAGAAGACACTTTAGTCTCCAGTCACTACACGAGCACAAGAGCCACTAGAAATAAAACACCGGGCACATACCGCTGTGGGAAATGTGGCTTTTGTCCTTTTATCCTGGAAGGGAGGAATGTTGCACTTCCGGATGGAGATGTATGGACTCCTAAACATAGGACAAATTGTCAGTCAGTGGATGTGGAAAGGGTGCCTCAGCGGGACTTTAAAGGGGCAGGACAAATATTTAGCAGGCAATATCTTACTTTAAAACAAATATTTTTATTTTACTTCAAGTAAAATCAAAGGGGTAGTGGTTATATGGGCAAAACAGAAGGTCAAATTGTAGAAGGAATATGAATGAATGTGTGGATACAAAAAGCAAAAACAGGATGCAAAATACAATAAACACAAAGAGCACATTACAGGTTAATATTCCAACCCAACGCGTTTCGAGTGTTTCAAACTCTTCCTCGGAAATGGATCAGCAAACATATAATATCAATTTACAAAAAAAGAGATAACATAAGATGCGTGGATAATACAAAGGTTATAGTCACTGTAGCATACTAACATTGAGTAAAAGCTAGGGTTGTACTGACCCTGTATCAGAAGCTCGATACGTCATAAATGCATCCATAATTATACATAGTTAAAAACAATGATGGACCTCAGGAGAACAGGAAGGGGGGGTTTTTGTGTGCTGCCTTTTATCTCCTCGCATCCGACGAGGGAACCAGGAGGTGGAGAGAGACTGATCCTTGAAAAATTGCTCCCGCCCTGGATGGGAGGCTCGTGACCTTGAGTGAGGAAAGTGGGGGTTCACCCAACAGAGGGCGTCAAAGGAGGTCCCTCACAGAACCCGCAGGGGGTAATCTAAAAAGGGTACATAGGATGTAAATAAGATTGAAAGGAGATTGAAATAAAAGTAAGTAATGTGTATATACATATTATATATATACTGGGTAAGCTCAAACAGGTCAGCATAAAATGAAATGATTGACCGGGTATGGCCTCTCCGTGAGCAATTGAAGTAGTAATAGAGTATGATTACCTGGAAAGCCACTGAAGAATTTGTAGAATTGTATTGCGGAAAAAAGCTGGCGGTGGTAAATGACGGACACAGCGTTCAGGTCGGAGCACGTCTGGTGTTTCAAACAGGCAGTGGGTCTGGAAATAGTTGTTGTAAATAGGGAATTGGGGGAAAAAAAGAATTATATAAATAAAAAGGGGGCATACAGAGATGTGATTGAAACGAAAAAAAAAGGGGGGGGGGGGTGGGTGGCAAAGGGGGCTGGGATGCCAGTACAATTGGGGTATGGTACAATAAGGGTATGATGGGGATGAGTAGTCAAACCAGAAGCTTACCTTGATTAGAGCAGCAGTGTGTGTGTCAGTGTGGCCTGAAGTCTTAGCAAGACTGACAGGGTGGAAAGACAGCCTTTTAAAGGGAGGAGGGTGGGAGTGGCTAGGAGGTAGGGAGGGATAGTGACGCCCCCCGAGTCGGTGGTGCGGGAGCCCGCCCCCTCCGCATGTAATGTGCGGTAGATGGAGGGGGCATATCCCGGTTCCGATTAAGGGGAGGGGAAGCTCCCCTTTGGCAACGGGATTGGCTGCAAAAAAAAAAACCCCCACAGGAAGCTGCTGCAAAAAGGATCTTGCAGTCGGCCTCCATATGGGGAGGTCACTTCCGGGTACATGTGCCCGGTGTGACGTCCGGGACAGCCGCCGACGGGGACCCGCACCCGTGTCACTGGCAGCGCACAAATGTGAGGAGGGAGGGGACAGACGTATGTCCCCGCCTCTCCCCACGTGAAAGGGCCATCGGCGCTGAAAAGCACAGTGGTGGCCCTTTGTGCGCTGAGTGGGGGAACCCGCACCCGAGGGAGGAGCCAATGGGCCGGAGCATGGATCAGTGCATGCCATGGTTGCCCCGAAAGGTGGTACGAAGATGGTCTTGAAAGGGGGAAAACCCCACAAAGCAGCAGCAATTAAACCAAAAACCATGTCAGGAAGAAAAGAAGGGAGCAGAACAGTGTTAATAATAAACACAAACAAAAAACACAAACCAAAGACCATACACATAGGGATTTGATTGAACCGATAAAGAGGAGAAAAAAATAAAAAATAAAAAGGGCCATACACATACAGATTTGATTGAACCGAAAAAAAAAAAAAAAAATTATATATAAAATGTATTTATTTTTACGTCATATTTGTGAAATGAGTGGAGAATTATTTTATGGGGGGTTCTTACATGGGAGGTTCCCATTCAGAGCCCCCGGACATGAAGCCTTCCAAAAAGGGTTTAAAGGAGATAGCTCCATTGAGTCCGGGTGGCTTGGTAGCATTTAAATTAAAAATCAATTTTTGTTCGAGTTGGAGCAATATTTTGTTTAGATCTCCCCCTCGGATGCCCTGATGTACCTGGTTAAGTATTATGAATGAAAATTCGGGGCAAATGCCTTCGTGTACTAGGGTAACATGTCTGCCAAGGGGTAAATTGGGATTGCATGTCTTCATTGATAAAATGTGTTTAATGCCCTTCTCCAGAATTCCTGGATAGTTTTGCAAAAGCTGTTACATTCACATGTAAGCATGTATACAACACCGCTAGCGGAGCAATTTGCATAGTGCTTAGGTGTGAAGGTGTCACCATTGGGTAATGTGATATTGCGGGAAGTGTTGAGGTATCTGCAATAATTGCAGCCTCTGCATGTGAATGTACCTTTGTATTTGAAAAGGGTCAGTTTTAGTGCCCTTGTATTCGCTGCATACAAGCCGGTCACGTAGAGAGCGTGGTCTCCTGAATGTGATGACGGGCATGGCTGCGGGTCCCCGTCGGCGGCTGTCCCGGATGTCACACCGGGCACATGTACCCGGAAGTGACCTCCCCATATGGAGGCCAACTGCAAGATCCTTTTTGCAGCAGCTTCCTGTGTTTTTTTTTTGCAGCCAATCCCGTTGCCAAAGGGGAGCTTCCCCCTCCCCCTAATAGGCACCGGGATATGCCCCCTCCATCTACTGCACATTACATGCGGAGGGGGCGGGCTCCCGTGCCACCAACTCGGGGGACGTCACTATCCCTCCCTACCTCCTAGCCACTCCCACCCTCCTCCCTTTAAAAGGCTGGCTTTCCACCCTGTCAGTCTGGCTAAGACTTCAGGCCACACTGACACACACACTGCTGCTCTAATCAAGGTAAGCCTCTGGTTTGACTACTCATCCCCATCATACCCTTATTGTACCATACCCCAATTGTACTGGCATCCCAGCCCCCTTTCCCACCCACCACCCCCCCGCCCTTTTTTTTTCCGTTTCAATCACATCTCTATGTGTATGCCCCCTTTTTATTTATATCATTTCTTTTTTTCCCCTTCCCCCAATTCACTATTTACAACAACTATTTCCAGACCCACTGCCTGTTTGAAACACCAGACGTGCTCCGACCTGAGCGCTGTGTCCGTCATTTACCACCGCCAGCTTTTTTCCGCAATACAATTCTACAATTTTTTCAGTGGCTTTCCAGGTAATCATACTCTATTACTACTTCAATTGCTCACAGAGAGGCGATACCCGGTCAATCATTTCATTTTATGCTGACCCGTTTGAGCTTACCCAGTATATATATATATATATATATATATATATATATATATATATATATATATATATATATATATATAATATAGATAGATAGATATAGATATATAATATGTATATACGCATTACTTACTTTTATTTCAATCTCCTTTCAATCTTATTTACATCCTATGTACCCTTTTTAGATTACCCCCTGCGGGTTCTGTGAGGGACCTCCTCTGACACTCCCTGTTGGGTGAACCCCCACTTTCCTCACTCAAGGTCGCGAGCCTCCCATCCAGGGCGGGAGCAATTTTTCAAGGATCAGTCTCACTCCACCTCCTGGTTCCTTTGTCGGATGCGAGGAGATAAAAGGAAGCACACAAAAAACATCCCCCCCCCCCCCCTTCCTGTTCTGCTGAGGTCCATCATTGTTTTTAACTATGTATAATTATGGATGCATTTATGACGTATCGAGCTTCTGATACAGGGTCAGTATAACCCTATTTTTTACTCTATGTTAGTATGCTACAGTGACTATAACCTTTGTATTAGCCACGCATCTTATGTTATCTCTTTTTTTGTAGATTGATATTATATATGTTTGCTGATCCATTTCCCTGAGGAAGAGTTTGAAACACTCAAAACGCTTTGGATTAGGAATATTCGCCTGTATTGTGCTCTTTGTGTTTATTGTATTTTGCATCCTGTTTTTGCTTTTTGTATCCACACATTCATTCATATTCCTTTTACCATTTGGGCTTCTGTTTTGCCCATATAACCACTACTCCTTTGATTTTACTTGTAGTAAAATACAAATATTTGTTTTAAAGTAAGATATTGCCTACTAAATATTTGTCCTGCCCCTTTAAAGTCCCACTGAGGCACCCTTTCTGCATCTACGATTAACTGGGATGTGGGTCACGCCATTTCCAGACCATTTGCAGCACTTACCCCCCTCAATTGTCAGTCAGTGGGCTCAGTCTACATAATAAAGTTTTCCTTTTATGTAGGCAAAACAAAGCGTCCCCTATATTGCAGAATGAGGGATCGTGTTTCTTTGATATCAAAACACAAAATGGAGACCCTGATAAGCCGCCACGTAGGGCTACACCACAATTTTTTATCTAAGCTCCATTGATTTCTTCAGTTTGAAACATCTGCCGCCACAAGGATGGGGAGGGCACTTGGATAAAAAATTGTTGCAATTGGAGACTAGATGGATTTATTCATTACAAGCGATCCGTTTTCTGGGCCTAAATGAGGGGATAAGCCGTTTTTATAATGGTTATGATTTTCTGTTCCCTATTCTAATTGCAGAACACTTTTGATCAACATATTCCAGGTCCTCTTCCTGTTTTGGCTCTCACCCACTCGGGAACTAGACTTTGTATCTTCTGCTCCCCTTCTGGGGGGATCTTTGGGGCGGTGTCCCGGGTGTTTGCTTCCATCTCCCTCCAATAATGGAGGTAGAGTATAAGTTTGCCAATATTGTGTAATTTATGTATATTGTGTTTAGTTCAGCCTTTTCCTTTTGGGACTTGGTTAAAATAATTTTGTATTTAAACGTTGTAATGTGTGTGCGTGGCTTAATTTAATTATTTATGTAATTCATACACCTTTTTTTTCCATTCTTTTTCTTTCTTTGGGGTTTCTTTCTTTTCAATTTCTCTCTGATCCTAGTCACTTGGTCCATGCTCCTTAGATGCCCGTACGGACGTTCGAGGGTGTGTGGGGAGGCATTTGTCTTATCCACTTTATTGTGGGTAACTTGCCTCCCCATGGGCCCATTTTGGAGGTCCCTTTTTGTGACACAGCTTTCTGGAGCCACTGCCCAGACTCCTTAGTAATATACTTGCCTAATTGGTGTTCCATTAGGTAGTGTCTGCACGGAGGTATCTTCCTGTGCAGACAGTGAGTGCTCACTGGAAGTGATGCTCACTTCCGGTACGTTAGTCTGTGTTTCGCGGACTTCCACATTCGCGTCTGCGTGGCGCCAATGCGGTGTGACGTCACACGCTGGGTTTTGGCGCCACAGAGAGGGACATTTAAGCCCACCCTGACACGTGTCAGGCTGGGAGTAGAGGGGAGCTCAAGACACATCTGAACTTTCACTTATAGGTAAAAATTAGTCTTTGGTTTAAACATGGAGTCTTTTTTCTCTTCCTTTGGAGATTCACTTTTAATTGGTATATCTTTCAATGTATACTTCTTTAATCAGGCATTCGAACTGAATCTTCTAATCGTCTTGGTTGGTGATGTGTACCTATTTTGGAGATTTGTGTGGCCGTTCCGGCCAACCCCCCCCTCCTTTGGGGACTTACTGGGGTGCACTATATAACAGCTTTTGGCACTATTCAAGGTGAGAGCTTTATTCTTGAGAGTAATGGGCTATATTTAAATGGATGTATTAATGAGGTGTGCTTATTTATTGTTTTTGCTATTTTCCTTTCTTGATATCTCTTTATAGATTTTGTTGCCGGAAATTTTTTTTTACTAGGATATAGCCTTTTGCAAGGTTCACTTGAGCTCCCGGATTTGTTTAGATGTTTGAATTCATTACGAGTTGGAGGTAGGTGCTGTTCGTTGTTGGAAGCCTGCTTTGAACTGTTCATTTGCCCCCCTCTATATCTCTGACTTATAGGCTCTAAACTTTTTAATGTTATTACAGGCATTTTTTTGTATATTTTTTAAAGAAACATTTAGCAAGCTTATCCCTCTCTACAGGGCAATCTGGCTTTTCTATGGACCATTCCTGCTGTGTGGGCAATGA
Source organism: Lithobates pipiens (assembly GCF_037356315.1). Lineage (NCBI taxonomy): Eukaryota > Metazoa > Chordata > Amphibia > Anura > Ranidae > Lithobates > Lithobates pipiens. The sequence goes on along the minus strand of NW_027507789.1, from coordinate 117,190,300 downwards.
GACTTTTGTTGAACTTTGTGTAGACTGGATTTTACTCTTATGCCCCCCATTTTGGAGGTAGGGGGAACATGTAATATCATGTTATATAGTGGGGGTTGCTTTCAGGAGTTGTAGAGTCACGCATGTGCAAAGATTTACATTATGTATTTGTCACCACAATTTTTGTAATGCTATTTATTAATTTGTGTTTGTGTTTCTCTGTTATATACATCTAGAGTGTTAAATATCTTTTTGTACTTAGAAAGATTTCTTTGCGTACTTTTTCCTGAAGAAGCCACATTGGTGAAACATGTCGAAAAAATTGGGACGAAGTATTCAACATTCTTTTATGTATTTGAGTGCTGTGATTCCTGTTTTCCTGTGATAGGTTGTATGAATAGGCTTATGACAACAGTTATCATTGCAGTCGCCATATCCTCTTTTTATCTTCTTTAAATAAAAAATATTTGTCTGTTTTACTTTATTAACAGTGTGTTATTTGTATTAATTTTGTACCCTGAAAGTCCCGTATCTCCAAGCTCTTTTTCTGCTTTTCAATTTTGAGATGCTGGTACTGTATTTTGTATGTTTGGAACTGATCCTTACCCAATAACTTTGAAATATACTAAAGTCTTCAGGTTTGACTTGAAGAAAAGGTAGCAACCCTATCTTAGAGGGGCATTTTCTCACTTTGAAGAGATTTCTACCTCCTTCCTCTTGTGTTGACAGGGCAGGTAGTGACTGAGAAAAGAAGGGTTTAACCACTTAAGGACCAACTGCTGCAGTTGTTCTGTGGCAGGTTGGCTCCCCTGCACGAATCTCCGTTATTGTACATCGGCTCACGAAAGTGCAGTTTTGGCTGCACGCCACTATCCAGCATGGTCTCGCGCCTGCTACCCACTGTGGAAGCATGCCCGCAGGTTGCCAGGTGAAGATAGTACAGAGGCAGAATGGGGATCTGCCTTTGTAAACAAGGCGGATCCCCATTCTGACAGATGACATGACAGATCTACTGTTCCCAGTCATCAGGAACAGTGATCTCTTTCATGTCCCAGGCAGCCCATCACCCCATACAGTTAGAACACGCCTAGGGAACACAGTTAACCCCTTGATCGCCTCCTAGTGTTAACCCCTTCCCTGTTAGTGTCATTTTTACATTGATAAGTGCATTTTTATAGCACTGATCAATGTAATAATGCCACTGGTCCCCAAAAAGTGTAATTTAGGGTCAGATTTGTCCGCCACAATGTCGCAGTCCCGCTAAAAATTGCAAAAGTTGGCCATTGCCAGTAAAAACAATAAAAAATAAAAAAAAGTCCCTAAATCTATTCCATAGTTTGTAGACACGATAACTTTTGCTCAGACTAATCACTATACGCCTATTACGATTTTTTTTTATTTTTTTACCAAAAATATGTAGAAGAATATATCGCCTAAACTGATGAATATATTTGTTTTTTATTATTATTTTTTTGGATATGTATTATAGCAAAAAGTTGAAAAAAATATTTTTTATAAAATTGACGCTCTTTCTTTGTTTATAGCGCAAAAAATAAAGGTGATCAACATCCACCAAAAAAAAGCTCTATTTGTGGAAAAAAAAAGGACATCAATCTTATTTGGGTTCAGTGTAGCTTGGCAGCGCAATTGTCAGTTAAAGCGGCGCAGTGCCGTATCACAAAAAATGGCCCGGTCATTATGGTGGGAAACTCTTTTTAAGTGGTTAAACCAGTCTACACAACTGAAAAAAGTTTTCTTGTTAGATATACTTTTATATCCGTGAGTTTTTTTAGTCACCTCTCAGGGATGAGCTGAGTGTTTGGTCAGAACTTAAGTTTAGACCACTGGCCAATGATGGTTTGGACCTAAGTTGTGGCCCACACACTGTAAAAGGCTACTTCCCCAGAAGCCCTTTGTTTGTGAGAGTTTAGTGTGAGTGAGGGACAGCTGACATTGGTCTTAGTGAGAGATGATTGGATAGTGTAGTGTACTATGCTACTACTGCTTTGTGCTTACAGCACTATATACAGTACTATTTCCTGTGCTATATACAGTACTATACAGTATATTAGTATACAGTGAATTGCAGTTCATGTGTGAGGGAGAGTGGAGTGTAAGCCCACCTGCATTCACTGTGATTTCCTAGGACCCAACAGTCCCTTTTTAGGACTACTTTTTCATGGGTGTCAGCAGCAGGTTCTCTTGCTGTGTTGCTGCTGCCCCCCCCCCCCCCCCCACCCAAATCACTAAAAACTGTCTTTATATGGTATATTGCATTCTGAGCATGTTAGCCAAGCCATTAGTGCAATTGTTTTATGTAGATTAAAAATATCTGGTTGATCCTGCCTTTTACTGGCGCTCGATCTTTGCCCCGTGTACCCGCTACAGCATTAGATTGGATCACCTGTTACCACACTAATTGTGCAGGCTCCGTTTCCAGGTGACATCCCTGCCATTCATTTTCTCATTGTTCTCTTCCAGCAAGTCCATGTGACTTTAGAGTCATACATACTGTATGTGTGAATATAAAAAGTGTTGATAGACAAGCATCTCCCTCCCTTCCCCCATTGCCAAGGTCATTTAAGGCCCCTTTCACAATGACACAGTGTGGTTTTACTGCAACTGCGGGTGTAGCGCAGTGTGGCTTGTTGTGGGCTAGCTGAGCTTTCCCATAGAGCTGTATATGGTGCACTTTCTGAAAGGGTGCAAAAACGCCTGCATGCAAGACTTTCGGTGCTCTTTCAGAATGTACACCAAAACCACACCATATCAGTGTGAAAGGGGCCTAAGTTTTGAATTCACAAAGAACTCCCAAAACTGAATTTATTTGCTTATACCTAAAAAATAAAAATCAGAGTCTACAATGTGGCTGGCACAGCACTATTCAGCAATGTATGGACACAAAATCATCCTCTGCTGGGATATACAGCAGAGTACTAGAAGCTCCTGCCACAGATATTACCCTGTGGATGGGAAAGAACCGGGAAGTGTTATGTGACTGCTGGCATCGCTCTGCAAATATGGTCCTCAGACGATATTTTTTATGATAAATATGGTAGCATAATCTATATCTGGTAATAGGGGGAGGGAAAGGATACTACTACTTTAAAAGTAGTTGGTTTCCTTTTCTCTTTTTTCTTAACTACCTCCTGCCCTGCCTACAGACAAATGATGGCCTGGCAGGAGCACTGTTATTCTGGGTGCCTGTCATATAACATCCTCCCAGGATTGTGCCTCGCCTGCACCCCATGGGCTTCACTGCCCATGGACACAATGGATGATAGATCAGAGTACTGGGCTGCTGCCACTACCTTGTGATCGCTGTTTACCTCCCCTCTGCTTGCCGCCGCAGATGCACATAGGGGGAAATTCTGTGTTGGCCGTGTTCCTTGGACAAGGCCAATCACAGATCGTGCTAAATGGGCAATCACAGCAGCCATTTAGCACTCGATCGGAGTGTCCAATGAGAGATGATCTCATATGTAAACATATGAGACCATCTCTCATTGACGGCACTCCCTCCTCACACAGAGACAGCGTGTGAGGAGGGAGAGCTTCAGTGTACATAAAAAAATTGAAAAAGCTGTACCCACAGTACCTGTCAGTGCCACCTGTCCCCAGTGCCACCTATTGGTGCCATCTGTCTCCAATGCCACCTGTCTCCAGTGCCACCTGTCAGTGTCACGTGCCATCTGTTATCAGTGCCACGTATCAGTGCCATCTGTCATCAGTGTCACGTGTCATCAGTGCCACCTATTAGTGCCATCTGTCATCAGTACCACATATTAGTGCCATCTGTCATTAGTGCCATCTGTCATCAGTACCACATCATTGTCACGTGTCATCAGTGCAACATATTAGTGCCATCTGTCATCAGTGTCACGTGTCATCAGTGCCACATATTAGTGCCATCTGTCATCAGTGTCACATGCCGTCAGTGCCACGTATCAGTGCCACATATTAGTGTCATGTGTCATTGTCCTGGTGATCCAAGGCCTTCAAAAGTGTAATAGTCAACAAGTTAGATGTGTAATTTATGCTCCTAGAACACCTGATGGTGCTCCCTGCATGTTGGGCCTCTTTAAGTGGCTAGTCTGTGAAAAAGTCCCACACACGTGGTATCGTAATACTCAGGAGGAGTAGCAGAATGTATTTTGGGGAGTCATTTGTGGTATACACATGCCACGTGAGAGAAATAACCTATTACAATGACAATTTTGTGGGGGAAAAAAGCTTCATTTTGCAAAGAATTGTGGGAAAAAAATTACAACATCAAAAACCTCACCATGCCTCTTAATAAATACCTTGGAATATCTACTTTCAAAAAAGGGGTCATTTGGGGGGTATTTGTACTTTCCTGGCTTCTTAGGGTTGCAAGAAATTAGATAGGCCATCAGTACATCAGGTGTGATCACTTTTTTTATGATTTGCACCACAGCATGTCGACTCTATAACTATCACAAAGACCAAATAATGTACACTAATTTGGGTTATTTTTACCAAACATATGTAGCAGTATAAATTGTGGGAAAAATGTATGAAGAAAAATTAATAATTTGAAAAATGTTATCACAGAAACTAAGAAAAAATTTCTGTATTTTTTTCAAAATTTTCTGTCTTTTTTTCAAAATTTTCTGTCTTTTTTAATTTATAGCGCAAAAAATAAAAAACCCAGGGGTGATAAAATACCGCCAAAAGAAAGCTCTATTTGTATGAAAAAAAGGACAAAAAAAATATTTGGGTACAGTATTACATGACTGGAAGGTCAGGTGAATTCATTGTGTTTTTTTTTTTAGCAGCAATGAGAAACAAAATAATTTGTAAAAATTCCTTGATTTTATTATCCAAAACACAAGTTAAACATCATTGGGTGCAAAATATGTTTAGAATAGGAGCTCTGGTATACAAAGTGTGGAACAGTTTCAGGTAGAGGAAGGTACATACATAATTTACAATTCCTTTATAAAGTGATTATACTATATATATTATACTATATTCAAATAGATTTCCATAACATTTAATTCATATGACCATATGATATACACAATACCCCAATGCAGTTCAACCTTGGAAAAAATGACTTTTTACAAAAAAAGCAGAATTCAAGCTAATAGGCAGTGCAGTACCACATTTTGCCCGAGGCGCAGGTGTACCGGGCACATTCGGAACGGTTTGGAGCCGTTTCGGAAATACTCACAATGACTCGGAAACACTCTGTAATGGAGTATTTTCTGAGGCTTTCCAAGCTGTCCCCGTGTATTTCCTAGGCTCTCTGGCACCCCCCCCCACCTCTGGCCACATGCAGTATTGCATGTAATAAAACTCAAAGCGGAACAAATTATCTTCGTTTCCATAGACTTCTATGGGGAACCTAGCTTTGGTATGCGAGTGCTTTGGGTAACAAGCATTCTCCTGGAAAGGATTATGCTCGCAATCCAAGTTTCTGTGCACCATAGTTTGTGAACTAAATAATATACACTTATTTGAGTTATTTGAGTTATTTTTACCAAAGGAATGTACCAGAATACATTTTGCCCCTAAAATATGAAGAAAGATTATTTCTTTGCAAAAATTTACAACAGAAACAAACACATTTTTATTTGAAAATTGTTTTTTTTTTGTCTATTTAGCAAAACATTTGAAAAAATCAGGGCAAAAATTATACAAATTTAATTTTCATACAGTGTTGCATGAACAAGCAAATGTTATTCAAAGTTTGACAGTGCTGAAAGATGAAAATTTACCTGGGCTGGAAGGGGGTGAAAGTGTTTAGGTATTAAAGTGGCAAAAAATATTTTTTATTTTGCTTGTAGTAATTTCGGGTGGGTATTTGGTGTTTTTTTTGTTATTGCTGTTCTTTACATTTGAGCTCTATTTGGGTTCTTTTATTAATTTATTCCTTTTTTGGGAGGGGGTCAGCTACAGCAGCTTGAATCTATCATCAGAACAGGTGCTCTTTATTTGCACATTTGAACATTACTGAGGTGCTATTTAATCCACCAAAGCATTACAATATACAGTGCACCCAAGCACCACAACACCCAAACACCACTTAACCCCATACAGCTCTTCTATGTTGTTTAAAGCCCTTCACTTGTCCAGAGTAGTGACATGGGATGCCTTGCCTCAGATCAAACTCTCTGCTCAAATAGAACAGCGGCTGTCCTATCTCCTCTCCTGTGGGTTTTTATTAAACATTGATTATTATAAGCACATCCCACTACAGGCACAACGATTGCAGTGATCCACCAAGCTTTTTCCCAAAAAGGTTTGTGTCCTCGATGCCGGTGATACATAACTCTGATTTTCCCGCTGGCCCCAATAATAAACAGCTGTGACACTTGATGGAGATTGGTAAATCCAGATGTATGCACTACGTAACCCAACAGGGTTGGCTGACCACACAGAACATCTGCCCCCTTGTACTACCTCCACTGAGGTCATGGTCAGCCTATCAACGGCGCAATTTTTTCAATCAATACCAGATCCGAGACTATACACCAGACCCCTGACTCTCTTTAAATGACTGTGTGATGATTGACAGTGTGCCTCACTTGCTGTCCTCCATACTGTATATAAGAAACTGAACTCCGCCCCTAGAGGACTATGTCCCCCCTGTATATGCACTGGTGGGAGCCAGCTCTACAGGTCACCTCAAGGAAAGTCAACATTTGCCTTGCCCCAAAAATCCTCTATCTTTTTCCATCGTTTAACCATTTTCAGGGTTATAACTAATTCTCAAGGTCGTACAGGGTCCTGGTTGTCCTCAATACATCTTATCCTCCAGGTTCCAAGATGTGGTGCTAATGCAACCAGGAGCCATGCACGCTCCTGCATATCTTCTGGCAATTCTCCCTGTGACAACAGTTCTAGACAGGAGTTAAGAACAAAGTTTCCCAATTCAGCTCTGTAGACCTTGGTACCTCTGCACCGTTATAAAATGTCACTGACTGTAAACCAATTGAATGTGACCCAGGCGTGCATTCTTGATTTGTAGAGGAAAACCACTCCACCAACCCTAACCCACTGGTTCACTAGAAACTAGTGAAATTAGAACAATGGAAAGCTTGACAGCATCAGTCTATAACAGAGAAGACTAATTCAGGGATACCTGGATGCCATGCATAGAATATACCTGCTCCTCTCAGTACCTAGATACAATGTCTGATGCCATTGTAGCAAGGTCCCAGGTCTCCTTCGGTCTAATAAAAACCTCCAAGGCCTGAGATAGCTGACATCCTTCTGTATGTAGTGAGTTGTGAGGCAAAGTGGGTACATAGATGGTGAAAGTCATTGGGCGTCAGACACTTCTTGGATGTAAAAGAGGTTTTATTTCTCTTAAAGGTCCTTTTTGTATATTTGGGGGGAAAGAGCGTTAGGGCCAGGACACTCTTAGATAGTTGCAAACTCAATTAGCAGACTCCGAGACTTCAATAGGAGGACAGCCGTGCAGGGAAAGGGCTCCAGCAAGAAGCCAAATCTGCACATGCAGGAATGCTGTCTCCTATGGCAAAAATCTTCAACAGTTCCTAACACAAAGCGTAACAGTTCTTTCAGCTTCAGTACAACTACTTCTTGTAGTTCTTCTATACAATGAGCTCCCGGACTCCTACTAGACCCCCTGATTCACTGCCACTGAATCCCTTGAGCTCCTCCAATGTTCACAGTGGTATCTTCCTCAAGCGTCACCCCCGCTTCTCTGCTGGGTCCCTAGCTTGGCACTCTAGATACACTGGCCTGCTTGGTCCCTAACTTGACACACAAGTCTGCTCTGCAAGCGTCACCTCCACTTGCTGGGTTCCTGGCTTGATTCCCACTGAAGTTTCTCAATTCCTCCCCATCTGGTGAGAATTCTGCTCAGGTACTTACTTCAGTTACTCACTGTGGTCTCTGGTAATAAGGCGGATAGTCCCTTGCTGGCGACAAGACCAAGATAGAACGGCCGATAGAATCGTCACATATGGTTGGACTTCAAGCCACAGTCCTAACCCTGCGCTGCTCTCTTGCTTCTGGGTAGGCCCTCAGACATCCATCCAGGTTCCATAGAACATAGATCACCTGACTCCATCTGAATATATAGATTCTCCCAGCAGGACAAGGGATTCAAGAAAACACCTGCCCATTGGCTGAGATACCCCAGATACTGTCACGACCGTCCTGGCGTCCCGATCGCTCATGGTAGATCTACCCGCAGAGGCCTGTTGTTGAGAACCCGTCGTTTCCCTTTAGCGTGTGTTAACACGAACGGACGCACGCGGGTGCGCGCTGGCACGATCGGGCGCACGCGGGTGCGCGATGTGGCGAACGAGCGCGCGCGGGTGTGCGGGGTCACGAACGGGCGCGCGGCCACTCGCGGGGGCACGCAGACTCGTCGTGCGACCGCTTTGGCGCCCTAAAGGTTTCTTAAGGACTCTGCCTCCGTTTCCCTCTTGCTGTCCAGTCTACAGCGTGTTCGGAGATTCTGTTACCAGTTACCTGTTGCCTTGATTCCTGTGACCCGGCTTGTTCTTGACCACGTTCGTTTGCTGCCTGCCACCGACTACCTGCCTGTCTGACCACGTCTCTGCCTCTACCCTTGTACCGCTGTTGCCCGCCTGCTGCCGACCCGGCCTGTACCCGACTCTGCTGTACCCACCGATCCGTTCGGATCTGCCTGTGCCTGCTGCCTCCGCTGTCGGCCTCCTGCTGTTCCTGCCTTGATCTGCCAGTGCCTGCTGTCTCCGCTGACGATCGTCTGCCTTGCCAGTCCTCCTGCCTGTGCCTGCTGTCTCCTGCTGTCTGTGTTGCTGTTGGTTATCCGGACCTGCCTTCACTTGCCAGGCACTTGTGTCCCCTGAACTTTTGAATCTCTGTTACCACCTCCAGGGGTTCTCGAGCCAGGGGCTACGAGAGGCCGCTCCCTGCATTCCGGGCTCGCCTACCAGGTACGTGACAGATACCCATAACCTGACCTTGGGTTGCCCTTCTCATATCTAGTGCCACCAAGTACCCGCCCACCTAGTGGTAGAAGAGAAAAGTGCAACAAGGTCAAACTTAGGGAGAAATCATGAATCCACAACATTGAAATGCTAGGTTTTGACATCTATAGCCCTGGCTAGCTGTATGCCATTTCTACAAGGGGAGGAGTGGAAGCAGATGAAGTGGGGAATGTATCCCTCCTCTGGCCTTCTTGGCTCTTACTTTCCCTATCCCTATCCCTCCCCCCCACCCCCCTTCCTTTTTTTTTGTGATATTTTCCTATCCTGCCCCTGAAATCTATGATAAAACTGACCCTGCTTCGGGGTGTTACCCATATTTCCCTCCTTTTTGTCTTTTTTTTTTCTCATCCTAAATTCTCCTGACTATATATTACGTTCTTCACCATGAATGGTTTTCCTATATTACTTCTCTGATGCCACGTACACGCGACCGGACTTTCCGGCAGAAAAGGTCCGACGGTCTTCCCCACAGACTTTCGGCAGAGTTCCGAAGGACTTCCGAATGAACGGACTTGCTCACACCCTAACGGACTAAGTCCATTCGGAAGTCTGTTCGTTTTGAACGTGATGGCGTAAGACGAGACTAAAAAAGGAAGTTCAATAACCAGTAGCCAATAGCTTCCCTTCGTTGTATTTGGTCTGTCGGACCAGCATACAGACAAACGGTTTTCCCGATAGGATTTGAGTCCGTCAGACAGATATGAAACATGTTCTATTTTTAGGTCCGTCTGATTTTTTAAATGAAAAAAGATCAGATTAGCCCACACACGATTGGAATATCCGACAGACTGATTCCGTCTGACCTAGTCTGCCAGAAAGTCTGGTCGTGTGTACACGGCATTAGAGACACTTTTTCCTTAAGTCTGTGTGCTGTGACCTGTTACTGGAATATCATACTGTTGTCTTGCTACTCCTACATCAATCTTGAACAACTCTCACTTGACTCCATTAAATTGAGTCGAATAGCATAACCCTTGCTGGACTTGCTGTGTGGGAGGATTAGTCCTTTTCTTGCTCTGGCAGCAGACTCAATGCACCCCTTTTTGTCAGGACACTCACCAGTATCCCCTTTGGCTGACACCCGTCCACTGACTTCACTAGCCTGAGGGTATGGCCCTCAGAGAACAGACCCCTAGACGCAGATCTGTACTCATAGTAGCCAGAAACTGATAGACATGTGCAGAACGAAAAAAATGTTTTGTTTCGTTTCAATTTGTTATTTACATAAATTTGTTTAGTTAAATTAATCTAATCCATTTTCAGAATTTGTTTTGTTTATTCGTATTACAATCGTTTTCGCATTCAAATAGTTTTCGAATTCGATTCGTTTTCCAATTTCGAAACAGAATAAAATAGAATAGAAAATAAAGGAATGAAATAGAAACAAATATAATAGAACAGAAAAGAATATAACAGAAAATAAAAGAATATAATATAATAGAGTAAAACAGAACAAAACAGGATATAAAATAAAATAAGAGAATAGAATGGAATAGAATACAAAGGAATAAAATACAAAAAAAGAATAGAATTAAATATATTATAACCATCTTCTGAAATTCAAATAGACTATAAAATACAATAGAATAGCATAGAAATAATATGAACATTTTTCCCCAAAATGCAAATAGAATCAATTTGAATAGAATAGAAAAAAATTGAGTAGAATAGAATGGAAAATAACAATATATAGAAAAAAACAACAGAATAGAATAGAATGAACATAACCATTTTCCTATTCTAATCTATTCTTTTCTGACTCTATTTACATTTTGGGAACTTGATATATTTTCTATTCTTTGATTGTTTTTTAAATTGCATTCTTTTTCTATTTGTTCTATTCTTTTCTTTTCTAATTTATTCAGTTTTTTTCATACTATTCTGTTATTTTCCTTTATTTTCCAATCTATTCTTTTCTATTCTATTCAAATTTGAATTGATTCCATTTGAATTTTGGGAAATGGTTATATCCATTCTATTCTATTGTTTTTTTTAAATTATGTTCTTTTCCATTTTATTATTATCTATTCTATTCTTTCTTTCTATTCTATTCTCATGCATTCTATTTGAAATTCAAATTTCAGAAGATGGTTATATTATTTCTGTGTTATTCTATTCTATTTGTTTCTATTATATTCTAGCCTATTCTGTTCTTTTATTTATACTCTATTTGTTTTGCTTTACTCCATTATATTCTATCCTTTTATTTTATTTTCTATTTTTTTCTATTCTATTCCTTATTTTTTTTGTTTCTATTCTATTTTAATCTCTTTGGAAATTTGAAAACTATTCAAATTCAAAAACTATTTGAAAACTATTCACATTTGAATCTTGTCTGATTTTAAATTTTTTTGTTATTTCGGATTCGTTTAAATGCGATATTATTGTAATTCGGAAATTCGGATACATCCGAATTTCTGAAAATGTATAATTTGTCCGAATTTCAATTCTGAACGAAATGAAACGCACATGTCTAGGAAGAGATCCTTTAAGACACGTTTCCCTCCTAGTCAGCTCTACAGGACATCTGGGTTGCAGCTTCTGCAGTTATGGCCCTCAGGTCGACCACCTGAGGTCACATGGCAGCCTGTACAGAGGATGGACAGCAGCCCCCTCCCTCTGGGACCCCATTCTCCAGCCAAAGACCCTGAGCACTTGTGCCCTATGCATATATACAGTCACCCAGCATGCCTTGAAGCACCTTCTTCTGCCAGGGCTGCCAGGGCTGTAACTATGCCTCTGCTCCCATTTGTCAGGTTTCCTCCCACAGTCCAATATTCCTCATCCTATTGGAGGTCATCCTGCAATTGTTAAATTATTTGTAACCCTGCAGGAGTCCTCTTGCTCCACTCTCATCAGGCATGTAGCTACTTTTTGAATACTGTTTTGAGGTCAAAGATAACTGCTGAAAGTGTGTTCTTAATGTCAGCTGCAATGGACTGCATATCAGCCATAGTAGGCAACTGAGAGGTGTCAGAGTCTGCTAGCTGTTCACCTGTACACGCACTTGGAGAGCTCCCATCACCTGTGTCCCCACCAGATAAGAGTGCTGAAAATGGAACAGATGGGGGATGTTCCTGACAAATTTTGTCCCTGAGCCCTGTTGGGGCTTTGGGGGCTGGATGCAGTGCCCTATTATGCCCATGTTCTGCAATGCTTAAAAAGCATAATTTCTCCTCCTGGTGTGCCAAAGCTGTTAAATCATGTGCTCATCTCAGTCTCATACCAAGCCACCCCCCTAAACAGACTTTTTTAGCTGTGGTGCAAACCTGTGTGCTATTTTCATTGTCAGTGTTCAGTAGGGATGAGCCGAACATCCCCCTGGTTCGGTTTGCAGCAGAACATGCGAACAGGCAAAAAATTTGTTCGAACACTGTTAAAGTCTATGGGACACGCACGTGAAAAATCAAAACTGCCAAGTTATTTTCATAAAAAGTGTTTGGGGACCTGGGTCAATGCAAAAAAAAGTTTTAAAAATGTCAGTTTTTTCGTGAGCAGTGATTTTACTAATGCTTAAAGTGAAGCAATAAAAGAGAAATATTCCTTTAAATTTTGTACCTGGGGGGTGTCTATAGTATGCCTGTAAAGTGGTGCATTTTTCCCTTGTTTACAACAGTCCCTGCACAAAATTACATTCCTAAAGGAAAAAAATTCATTTAAAACTACTCCCGGCTATAATGAAATGTCAGGTCTCGGCAATACAGATAAAGGTAATTGAAAAAAATGGCATGGAGTTCCCCCCAAAAATCCATACCGGGCCCTTTGGGTCTGGTATGAATATTAAGGGGAACCCTGAACCAAAATGGGAAAAAAATTGCATGGGGTCCCCCCAAATTCCATATCAGGCTCTTCAGGTCTGGTATGGATATTAAGGGGAATCCTGCGGCAATTAAAAAAAAAATGACATAGGAGTCCCCCTTAAAATCATTACCAGACCCTTTAGATCTGGTATGGTTTTTAAGGGGAACCCTGCGCCAAAAGTTTACAAAAATTGCGTGGGGTCCCCCAAAAATCCATACCAGACCCTTACCTGAGCGCGCAACCTGGCAGGCCACAGGAAAAGAGGGGGGACGAGGATGCCCCCTCCTGAACCGTACCAGGCCACATGCCCTCAACATGGGGAGGGTTCTTTGGGGTAGCCCCCCAAAGCACCTTGCCCCCATGTTGATGGGGACAAGGGCCTCATCCCCACAACCCTTGCCGGGTGTTTGTTGGGGTCTGCAGGTGGGGGGCTAATCAGAATCTGAAAGCCTCCTTTAACAAGGGGACCCCCAGATCCTGGCCTCCCCCTTGTGTGAAATGGTAACGGGGTTCAAATGTACCCCTATCATTTCACAAAAAAGTGTCAAAATGACAAGACATTTCTTGGGACAAGTCCTTTATTAAAAAATAAAATTGTCCCACAAAGGCCATTCATCTTCTTCTCTCACTCTGCCGACGGACAAAAAACAAAAACCCTGCACAACACAACCGATCAACCTCCATGGGAGGCACCCGTCGTAATGACGTCCTCTCAGGTGACAGTTTTTTTATAACTGAGGGAGGGGCCACATGGTGACGTACTAGGGTGACCCGCCCCCCTCTGATGCACGAGGACTTCATAATGGCTTCCCCGTGGCGTCAGAGGGGGGCAAGCCACACGTTTATGTACCCAGGTGACCCCGCCCCCTTTGATGCACGGGGACTGCCCAATGGCCTCCCTGTGGTGTCAGAGGGGCGGGCCACCTGTTTATGTAAACCCGGGTACGTAACCGTTTTGCCCCCGCCCTCAGTTATAAAAGAAATGTCACCTGAGAGGGTGGTCATTACAGCGGGCGGATCGGTGACGACGTTTTTTTTTTTCGGTCTGTCGGTGGAGCGAGAGAAAAAGATGAATAGACTTTGTGGAACATTTTTATTTTTTAATAAAGGACATGTCCCAAGATGTGTCTTGCCATTTGTACCATTTTGACACCTTTTTTGTGAAATGGTAGGTGTACATTTGTACCCGGTTACCATTTCACACAGGGGGAAGGCTGGGATCTAGGGATCCCGTTGTCCCAATTAACATGGGGCCAAGGTGCTTTGGGGGCTACGATAAGGGTCTGGTATGGATTTTTGGGGGGACACCTACGCCATTTTTTTACATTTTGGTTCGGGGTTTCCCTTAAATTTCGTACCAGACCCAAAGGGCCTGGTATGGATTTTTAGGGGGACCCCCATGCCGTTTTTTCAATTACATTTATATGTATTACTGAGACCTGACAATTTATTATAGCCGCGAGTAGTTTTAACCACTTGCTTCCTCGGCACTTAAACCCCCCTCCCAGACCAATTTTCTGATGGGCACTAATAGGTACCATTGATAGATGGCACTGATGGGCACTGATAGGTGGCACTGATGGGCAGCACTGATGGGCACTGGTAGGTGACACTGATGGGAGTTGATAGGTGGCACTGATGTGCAGCTCTGTTGAGGCACTGATTGTTGGCACTGATAGGTGGCACTGTGGGCACTGATGGGTGGCGCTGATGGGCACTGATAGGAGGCACATTTGCCTATTGTTAGGGGGCACAGGTGGGCACTGATGAGCTGGCGGCAGCTCGCCGTGATCGGGACTGATGTCACTCTCATGGTCGCCGGTGATCGTTTTTTTTCTCCTCACGCTGTCAGCACGAGGAGAAAAAATAGCCGATTACCGGCTCTGTTGACATCACATGATCAGCTGTCATTGGCTGACAGCTCATCACGTGGTAAGGGGTCGGGATCGCATTACAGAGCGCTCCGCATGTTCCCTGCAGGGGGTGTGCGCAGGCCGCTCGGGCATGGGATGACGTCAATAGACGTCGTCCCTGCAAAGCAGGTCTGCGCTGTAGCCGTCATTCAGTTATAGCGTGGATCTGTAGTGGTTAAATTACTTTTTTCCTTAGAAATGTCATTTTGTGCGGGGACTGTTGTAAACATGGGAAAAATGCGCCACTTTACAGGCATACTATAGACACCCCTCAGGTACGAAATTTAAAGGAATATTTCACTTTTATTGTTTCACTTTAAGCATTATTAAAATCACTGCTCCCGAAAAAACTGACGTTTTTAAAACTTTTTTTGCATTGATACATGTCCCCTGGGGCAGGAACCAGGTCTCCAAACACTTTTTATCACAATACCAGCATATAAGCCTTTACAATTAGCACTTTTGATTTCTCCCATAGACTTTTAAAGGGTGTTCTGCAGCTTTTGAATTTGCCGCGCACACCCCAAATTGTTCGCAATTCGTCGAAAAGGCGAACACCCGATGTTCGAGTTAAACTTATGTTCGACTCGAACATCGGGCTCATCCCTAGTGTTCCGTAAAGATGCTAATATTTCCATTTTATGTATGCTAAATGCCTACTCAATCTTTCATAAATTGCAGCCTGTTCAAACAGACATTTTAGCTGTAGTGCAAGCATGTATGCTGTTTCCATTGGCAGTATCCAAAAAATACACTTTTTTTTTCTGAAGATAAATGCCTAACCAGTCTCTCCAAAATTGTGGTCTGTTCAAAGGGCTTTCTAGCTGTGGTGCAAACCTGTATGTTGTTTCCATTGTCAGTGTCCAAAAAAAACAATAATCTGTCCACTGCAAGTGCACTTGCAAGTACATTGTAAGTGTACTGCAAGTGCAGGTGTGCTAGATATGAGGGGAAGCTCTGCTGATTTCTATCATCCAATCACGTGCAAGCACAAATGCTGTTTTTTTTTTTTTCCTTGCATATTCCCCTCAGATCTAGAGAAATCGCACTTGCAGTGCACAGACTTTTTGCCTTTAGTAAAGCAACCCCAATGTTTTTTTTCAAATGCTTGATGCCTGCTCATTTTCTCAGAAAATGTGTCCTGTTTTTGCTTTCTAGATCTGGGGCAAACCTGTATGCTATTTCCATTGTTGGTGTAAAAAAATACATTTTTGTTTTGGATACTTAATGCCCGTTCAATTGCTCATGAATTGCAATTTGTCTATACAGGCTTAATAGCTGTGCTGAAGAAATGTCACATTTCTTCCATGTTTGGTCTTCCAAAAACGAGACAAATCTTAGGCCGCGTACACACGGGCGGACTGTCCGCCCAACTAGGTTTGTCAAACAGTTTGACAAACAGTCCGTTTAAAATTTGCATGAGCGGACTTGACCACACACGACGAACGAACAGTCCGCTGAAAACTTGCGCGATGACGTGAACGGCACGTACGACGGGACGAGAGATTCGAAGTCCTATACACTGCAATGCAACCTTCGGCGTGTAAATCCTTTCTGAGCATGCGCGGAACTTAGTTTGACGAACAAGCCTACACATGAGCGGACTGTCTGCTCAAACCAAGTTTCAGCGGACAGTCTTACGGAAATTCCGAAAAACTTTGTTCGTCAGACTGTCCGCTGAAACTGTCCACTGAAGCCCACACACGAGCGGACTGTCCGCTGAAACACTGTTCAGCGGACAAAGTTGGACGAACAGTCCGCCCGTGTGTACGCGGCCTTAGATTTCAAGATGCAGCTTATATCAGAAAGGCTTAAAATATGTCCTTTTTTCATGTAATCTGCCTGCCCACTCCCTCTTTAATAGTTGAATAGCAAAAGGGCTTCAAGAAGGCTGCATCAGATGTTTACAATTGCTTCAGTATATGGTCTGTGAAAAAAGATATGATTTATTCATCCCAAATTAGGTTTGCTGGATCTCCCTCTGACATAGGATCTTAACAAGTAAATTAGGAAGATTAAGATCTGTTCATTTTTTTCTGTTTTGTTGGTCTAAAAAAGCACAGTACACTTACAATATATATATATTGGGTGGTGGATGGTGTTTATTTTGGACTGCAGCAACTGAAGTGGACAGCAGTGTCCTGTTTGGAAGGCTCCTGGCAGGGGAAGCTACCTGCCATCAAGATCAAGCTCTGTTTTGATAAGGACAGCTGTTCTGGACTTTGCAAGTCGTGAGACTACAAACCTTTTTCCTTTTGTTTTTGGCTGCTGTAAAGCTATTTAAGTTAATAAACCCTTTGTTGTATGAAAAGCCTGTGTCCTGCGATCTACCTGGTCCCCCGAACGATATACAGTGGTGGAGGATCTGCTTGGCCCTACCAAGCGTCAAGGGTCCAGTCTACCACGGCCTTTCCGACCAACTGCTGCCCTTCGAAAGGATGTCCCCAGGGGCCCTGGAACCAATGCCCCGGAAGGCCAAGAGTCACACCCGTTACCCCCTCAGCGACCTGTTCCTGTTCGGAGAGGAGGGGATGTACAATGTTGGCGATGTCATGCCTGGGGCCATACCCGGGCCCACTGCCCATTGCAGGAAGAGCCCATGGAATGCAGGGTTCTTCGAAGGGGGTCGTTTTATGCCCATGAAGCCTGTACCACACATCTTGACCTTGGAGAGGGGAAGTTTGAGTGTGAAGTCCAAGTGAACCACCACCCTGCACAGGCTTTGCTGGACTCTGGAAGCATGGTAACCCTGGTTCACCCTAGAGTACTTGGGAAGATCGGTCCGGTAAGCAAAATGTTGCGGGTTGTGTGCATTCATGGGGACACTAGAGAGTACCCTCTCATCTCGGTGTCCATCTCCACAGCATGTGGCACTGGTACTCAAGAGGTGGGGGTGGTAAAGAACTTGGTACATGACGTTATCATAGGACGTGACTGTCTGTTATTTGCAAAGCTTTGGAGACAAGGAGAACTGTCTGAAAGGTCCAGGGACTGGGAAGAAACTAGTCCCTCTGTTCCTGTTGTTGAGGGTAATAACCCTGAGATGCCACATATTCGTAATATGGACCCAGTTGATAAAAACGCCAAGACTTTGGTTAATAATGATGAAAATAGTGCTGATACTGTTAAAGATGTCAATATGTGGGGTTCTCAGACCTACCTGAACACTGAGGGGGGGAACCTTCCCCGCTTCAGGTAATGCTGGGGGAAGAGGATGAGGAAATGGCCTCTACCCCTGACTTGCCAGATTTGGGTGTTCCCCAGGGGGCATTTGGTACTGCCCAAATGCAGGACCCCACTTTGGCCAGGGCACGGGAACAGGTTGTAGTAATAAATGGGGAGCCCCAAGAGCCAGGTGCTAATGAGCGGTGGCCACATTTTTCAATATGTAATGAATTGCTTTATCGGGTTACTAAAGTGAGAGAAAATGTGGTAGAACAATTATTGGTACCCCAACAGTATAGACGCAAGGTCCTTGACCTGGCCCATGATGATGTTTTAGGGGGACACCTGGGAGTTGAAAAGACGGAGGCACGGATCGCCGACCGGTTTTACTGGCCAGGCTTGAAAGCAGAGGTAAGGAGATACTGTACCTCTTGTCCCACCTGTCAGTTGACCGCTCCGGCGACCCATTTCCGGAGCCCGTTGGTCCCTCTGCCCATAATTGAGGTCCCATTCGAGAGGATAGCCATGGATATAGTGGGTCCCTTGGTAAAGTCGGCTCGAGGCCATTCTTACATACTGGTAATCCTCGATTATGCCACTCGATATCCTGAGGCGCTACCCCTGCGGAATACCTCCTCTAAGGCTATTGCACGGGAGTTATTCCAGTTGTTTACACGGACAGGTTTTCCCAAGGAAATACTCAGACCAGGGCACCCCGTTTATGTCGAAGGTTATGGCTGATGTATGCAAACTGTTCCGGATTAAACAGCTGCGCACATCGGTCTACCATCCCCAAACAGATGGATTGGTAGAACGTTTTAATAAGACCCTTAAGTCTATGCTCAAGAGAGTGGTACAAAGGGATGGGAAAGACTGGGACTGCCTGTTACCAGCTCTCCTGTTTGCTATCCGAGAAGTGCCCCAGGCCTCCACTGGGTTTTCGCCCTTTGAATTGGTATATGGGCGGAGACCTCGTGGATTACTGGACTTTGTTAAAGAAGAATGGGAAAGTGAACCAATTCAGCATAAAAGTGTTCTTGAATATGTCTCTCAAATGCAGGAGAGGATCCGAACTGTGATGCCGCTAGTTAAGGAACATTTACAAAAAGCCCAGGAGGCTCAACGATGGGTCTATAATAGGGCAGCCAAGATTAGGAACTTCCAAGTGGGGGATCGAGTAGCAGTGTTGATTCCCACTGTGGAAAGTAAATTCTTGGCCAGATGGCAAGGCCCTTTCGAGGTTGTAGAAAAAGTGGGAGAGGTAAATTATAGAGTCCACCAGCCAGGCAAGAGGAAACCCTTCCAATTATATCATGTAAACTTGTTAAAGCCCTGGACAGACAGGGAACCAGTGACCGCCCTGGCTAGTACAAAACTTGAGCCTCGGGTTGGGGTGGAGAGTGTCCAAGTAGCAAATACCCTGTCTAAAACCCAAAGTCAGCAGGCAAAGGAGTTCTTGCAGAGAAATAAAGAACAATTTTCAGACTTGCCAGGGCTCACTAGTGTTATAGAGCATGATATTGTCACAGAACCAGGAGTCAAAGTTTTTGTCCGGCCCTACCGCATCCCAGAGGCTCAAAGGAAGGCCGTTTCAGAGGAAGTAAAAAAGATGTTAGACCTAGGGATTATTGAGGAATCGCAGAGTGAGTGGTCGAGCCCGATTGTGTTGGTACCGAAGCCCAATGGGACTCTGCGATTCTGCAATGATTTCCGGAAACTTAATGAAGTTTCCCGGTTTGATGCCTACCCCATGCCCCGGGTAGATGAGCTTATCGAGAGACTAGGTCCAGCCAGGTATATCACTACGTTAGACCTTACCAAGGGATATTGGCAAATACCGTTGACTAAGGCTGCTAGAGAGACAACTGCTTTTTCTACCCCAGAGGGGAGTTTTCAGTACAAAAGGATGCCTTTTGGATTGAAAACTGCTCCAGCCACGTTCCAGAGAGCAATGGATAGGATTTTACGACCTCACCGGAAGTATGCCTCAGTATACTTGGACGATATAGTCATTTTTAGCAAAGACTGGGAATCACATTTGCCCAAAGTGCAGGCAGTGCTGGACTCTCTTTGGAAGGAGGGGTTTACAATAGACCCTGAAAAATGTGCTTTGGGAATGGAGGAGGTAAAATACCTGGGTTATATCGTGGGTAGAGGGGTAGTGAAGCCGCAGGTCAACAAGATAGAGGCTATACAGAATTGGCCCCGCCCCCTCACAAAAAAGCAGGTACGTGCATTCCTGGGCATGGTGGGATACTACAGGAGGTTTGTACCCAACTTTGCCACGTTGGCGGCTCCGTTGACCGATCTGACTAAGGGTCGGAAATCGGTCATGGTGGAGTGGAATGCAGACGCTGAGAAGGCTTTTTTGGAGCTCAAGTCGGCGCTGTGCCAACACCCTGTCCTGGTAGCACCTAATTTTTCAAAAGAGTTTGTTGTCCAGACTAATGCTTCCGATGTAGGATTGGGAGCGGTGTTGTCACAGGTTATTCATGTCGAGGAACACCCGATAGTCTTCCTCAGCAGGAAGTTAACACCAGCGGAGAAAAACTATGCCATAATTGAACGAGAGTGTCTGGCCATTAAGTGGGCTCTGGAATCCCTCAGATATTACCTTTTGGGGAGGAAGTTTAGGTTGATTTCTGACCATGCCCCTTTAACATGGCTGAGACAGGGAAAAGGGACTAATGCCAGGGTTACCCGGTGGTTCCTGGCACTCCAGGAATTTAAATTTGTAGTGGAGCATAGGCCCGGGAGACTGCATCAAAATGCAGATGCCCTCTCCCGAGTCCATTGTCTGAGCTCCACTGTTGCCTCCACCTCCTTGGCGTTGGGGCACAGGGGGGGGATATGTACAGGACGCCGTGGCTGGGTCCTGGAAGGACGCTATATTTCCCCTCTGTTTGGGTTGTGGTCTCTTTAAGGGAATAAAAATTGATTAACCCACCTGTGAAGGAAGTGTCTTTAAAAAACAAGACAGGAAGTGGTAGATGGGTGTGGAGGAGTGGAGAAGACATGGTGGATGGTGGATGGTGTTTATTTTGGACTGCAGCAACTGAAGTGGACAGCAGTGTCCTGTTTGGAAGGCTCCTGGCAGGGGAAGCTACCTGCCATCAAGATCAAGCTCTGTTTTGATAAGGACAGCTGTTCTGGACTTTGCAAGTCGGTGAGACTACAAACCTTTTTCCTTTTGTTTTTGGCTGCTGTAAAGCTATTTAAGTTAATAAACCCTTTGTTGTAGGAAAAGCCTGTGTCCTGCGATCTACCTGGTCCCCCGAACATTACAATATATATATATATATATATATATATATATATATATATTAGGAGGATCAAAACTGCCTAGGCTCTGTTACGTATTTTTCCCTTGTTTGGCAATTTACATGAAGTTGATAGCTTTAGCTTTTTTGTTTTAAGGTGTATACTATACATATGCCTCTTCAACTTCCAAAATTCAATTATTACTACTACACAAATAATCTTTTCACATAAACTTCTTTCATATTTTTATGTTGCCTTTTGAACCATTCCAAAATCGCCTCTCCTCACTGAATACACTTTAATTTTTTTTTCTTTGGTACATAGTTGGGAAGATACTGGAGAGATTAATAAAAGACCACATAGACAGGTTCTCGCAGGAAAAAAATATTTTAAGCAACAGACAGCATGGATTCATGAAAGACAGAAGTTGTCAGATAAACCTGATTCCTTTTTATGAGGAGGTAAGTAAAGCCTTGGACAGAGGGGTGGTGGTGGACGTGGTATACTTGGATTTTGCAAAAGCATTCGATACAGTTCCCCACACATGGCTCATGTGTAAGGTAAAGTCTACAGGTTTGGAAATATCAATTTGTAAATGGATAGAAAACTGGCTAAAATACAGAATTCAGAGAGTAGTGGTTAATGATTCTTACTCTGAATGGTCTAAGGTTATCAGTGGTATACCCCAAGGTTCAGTGCTGGGACCCTTACTTTTTAATATCTTTATAAATGATATTGGGTCTGGGATCAAAAGTAACATTTCCGTCTTTGCAGATGACACCAAGCTATGCAGTGGAATAACGTCCTAATGTCTCCAATTTACAAGCCGACCTCAATGCTCTGTCTAATTGGGCGACTATGTGGCAGATGAGGTTTAATATTGAGAAATGTAAAGTTATGCACTTGGGGGCTAAGAATATGCATGCATCATACATTCTAGGGGGGGTACAACTGGGGGAATCCATAGTGGAGAAGGATCTGGGGGTTTTGATAGATCATAAGCTCAATAATAGCATGCAATGCCAAGCTGCGGTTTCCAAAGCGAGCAAAGTCCTTTCTTGTATTAAGAGAGGTATGGACTCCAGAGAGAGAAAGATCATTTTGACCCTGTTCACATAATTAGTAAGACCTCATCTGGAATATGCAGTTCAGTTTTGGGTACCAGTTCTTAAAAAGGATATTGGGGAACTGGGGAAAGTGCAGAGAAGGGCAACCAAACTGATAAGAGGCATGGAGGAACTCAGCTATGAGGAAAGATTAGAGGAACTGAATTTATTCACTCTTGATAAGAGGAGATTAAGGGGGGATATGATCAACATGTGCAAATATATAAGGGGTCCATATAGTGAACTTGGTGTTGAGTTATTCACTTTACAGTCAACAAAGAGGACAAGGGGGCACTCTTTATGTCTAGAGGAAAAGAGATTTCATCTCCAAATACGGAAAGGTTTCTTCACAGTAAGACCTGTGAAAATGTGCAATAGACTCCCTGCAGAGGTGGTTATGGCCAGCTCAGTAGATTGCTTTAAGAAAGGCCTGGATTGTTTCCTAAATGTACATAACATAACTGGGTACTAACATTTATAGGTAAAGTTGATCCGGGGAAAATCCGATTGCCTCTCGGGGGAATCAGGAAGGAATTTTTTCCCCTGCTTTAGCAAATTGGATCATGCTCTGCTGGTGTTTTTTGCTTTCCTCTGGATCAACTGTGGGTATAGTCATGGGTATATTGGATTGTATGATATTATTATTATTATTATTATTTTTTTGTGGGTGAACTGGATGGACTTGTGTCTTTTTTCAACCTGACTAACTATGTAACTATGTAAGATGTTCCCCAGATCAGTGCCCAGCCAACATACCATTTCTGTGTCAATCGCTTGGCCTTAGAAAATAACCATTCTTGAAAACAAATGATTGGCTTCCATTGATTTCATAGGGTGTTTGGATTCCAGATCTGAATTTCAATAACATTCGCAGAACATTCACCAAACCAAACCTAGGTATGTTCTGTTCATCACCACCCTCTAGATTTTGGAGATTATAAAGGTAAAAATTTGTTAGTATATATTACCAGAAATATTTAGGACCAAGTACTGTAATTCCGACTCTAAATAATATATTAAGAAAAGAAAGAAAACATGTCAGGTTTCTCAACTATGAGAACTAGCACAGAGTAGGATAGCACTTTACAGGGTTGTTCTATAGGTATTTCCATATTTATATAACCAAAATGTTTTCTTTTTTCTTACAAATTACAAAGAGGTTTTAACAGGTCCCTCTTACTAGCTAGTTGAGATAAATGCTGAGAAATGTTGTATTCTGCAGAAAAGGGAGACCTTTTTTAAAGTAGAGAAGTAAAATCTTATTGCAGGAATTAAATTAACTTTATAAACATATTAAATGTGTTGGCACTTTTAATATGTTTGAAGAAAAGCCGCAAGAATTTTTGGATGCCACCATGACTAGTAGAGACGGTGGAAAGTTAATCATTTTATTTGCTGGAACTGGAACCAGACACCTTTGCTTTTCCAGGCGTGTGATAATTATAACCATCTAATATCACTCATCAGTCATATAGATTCTGGAAGTAACAGAGAAATTGACATATGGAAAAAGGCATTGAGACCCTGTATATGGTTTAAAGTCCAACTTTCAGGCACAAAAAACTCACTATTACATTATTGTGGCTGAAAAGAAACATGTTTCATCTCTTCTTTCCTCTTCTGTAAGGGTAAGTTCTTGTAATAGATTTTGGTTTGATCGCTCCTCAACCTTTTCTTCCTTTTATTCAAGTGCCCACCCATTGAGTTCTCTGCATGTCAGCCATACACATATGCCTTGTGTGGTACCATTTAGATTGTGTTAATTATGTATTACTTACAAATTTTTATAAAACATATTCTTTCTTTTTTCTTTAGTTACCACTGCTATTCTTTAAGTCCTGAAAAAGCAGAAATGAGAAATGCACTGACCTATGGAGACTCATTTGCGGGCAGCACAGTGGTGTAGTGTTTAGTACTCTCACCTAGCAGTAAGAAGGGTCACTGGTTTGAATCCCAACCACGACACTACCTGCCTGGAGTTTGCATGTTCTCCCTGTGCTTGCGTGGTTTTCCTCCGGGTACTCCGGTTTCCTCCCACACTCCAAAGACATGCAGGTAGGTTAATTGGCTTCTGTCCAAAATTGGCCCTAGTATATGAATGGGGACCTTGGAATGTGGGCTCCTTGAGGGTAGGGGACGATGTGAATGTGCAATGTACAGGGATAGGGACAATTGTAGACACTCACTCAGGTTGAACTGGATGGACTGGTGTCTTTATTCAACCTTACAAACTATGAAACTATGAAACTATTTCCACAGCATATTTATGCAACAATTGGTTAGCACTTTTCACATCTACACAATATTTGTACTATGGTACTGTGGTTACAGTGGTCTTTGTACTCATTTATACCTCTGACCAGTTGTAAGTCTTTTGATGTGTTTTTATCTACATTTTGTAATGTCCTTGCCATTATATAAATATGTTTAAAAATGGCACAGGACCCTCAAAGAATCAGTATGAGAAGCATCAGCAAATATTTTGTGAGCAGAGAAAATTGTGTCTTAAATTTTCTCGGAATTTGGTAATTTATGATTGGGGCTGGAAGCTTGAAGGCTTTAAAGAGTATTGAGTGTACAGAGTCTTCAGTCCTGTGTTTGGGCTTTGCTAATTGCCTACAGGCTATGAGAGTGCGCATGTGGTCAGGGCAATTTTAAGGCAGGTCTGAGCATAGAGCTCAGGGCGGTTGCTGCCATTCAAAGACACATGTTTGAAGGTGTGTGTGTGTGTGTGTTCCAGCCAGGAGGGGTGACCGGCTCAGCATATGTGATGCTATGTTTGGGGGACTTCTTGCCCATAGGACTGAGAGAGTCAGGACAGCTACACAGGTCCAGATAGAACAGGAAAGTTGAGGTGACCCGTAAGCCCACAGAAGGGCTCAGAGGGGAGCTCAGGGTGCTGGGAAAACCCAATCCAGTGAGGCCAAGAGTGGGGCCTGAGTGGTAGTACTGCAAACACAGACTAAGTGAGTCTGAAGGGCCCAAGGTAAGGGAGACCAGAGTGAGCAGTGGTGCTACTGACTGAAGAGCTAAGTGGCTCAGCATGTGTGGTTGTGTGCATGAGTAAGTTATTGAACTTTGTTTTTCTTTTAACCACTGGAGATCCGCGCTATAGCCGAATGACGACTACAGCGCAGACCTGCTTTGCCGGGACTACGTCTATTGATGTCGTCCCGTGCACAAGCGGCCTGCGCGCCCCCTGAGGGACGCGAGTGGCACGCTCTGTGATCAGCGAGTCTATGAGACTCGCCTGATCACGGATCGGAGCAAGGGGTCGATCCCGACCCCTTACCACGGGATCAGCTGTCAGCCAATGACAGCTGATCATGTGACACAACAGAGCCGGCAATCGGCTATTTTTCCTCCTCGCGCTAACAGTGCGAGGAGAAAAAAAAAGCAGATCACCGGCAACCGTGAGAGGGACATCAGTCCCAATCACGGCCAGCTCATCAGTGCCCTGCTGCTCCCTGCCAGTGTCACCTAAATATGAAAAAGTGCCACCCATCAGTGCCCACAGTGCCACCTATCAGTGCCCACAGTGCCACCTATCAGTGCCCACAGTGCCACCCATCAGTGCCCACAATCTGCCTCAACAACAGTGCTGCACCTCAGTGCCACATATCCGTGCCCATCAGTGTCATCTACCAGTGCCCATCGGTGCCCATCAGTGCCGCCCATCAGTGCCAGCAGTGCCACCTATCAGAGCCACCTATCAGTGCCACCTATCAGTGCCCATCATTTCCATCTATCAGTGGTACCTATCAGTGCCCCTTAGTGCCACCCATCCGTGCCACCCATCTGTGCCACCCATCCGTGCTACCTATCAGTGCCATCTTATCTGTGTCCATCTTTGCCCATCAGTGCCGCCTTATCTGTGCCCATCAGTACTGCCTTAACTGTGCCTATCGGTGCCACCTTATCTGTGCCTATTAGTGCCGCCTTAACTGTGCCTATCAGTGCCCACCAGTGCAGCCTATCAGTGCCCACCAATGCCGCCTCATCAGCACATTTCAATGAAGGAGAAAAATGACCTGTTTGCTAAATTTTATAACAAACTATTAAACATGATTTTTTTTATTTTTTATTTTGCATCTTTTTTTGTTTGTTTAGCAAAAAATAAAACTCCCAGCTTTAATTAAATACCACCAAAAAATGATAAAAATTTCATTTGGGTACAGTGTTGTATGGCCGCGCAATTGTTATTCAAAGTGCATCAGCGCTGAAAGCTGAAAATTGGTCTGGGCAGGAGGGGGGTTTATTTGCCCAGTAAGCAAGTGGTTAATAAAAGTGGGCTACCAAGCCCCTAAATATAGCTGTTGCCTGATGTGGACTGTGTAAAAATATATATACCACTAACCTAAGTACCCCCATATTACAAGTGGTGTTCAGATGTGGACAAGCAGACGGTGAAATCTGGGTCCCTGCTCCACAGTGAGTTTTTGTCAAGAACTGTTGGCTGTGTGTGGAAAAGCAGACAGGAGAACAACATTTCAGGCGGTGTATCTGAGAAGGAACTGTGTAACCAGCTGGTGTGCGTGGCTGAGACGATGCCTCTTGCTGCACAGTATGCACTTCTTTTTTTGCGTGGATGCAATTTTAGAGGGAGAGAATAGGCAGATTTTATCAGTAAATTAAAATATGTGTGTCTTTTTTCCTGAGACTACAGACAAAAAATGTACATATTTGCAGCACCATTTGTAAACCTATTTTTTTTTTTAAATCAGAGAAAGTTTATTAAATAACAAAAACATATAAGTACAACTTGCAGCTTACATCTCAAGCATACATTTTTGTCACAGCACATAAATTTGTTCACCTATACAAAAAGAATATTCAAGTATTTATTTCACCACTTCTCATGCAATATCGTCCCAACCACCTTATTTATTGGCACCGTATATCCTAGCTGTGCCTTGATTCACCCATACAAAATCACTTACAGTGGGTGTCTAACAGTTAGTGCCCCTCCCCCCCAACACAAATCTCACTTCCCTTGCTCTTATCTCAGCAGTCTGTCCATGACCAGATCAACCGGTGAAAGGCCGGGAGTATCCAACCAGAGTGCCCAGAGTTTCTCAAACGTTTCCGGTCGCCCTCTATGTTGAAAAATGTACTTTTTCATCCTAATAGTGTCCCCCATTTGGGCAATCCACTCCCCCAGTGTTGGAGGCTCGGTCGCCTTCCAATGCCGAAGAATCATCTTTCGTGCTTGGAACAGGGCCCTGGCCACGGCCTGTCTACTATTGTTGCCCATGGAAACATCGTCTAGGATCCCGAGTAGACACGGTTTCGGGTCTGAGGGTATGGTAATCTGAAACACTCTGTTAATAGTGTCCAGGACCCCTGTCCAGTATAGGTGTAGTTTGGGGCATCTCCACAGCATTTGGATCAAATCCCTGTGATCTCTCACGCACCTGGGGCAGTCTGAGTCCTGTCACACCCCCATCCTAAACAGTCTGTCAGGCGTGTAGTGTACTCTGAGCACAATATATAATTGAGATAGCCGCTAGGCCACATTTACCGAGCAAGATTGTACTGCCTGTAGTGCCTCCTCCCATTGCTCATCCTCAAATATACCACAATCCCTCCTCCATTTATTTAGTGCCGTCTGCGGAGAACCTCCGAGGCAGGCAGTAAGGACCATAGAGTAAGTTCTAGAGATAAAGCCCTGTAACTGTGTTACGTTAACCATAGATCGGAAGATCGGGGTCGGTGAAAGAGTCCACGGGGTCCCCCCAGCCTGCGCCTTCACTGCATGTTGCAGTTGTAGGTAGTAGAAAAGCATGGACTGTGGGAGATGAAATCTCTCCCTCAGATCGGGGAAGGGAGTCAGCCTCCCTGCTGTAAAAATTTGTCCCAAATGCATAACCCCATATTTCTTCCCCCGAGCGCCACAATCCAACAATAGTAGCTCCTCATAGTCCCTATTCTCCCATATTGGGCTGTACTCAGTAAAGCCCTCTACCCCCTGCAGTTGTCGAAGTTTATTCCAGATTTTCTGCATAAGAGCGTAAGTGGGCAGTCGTTTGTTTGATTTTGCGTAGGCCAAGGCCTCCATACCCGAGGGTACATCGCCATGGCCGGAAGCCAAGCACATCAGGGCCTTAACTGGTTCCAAGCGTATGGTCCCCTCCTCTCCCCCTGCCCCCCCCCCCCCCCCCCCCTGGCATAGCCCTGGCTATATGCTGTGCCTGCGCTGCCAGGTAGTAGGCCCAAGGATTAGGGAGGGTGAGGCCCCCTGCCTCCTTGGACTTTTGTAGTTGTTCTAGTTTTATCCTTGGGGGTTTATCTAACCAAATGAAAGCTCTAAAAATTGAGTTGATAATGCGAAAGAACTTCAGAGGGATTACCATAGGGGTATTGTGCAGAATATATAGAAGTTGGGGCATAAAGATCATCTTTATCAGGTTGACTCTTCTGACCAGAGACATCTTAAGACAGGACCAAATTTTAGTTTTGTTTCGAATTCTATTTAATAGTGGGGTTAGGTTAAGGGAAATATAGTCAAGAGGTTACGATGTGACCTGTATACCCAGGTACTTCATACCCGTGGACACCGGCACGCCATGTATTATCCGACCTCCACTGTCTGGATTGGCATCCAGCAGCAGCAGGGAGGATTTGGTCCAGTTTATGATCAGTCCTGAATAAACTCCAAACTTTCCTATTGTTTCCATAGCCTCCCGCAGGGAATCAGATGTGTCTCCCAGAAGTAGCATGGTATCGTCTGCGTATAGCATGATTTTTTCCTTAAACCTCCCATACTGGAAGCCTCGCACCCTCTGATTTGCTCTAATCAAGGATGCCATGGGTTCGATGGCAACAGCAATAAGGAGGGGCGACAGTGGGCACCCTTGGCGAGTGCCCCTATGCAGGGTGAATGGGGCGGAAATATGTCCCGCCTCTCTGATAGTCGCCTGAGGTGAGCAGTATAATAGCTTCACCCATGACAGGAACCCTTCGCCGAAGCCAAACTTACCCATGACAGCCCATAAATATACCCACTCCATGCTGTCAAACGCCTTGTGGGCGTCCAGAGAGAGCAAGGCCCTGTCGCCCACATTCTCCCCCTGTGTTTGAAGGTTTAGTTAAAGCCTACGGAGATTAATGGCTGTGGACTTTTGGGGCATGAAGCCTGCCTGGTCCGAGTGTATAATGGAGGAGATAACCCCATTAAGTCTCAAGGCCAAAACCTTGGCCAGGAGTTTGATATCACTCTGTAAAAGCGATATCGGTCTAAGGGGTCTTTACCTGGTTTTAGGAGGAGAACAATATTAGCCCTGGTCATGGAGTCAGGCAGGCTCTGGCATTCCCTTGCGTAGTTAAGAACCCTCAGCAGGCGAGGCAGAATTGCCTCCCCATATTGTTTGAAGACTTCCATTGGGAGGCCGTCATCCCCTGGGGCCTTTGAGTTCGGAAAGAGGCTAAGAGCCCCTTGCAGTTCCTCCAGACTAATTGGAGAGTCCAGAAGTGCTCTGTGAGAATCAGAGAGTTTAGGCAGCTCAATTCCTTGCAGGTAATCCCTTAAGTCAGTGGTCGAATAAGTCGCCCTGGATTTGTACAAATCAGAGTAAAACCACACCAGTTCTGCCATAACCTGAGTTTGGGTGTTTACCAGTCCCCCCCCCACAGTGTGCAGCGCTCCAATAGATGGAGACATCTGGGAGACCTTAACTATTTTGACCAAAAGGCGGCCCGTTTGCTCTCCCTCCTCATAGAAGGCCTGCTTGCTGAAAAATCTTTTCCTGTCAGCTGCCTCCCTTGAAATCCGGGTAACCGCCTCCTGCGTGGCAAGCCACGCCTCCCTAGCCGCAACAGGGGTTGCGGGGTTGAGGGGTCGGCAATGTAATCTGCCTCAAGTCGGCTTACCAGTCGTTCCGTCTGCTCCCTGATAACCTGTGATTTAGATTTAATTTCCGCCACCTCATTGATCATGAGTCCCCTGAGAAACGCTTTAAACGTCTCCCATGCCAGCCTTAAATCAGGGTGGTCCTCATGTCGTCTCAAAAACTCAGAAATCTCAGCCAACACCCTTTCATGAGAAGGAAATAGATTAAGCCAAAATGCATTGAGTTTCCATGGTGCCCTCGGCAAATCCGTAGCCAGCTTGGCAATCAAGGAAACCAATAGGGGCGAATGATCTGATATACCCCTCACCAGATATTTAATGTCCTCTAATAAATGCGTCGCTTGAGGTGAGCAGAGACACAGATCAATTCTCGACAGGGAGAGGTGGGTTTTCGAAAAACAAGAAAATTGTTTCTGCAGTGGGTTGCGATTGCGCCACGGATCAGCCCATCCAAACTCCATAAACTTCCGCAATGCCGTTCGAGCCCTCGTGCTGGAAGCTGCCGGAGGCGGATGCTTATCCATAACTGGATCCATGTAGCAATTGAAATCTCCCACAATAATAAAGGGTACATCCGAGTGGCCCAATTGATACGTCAGCAGGACCCTCATTACCTCTGTCGTGAAAGGAGGTGGCACATATATAGCAGCAATTATACAATGCAATTGGTAAATTTTACACAGTAGTATCACATATCGTCCCTCAGCATCTATCAGTTTGTCCAACAGTTGGAAATCTATGGCCCGATACACCAGCACACTCACCCCCCTGGAATAAGAGGTGTGAGTGGAATGGAATGCACTACCCACTCAGGAAAATCCCAGGCAGGAGATCGTCTCCGGCACTAGGTGAGTCTCCTGCAGTGCATAAATGGCAGGGGAGTATTTCTTAAGAATGGTGGATACCATGGAGCGTTTTAGAGGATTCTGAACGCCCCTAATGTTCCAAGACAGCAAAGATACAGTACACATTGAAATATCCACTCATATACATTGTAGGGTAAGGCATCGTGTGTACCCTAGGCACTTTAGGGTGTGCATAAGTGTGGGACGCCAAGTGTGACAAAATCGTAATACTTGAGTTCCAACTAAAGGAGTCCACTTTGGCATGGAAGGTGAATTCGCATATAACACAGTTCCTCCTGTATGCCAGCCGGTTCCTGCTTAAGCTGAAGCTGCGGCAATAACAGATCAAAAAAATGAGAATCATAGCTGCAAAGCACAAAATCTCCCTGTCCCCGTGGGTGCGTAAAGAGTAACATTCCCCAAGAATTGAGAATGGCCTCTCTGGCCGACAGGAGAAGAGGTAGGTTTCATTCAGTTGAGTGGGGAAAAACCAGGATAAAGTGTATGCAAAAAAACGTGGGTTGAACATACCCAAAACTCCAAATGCCTCTTTGGTTAAACTAATAAGTGTTCCAATCCAAAATACTACTTAACTGTATTCAAATTAACTTCACTTGCTCTCATCGCTTGTGGAATAACAGTAGGTAATGGCTTCCCAGCCCAATAGTGTAATGATATCCGCTATGCGATCGTGTTTATATGGAGGTCTGGTCAATCTCATTCTGCTGCATTCCCGCTTGTCTGATAATGTGTTCATTGGCATCCAACCAAGCGGACGCCTCGGCAGGCGCCTCAAAAAAGTGGGACTGGCCCCCCGCCGTAATCCGCAGTTTCGCCAGGAACAACATGGCGTACGTGGCCCTGAGCTTTTGCAATCGTTTTTTAACATCAGTGAATCTTGCTCTGCGCTTCTGTATCTCCGCTGAGTAGTCAGGATAGAATGAGATGCGTGCCCCATTATATTGGACATTGCGCCGCTCTCTTGCCTGGCGCAGCACTGTTTCTTTATCCTTAAAGTTAAGTAACCTGGCTATCATAGTGCGGGGTGGGTGCCCTGGTGGAAGGGGCCTGGGCGGTACCCTGTGTGCGAGTACAGTGGGGTGAACACATCTTTCCCAAACAACTCCAATAGCCATTGCTCAACAAAGTCAGTGGGGTCCCTACCCTCCGTCTTCTCAGGGAGCCCCACAATACGGATACTGTTCCGTCTCAGGCGGTTTTCAATTTCATCAGATTTAAGTTCATTTGCCCTAGCAATCCTGGCTGTGATTTGCATATCTCTCAGCAGGGGTGTCAGCTTGTCCTCTATCTCACTTTTGTGGCCTTCCGCCGCGGTAGTGCGCTCCCTCGTTTTCTGTAGATCATGCCTAATGAACCCCAGTTCTTCCTTCAGACCACCAAACTGATCTTGCAGAGTATGAACTGAAGCTGTGTATTTCTGTACTGCCCTTAGTATGTCTGCTAGGGAGGGCTGAACTGCTTCCTCTCCCTCATCCTCCTCCTCCATGTCAGGAAGGCTCTGGCTGGGGGACGCTGCAGGGCCCTGTGCATGACTCCCCTCCTCTTGCTGAGTGTGAAACACAACAGGGGTGGCAGACATGTCCTCCCTACTCCCCTGGGCCATCTGGGGCACTATTTTCTGGGCATAGTATAGCATGTGCCTCGGGGGGTCTTTCACTGTACTTTTAGGGGTCTTAGGAGCCTTACCGGCATCTTTATGCTTCTCCGTGCCTTGTGCACGCTGTGAGAGAGGTGCGGTGCCATGTTGGAAATCCCGCGTCCCGGCCTCTGCATGTTTTCGGGTCATCATGATCTCTGCAAACCTTGGCAGTGACTCCAGGCACATCAGTGAGGACTCATGCGCTGGGTTCAGCCCAATTTCGGGTGTTGTAGCTGGGCTGAGGATCGTTGCAGGATCAGTGCGGGAGCTCCGTGATGCACGTTCTCTCACATGCCGTTCTCGGCCACGCCCCCGTAAACCTATTTGATAGCCCAGTAGAGAACATATTTTATTTGTAAATTAAAAATTACAGTGTCTTTTAAATGGAGACATAGGATAGAAGGACTGTACAGATTTGCTGCACAGTATGTGCTTCTCTTTGCTAGGATGAAATTTCAGAGAGAGAGAGAGAGAGAGAGCAAGTATATTTCATCGGGATATAAATGTAATAGAGCAGGGCTCAAAATTTCAAGCCCTGAGCCACTAGTCAGGCCTCAAGGGTTACTTGCCGCCAGTTGCCCCACCCAAACCCTACCCTGCCCTGCCCCTAATTCTGCCACTAATCACACCCTCACAAATTATCTTGTGAAATGACACTTAAATGTTTTATTAAGAATTAAGTTACAAAAATAAATATTAACAACAACTTTACCAGTTCCCCTCAGCACAGCCTCACCAGTGTCCATCATTGCAGCGTGGCCTGTGCCCATCATTGCAGCGTGACCTGTGCCCATCATTGCAGCATGATCTGTGACCATCATTGCAGCCTCACCGTGCCCACCATTGCAACCTCACCGTGCCCACCATTGCAGCCGAACTGTGCCTCACTGTGCCCTCATTTCAGCCTCACTGTGCCCCCCATTGCAGGCTCATTGTGCCCCCCATTGCAGGCTCATTGTGCCCCCCATTGCAGGCTCATTGTGCCCAACATTGCAGACTCACTGTGCCCAACATTGCAGACTCACTGTGCCCAACATTGCAGACTCACTGTGCCCCACATTGCAGACTCACTGTGCCCCACATTGCAGACTCACTGTGCCCCACATTGCAGACTCACTGTGCCCCACATTGCAGACTCACTGTGCCCGACATTGCAGACTCATTGTACCCACATTGGCGGCTGGATCATGACAGGTGGAAGAGGATAGCCGCGGGATTGCAGAGTGATATAGCATGCTGTTACAGCTTACATTGAAATTGCCTCCGCTCTGCTCGCTGCCACAAACAGCTCCGCCTCCTCCTGATCCTGTGCCTGTGATAGACAGAACACGGGTCCGATGCTGGGATGCATTCTGTTATAGCGTTATATAGCTGTTATAGCGTGCTATACCGCTCTGCGATCCCGCGGGTCTCCTCTGCCTCCATGCTCTCTGCCATCAGGGCAATCGCAGTTAGAGCGGCTCCTGATCAACCCCGCCCGCCGGCGGTACTCGCCCCACCACTCGCAAGCAGCCCAGATCGCAAGCCCTCATTTTCCAAAATGCGAGTAGGCAAATGGAAAATTTGAAGGCTGTAATAGATAGTATAGTAAATAAATATAATAGTACAAATGTAATAAATATACAGCTTTGTTGGATAGTATTTACTCCATTTTTGCTAGAATGATATTTATTAGGGAGAAAGCAGGCAGGTTTTATGTGAACATCAAAAATTGCAGTGTCTTTTTCTTAAACTGAAGACAGAGTGTGCAGATTTGAAGGACAGCCTTTACTACTTTTTGAATAAGCTCTATTTCAGAGGGCTGAGAGTAGGCAGATTTCATTTGGAAAATTAAATCTCTTTGAACCCCAAAACATTATATATACTTTTAAAGCAAAGGCCCTACAGATTAAAATGGTGGGTGTTTCATTTTTTTTTCCACACAGTATTTGTGCAGCGATTTTTCAAACACATTTTTTTGGAAAAAACACACTTTTTAAAATTCTAATGCACTAAAACACACTATATTGCCCAAATGTTTGATGAAATAAAAAAGATGATCTTAGGCCGAGCACATGGATACCAAACACGACATACTTTAAAATTGCGTACAAACGTGTATCGTCAACAAACTACATACATTTTAAAAGCCTTTACAGGTTACCACTTTAGATTTACAGAGAAGGTCTACTGTTCAAATTACTGCCCTTAATCTGACCTTTGTGGTGATACCTCACATGCGTGGTGCAATTGCTGTTTACATATGACGCCAGACCGATGCTTGCATTTGCCTTTGTGCGAGAGCAAGGGGGGACAGGGGTGCTTTTTTTTTGCTTTTGTATCTTATTTTTACGCAGTTCCTTTCATTTTTTTTACCGTATATACTCGAGTATAAGCCGAGATTTTCAGCCTCTTTTTTGAGGCTGAAAGTGCCCCCTCGGCTTATACTCGAGTCACCGCTGTCTGACTGCTCGATCAGCGTATCGAGCAGACAGACGGCGGACATTAAAATTCAAAAGCCGCGCCTCCTTCTCCGCCTCCGCCTGTGATAGGCGGAACACTGAATTTCCCAGCAGTCAGTGTTCCGCCTATCACGGACATCCGTTCATTCTCATACTACGGACGAGTATGAGAGGATGTCCGTGATAGGCGGAACACAGGCTGCTGGGAAATTGAGTGTTCCGCCTATCACAGGCGGAGGACGGAGGCGCGGCTTTTGAATTGTAGAATGGCCGCCGAGAAGAGCGGCGATCCATCGGCACGACACGGGACGGAGGAGGCACGGGACGGAGGAGGCACGGGACAGAGGAAGCACGGGACAGAGGAGGCACGGGACAGAGGAGGCTCGGGACGACGGCGGCTCGGGACGGAGGCTTGGGACACAGGTAGGCTGGACACACACACAAGGCTGCACGGACACACACACACACACACACACACACACACACACACACACACACACACACACAGGGATGGATGGATGGATACACACACACACACACACACACACAGGGATGGATGGATGGATGGATGGATACACACACACACACACACACACACAGGGATGGATGGATGGATGAATACACACACACACACACACACACACACACAGGGATGGATGGATGGATGGATACACACACAGGGATGGATGGACGGACACACACACAGGGATGGATGGATGGATGGATGGATGGATGGACACACACACAGGGATGGATGGACGGACACACACACAGGGATGGACGGACACACAGGGATGGACAGCCATGTCTCACCCTCGGCTTATACACGAGTCAATAAGTTTTCCAGTTTTTTGGGGGTAAATTGGGGGCCTCGGCTTATATTCGGGTCGGCCTATACTCGAGTATATACGGTAATCATTTTTATTCTTATCTCATGGAATATAAATATCCCCTATGATAGCAATAAGTAGTGACAGGTACTCTTTTTTTGAAAATATTGGGGTCTATTAGACCCAGATCTCTCCTCTGCCCTCAAAGCATCTGACCACACCAAGATGGGTGTGATAAAATGTTTTCCCAATTTCCCAATGGCGCTGTTTACATCCGGTGAAATCTAAGTCATTAAATGCTTGTAGCTTCCAGTTTC
Source organism: Lithobates pipiens (assembly GCF_037356315.1). NCBI lineage: Eukaryota > Metazoa > Chordata > Amphibia > Anura > Ranidae > Lithobates > Lithobates pipiens. The sequence continues at coordinate 117,154,155 of NW_027507789.1, read as the reverse complement.
CTAGGCCATAGAGATGATTGGAGCCATTCTGGTCTCTGATCAGCTCTATTGTCAGCTAGTGGAACCACCGGCTGCATTCTCAGGCTCCCTGTTGGGACAGGAGAGCCAGAGAAAACCATGGAAGACAGTAGGGGGGGGGGGGCATTCCTTCCCACTGTTTGTAAAAGCAGTCTAGAGGCTAATTAGCTGCTAGGATTGCTTTTACATTGAAAGCTGACCACTGGCTGAAAAGAATGATACCAAGATGATACCTAAACCCACAGGCATCATTCTGGTATAAGCACTCAAAGTCCATCAACATACCAGTATGTTGCTGGTCCTTGTTGGGCATATATTGTAAACTTTTTTTTTCATTCAGCCTGTGGGCTGAACAAAAAAAAGAGATTGATCAGTGGGTATGCCCACCATTAGAATACCTCAATTCATCCACCCACTTCTAATGATGGGCATACATGCACCATTTTGTTTTTAACTGTGGTGGTGAAATCACCTCCTACAGTGCTGGAGTCACAGCTTTATGTATCGTGAGAGCAAACACTGTTCCTGTCAAGATAAATAAATCCGCGCTGGAACGGGATGGCGTACCTGCTAAGCAAATGATGGTTGACAATAAAACAAAGTAACATTACAGTATAACAGTAAGCCCTTGTACACACGGTCGGACATTCCGACAACCAAATCCGTCTGATTTTGTCCATCGGATTTTGTCCGACGAATTTTGTCCGAAACTGTTGCATACACACGGTCGGACAAAGTTGTCGGAAAATCCGATCTTTCAGAACGTTACGATGGGACTACGTTCAGGCTAGTAGCCAATAGCTTTGATGTAGGAATTTGATCTGAGCATGTGTGGGCACTTTGTCCGATCAGAATTCTCTACACATGATCGGAGTATGTGCGATCGGAGCATTTTGTCGGAAAATATTTCCGGCAAGTTGAAAAATTTGGTCCGACGGATATTCAGACGGAAACAGTCCAATGCAGACCACACACAGTCGGAATGTCCCACAAAACGCTCCGATCGGAATCTCTGACCGTGTGTACAAGGGCTAAGACTTACCATACCTGCAAAGCAAATACAAAAAAAAAATTGTAAAAAAATAAAAAATTTTTTAACACAATCTGTGCCTAAAATATATATATGCCAAAGCATGGGGGCATCCGCCCCAAAAGTTAGGAGCAAATTTCTCCTCCACCCCTGTTGCCCTCATATTTCGGCATATATGCTCTTTTTTTTTTTTTAACTGTGGTGGTGAAATCACCTCCTACAGCACTGGACTCACGGCTTTATCTATCATGGGAACAAACGCTGTTTCTGTCAAGATAAATGAATACGCGCTGCAGCTGAATGGCGTACCGGCTAAGCAAATGATGGTTAACAATAAAACAAACATTACAGTATAACATACCATACCTGCAAACCAAATACAATAAAACATAGTAAGAATAAAAGCGAGCGAGAACGATAGATATAGAACAATAGTGTCACGATCGTCCTGGCATTCCGGTCGTACACGGGAGACTTACCCGCAGAAGCCTGGCGTTGAGAACCCGTCGTTTCCCCTTGACGCGCGCTAAAGCGAACGAACGCACCCGCGTCGACATGAACGAGCGCACGCGTGCACGCGGGGTCACGAACGGGCGCACGTCCACTCGCGGGGGCACGCTTACCCGTCGTGCGACCGTTTTGGCGCCCTAAGGACTTCTTAAGGCCCTTGCTCCATCCCATTCTTGCTGTCCAGTCTACAGCGTGTTCTGTGATCCTGCTATTCTATACCTGTACCCGTTACCTTGGTTCCTGATACCCGGCTAGTTCTTGACCTTGATCCGTTGCTGCCTGCCTACGACTTCTGCTTGTTTGACCACGTCTCTGCCTCATCCTCTTGTACCACGCTAACTGTTTCCTGCTGACCCGGCCTGCACCCGACTCTGCTGTTCCTGCCTACCCGTTGGATTTCCTGTGACTGCCATCCTTGCTGACGTCCATCTGCCTGCCAGTCTACCCACTTGTGCCTGTCTACACCAGCCAAGTACCACCAGCCCTTCCTACTCGCTGTCGGTATCCTGCTGCTTATCTGGACCGGTCTCCATCTGCCAGGCACTTGTGCCCTCTGAACTTTTGAATTCCTGTCACCATCTCCAGGGGTTCATTAGCCAGGGGATACGAGGGGCCGCTCCCTGCATTCCGGGCTCGTCCATTAGGTACGTGACAGTACTGGACAGCCATGTCCGAGCCTGCGCAGGGAGCCTCCCCCATGGACGAGCTTTGCCGCCACCTGGCCGGCCTTACCCAGGCAGTTAAGAGTTTACAGGAAGGATACAGCAGACTGGAAGAACAAGTCCAGGCGCTATCTGCTTCTTCACCAGCTGCTCCGGGGGCCCATGCCCCACCATCGGTGGTGATGATGCCACCCGAACCCAGAGTCCCAACTCCGGAACGATTTGCGGGAGACCGGAACAAGTTCAGAGCCTTCCGCAACTCCTGCGAGCTCTATTTCGCCCTGCAACCGAGGACCTTCTCCCTTGAGGCGACTATAGTTGGGTTCATCATTTCCCTGCTGACGGACGAACCCCAGGCCTGGGCCTACCGTCTGCTGGAACGAAAGGATCCGTCCTTAGACTCCATGAATACCTTCTTCCAGGCGATGTCTAGACTCTATGAGGATCCCCAACTCGCTGCGACCGCAGAAGCAGCCTTACATGCCCTGCAACAAGGTCGCAGGCCTGTGGAGGATTACGTTTCGGAATTCCGACGTTGGAGCGCTGACACAGACTGGAACAACGCGGCCCTGCGGTATCAGTTCCGCATGGGTCTCTCCGAGCCTCTGAAGGACGAGTTGGCACGTGTGGGCGTTCCCGAGACCCTGGAAGCTCTGATAGACATTTCAGTCCAAATCGATAGGCGCCTGAGAGAGCGCCGCCAAGAACGTTCTTCCACAGCTACTCGCCCGGTCTGGATGCTACCACGGGTGCCTAGCTCCGCCCACCCAGCTCCTCCTGTTCCAGCCGCATCCACACTGGACTCCCCGGAACCCATGCAGCTGGGGCTACTCCGTCCATCCCTGACTCCAGAGGAACGCCAACGTTGCCGGGTCAACAACCTCTGCCTGTACTGCGGAGAACCAGGGCACTTTGTTCGCTCTTGCCCAGCTAAGATGCGTAAGTGCCTCCTTGTTCCACCTGTCCCCTCACCTGTGTTGTCTGATAACACCTCTCATCTGGCTGTTCCTGTTCTTTTGCAGCTTCCAGGAAGGACTGTTCCAACCCACGCAGTTATTGATTCCGGGGCATGCAGTGGCTTTGTAGACTCGTCCTTCGCCCTGAAGAACAGGATTCCCCTTAGACCGAGAGAGAAGGGGCTCTCGGTATACCTGGCCGATGGGTCTACTTTGGAATCAGGACCAGTGACTCAGGAGACTAGTCCCCTATCCGCTGTCATCGCCGGGACTCACCAAGAATTCCTATGCCTAGACGTCATCAAGTCTCCTCTGTTCCCCATCATTCTAGGTATGCCTTGGTTGAAAGCACACAACCCACGCATTGATTGGGTCACTGGAATGATTGAGTTCCCTTCGGACTACTATCTCCAGCATTGCTGCCCGACTCCCAACGGGGGCTCCTCGGCCCTCCTCTGTTTGGAAGCAGACGATGAAACCCGACAAGCTGTGCCCAAGGAATATCATGATTTTCTAGACGTTTTCAGTAAGAAGGGGGCCGAGACTCTACCACCCCATAGGCCATATGACTGCCCTATTGAACTGCTCCCGGGGGCAGAAATCCCCTTTGGAAGAATCTTCCCTCTATCCGAGTCTGAACTGAGTACCCTGAAGTCCTACTTGGATGATAACCTTGAAAAAGGATTTATCCGACCCTCTACCTCCCCGGCTGGCGCTGGAATTTTCTTCGTGGAAAAGAAAGACCACTCCTTACGCCCATGTGTGGACTATCGGGCATTGAACAAAATCACCATTAAAAATCGCTACCCCCTGCCGTTAGTACCCGAACTTTTCCAGAGACTGGGTTCTGCTAAGTTGTTCTCCAAGCTGGATCTTCGGGGTGCCTACAACCTCGTCCGTATTAGGAGGGGTGACGAGTGGAAGACGGCCTTCCGTACCCGCTTCGGGCACTTCGAATATTTAGTGATGCCATTGGGGTTGTGTAATGCCCCAGCCACATTCCAGCATTTTGTCAATGACATTTTTAGAGATTACCTTGATCTGTTTGTAATTATTTACCTGGATGACATTTTAATCTTTTCCCCCACTTTAGCCGACCACCGGGAACACGTCAAGAAGGTCCTGACTCGTCTCCGCCTTCACGGCTTATACGCCAAACCCGAGAAATGTGTGTTCGAACGGCAGAGCATCCAGTTCCTCGGCCTGGTCATCTCGGTAAGAGGGATCGAGATGGATCCCCAGAAGATCTCCGCAATTCAGGACTGGCCTGCCCCTTCCGATAAGAAGGGAGTTCAGCGGTTTGTGGGGTTCGCTAATTTCTACCGCAAGTTCATTAAGGGATTCTCTTTGATTATCGCTCCCATTACCGGGCTGACCAAGCAGGGTCAAAGGTTTCGTTGGACCCCCGAAGCGCAAGAGGCCTTCAAGACCCTGAAGGATTTGTTTGTCTCGGCCTCGGTCCTGAAACACCCTGATCCTGCTCTACCATATACCCTTGAAGTTGACGCTTCAGAAATAGCAGTCGGAGCGATACTTTCCCAGAGGCAGGGACCCAAGTCCTTACTCCACCCGGTTGCTTTCTTTTCCCGCAAATTGTCAGAGGCAGAGAAGAATTACGACGTCGGGGATCGTGAGTTACTGGCAATTAAATCTGCACTCGAGGAGTGGCGCTATCTGCTGGAGGGAGCCATCCACCCGATCCTGGTCTATACCGACCACAAAAACTTGGAATACCTAAAGACAGCAAAGAGATTGAAGCCCCGTCAGGCCAGGTGGGCACTCTTCTTCTCGAGGTTTTCATTCCACATCACATATCGTCCCGGATCCAAGAATACCAAACCAGACGCTCTGTCCCGCATGTTCAGTCAGCCGGAGAGCTTGCCACCTACTGATACCATCCTTTCTACTGGGAACTTTCTCCTACTCCAGGGGGATGTGGTGTCTCAAGTTAAGCAGGCTTCCGTAGGCACTACACCTCCATCCGGTATCCCGCTATCTTCTAGTGATGACCTTCTGTGGCATGAGGACAGGATCTTTGTTCCCCAGGAAGTTCGGACCCTGGTTCTGGCCTCCTGTCATGACCATCCACTGGCTGGCCACTTTGGGGTATTCAAAACCTTGGAATTACTCAGACGTACATTCTGGTGGCCACGAATGAAGGACGACTGCAAGAGGTATGTGGAGACCTGTGCCACCTGTATTCGGAGTAAGGGCAACAAGTCAAGAGCCTGGGGTCTCCTAAAACCGCTGCCTGTTCCTGATAGACCATGGAGGATGATCTCCATGGATTTCATCGTCGAACTCCCTCCTTCGGAGAACTATTCAACGATCTTCGTCGTAGTCGATAGACTCACCAAAATGGCCCACTTCTTGCCCATGAAGGGCACCCCCTCAGCCACAGAGACAGCTAACACCTTCATTAAGGAGATTGTAAGACTCCATGGCATTCCCGCCAACATCACATCTGATAGGGGGGTGCAGTTCACCTCAAGATTCTGGAGGGCGCTCTGTGGAGCTCTGAAAATCGACCTTTGCCTGTCCTCAGCTTACCACCCGCAGACCAACGGTCAGACCGAGAGGACGAATCAGACACTGGAGCAGTATCTTCGCTGTTTCTCGTCCTTCTCCCAGGACGACTGGGTCTCTTTTCTACCTATGGCTGAGTTCACTTACAACAACACAGTCCACTCGGCCACCAAGCAGTCCCCTTTTTATGCGAACTTTGGCTTCCATCCATTGTTCTTGTCCGGCAGTCTTCCCGAGTGTTCGGTACCAGCGGTACAGGAGAGTCTTAACTTCTTTGAAGCGAATAACAAACTCCTACAAGAAACCCTGACCAAGTCACAGGAGCACAACAAAGAAGTCTTCGACAGAAGGAGAAGGGGGGAGCTGGATCTTAAGGTTGGGGATCAGGTCTGGTTGTCCACCTTGAACCTTAGACTATCTTGCCCCTCCAAAAAGTTGGGCCCGAAATTCGTGGGTCCCTTCCCGATCAAGAGGAAACTGAACGACGTGGCCTTTGAACTCAAACTTCCTGAATCCTTCCGAATCCATCCAGTCTTCCATGTGTCACTTCTCAAACCCGCAGTCCCGGATCCCTTCGCTGACAGAATCACCAGTCCTCCGGAACCCGTGATGGTCAATGGGGAAATTGAATTTGAAATTGAAGCCATACTGGACTGCAGGAAGAGACAGAACCAGACTCAATTTTTGGTCAAGTGGAAGGGGTACGGACCTGAGGAGAACTCCTGGGAGCCAGAATCTAACATCCACGCTAAGAGACTCATCCGTGCCTTCAAGAATTCCCACCCGAGTAAGATGGCTCAGTTGGGCATCCGGAGGCTGCCCCTTGGGAGGGGGCAATGTCACGATCGTCCTGGCATTCCGGTCGTACACGGGAGACTTACCCGCAGAAGCCTGGCGTTGAGAACCCGTCGTTTCCCCTTGACGCGCGCTAAAGCGAACGAACGCACCCGCGTCGACATGAACGAGCGCACGCGTGCATGCGGGGTCACGAACGGGCGCACGTCCACTCGCGGGGGCACGCTTACCCGTCGTGCGACCGTTTTGGCGCCCTAAGGACTTCTTAAGGCCCTTGCTCCATCCCATTCTTGCTGTCCAGTCTACAGCGTGTTCTGTGATCCTGCTATTCTATACCTGTACCCGTTACCTTGGTTCCTGATACCCGGCTAGTTCTTGACCTTGATCCGTTGCTGCCTGCCTATGACTTCTGCTTGTTTGACCACGTCTCTGCCTCATCCTCTTGTACCACGCTGACTGTTTCCTGCTGACCCGGCCTGCACCCGACTCTGCTGTTCCTGCCTACCCGTTGGATTTCCTGTGACTGCCATCCTTGCTGACATCCATCTGCCTGCCAGTCTACCCACTTGTGCCTGTCTACACCAGCCAAGTACCACCAGCCCTTCCTACTCGCTGTCGGTATCCTGCTGCTTATCTGGACCGGTCTCCATCTGCCAGGCACTTGTGCCCTCTGAACTTTTGAATTCCTGTCACCATCTCCAGGGGTTCATTAGCCAGGGGATACGAGGGGCCGCTCCCTGCATTCCGGGCTCGTCCATTAGGTACGTGACAAATAGTGAGCAAACAGTAGAGTGGAAAGTAGAGAGCGAACATAAGAGAGAGAACAATACAGAGAGAGAGGAGAAAAATACAACCACAATTATTTTTGGCTTTTTTTTTGTGTTTTTGTTTGTGTGTATTTTTTTTTTCAATTTTATAAAAACTGTAAAAAAAACTATAAACTGAATGTAGCAGATTAGGGTCTCTCAAAATGTGATGGCCATCACATCTTTCGAGACCCCCAAGACCCTGTGTACATGTGCCTATGGCTGTGTGGTGCTGTACCCTACGCTAATACTCAACTAGTGTGTGATAGTGTTCGAAACAGTCACCAATGCAAAGACCAGGTTGGTCAGGACAGGAGGGACAATAAAAGCAGATGTCATGCCTAAATCCATGCTTTCTACAGACACAATATCTTCTTTGGGGTGTTCTTTTGGTAGGAGCATCAGAGAGGATATGCAGAAAATGCCTCTCATGAGCCGGCTTACTGCATTAGCACTGGGAAGTTGGGCCAGAGCACCATCTGCAAACAGGCTCTGCTGATCTCTTCCTGGAATGTAAGGAAGGATCCAGTTTGTCCTGAAGCTCTGTATAGCACATGAGCGTTGAGCGAAGCCAATTAAAATAAGTATACAGACACTTTTTTATACCAGCGTCTGGCCTTATGGGCAATTAGGTATGGCGCCAACAACTGGTCGTTGAGGTCCACCCCTCCCATATTGAGGTTATATTCGTGGACACAGAGGGGTTTCTCCACAACACCAGTCGCCGTAGTAATTTGGACAGTCGTGTCTGCGTGAAGGGAGGAAAGAAGAAAACATTCTTGTTATCCCTCCACTTCACAGCGAGCAAATTATTACATCTCAAGCAGGCTCTCTCCCTCAGCCTAAGATTGGAATCTACAAGCCACTGGGGTAAGCCCCAGTGATTAGATCGCATGGTGACACATGCTCCAATTTGATGATCAAACAAGTAACCAAAAAGTGGCACGCTTGTGTGATAATTGTCCACATACAAGTGGTACCCCTTTCCGAATAAGGGTGACACCAAGTCCCACACAATCTTACCAGCGCTCCCTATGTAGTCAGGGCAGTTCTCCAGCTCTACGGAACTATCTCTTCTCTTGTAAACCATAAAACTACATGTATAGCCCGTGGCCCTGTCACAAAGCTTATACATCTTGACCCCATATCTGACACGCTTGCTGGGAAGATACTGTTTGAATGACAAGCGGCCAGAAAACTTAATCAGGAATTCATCAATGCAGACAACTTGATGGGAAGTAAACAAGGCTGCAAAACGTTGGTTGAAGTGGTTTATGACAAATTTTGTAGAGCCGATCAAATTCAGGGTCACCCCGAGGAGGACAGAGTTCATTGATGTTGAAATGCATGAACCGCAAGATCTGCTCGTATCGTGTCCTGGTCATGGAGGCAGAAAATACGGCATATGGTGAATTGGGTCAGTGGACCATTATGACCGCAACTCACTCTTTTTAGCTATGCCCATGAGGAGGGATAGGCCCAGGAAGGTCTTAAATTTGGGGACCATAATAGGTCTCCAATCTCTGGAAAGGGTCAGCTGGGAATTAGCGGTGATGAATTGACCAGCATATAAATTGCTTTGGTCCACAATAGATCTATAGAAAGCTTTGGTGAAAAATAAAATCAACTGTTTCCACCTGAATGCCGGGTTGGCAGTGAATGGGGGAAGTACGGGTGCTGCAGAAGTGGTGGATTCCCAATTAGGATTGGCGAATGCAGCAGGAAGGGCACTATGGGCTCGACGGGCCTGTCTTTGTCTTCCTGGTGGCAGCGGGACACTACTCGTGCTTGCTACCTTGCCAACTTGAACTGCACTTATGGGACTCGCCATGTCACCAAGTGCAGTGCTGGATGTACGACAAGAATGTATTAGGCCACTGGTGCTTGCAAGTTCACCAGAAGGAATAGTGGTGCTAATACTGTCTCTCTGCTCCATACGAGGGACCTGTGGTTCTTGCACCTCAACTACAGCAGAAGAAGATCGGGGTCCTTTACGCCTGACATTGGCAGGGAACACAACTCCGTCGTCAGAGCTATCTGTCAGGGTGCCGCTGTCGTCTACAGGATCATATTCTGAGCCTGAATCTGACAGATAAGTGACTTCCTCTTCACTATCTGTCATGCTCGGAAACGTGTAGGCCTCTTTGCCACTGTACCTTCGATTTGCAATTTTGGGCTCTAAATTTACTGGTACAGTGGTGAGACTCACAGGTAAAAAAGCTCCTGGCTATTAGGCCCCTTTCACACTGAGGCGCTTTGCAGGCGCTAGAGTGTTAAAATAGTGCCTGCAAAGCGCCTTCAAACAGCCGCTGCTGTATCTCCAGTGTAAAAGCGCGAGGGCTTTCACACTGGAGTGGTGCGCTTGCAGGACGCTGAAAAATGTCCTGCAAGCCGCATCTTTGGGGCGTTGTAGGAGAGGTATATTTACCGCTCCTAAAACACCCCTTCCCATTGAAAACAATGGGGCAGCGCTCCAAACCCTTTTTCAGCCGCTTTACCACCAGCGTGCCCAGCACCTCAGTGTGAAAGTAGCCTGAGGGACTGATTCAAACGCTACCAAAAAAATGGTTAGCATTAGCAGGGATCGGGTCTGACTCTGCAAATGCTGCAGTTATGTGTGTTGTGTTTTGTAAGTGACAGTGATCGATTGATACTGCATTTGTGTGGGCTGGGTGGAGGGGCTAAACACAGGTGCTACAGGTATCTGGGCTGATCCCGCTAATACTGCATTTTTGGGAACCCTAAACTGCTGGGGACACTAGTATAGATCTGATCAGATCAGATATTGATCCATTCAGACACTATACTACTAAGGGAGCGTGCGTGGGTTTTACCAGTACTGGCATTGAACTGATGCTGCCTGGGGCGACGCAGACCCTATCTGACTCTAAAACCTAACTTTGATCACCCACCAGGTGATCAGGGGGTTAAACCTTTATTGTAAAAAATGGTGGGTGCCCTGACACTATAAAAAAAATCTAGCTAAACTGCAGCACCTGTGATCACAGGTGACGGGGTAATCAAGGGGTTAAACCTTTATTGGGGGGTCCCTAAACCTAACTGAGCTTAATACTGATTATCCTAACACTGATTAGTGTCACTAATGACACTAGTACAGTGATCAAAAATTCTGTTTGCAGTACTGGGTGACACAGTGACAGGTGATGAAGGGGTTAATTGGGGGGTGAATTGTGTATCTACGTGACCTGGTGTCAGTGTAGTGTTGGTGCACTTCTCTCCTCTTGGTCTGGAATGATCCAAAGACATGCAGGTAGGTTAATTGGCTTCTGTCCAAAATTGGCCCTAGCATATGAATGGGGACCTTGGATTGTGGGCTCCTTGAGGGTAGGGACCGATGTGAGTGTGCAATGTACAGGAACAATTGTAGACACTCACTCTTGGTTGAACTGGATGGACTTGTGTTCAACCTTAGAAACTATGAAACGAAAAGACTGACACGAGGAGAGATGACATCACTTCCCCTGTCAGTGTTTACAGTTACATGACAGGGGAAGGATCTCATTCGTCAGGACAGATCGCCAGGTCCAGGTCAGATATCATTGGCCTGGCCCTGGGGATTGATCGAATCCGATCGTTGCGGCCGGCGACGCACCCCCGAGCCAGCCACGCACCCGCCGTACAGTGACAACGATTCACCTGCCTGTGCCATTCTGCCGCAATATAACTGCAACAGACGGTCGCCAATCGGTTAAAGTGAAAGCATAAAAATGAAAAATTCCTCCCTGAAAAATTCCTGTAAGGGGTGGGTCCCCTTATTCTACCTGTAAAGTGGCAGATCTGTACCATGTCTAGAATCTGCTGCAGCAATAGTTACATTTATAAAGCCCAACAAAAATGTAATTTTCCCTGCAAGCTGCCTTTATTTTGCTTAGCAACAGCTGAGGAGACAGTGTGTGTGATAAGACCATAATATAGTGCACTGGGAACAATATTAGAGATTTTTTGGATACATTCTGGTGTCACTTTTACTTTGGAGAGAAGTAACGCGTGCGTAAAAATTGGTCTTTGGGTGTTTCGGTGCCTTCCAACCGTAACCCTATAGAGGTAATCTTGGTGAAAGCAAGAATTGGCCTTGCTGTAAAAAATTGCAATGATATGCACCTGTCAAAAAGGTGCAGAAATATTACTCCTTGTGGACAAGGAGGCAGGTTTATACACTCTGGCAACTGCAGGGGACTGAGGAGGATGAGGACCATTTAGTAAGCCAGTCCACCATCTCCTCTGCATGCTGTGGATGGATAGCATGGGCAAACTCACTAAACACAGGAAATGATGCCCTGCCTGAGGATTGATGACCACAATGTCCACCTTTGCCTGTGGACACATTTGTTGCTGGCCCCCTTACAGTGCCAAGGGAACGTCTGCCTCTCCTTCTTGTCCTCCCAGACATTATTGGGAGGAAGGGGGCAGTGCTTATAAGCAAATGTAAAGAATAAGTGGAAATCTGTAGAAGATGCACTTTAATCTATGTAAAGTGGTGTTTGGTGCACTTTAATTTGGGTACTCACCCTACACAGACACACTCCATGGATACACTATAATATACTGAAATATAATTCGCCAAACGTACAGTGACGCACAGAACTATATGGCGCTAAACTGGCAGTAACGCACACAGAAGTAAATGGTGTTAAACTGGCAGTAACGCACAAAACTATATGATGTTAAACTGGCAGGAAAGCACACAAAACTATATAGCGTTAAACTGGCAGTAATGCACCCATAAGTAAATAGCGTTAAACTGGCAGTAATGCACACAGAAGTAAATGGCGTTTAACTGGCAGTATCGCACACAGAAGTAAATGGAGTTAAACTGGCAGTAATGCACAAAACTATATGACATTAAACTGGCAGTAAAACACACAAAACGATATGGCGTAAACTTGCACTAACGCACACAGAAGTAAATGGCATTAAACTGGCAGTAATGCACAAAACAATATGACGTTAAACTGGCAGTAAAGCATCCAAAACAATATGACGTTAAACTGGCAGTAAAGCATCCAAAACGATATGATGTTAAACTGGCAGTAACGCACACAGAAGTAAATGGCGTTAAACTGACAGTAACGCAATCAAATAGACAGTGTTCAACTGTCACTACACTGATGCTATCTGAACTGTCCCTACTCTATCTATACACAAATGTAAAGATTACTGACACAATTTCACTACACTGAAACTATTTGAGCTGTCCCCACTCTACACTAATGTATGTATGAATGACACGGTCTCACTGCAAACTATGCAAAGCTGAATAATGGTCCTCCTCACTACACTCACACTATCCCTAGACTGACACTAAAGTAATATTCTGCACTGACAATTGAAGCAAAATAGCACAGTATAGCATACGAACTAACTAATAGCACTGAACAGAGCCCTGTTCTATCTCTCTCCATGCCAAAATCACACTGAAAATGGCTGCCATTGAAAGAATACTTTTATACTGTGGGGCGCAAATGAGCCATGATTGGATAAAGTCATGATGACAGTGTCCAATCGGGACTCTGACAGTCCTCTGTTCCTTGATTGGCTGAAGCTTTCACTGATTCAGCCAATCAGGGCTTGTAATCCACTGTTCAGCTCTGCAATGCATTGCGGTTGGTTCAAGGGGCCAAACAAATGGTCAAACGACCCGTTTGTTTGGCTGTTCGTCGGGCGTCTGAACAGCAAAAGTTTGGCCCAAACTTATGCTCAGGCCGAACTATTCACCATCCCTACTCCCTAATCTCATTCATGACCTGGAACATGCCAAAAAAACTTGGAATGCTATAATTTGGAATTCAAATTTCTACCAATATGTCAGACCTTTTCAAACTTAATTACACTCCTATCTTAAAAGAAACATATGCCGATTTAAACATTGGAAACGTTTCTAAATATATCTTGGTTTGGTAGAGCATCTCTAACTAAGATTACTATTCTCTCCCGTTTCCTCTATGCCATGCAAACAATTCCTACACGAGTGCTAATATAATTTTTTACATCCTTTTGCTCAGCCTTCATATGGAGAGACAAGCCTCCCAGAATCAAGTAAATCTACCCAAATCTAAAGGAGGTATTGCCCTTCCTGACTTACGAAAATATTACCAGGCCTCTCACTTGGAATTGGATTGGAATATACACCAACTGGGTAAGACTGAGGTTCACTAGAACACATACAAATTCCATAACCTTTAAAAACCCTAACTTGGATACATCCAAACTATCATCCATCGGCGGATAAATCCCACCCTCTAATAGGTCCCACTTTGGAAATATTTTGCCAAGTCTCAAACACCAGCAATCCAACACCTTTGTTGGGCCCTCTGACTCTGCTGAAGGGCAATCCAGACTTTCCCCCAGGCCTAGAACAAAACTCCTCTTGAGAGACTGACCCCATAAAGACATTCTGACTAAGCACTGCTTTAGAGGAAACACTCTAAAATCAAGAGATGATATTAATAGAGAAATTACCCCGAATTCCATATCACAATGGAACTATATACAAATAAAACATTACTTGACCAGACATGAGGCATCACACACATGGACAAGACCTCTCACTACTCTAGAAAATGTTTGCTCCAAAAAAACCCCACAAAGACATATCATTTCAATCGTATACATATCTCTCTTTGGGGAAATAGCTGATTTCTCCAGTACGTCATGTCAAGCATGTGAACAAGATCTCAATACCCAACTGACATCAACAGAATGGGAAACAATTTTCATGTATGTTCACAAAGGATCTCTTAATGTAGCAACTCAAGAATGCGGATTCAAAATGATTACACCTTGGTACAGAACACCCACCCTAATAAACAAATTCTATCCCCAAGCCTCTAGTAGATGTTGGAGATGTGGAAAAGCAGAAGGCTCCATGATTCATATTTGGTGGTCATGTCTAGACATTCTGGAAAATGGTCCATGACACCATTCTTTCAGTCGCATCAGAAAATGTAAACTATAATCCGGCACAATACCTCTTGCACCATACTACAATATCTAAGAAACGTTACTTCAAGTCTTTACCTATGTTTATGATAAATACTGAAAGACATTGTATACCGTACCACTGAAAAATATTCCTTCAAAAAAAAAAGAATGGTTTCGTAGAATCAACCACATTGAGAAAATAGAGATAGAGATACCAGCATATTACAAGAGAATATCTCAAAATTCACTTTAACCTGGTATAATTGGATACAATTCAAATCTACGACTGCCTATGAAGGAGCAATATAACATTCATAGGGGAATGAAAGGAGAAGGGAACAGGTAATAGAAAGGAGAGAGAAGAAAATAATAAATCACAAATGCTCCTTTTTTTCCTATATTATTTCCCTCCTAAATCTAATACCATGTAAGTGTTTATGTCACCGGCGCAATTTTTTTTTATATATAGTGCAATTTTATTGATTTGATCTGCTGTAGTTAAATTGTCCTATACCATAGATTTTATGAATTCAAAAAAGTGTAAGGCCGCGTACACACGCGGGGACTGTTCGGCCAACTTTGTCCGCTGAACAGTGTTTCGGCGGACAGTCCGCCCGTGTGTGGGCGTTCAGCGGACAGTTTCAGCGAACAGTCCGCTGAACAAGGTTTTTCGGAATTTCCGAAAAACTGTCCGCTGAAACCTTGTTTCAGCGAACAGTTCCCTCGTGTGTAGGCTTGTTCGACAAACTAAGTTCCGCGCATGCTCAGAAAGGCTTTACACGCCGAAAGTTATAATGCAGTGTATAGGACGTCGTATTTTTCGTCCCGTCGTACGTGCCGTTCACGTCATCGCGCACGGTTTCAGCAAACTGTTCGTACGTCGTGTGTGGCCATGTCCGTCCATGCTAATTTTGAGCGGACTGTTTGCCGAAACTGTTTGACGGACAAAGTTGGCCGAACAGTCCCCGCGTGTGTACGCGGCCTAACTGCGCTAATCAAAAAATTTACTGGCGTAATGTTACCACTAGTACCATCTTAATTGGTATAGTGTCTCATAATTAAATACTAATAAGGGTTAATTGGTATCCTCATCCTCATTACTTAATACAAAAACCAGAAGGACAGATCTAACATGGACTACTCCAAAAAATAGAAAACTATGTTCCGTCAATGAATTCGAGGACTATCTTGATACCCAAACATCTAAACGAAGTGTATAAAAATTACAAATATTTTATTCAAAAAGATTTTTTTTAAAAAGACATTTGTTGAAGAATCACCAATAATACAAATATTGTCCTTTGTAACACGAGACAAATTTACAATAACATGATACCCGGCCTCCTATAAGAGGAAGGCTGGGGATACAACAGCTTGTGTCCGAGTTGATGAAGATTCTCTACTAGTTTTGTGACAACTGTCGCTTCTTCAGGAGATCTCTTGGCACATATCTACGGTTAAATAAATATATTTACAAAATTGAGATAGTAGATCAGAATGAGTCAATCCATAATCATATAAAGTCAAACTTGATGAGTATTTTTACAGAAATTTATTACACTAGCATGGCTCACCACTGGGGTCCCCAAAAAAAGGCCCAAAACTAGGCACAGGTGGCTCCCTACATTGGGGTCTACCACCCAGGGGCGGACACGGGAGGCGCGTTATACAGAGTGAGCTGTAAAATAGATATATGGTAATTAGACAATTTAAAAAAATATATAAAATAAATAAAAAAAAGGGAGGAGGGTATATTATTAATAAATAAACCACCCACCTAAATATATGTAAGTGGCTTTTAAGCGATCCAATGAAATGGCCTTATTACATAAGGTATGCCTGAATGGCTGCAAAAAATTGATTGAGCCTCCAAAGGTAACAAAGTATAATGTAAACACCTTATAGTTATTTTCAATAGCCATCACTTCGCATACCGGGCATAATAATAAAAGGCCGTTTCCAATATAAAGTAGAGGGTTACCTGCGTGTATTTGTGGTATCATCCTGGTCCACCAGTTAGCGGTCAGCTCTGTATTCCAGGGGTCTTGAAAGATGTCCTTATGAGGCCTCCAACCCGGCAACCTCATCAAACGGCGTCAAGCGCCGAGCGATGACGTCGCCGGGCCCGACACTCCTGGTGCACATACGTCATGTAATGACCGCACGCACCACGCTCCTGGTCACCATGGAGACTTCCCGGGACCAGGTTACACAACCGGGTCCTCCCCTCAAAGGGGAGGAGCTCATTCCGTTGGAGAGGCGCATGTCCACCCCTAGGAGCTTAACTCCTTATGCCCTCAGACCGCAATTGGTGAACTCCAGCCGCCAGCCATGCCTGATAAGCAATGTTGATTACACAATAATAAAATTTCATATACAATAATATACATGATCAACATCGTACACATTATCTCACTGCATGAATGAATTTAGAAATCTATGGAAAAACACAGAAAGATATATATTTTTTTAATAAATCAGAAATACATAACACAAAAATAACCCTTGAGTGCATCAATCACCACCATCAGCTCACAAAATTAGATGAATCTAGCTCAGAAAGGAATTAATTGGTCTAAAAAATATAAAAAACAAAACAAAAAAAACTGTTATTATTATTATTATTCACTATTTGAGGAAATGCTTGTAGGTATGCGTTTCATTGAGCCCAGGAGGAATAAGAGCCTCCAATCGCTCTATCCAATAGGTTTTGCATCGAAGTATCTTGCGATCCCAGTCACCCCCTCGTCGATCCTCGGGGACAACTTCTAGAACAAAAAACTTCATGACCTCCGGTTGGTAACGATGGTGGATACCAATATGGCGACCCACCGAAGTTAATTTCCCACCAGAGGAATAATAAAGGTGATCACCCATTCTTTGGCGTAGTTCTCTGATGGTCTTGCCCACATAGAAAGCCTTGCAGGCACAGACTATCAGATAAACCACGCATTTAGTGCCGCAGTTGGCATGATGGTATGGGGTAAAGATTTCTCCATTTGTAAGGGTATATGTGGCACCCTCCAAAATCCAGGGGCACTTGGGACAGTCCCCACACTGGAAGGTGCCACGAGGGCCCTCCCATTCACGTACAGTGGCCTTGTAGTGGCTACTTGTCAATTTGTCGCCTAACGTCGTGGCTCTTCTGAAGACCAATTCTAGGGCTGATCTCACATATTTCCCCAGAATATGATGGTCTGCTAGGAGATGCCAGTGGTTGGACAAAACATTTCTAAGTATGTTATGGTGGGTCGAATATTTGGTAACAATTTTTACCGTGGTGGAATGATTTGGTCGAGGAGGACCATATAGTAAATATTCTCGTGTTCGATTACGTGCCTTATTGAACGCTTTTCTCAGATGAGAAAATGTGTATCCCCTACTCAATAAGCGTTCACGCAGAGCCGCTGCTTGGGTGAGGAAATCATGATCTTTAGTACAGTTCCGTCTGAGTCTTAAATATTGGGCGTATGGGATACTACGCACCAATGGGCGGGGATGTGAACTTGTCGCATGTAACAACATATTACCGGCAGTTGATTTACGGTATAGATTAGTTACCAATCCACCTAGACTGTCCTTACTGATACTCAGATCCAAAAAGGAACTATTGTTTGAATGATATGAATATGTAAATGTCAAATTAAACTGATTGATATTGACAATCCTGACAAACTCTTCAAGAGCTTGGGCAGTGCCTGTCCAGATGATGAAGAGATCGTCTATAAATCTGTACCAGCATAGTATGGAATCAATAAAATGTTGTAATCCTTCTTTTCCAAAAATGTAATGTTCCCAGCCACCCAAGTATAGATTTGCATAAGACGGTGGGCACTTCATGTGCACATGAAGTGCCCATTGCTACACCCTGGGTTTGTAAGAAGATCTGATCCATAAACATAAAGAAATTCCTGGTGAGAATGAACTCAAGAAGTTGTAATATGAATTTGTTAAGAGGCCAAGTATTGTGGTCTTGTTCCATGAGGAAGGTGCTGACCATCTGGACGCCCTGCCTGTGGGGGGATGCTTGAGTATAAAGCCTCAACATCTATAGCCACAAGGAGGGCATCCGAAAGGGATCTGCACTCCCTCAATATGGCGGAGTAAATCGGTGGTGTATTTAATATAAGAGGGTAAACTGAGTACATGTGGCATCAAAAAAGTGTCAACTAAACTACTCGCATTCTCAGTGAGTGACCCAATTCTGGAAACTATGGGACGTCCGGGTGGATTGTCCAAACTTTTGTGGGTTTTTGGAAGAGTATAAAATGTAGGAACCCGAGGTTTTAAAGTATTAATAAATTTAAAGGTCTCTTTGTCAATTAGTCCCTGCCAGAACGTCCTGGTGACCAAACCCGGTAACTCAAAGATGAAATTCAGTATCGTGGATTGGTCAATGGGGGTATACCATGTATGATTGGACAGCACTTTCAGACACATCGATTGATATTGCTGGTGTGTCATTAACACTAGGTTACTGCCTTTATCTGATTTCTTAATAATAACATCAGTTCTTCTTTGTAATTTGCGTAGAGCCCTTTTCTGTTTTCAAGTTGGAAGGTAATTCTGGCCATTCTTGTTTTTTTAACGATTTAATTGATTCCAGTAGAAAAGCCCATATCGTAGGGCAGGTCATCAAGTTAGGGAACGCTCGGTTGATCCTAATTTCAATGTGGTTTTTTTTATCGATCGATCCTAGGGGATCTTGGGGGGTAGTGGGGGGGATATCCAAGGGAGGCAATCTCCCACTGCCCCCCCCCCCCCACATCATCATCTCCACCATCCACCCGTTCCTCATCATATAACAACATCAGATCCCGTAATGCCCTGAACTCTTGCATTTAATTTTTTTTTTATTTTTTCTGCCAGTTCCTTCTCAAGATTCAAGTTCCGCCTATCCTTATCAAATATAAATTTGTAAGTCAAGTTACGAGCAAAAAGATAAAGATCTTTTATGGTTTTGTAAATATTGATTGGTTCTGAAGGACTAAAACCAAGTCCAAGTTGAAGGACCGATTCTTCATCCTGGGTCAGGGCATAGGGGGTTAAATTAATGATGTTGAGATTTTCTGGACTAGATCTGGTGAATGAACTATCTAAGTACTGCTTGGTGTGGGAGTTTTTAGCACGAATGCATCCAACCTCCCTCGTCGGTTTAACTCTGGTATGGCCTGCGGTAAAAAACCTAGGTTGGGAAATAAAGATTGTGTATTGGTATGGAGTACCTTAGGGATAATATTGTGCAGAGTAGATGATTGTGTGCTAGTACTAGGGCCCTGAGGCCCAGATTGTATTGATTGTGCAGTTTTAGGTGTTTTACCAATTTTTTTGCCTTTTTTCTAATCCTTCGTGGGGTGATCTTCACCAGTGAGTGACCTTTTGCATGGGGGGGGCGGTGCGCGTGCTTTCGGGGGCTTGACGTAACCTGCGAAGAGATAGATGAAATTGAAGAATCAGATTCAGTGCAATCAGTGACAGTAATGCTCCCTTTAGGTGCTCGAGTGTGCAAATTCCTTCTCCTAGTACCATGTATATACCCTATAAAACAACCTCACAGTGTGTATACCCTATAAAACAGCCGTACGGTAAAGTGCAATGTGACAATAAAGTGCTAAATATCAAAAAGTGCAAACTATTACAACTTAGAACATAGGTATATAATATCCCCAAACTCCACTGTAAAGTGGAACGTGACAATAAGGTGCCAACTATCACAACTTAAAACATAGATATATGATATTCCCAAAATCCATTTCCATTTATCATGTATATTCTCCAGTTTTCATCCATGCTTTATACAGGAACTTTTCACCAATTCATGTGCCGCCACCACCTTCTAAAATGGGCACTCACCAGAACCTAGAAAAAAGCTTTGACTTTGGTTCATTTGGGATAACCACTCCACTGTCTAGGCTTTCCCCCAGCTAGTTAACTGCTAGGTGCTCCTCATTTCTCCATGTCAATAATGGTATCTCATAAAACTCAAACATCCATCATTGCGCAACATGTATGCATAAAAGATGTATTTATCTTTGCTAAGTAAGTATTCACAATGTATGAAATGTAAACTCACACTTTATAGTGCCTAAGGACCAGCACTGAGTCTGTCCAGCAATTTATTTTGGGAATCTGTCACACTGCTCTGTTCCTCTAGCCCAGCATGCATTCCAAGCCTTGATTTGGTATGGGTTTGTGAGAGGAAGTGATATTCGTAATTACTCAAAAGCCTCTACGCGCTTCGCATACATACATGCGTCATGAGGTGATGATGCATGATATTATATACCTATGTTCTAAGTTGTAATAGTTTGCACTTTTTGATATTTGGCACTTTATTGTCGCATTGCATTTACAGTAAGGCTGTTTAATAGGGTGTATACATGGTATTAGTGGTAACATTACACCTGTAAATGTTTTGATTAGCGCAGTTACACTTTTTTGAATATAAATCTAATACCAGTCTAATCTAAATTGGTAAAATACAGATTATTATAACTTTGAAAATATGAATGTTACATATATCCTCAAAGATAATTTATTTATGTGTATAACATGCTATATAGTATATACCTTGTATTAAAAAATTCACGCTTTGAATGCATTAAGCGCATCTAATTTTGGTTGTAAAAAACGATATGATTTTTAACTCAAATCTGTTCTAATTTTTCATTTTTATATGATATATGCTGTTTTGATACACATTAAAATTTATGGAACAAAAAAATAATAATGTACAGAATGTAGCAGTCAGGAATAGGGTTGAGCGAACCCGAACTGTAAAGTTTGGGTTCGTACCAGACTTTTGGGTTTTTGGGTCCCAGACCCGAACCCGAACAATATACTGTATGTTTGGGTTCGGGTTCGGTGTTCGATAATGTAATGACACTTTTTTAACAGCTGCAGGCCAGCCAATTAACATTCATTTAACTTGTGTGCCCTTAGAAGCCATCACAGCCATGCCATGCCTACACATGGCTGTGATTGGCCAGTGCAGCATGTGACCCAGCCTCTATATAAGCTAGGGGCACATAGCACAGCACGTCACTCTGCTTTAGATAGTGTAGGGAAAGGTTGCTGCTTTGAGGGAGAGAATTAGATAGGAGTCCTGCTTCAGAAATCAAATTACTCAGTAAACTACCTTGAGTTTTTTGTGTGAGTGCAGTGCACAATCTTTTTTTTTTTTCTCAAATAATTTTTTTTATTGAACACCAAGAAAGGGAGAATTCCCAGCATTACAGAGCAAAACAGAGTAAACAGTCACAATGTATAGCATGTTACAGACCACATATACAACAGGGAATGAAACAGACAATAAGATAAGGGTCAAACCACAGCTAATACTGTTCTGATAGGGACCAAGTATGGCGACATGGTCGAGGTAGTAACCAATTTGTTGGGTCTCGTTCGGCTTTAGCTGGTACTCCTCCCTTCATTTTCCATTTTCTAAGTGCACAATCTTTTTACAATGCCCTGAGCCCAGTGCCAGGGAAAAGATAGATAGTGTAGGGAAAGGTTGCTGCTGCTGTTTTGAGGGAGAGAATTAGATAGGAGTCCTGCTTCAGAAATCGAATTACTCAACAATCTACCTTGATTTAGTTGTGTGGGTGCAGTGCACATTCTTTTTACCCTGCCCTGAGCCCAGTGCCAGAGAAAAAAATATAACTTATCCATCTGTTAGTTAGGTTGGCGTCGGCAGGCATTTGATGCAAGCTCAGTGCACCAGTACTGCATATGTTTCTGCGTGTTACACCTTTTATATACTGTTGCTCTATTCTACTATTCGAAAAAAAAACATTTAGGGCAAAAAAATATTTTACAGTGTTTTCTGTATATCTGTACCTGTGAGATACACACTTTAGATACTGTTCTTCTATTGTGCTATTCAAAAAAATAATAATTTAGGGCAAAACATTTTTTTTTTGAATAGCATTTTCTGCTATTCTAAAAACACCCGTTTAGGGGCAAAAAATTTTTTTTTGAATAGCATTTTCTTTATATCTGTACGTGTGAGATACACCCTTTAGATACTGTTGCTCTATTCTGCTATTCTAAAAACAGCCATTTAGAGCAAAAACAAATATTTTGTAGTGTTTCCTGCATATCTGTATGTGTGAAATACACACTTTAGATACTGTTCTTCTATTCTGCTATTCCCCCAAAAATAATTTGGGGCAAAATTATTTTTTTGGTACCTTTTCTGTATATCTGTACGTGTGAGATACACCATTTAGATACTGTTGCTCTATTCTGCTATTCTAAAAACACCCATTTAGGGCAAAAACTGACATGTCAGATACACACTTTAGATACTGCTCTTCTATTCTGCTATTCCAAAAAAAAAAAATTTAGGGCAAAATTATTTTTTTTGGTGTGTTTTCTATATATCTGTACATATGAGATACACCGTTTAGATACTGTTGCTCTATTCTGGTATTCTAAAAACACCCATTTAGGGCAAAAATATATATTTTGCAGTGTTTCCTGCATATCTGTACGTGTGAGATACACACTTTAGATACTGTTGTTTTATTCTGCTATTCCCCCAAAAATTATTTAGGGCAAAATTATTTTTTTTTGAATAGCATTTTCTTTATATCTGTACGTGTGAGATACACCGTTTAGATACTGTTGCTCTATTCTGTTATTCTAAAAACAGCCCTTTAGGGCAAAAACAAATATTTTGCAGTGTTTCCTGCATATCTGTATGTGTGTGATACACACTTTAGATACTGTTCTTCTATTCTGCCATTCCCCCAAAAAATTATTTAGGGCAAAATTATTTTTTTGGTGCCTTTTCTGTATATCTGTACTTGTGAGATACAATGTTTAGATACTGTTGCTCTATTCTGCTATTTTAAAATCACCCATTTAGGGCAAAAACAAATATTTTGCAGTGTTTCCTGCATATCTGTACATGTGAGATACACACTTTAGATACTGTTCTTATATTCTGCTATTCCCAAAAAAAGAATTTAGGGCAATTTTTTTTTTTAATAGCATTTTCTTCATATCTGTACATGTGAGATACACCCTTTAGATACTGTTCTTCTATTCTGCTATTCAAAAAACACTAATTTAGGGCAAGATCCTAAATTTGAGAAATGTGAGGAGATCGTCAAATAAGGGACGTGGCCCCTGGTTATTGTGCTGCTGGTGGAGCCCCTGTTGCAGGGAGAGGACATGGTCGATCTGTGCCAGCTACACGTACAAGTGAAACACCTTCCTCAGGTACAAGTAGGCGACAGAGCCTGCAGCGGTATTTGGTCGGCCTAATGCGGCTCTACGAATGTTGAGGCCAGGACAAGTACAGTTGATAGTAGATTGGGTTGCTGACAGTGCCTCCAGTTCCTTCGCATTGTCTCCCACCCAGTCTACTGCTGAAAGATCAGAGTTGGCCCCTGCAGCCGGTGTCCATCAGTCTTTCCCCTCACCCCCTTGCAAATCAGCCAAACAGTCTGAGCCCCAAATCATGCAGCAGTCTCTTTTTCTTTTTAATGACTCTGTTAGCAGGGTTTCCCAGGGCCATCCACCTAGCCCTGTCCCAGAAGTGGAAGAGATTGGGTGCACCGATGCCCAACTACTTATGTTTGAAGATGAGTACATGGGAGGACCATCGCAGCATGTCTTGGATGATGACGAAACACAGGTGCCAACTGCTGCTGCTTTCGCAATTGTGCGGGCCGACAAGGAGGGCAGGGGTGAAGACTGGGTGGAAGATGATGTGGAGGACGATGAGGTCCTCGACCCCACATGGAATCAATGTCATGCAGTTGACCTGTGTAGTTTGGAGGAAGAGGCCGTGGTCACACAGAGCCACAGCACAGCAGAAGAGGGAGCAGGGTGCAAAAGCGGAGCATCCGTCCCCTAGACACTACGCCTGCTACTGCCCAATGCAGCAAGGGATTGAGCACACCAAAGCCAGGTCCAAGGCGTTCCCTAGCATGGCAGTTCTTCAGACAATGTGCTGATGACAAGACACGAGTGGTTTGTAATCAGAGCCTGAAGCGAGGCATAAACGTTCTCAACCTGAGCACAACCTGCATGACACCTACACTGCTAAGTGTAAAGCACAAGCTGCAGTGGAGTAAACACCTCAAAAACCAAGAAAGGTCTCTGGCTCCTCCTGCTTCCTCTTCTGCTGCAGTCTCGGCCTCTTCATCCACCTCTGTAGTGACAGTGGCACCTGCCAACCCACAAACAGAGGATCTTCCAGCAACACTACCACCTGGGTCACCAACCATCTCCACAATGTCCCATGGAAGCGTTCAGCTCTTTATCTCCCAAACACTGGAGCGGAAGAGGAAGTACCCCCCTACCCACCTGCGATCCCTGGCCCTGAATGCCAGCATTTCAAGATTCCTGGCCTTTGAACTGCTGTCATTCCGTCTGGTGGAGACGCAGAATTTTAAAAGTCTGATGGCATTGGCTGTCCCACAGTACGTTGTGCCCAGCCGCCACTACATTTCCAGGTGAGCCATCCCTTCCCTGCACAGCCAAGTGGGGGACAAAATCAGATGTGCGCTGCGCAATGCCATCTGTGGCAAGGTCCACCTAACTACGGATGCGTGGACCAGTAAGCACGGTCAGGGACAATTATATCTCCCTAACAGCACACTGGGTAAATGCAGTGGCGGCTGGGCCTGAGGCGGATAGCAGTTTGGCGCATGTCCTTCCACCACCGAGGATTGCAGGGCTCTTCAGTTGGCCTCCTGTTGCTCACTCCTCCTACTCTGCTTCCTAATCCTCCACCGCCTCCTGCACCAACAAACACCAGGTACACAATTGTCCAACAAGGGCACAGTTCTGGAGGATGACGAGGTGGAGGAGGAACCATGTTCACAGCAGGGTGGCACTCAGACCAGCTCATGGCCATCACTGGTGCGTGGCTGGGGGGATACAGAGGACACAGATGATACACCTCCCACAGAGGACAGATTTTCATTGCCTCTGGGCAGCATGGCACACATGAGCGATTACATGCTGCAGTGTCTCCGCAACGACCGCCGAGTTGCCCACATTCTAACTGGTGCTGATTACTGGGTGGCCACGCTGCTGGATCGCCATTACAAGGACAAAGTACCGTCCTTAATTCCCTCACTGGAACGTGATCGTAAGTTGCATGAGTACAAGCGCACGCTGGTAGATACGCTGCTAGTGGCATTCCCACCTGACAGCGGGCGCACAGTGGAAGCACAAGGCGAAGGCAGAGGAGGAGGAAGAGGTCGCCAACACAGCCGGGGCACTGCCAGCACCTCAGAAGGCAGGGTTAGCATGGCCAAAATGTGGAAATTTGTCAGCACGCCACAAGAACCAGCACCACCAGCTGATATGGAACGTATTAGCAGGAGGCAGCATTTCACCAACATGCTTGAGCAGTATGTGTGCACATGCCTACACGTACTGAATGACGGATCTGCCCCCTTAAACTATTGGGTCTCCAAATTGGGCACATGGCCTGAGCTTGCCCTTTACACCTTGGAGGTCCTGGCCTGCCCTGCAACCAGTGTATTATCTGAATGTGTATTGAGCACGGCAGGGGGGGCGTTACCACAGACAAGCGCAGCCGCCTATCCAGAGCCAATGTGGACAAGCTCACATTCATTAAAATGAACCAGGCATGGATCCCACAAGACTTGGCCATACCTTGTGCAGAATAGACCTGTATACCGGCCTTACCCAGCCATTGTTGTATTTTTGATCTTTCTCACTCTTTTGGGGTGTACCCTAATTTAAAAAAAAATAAAAAAAAAACAGTGTTGGCTACCTCGTCCTCCTCCACCGCTGCGTCCACCTACACCGCCACATCCACTTCCATCTCAACCTCCTACTCCATATGGACATGCTAGGTACAATTACCACAACATCATTTAAAAAATTATACATTTTTATTTCCAAAAACACTAAAAAATACATAGTCGGTACACAAATCAATCATCAGTAATCGAAAAACTCATCCCCAATTTTGTTACCGCTAATAAGGTATACTGTAGGTATTATATTAAATGAAGGCACACCATACAACACTTTATACAAGATATAAAATAGTAGGTAATCCAGAATTGCGGAACATCAATGAGGGTTGAGCGATTATCATAAGCTCAACATGTTTTGCGTGTCTTCACGCTTCTTCTGGAGCTGTTTTGACTGTCTAGTAAAGTAACAAAGAAAAAATGATAGACAAATAATTAACAACAATATAACAATTGATAAAGCATAAGACTCAGCACAAAATCTGGTTTAAAGACAACGAAACACCGGTGCAAAAGCAGACAGTAGGTATGAAAACCCATGGGGGCGTGTGTAACATAGTAAGAATAAGTTACATGGTGATCAGGAGAAGTACCAGATATAAACATGTAATAATAAGCCCAGACTTACTGGGTCTATAAAATTGGGGATAACTAGACCAATACTATGTATAGGACAATTTCCAAAAGACATAGGGCACCCACTGTAGATAAACCTGCTTCCGCCAAAAGTCCAAACCGGACTAATACGCTGATATGTAAAGGATGCCAGGAGTAATATTCTAAAGTATAGATAGAGAATGGAAAAAATTGATTTTAACACACCAGTTAGCAAGTAAGGACATTGGATCACAAAGATGTAGATAGCCCACTCAGAGTATATGTCTCCAACTCACCAATATAATAAGAAAGAAACAGGACCACAGTACTGGGATCACGGACCTGCAGTACACATTATTTATACCTGGCTAGGGATCACATCCATAAAGGATTTCAGATGGAAAAGCACTGCCTTCAAATACCGAGGATTAAAGGAATCTCTAATAAAGAGTGGCAGATAAACAGATGCGGCCAACAGGGAGATACTATATGTAGTCAAAAGGGAGAAAAAGATACTAAGCCACAAAATACCAACATACCTATCACTCTGGCATTAGGTCTAGACCAGGTCCCACACGTCCTGCCCATAGTCAACCAATCAGTAAGGACGCTGTCATGAAGTCATCTGGACCGGCCAGGTGTGCTACCGCGCATGCACCTGCCACAACCCCCGCGTTTGCGCAGCACGGAGACCAGTGCGAGCAGTACACACAGGGCGGACAGACCAAGAGGCTAGCACATTGCTGAAAGAAAGGGGAGCAAGATGGGAAACACAACCCATTCGCCCAGACGCAGCGTCATATGGGCATAAAAGCCCATGATGCTGGGTGGCCGCATAGTGTTCACCACTGTTCAAAAAACATTGGCCCTTCAGTGTCACCAGAATTGCGCTGTTATAAATATATGAAAAATCAATTACTAGAACCTAAAATTCAAAAACAAAATAATTTTTAAACATCCCAAAAAAAAAGAAAAAAAAAGGGAGATCAGTATCAATATACAACCATATAACCAAAACCATAATTTAAGGCTTATATTAGCATGCACATATTACAAATTACAAATTTTCTCTATTCTCAAGTTTGATTGCACCTTTTATTCCTATTATGTATCCACCAGGTCACTTGGTGTTATGATACATTTACAAATTATTTCCTACTCCATATGGACTTCATCCTCCTAGGTCAAGATTATTATTTTTTATTTCTTTTTATTTCAAAGTATTTTATTTTGTATCACAACAAGAATAATATATTTGAAAGTGACATTCAGAATATCGATTCAGTCAAAACTGACTGTTTCCGTCGGAATATCCGACAGACAAAGTTTTAGAGCTGAGCTATAAAATTTTCCGACAACATGGTCCGATGGGACTTTGTCGTATCATTTGTAGAGAATTTCGATCGGACAAAGTGCCACGCATGCTCAAATCAA
This sequence comes from Lithobates pipiens, assembly GCF_037356315.1. Classification (NCBI taxonomy): domain Eukaryota; kingdom Metazoa; phylum Chordata; class Amphibia; order Anura; family Ranidae; genus Lithobates; species Lithobates pipiens. The sequence continues at coordinate 117,126,129 of NW_027507789.1, read as the reverse complement.
ATTCCTAGACCAAAGCTATTGGCTACTAGCCTGAACGTAGTCCCGTCGTAACAAAATAATGTCACCACGTTCTGAACGATTGGATTTTCCGTCAACTTTGTCCGACCGTGTGTATGCAACACAAGTTTTGCACAAAATCCGACGGATTTTGTTGTCGTAATGTCAGACCGTGTGTACAAGGGCTTAGAGTGAAGGGTTGGTATTCCTGTTAATAGTCGGAGGTGTGCCTCCTCCCTGGACACCCCTAATGGGAGCTAGATGTGCCAGAGAGGAGGAACTTAACCACCGACCCCTAGGAGTGAATGTAAGGAGAGGTATGGAAATGGCCGTGTGTCTTTTTCCCTAAGATAGGAATCCGTGACTAGGCATCAGTGTTTGTCATCTGCAAACAGGCCATATTTGTGAACCTGAGAGCCACATTGAACTCCTTGTATGTTGAGGTCCCGGCGAATGGAGATGGCGAGTGTCTCAATTGCTATTGCAAAGATTAGCGGAGATAAAGGACAGCCTTGTCTGATGCCTTTGGCTATATGTATTGGTATGGAGTAGTGGCCTTGAAGCCTAATATAGGCTTTAGGATTTGAATAAAGAGCTCGGATCAGGCACATAAACTTGTCGCCAAAGCCCCAACGTTCAAGGATTGTAAAGATGTATGGCCAGGAGACCGAATCAAAGGCCTTTTGAAGGTCCAGTGATAAAAGCATTCCTGCTTGTTTTGGACCTCCTGGCCAGTTTGTCTGGAGGATGGAGACTATGTCTATGGCTCTTCTGATCTGATCAGGAACCTGTCTGCCTGGGATGAACCCCACTTGATCCTTATGAACATATCGGTTAATGAATGAAACTAGACGATTTACAAGGAGTTTGGTAAGGCTTTTTAAGTCGCTATTGATGAGGGAGATGGATCTATAATTACTGCATCTTCTGGGTTTTTATCCGGTTTCAGTTTTACTGCAATGTAGGCTGTGTTTAGGTGAGGATCAAGTGGGGTTCCCTGTGTCTTGCATTAAAAATTTTTGTCAAATGTGTCAGGGTGGTGGTAAATGTCTTGTAATAGGGGTTAGGGAGGCCATTGGGGCCTGGAGCAGTACCTGATTTGAGGTTCTTAATTACTTCCTGTACCTCTTCTTCTGAGAAGGGGGCCTCCAGCATATTATTTTTTATTTTTATGTATTTTATGTTATTTTAAGTTATTTCCCTATCCACATTTGTTTGCAGGGCACTTGCCATGCTCTTAACAAAATTTTGCTGCCATTTGTGTGCATGATATACAATGTGCAGGAGTGGGTAAACTACAGAGTGCAGAGACCAGGAGTCTAGTGCACAGGCTAGTGCACAGCAGTGCACTATGGCTAAGAGGCTTTTCACATACACACACACAAACACTTACATATACTGGTATATATAAAATCCCCCATTTATGTGCCTGGGAGCCTGATCCAAGTGTCTTCTCTGACATTCTGTTCATTTTAATGGTTTAAATCCCAGGGGAATAAAAAAATCCCCTTTACTGCGTGGGTTAAATGCTCATTAAGTTTAGGGGCAGAGGATTAGGATATAAAAATGTAAAGGCTAGGTTCACCTTTTTAATAAAAAAATTATAAATGCACATATTTTTGCTGTTTAAAAAATGTGCATTTATTATTTTTTAAAACAGGAGCCTGCAGAGTATTGCACCCACGATCAGCAGATCCTGCGAAATTTCTGTGCCCATACATTTGTACAGACTGTCATAGTAGGACTGTAGGCAAATGAGTGGTGTGCTCACAGTTCATTTAAAATACAAGTCTGTCTGCTGCAGATTCCTGTGAATGAATGATGCAGCTGTGTGGGTGAAGCCCTGCACACACAATGTCATTTTAAATGTGACAGCGGGTGAGGGGAGAAGAAACTCTGCCTGCTGTCACACTGAGGGGGCAAATAGAACATGTTATACCCTGAATACTGGCATGACATGTAACATGTTCAAAAAGGAGAACTTATCTTTTAAGTTGGTACACATGCACATTTTTTTTGTTTAAAAAGACAGGAAGGTTGGGACTTTAAATGAAGCACCTCAGGGCAAGAGGTGCTTCCATTCCTAGTCTCAATATAAGGAAAGGGGGCAGTTTAAGACTCACAAAGAGGAACCAGATGCAGAAAAAGATAATTTATTGACTAATGACAGTGACATTGAGGAATGACATCATGCAGTCAGAATTGGATATTGCAGTAAAAATAATATTTACAAAAATCATTGAACAAAAGTGGTAGATAATAAATATATATAATAACATTCCCATTGTTGCTCCATATACAAATTCATATAAAACTTTCAAAAGGAATGAGTGTCCTCACAGATACTGTCATTAGGGTGTGCATCTTTGCAAGCTCTACGCGTTTCAGGGGAATAATACTGCCTCATCAGGAACTGATGCATATAACAATGCTGTGAAAAAGTATATAGCATTGAATATATGTTAACCCCAATAGCAAAAGAAGATATAGGGGAAAAGGAGGCATAGATGGAAAAATATTGTTAGTCACTACTCACTTAGCAAACTCGACATGTCACTGGCGAAAACCGGGAGGCCAAGGGGCATCACAAATGTCTCCCCAGGGAGCTGAGGTAGGAGGGACCAAGATTTTTTGTTTAGATCACTGGCTTAAGATTCCTGAATCCACACAAACTCATTTTTATCTCCAGATGAAATCTGTCTGTTCCTTCTCTCTGAAATTGTATCCTGGCAAAAAATTTGTTCATATTCTGTACTCAATTTGTACAATTTCTCTGTCTTCTGTTTCAGAAAAACAAAATTTTCCAGATGAGATTATATCCTAGCAAAGAGGGAGAAAATCCTGCCCAGAAAATCTATACAATTGTTCTGTCTTCTGTTTTATTTGTCATTTTTACATGAGATCTACCTATTTCTGCCATCTAAAATTGCATCCTAGCAAAAATGGAGCTGCTAGCTTTTAATATAAGGACACCTACCTGTCCAGGGAGCCCGCAATGTCGGCACCTAAAGCCATTGGCTCAAGCTGCAGATGCCAGCATCCTTACAAAGGGAAACAGGAAGTGAAGCCTTGTGGCTTCACAGCCTGTTTACTACTGCGCATGGGCAAAAAAATACACGGAAGTGACGTACCTCGCTGCTGCGCCATGAGACGGAAGTCCCACAGAAAATAGAAGAAAAAGGTATTAAAAAAAATATCCAAAAACGAGGGTGGGGTGTGCTTACGTTTTCTAAGGAGTTAGATTTTTACCTGGAACTCCGCTTTAACCCTGGTTATTCCAAAACACATGGAGTAAATGTCCAGGCAATTAGCAAACCCTTCTCAGTTTTCATTATCAAAAAGGTTTAAGATTGGAATAAATTGCATCAAAAGTAATCTGCCAAGCACCTACAGCTTAAATAATAAGTATATAATCATGGGTAACTGATCACACAAACACCTGGCTACTATTATACCACCAGTTAATCTATAGATCAGAGCCCAGTAAAAATTGCGAACCATGGTGTGATGGATATATGAAAGAACACCTGGTAATGAACCCTGGTTGTTGTCATCCACATTAAAATGAATATACTGTATAAAATGTGATCGACCATTAAACCCTTGTTATCTTGCGTCATGAAATGGGTTATTCTGAAGACAGGAAAAATTGTACAGATTTTCTGGAGAGTATTTACTCAATTTTTGCTAGGATGTAATTTCAAATGGAGAAGGCAGGCAGATTTCATCTGGAAAATAAAAATTACAGTATCTTTTTTTGAGACTGAAGACAGAAAATTTGTGCAGATGTGTAGCAAAGCTTCTAATTCTTTTTGATAGGTCACTATTTCAGAGAAAGAAGGAACAGGCAGATTTTAACTGAAATATAAATATTTTTTTTTATGACTGAAGACAGAGTTTGTGGGCACACTTAAAGAGGAAGTAAACCCTGATGGGTTTACTTCCTCTTTGATTCCCTGCAAAGGTAAAGCATAATGGACTACTATGCATCGCATAGTAGTCCATTATGTGTCACTTACCTGACACAGGAGCCAGCGAAGTCACCGCTGTCCCCTGTAGTCCGGAGTCTCCATCTACTTGGTGGGTCTCGCTGCTCCGGCGCTGTCATTCATCGGAGCCACGATGATGTCACTCCCGCGCATGTGCACGGCAGCCGGCATTAGCGGCATATCGCCGTTAACTGCGGCGCGCTCAGTGTGCCTGCGCGCCGTAGACAGCGGTGCCTGTCTTTCGGCAAATATCTCCTAAACCGTGTAGGTTTATGAGATATTTCTTGGACCTACAGGTAAGCCTTAATCTAGGCTTACCTGTAGGTCAAAGTGGTTTGTAAGGGTTTACAACCACTTTAATAGGCTTTTAGATGTGATCCTTTCAGTGGATCCACTCACATGCTTATTGGGATACACTGATTTTTTTTTTGATGCTTAAGCTACCAGTGCAGATCACTGCTGTACATCCGCTGTTCATGGCCTGAAGGCAAATTTCCTTTAAGTGAATTCCCCGTACCCTCCGACCCTATTTGGCTGATATTCGATCTTAATAAGTGTACTTCCTATGAGAGGCACTCCTTCTTTGTCAGGAAATGTTTTAAAGTGGTTGTAAACCCATTACAACCACTTTAACCTACAGGTAAGCCTAGATTAAGGCTTACCTGTAGGTGTAAGAAATATCTCCCAAACCTAAAAGGTTTAGGAGATATTTGAAGAAATAGTGGCACTGATGTCTTCGGCACATGCGCCATAGACATCAGGCGCAGGCGCACTGAGCGTGCCGTTTCTAACGGCGGGAGTGACATCATCGCAGCTCCAGCCAGTCACAGCACTGGAGCCGTGATACCCGGAAGTCACTCCGGTATAGATTGCGGCGTCGGTGGAGGCGAACGGGGGCTTATGTGGGGGCTTCGATCTCAGGTAAGTCATAATGAGCTAGTATGCTATGCATACTAGCTCATTATGCCTTTGTCTTACAGGATGTATTTTATTTTATTTTTTAAGAGGCTTTAATTCCTCTTTAAAGAGGATTTGTTTACCTTGGCTAGATCATATGAGTTTGGTATTGAGTTAAGTTTCAGGCTTTTAGGTATAGCTGCAAAGTCAGATTTTCATCAGCGGTTATGCATTTTACTCATGTATTGTTTCAATTGCATTCAGGTACAGTATGCTCCATGTGTTTAAAGGTTTTTGTTTTTTCTTTCTCTTTCTTTTTGTTGCTGTTTCTTTTGTGGTGTATTTTGTTTAACTGTGTATGTTTTTAAAATGTTCTCAAATAAAATTAAGTCTGAAGAAAAATTGGAAAGATTTACAGCACAGCTTTTATTACTTTATTGAAAGCCACTGTTTCATAGGGAGAGAACAAGTAGATTTCAACTTGAAATGAAAAAAAAATACACACATTAAATTATAGAGACTAAATACAGGAAAATTGGACAAGGTTTCAGCACAGCTTCTAATCCTTTTGATAGGCTGTGGAAACAATCTATGTTTTGGTGGAACTCCTAAATAAATAATAAAAAAAAAACAAAGGCAAGGTGACCGGGTTTGGGAGAGGTTTGTGGTTGCCAGGCAAGTTTGCACAGGAAAAATTATCTGCAGTCACTCTTGGCAACTGCAGACTGTTCCTGTTAAGCCTGCAGGGGGCAACAAAGTGATCATTGTTTTTGCTGTGTTTTGCCATGTAGCCATATAAGTGGAACTGATAGTCCACAAAAAAAAGCCAACAGTTTAATGGAAGCTCCAGTTGTTTCAAATGAAGACGGCAACACTTACAGTGGTAGTTGGTATTACTTTCTTTAAAGTGAAAATTGTTAGGAATTATTTTTTATTCATTAGAGGTACTCACAAGAAAACAGTTTTCTATGAAGTGGGAGCATGCCCAGTTAGGAGATAATAATAATAAATAAATAAATAAATAAATAAATAATGAATAAATGAATTAATAAACAGAGTAAATAAATAAATAGAAAGCCTCCATATACAGAATCCTATACCCACAATTGATTCAGACAAAAGCATAAAACCCCTGTAACGCATGGCCCAATTTTACTCCAGCAAGTCAACAATCCCTGGTGTTATTACCTATACATGGTAATAAACATTTATATTTTGTTTATTGGGGAATGCATCCAGTCCTTTTTTTAAACAAGGTAAGCAGCTGGCCAGAACTAGTTCTTGAAGGAGGCTCTTCCACATTTTCACAGCTCTTACTTTGAAGAAGACTTTCCATATTTGAAGGTTAACCACTTGCCGCCCGCCCTATAGGTGAATGACGGCTGCAAAGTGGTTTCAAAATCCTGACTGGGCGTCATATGACATCCTCAGAATTTTGAGCCGCTGCCCGCCCCTGGGGGCGCGCATCACGGTGATCGTTGTTGCGGGGTGTCAGTCTGACACCCCGCAACTACAATCTCAGTAAAGAGTCTCCGACGGAGACTCTTTACTATGTGATCAGCCGTGTCCAATCATGGCTGATCACAGTGTAAATAGGAAGAGCCGTTGATCGGCTTTTCCTCACTCTCGTCTGTCAGACGTGAGTAGAGGAGAGCCGATCGGCTGCTCCTCTGACAGGGGGGTCTGTGCTGATCGATTATCAGTGCAGTCCCCCCCCAGGATGCCCACACTGGACCACCAGGGATGCCACCAGACCACCAGGGATGCCCAGCACCAGGTATGACACCCTAGACCACCAGGGATGCCAGTCAGTGCCCACAATGGATGCCAATCAGTGCCCACAATGGATGCCAATCAGTGCCCACAATGGGCATCACTGATTGGCACGCATTATTGTTTGGCACTGATTGGCATCCATCAGTACAAAACAATACAATACAATGCCGCCTATCAGTGCCCATCCATGGCAACTATCAGTGTCCATCCATGCCAACTATCAGTGCCCATCCATGGCAACTATCAGTGCCCATCCATGCCCATCTGTGCTGCCTATCCATGCCCATCTGTGTCGCCTGTCAAAGCCCATTCGTGCAGCCTATCCATGCCAATCTGTGCTGGCTATCAGTGCCAATTTGTGCCACCTATCAGTGTCCATCCATGTCGCCCATCAGTGCCAGCTATCAGTGCCCATCAATGCCAACTCATCAGTGCCACTTCATTGGTGCCACCTCATCAGTGACCATCAGTGCCGCCTTATCAGTGCCTGTCAGTGCAGCCCCATCAGTGCCCATCAGTGAAGGAGAAAACTTACTTATTTACAAAGTTTTGAAACTGAAACAAAAAAAACATATTTATTTTCAAAATTTTCGGTCTTTTTTTATTTATTTAGCAAAAAATAAAAACTGTAGAGGTGATCAAATACCACCAAAAGAAAGCTCTATTTGTGGGAAAAAAATTATAAAAATTTCATTTGGGTAAAGTGTAGCATGACCGTGCAATTGTCATTCAAATTGCGACAGCGCTGAAAGCTCAAAATTGGTCTGGGCAGGAAGGTGTTTAAGTGCCTGGTATTGAGGTGGTTAAATCAGTTTTTCTCCAGACATAAAGAGTGCCCCCTTGACCTTTCTGAAAAATAACTCTACACCAAGTTCACTATATAGGACACATGTTGATCATATCTCCCCTTCATCTCCTCTTCTCAAGAGCAAAACAAATCAGTTCCTCTAATCTTTCCAGATAGCTGAGCTCCTCCATGCCTCATATTAGTTTGGTTGCCCTTCTCTGAACTTTCCCCAGTTGTCCAATATCCATTTTGTGAACTAGTGCCAAAAACCACTACGTATTCTAAGTGCAGAATTATGTCATTGATGTTTATTCCACTTTTAATACAAGAAAGTATTTTGCTTGCCTTAGCAACTGCAGCTTGGCATCGCATGCTATTATTATGTCTATGATCTACCACAACACCCATTGCCTTCCTTAGCTGTTCTGATGCATGCATGTTTTTACCCCTCAGGTGCTTAACTTTACAATTATCAACATTAAATCTAATTTATTATGTTGTTGCAACAGTGCATTAAGGTCAACTTGTAAGTTGGAGACAACCTGTAAGGACGTTATACCACTGAAAATAAACTTTTAATCCCAGACCCTATATCAATAATAAATAGGCTAAAAGTAAGGGTCCCAACACTGAACCTTGGGGTACACCTTTATTTTTTATTTTTAGTATACCAAAAAAAATCTGTATACAAAATGTTTCACTTACATTTCCAGGAAAATACAAAATGAATGTACATTTTCAAACCCACTGCTCCTACCCCCCCCCCCCCCCCTTCATTTCACCCAGTACTTCCACCTCTAGGAACTAGTTACCTCAATATATCTCCTCGTCAGCTTAAACCTCTTCAATCCTCTGGGACTGTGACATCATAATGGGCAGGGACATCATCCGGCGATGTCCTTATATAAGTTGCCGCACGCGGCGTGCCTGTCATTGTGACCAGAGACAGCGACGAGGCAACAGCTCAAGAAGAGAAGAAGAGAAGAGAAGAACAGAAGGCCAGAAGACAGCGGCGACAGAAGACCGGGCCACCGCTTGTAAAAGAGCTAGAAGAAGGCGCTGTGGCCCGGCAAGAAGAACCAAAGAGGGGGACAAGACCCCCGAAGAGGGGGACAAGACCCCCGAAGTCGGAAGAAGAGGGCGGCGGCGAAGAAGAAAGCCAGGCTCTTCCTCTAGTAAAAGAGCTGGCAGAGGATAGCGGAGGAGTCTGGCGAGAAGACCCCTGAAGACGGAAGAAGACCCCTGGAGCTGTGCAATAAACTATTTTAACCCTTGTGTATTGTGTTTTTTTACATTTTTTTCCACAGGTGAATAGGTAGGGGTACATTGTACCCCATACTCATTCACATAGGGTGGGGGGCCGGGATCTGGGGGCCCCCTTATTAAAGGGGGGTCACGGATTCCGATAAGCCTCCCGCCCACAGACCCCGACAACCAATGGCCAGGGTTGTCGGGAAGAGGCCCTTGTCCTCATCAACATGGGGACAAGGTGCTTTGGGGTGGGGGGGCCATGCGGCCCCCTCTTCCCCAAGGCACTCCCCATGTTGAGGGCACATGGCCTGGTACGGCTCAGGAGGGGGGGCGCTCGCTCGTCCCACCCCCTTTCCTGGCCGGCCGGGTAGCGTGCTCGGATAAGGATCTTATATGGACCCGGGGGAGACCCCCACGCCGTTTTTTCGGCGTAGGGATTCCCCTTTAAGTCCATACCAAGTGGCAAAGGAGGCGTCGCTGGCCCCCGGCTACCTGGAGCCGCGTTTAAAATGAATGGACTTTCCTCCGTGTGTGTTGGCGAGTCCGTTCATTTCAAAGGTACGGCGGATAGTGCGGCGATACGGTGCATAGTCCGGCGGACTTAGTCCTCCGCAAAAAAAGTGTCGTGTGTGGGCAGGTAGCTCGTTTGGAAAGTCCGGCGGACAGACTGACGGTTTGTCCGCCAGACTAAGTCCGCCGGATAGTCTAATACTTCTGTACGCGGCATTAGTATTGGAATGGGAAATCCTGCTGTAAACTCTGTTTGTCTTGTTGACTTATATTTATATTTAATATCTCTGATTTAGTCAGGTTAATTTTGAAATTAGAGAGTTCTCCATATTGTTTTAGTATTTAGAGATTAGGCATTGAAATTCAGGGGTTGGATATATAAAACAGTACATGGTCTGTGAATGCTGCCAATTTATGTTTCTCATCTCCAATCTAAAAACTGGATTGTTGCGTATTGTTGCCAGAATGGGTTCCAGTGACAATACAAACAAAAGCAGCGATAGGGAACACCCCTGTCTCGTCCCATTGTACATTTTGAAGGGGGTGGAAGCTGTTCCATTGACTTTTACCATTGCTGTAGGATGTTTGTACAGTGTTTGAATCCACTGCATTATCCTTGGGCCTATGCCCATGCTTTCAAGCATGTTCATCATAAATCCCCAGTCTACTCTGTCAAATGCCTTTTCGGCATCTATTGACAGAAATAGACTGGGGATAATTTCCTCCCTTATTTTTTTTAAGTAAAAGTAATGTTCTCACCCAGTTATCTATCCCTTCTTTTCCCAGGACAAAACCTACCTGGTCAGCATAGACCAGGTCAGTCATTAAATCTGTCATCCTTATTGCCAAAACATTTGCAAACAATATTGTATCAGCATTTAGCAGCGATATTGGTCTAAAGTTTGAACATAGTTACATAGTAAGTTTGGTTGAAAAAAGACGCAAGTCCATCCAGTTCAACCATAAAAAATAAATAAAATAAAAAAATATTGTACAATCCAATATACCCAATTCTATACCCACAGTTGATCCAGAGGAAGGCAAAAAACCCCAGAAGAGCATGCTCCAATTTGCTACAGCAGGGGATACAATTCCTTCCTGATACCCCAAGAGGCAATCGTATTTTCCTATATATGTTAGTACCCCGTTATATTATGTACATTTAGGAAAGTACCCAGGCCTTTTTTAAAGCAATCTACTGAGCTAGCCAGAACCACCTCTGGAGGGAGTCTATTCCACATTTTCTCAGCTCTTACTGTGAAGAAACCTTTCCATATTTGGAGATGAAATCTCTTTTCCTCTAGACATAAAGAGTGCCCCCTTGTCCTCTGTGTTGACTGTAAAGTGAATAACGCAACACCAAGTTCACTATATGGACCCCTTATATATTTGAACATGTTGAGCATATCCCCCCATATTCTCCTCTTCTCAAGAGTGAATAAATTCAGTTCCTCTAATCTTTCCTCATAGCTGATTTCCTCCATGCCTCTTATCAGTTTGGTTGCCCTTCTCTGCACTTCCTCCATTAAGTGCTATCTTTCCCTTATTTTGAGATAATTGTTATTGATGCCAGTAGGGATTCTCCACTCATCTCATACATTACTCCCAGGCCATTCATATATGAACATAGTTTTGGTGTTAAAATTTCACCTTTAATAACCTTAGGCTATTCAGAGTATGAATCATTAACCACTTTGCTCCCCTTACAGTATTTTCCACGTACAAATCTATTTTATAAGCCTATAGACTTTAACCTTTTCGCTGCCAGGCCCTGTGCTCGACTTAAACCCAGGTGGCCAGACCATTTTTGCAATTTTTCCATTGCTTTTTTTCCCTTACAGCTTTCAAGGTTTGTAAAAGAGGGGCAGGTGCGTAGTCAAGGACGAGCAAGGGTCTGGTAACGTGCTAGCAAATGAGGTACAGAATCAGGAAGCAAGCCAAAGCCGAAAGTCCAAGCCGAGGTCAGTGGTAGTCCAGGAGGTCATAACAAGGGGTATCCAAGGAATGGGTATCTGGAACAAGGCCACAGGCACAAGGTCACAGGAACAACGATCAGGTCTCTCAGGAGTAGCTGAAGACGATCCAGCACTGGTGTCAGGCCAGGATCATGTTTATATAGAGAGGAGTGAGCCAGGATTGGTGGAAGTGGCCGTCCGTGCGTGAGTACGTACATACGTTCAGTTTGCGCGGATGCCTCCGCGTGTTTGGATTGGTGTACGTCCACATGTTCGGATTAGCGTGCGTCCGTTCGTCCCGGAACTCGTACGCCTCCGACGGGGACACCGCGCATGGCGCCTAGAACGAAGATGAACTGCTGCTATACGGGGACGGGCATACATACGGTGAGTTCCCTGACAAGTAGACAGATAGATTTGGGTGTCATTGGCAGCCATGGGCAGTTATCAAGGGACCAAGGGAGGAGGTGTAGATAGAGAGAGAAGGTGTCCAAGAACAGAAACTTGGGGTACCCCCACAGAAAGGGGCAATGGAGAGGAGGAGACAGAGTTGTAGGTGACACTGAAGGAGCGGTGTGATAGATAGCCAGAGAACCAGGATAGAGCAGAATCTCGGAGGCCAAGGGAATGTAATTTATTGAAAAAGAGCGGGTGGTGAACAGTAGACATGTGCACACTGAAATATTTTGTTTCGGAATTTTGTTTTCGTCCAAAAAATAAATTTATTTAGTTACTCCGAAATTCGTTTTTATTTATTTAGTTTTTTGTTAAAAATTGCATTCGTCCTAAAATCCAAATTAATTAAGGTTGAATCTGTCATTGAAGGCTTATGGTGTCTGTCGAATGTTCAAATAAGATTCGATGAAGCAGCTAAACTGTATGACTCCGTATAGTTTATCTGCTCCGTCGAATCTTCTTAGAACTTTTGACACCATAAGCCAAAGATTCCACGTTTGTATGTTTTTCGCTGCTTTGTAGAATCTTTGTCGTTTATGTTGAATGTATATAGTTCAAACAGAAAATGGACTGGTGGTAGTGATCACTGATCAGACAGGTAACAAGACAGGGTATATAGAATCTATATAGAATCTCAATCTATAATATAGAATCTATAATAATAAATCCCCCCCCCCCACAACACGGGCAGCCTCTGAGACTATCACAACACTAGCAATACTAGTATCACTATCGAGTTCACAACACTAAGCCCTTGTACGCTCGGTCGGACATTCTGAAGGAAAATGTCCGATCGGACCGTGTTGTCGGATAATCCGACCATGTGTGGGCTCCATCGGACTGTATCCGACCGACAAAGTTTTAGAGCCGGGCTATAAAATTTTCCGACAACATGATCTGATCGGACTTTGTCCGATCGTTTTTAGAGAATTCTGATCGGACAAAGTGCCACGCATGCTCAGATCAAATGACTACACCAAAGCTATTGGCTACTAGCCGCAACGTAGTCCCGTCACAAGGCAAAATGTCATCACGTTCCGAACGATCGGATTTTCTGACAACTTCGTCCGATCGTGTGTATGCAACACCACTTTCGGACAAAATCCATTGGATTTTGTTGTCGGAATGTCTGACCATGTGTACAAGGGCTTACACAATAGCAGCAGATTATTGAAAAAGTTAAGTTGAACTGTAGCTTGCTTCACTATTGTTCTGCTGCTGTGCTTATGCTTAATTGCTAAATAATTTAGGTTCTCTGACAAACGGACCAGCTAAGATTGACTGTCTTCTGAAATGATTCAGTGTGTGTGTCTCTCTCTGCTAGCAATCGTAAGTGAAAATAAGGCGGCTGTACATGTGTACTTAGTTCTAGCTATTTTGCTGCTCCTCCTCTTTGGTTACAATCAGCCAATAACATTCATCATCATCATTATTTTTATTTTACTTCCCCCAACCAATTCCAGCAGAGATCTTTTCTTTCTATGTCAAATCTTTCCTCTCTATGTCAAATCTTTTCTCTCTATATCAGATCTTTTCTGGGGTCTCAAACTGGCGGCCCTCCAGCTGTTGCAAAACTACAAGTCCCATCATGCCTCTGCCTGTGGGAGTCATGCTTGTAACTGTCAGCCTTGCAATGCCTCATGGGACTTGTAGTTTTGCAACAGCTGGAGGGCCACCAGTTTGAGACCCCTGATGTAGAATAATCCTGGACTAATAGAGTTAAGGTTAGGCAAAATCGACCACAGTTTCGATAGACACATATTGTTATTGTTAGCGCCATGTCGAATCTCTATATCGAACTGTTGTCACAATGAAAATGAAAATAAAGCATTTGTTTATGTCGGATCTTTCATTTTTCGGATTCTGCACCTTCGTTATCGTTTGTTAAAACGATAACGAAAATACCTGAAATTCGGAAGAAAATGCATTCAGACGAAAATGAATGCACATGTCTAGTCAACAGTATCAAAGGCTGTAGAGAGGTCAAGTAGTAGGAGTATGGAGTACTGGCTATTAGTTTTAGCAGTTAGTAAATCGTTAGTGAGTTTTAGTAAGGCAGTTTCCGTGGAGTGCTGAGAGCGAAAGCCAGACTGTAATGGGTCAAGAAGGTTATTTTCACTGAGGTAGGTGCTGAGACGGTTGTAGACTAATTCCGCGTACACACGATCAGAATTCCGGCCAGAAAATTACAGATGAGAGCTTTTCATCGGAAAATGCGACCGTGTGTATGTTCCATCGGAATTTAGCTGTCCAAATTCCCGCCAGCCAAAAATTGATAGCATGTTCTCCATTTTCCCAATGGAAAAAACTTTCTATCGGTAATTCCGATCGTGTGTATGCAATTCCAACATGCCAAAAAATCACGCATGCTCAGAATCCAGTACGAGACGGAACCGCTTGGTATGGTAAAACTAGTGTTCGTAATGGAGATAGCAGATTCTTCACACTGCAAATTTTTAAATTGTTCAATGCCGCGCATTCTCTTCTTTATATAATGCTGGAAGAATGAAGTTGTTTTGCTGCTTATATTCACACAGAGTTATCACAAACTTTTTTTTGATTATTTCTAGGTATCTTCTGAATAATCTTTATTTTAATTTAAGCCAGATCTACATACTATATATATATATATATTTTTTTTTTTGTAAAGTCCTTTTTTTTTATTAATTTAAATTTTTGGATTATTGTATTATTTTCTAGTGCTCTCCTTTTTATTTTTTTATGTCACGTTTCCACAACACCATTATTATGTTGTATTTGTAAACCTGTTTGTTGTTGGTGTCCCTTGTTAATTTTGACATTGTATTTTTGAAATCTACCTGCCTACTCACCCAAAAAAATTTATATTTGCTATTTGAAGAAAAACACATAGGCAAGTATTTTGTGAAAAAAATCACAATTTATTTAACATCATAAAATCAAAATAAGGCAATGCTGGAGAAAGTGCTTGAATTTGGGAAGCCTTTGGTCCCCAAGGCACACATGAACTTTGTGGCTCAAAAACTTGGTAGCTTGAGAAGTCCATATAGAAAGGAGGTCAATCTGGTCCAGGAATCCCAGAGAACAGGAACAGCAGCAGGTGACACATGTACCCAGGCTGTGGTACTACAACAGGCTGTGTGTTCTGTCAGACCAGACTGAAGGCAGGCAATCACTTTCTTGTCTTCCATACAGCCTTCCCTGCAGCCTTCCCTGGAGGCTGTGGCTCTGGAGGTCGACCTGTGGCAGGAGGAGGAGGAGGAGGATGGGGGATTGCACACAGGTGGTCGTCGTCAGTTAGTTCACCACTCAACCCCTTGTGGATGGTTGTAAAAATGAGTTTCTCACATTTGCACTGTTGGCTCTCCTCCATTTGCTGTAAATTAGAGGCTATGTAGATGCCAAAGGCCTCAACAGCATCGAGGGGGGATTTCAGGGCGTCATTAGCCTCCTTGATGAGGGCCAGTGCTGCCTCCTCTGTTTTAGTCCCCATCCTGAGGAAGGCACCTATTACTGGGCCCTGCTACCTCCTGGCTGACACCTTCCCCCTCCTCCTCCTGTGTGCCACTTGCCAGAGCCTCGTCCTGGCTGAGGTCTTCCTGTGTATGAAAAAGGGACATAGTTTTAGTTTTTTGTTCATCAAGCACACACAATTTTCAGCTCATGACTGTTGCAAATTTAATGTTACTAAATAGAAAGGACTATCATTCTGAGCCCAGCATTTTTCATTCTTGTCCCAATCATTTTTGGCCACTACTGTCTATTGATATGTGAAACACTTTTTGTTAAATCATTAATTTCTTATCAATAATAACATCTAGTTAACAATCATCATTTTCACATAAAAAATATGTCTAAAAATCCTATACCTGGCTCCAACTGGGCCCCTCAATCTCCTCCTGGATGGAAGCCCCAGGTCGGTCCACGGAATCCTCAGCTGGGGTTGAGAGAAGGCTGGATGTAAGGCTGGATGGAAAGCTGGAGGGAAGGAGTGCCGGAAGAGTTGAAAGCGATTCCCTGCCCTCAATCTGGTCATCAAGAAAATGCATCCTGTTATAGTACCACAGACTGGGTACATACACCTGGTCTGCTGCTGCTCCTGACCTCAGGGATTGCTGGACCTTCTGATACTCCTTCCTATAGGTGCTTCTCAAGCTACCAATTTTTGTTTCCAGAGACCTCATGTCTGCATTGGGGGCCCGGGTCTTTACAAATTCAAGCAGCTTCTCCAGCGTTGCCTTCCTAGCTGCTTTATTGTGATATAACGGGTTTTTCACCTCCCATAAATTGAGCATATGACGATATTTATCCAGGAATTCGCCCAGGAATTCTTGGTCTTTAAATGGATACATTTTCTCTGCAAGACCAAGCAAAAGACAAAAACACTCATCTCAGGATAATCTTAAAAGCCAATATAGGCATCAATCTAGATTCAGTATAGTCCGCTCATGTCACCAAAGTTAAAATCTTACCTTCGTTATAACGTTCGTTGCTTCCATTCCTCCTTCCTCTGCACACAGAACGTAGTTACGACACACACGTGTTTAAGCTTCATATACACTGCGCATGCGTGAAACTTCGCCAGCCCCTGATGGTCTTTCTAGAATATTCCCCGCCCCGTCTCTTTCATCGCAGTGGGAGAGGAACATGGTGGAGACACACCAGGTGCATAATAGCAGTAACAAGGAGGAGGAAAGCCCGGAACCAGGAACGTCCCAATCCCGGAGGAGATTTAAGGACACAAATATGTCCTTTGCTGACATGTTGGAGATGGTCGACATCTTGAGGAGGAACGACTATGACGGGAATTATGGTCCATACCCAAACCCAAATCTGAGAAAGGCCAAGATCATGACTAAAGTTGTGAAGAGTCTGTACAGGAATTTTGGGGTACGACGATCCAAGGATCAATTGAGGAAACACTGATCGGACCTCAAATTAATGGAGCAGGATCAGTATAGAAAGATCAAGAAAGTTCTTAGAAAAAGTAAGTACTTTTCGTGTGCTCCTATTATTATTAATATTGCATGCTGCGCCATGTATTTTTCTTTATGGTGTTGTACATTTAAAAATGGCTACTTTCATGTTCATACACACAGTAAGCGGTCGTAGTAAACATCGTTCGTTTCCTAAATAAATACAATGTTTTTCCAGATACCTGATTAAATACATTTGTTCATGTTATTTTTGAATTTAATAAAAGAGGTTTAGGACATTGTTGTCTAGATGTGTTTGAACCTAGAAGTAATAGAAAACTAGATTCAGTGTAATGTATGGAGATGACAGTCAGCAGCTGTTTAAACATCTGGACTAGGTGCACTAGTGTGGGACACCAGAACAAACTTTAGGGTGTCAAACACAGGTACTCCATTGGATACTTGGGGGCCCAAAAAATTTAAGTATTCCAGCTTTAGTAAGGGCATAAATCATGTCTTCAGCTTGTAATTCTGCCCAAACAGACAATTGTACCCCACTTCCAAGCAATGTTTATCATTCATATTTGTTGCCTCAAATATCTGTGTGCTAAGTATACCTTTTGTTTCATTCTCATAGGGGAGCAAAGAATCGGAAAATAGGAGGTCACCAGGGACCCCTCACCTCCTGAACAAGGGGAACAGAGGTCACAACTAGAGGAAGGAGAGATGGTCAAGATTGAGACCACAGCAGGTGAGTGTCTGACACCCCAGCTTCAGGTAATAAGAGATGTATGCTTGCATATTTCTAATACATGGTGTGTTTTTTTTTATTTTTAGGTGATGTACAGGTTGTGGAAGAACAATGAGATCATTTCACCAGTGACAGTGCCAAAAGGCTAATCCAGGACATCATGTGGTGCAGTCAGGATTTACACATTATCAAACAGAAAACTATGGCTATTGAAGTAAAACTTAAGAACATGATTGATGTCCTTGGAAGAATTAAATTTTCAAAAAAATTGCACTATTTTGTGTTTTCCCCCAAATTTTTACATTTTAAAAAAGCCTAATTTTGAAGATGCACACAGTATGTCGACATGTGCTATCTGCCATCAGGGGATAGCAATGTACGCGTTTTTTGCCTGCAACCCCTTCCTCAAACTCAAGTAGGTGAGAGGAAGGGATTGCACTGCTAAAACACATCCATTTGTCCCCCATGATGGGAGATAGCACATGTTGACATTAGGCATGGGATCAGAATGTAAATCCCCAGTTTGACTCCCAATTTGTGTGCATCTTCAAAATTAGGCTTTTACAGGGGTGACTTCACCCCAGCTGTTGAAGGCAAGATCCACACATTTTGGACAATATAATGTGTGATCTTGCCTTTTAAGTTTTTCAATGTTGAACTTTGTAAGTTCCAGAGTTGTGTATGTTCTGTTTTGAAACATGACTGTTTATGTAACCTTAAAACAAAAAAAAAAGGTAGACAACTCAAAATGTTATATTTTTTTTTACAAAAAATAGTTTTACAACGCACATGTGAATGCGTACGGAGTAAAAGGATTTTTACTCAACAATGTGTGGCTTCTTCTTTCAATGATCGATACCATTTTTTATGTTTAAATTGGTGTTTACAGTGTCAATGGGTTTAGATAATAATGTACAAACCACTTGGTACTAGAAGTGCACTAGGAGACAGAAAAAAGAAACACAAGCAGGAATTCAAAATCCAGATTTTTGCAGATTAAATGTAAAATGTATTCAACATGTGCTGGTAAAGCAATGGCCCCCCTCCCCGAAAAATATTGCACATAATTTTGTCGCACTTCACGGGCATTATGGGGGGGCAAGCCAGGATGGGCCACTTCCAGGGACGTCATTGTTTGTTGAAGTCCGACGTCAGGCCCAACTGTGACCACATAATTTGGGTTGTTTCTTTTCATATGCAGGATGCAACAAGATAACAAGATGGTATTACGTTTGTATTCCGCCATATTAATGGCTGTTTGAAACAGGCGGAACTGGCTGGCCAGAATCCCAAACGTGTTCTCCACAACTCTCTTCTCAGGGGTGAGGGTCCTCTGGGGGAATGGCTTCATGACATGGTTTCTCAGACCGAAAGCCTCATCTGCTACGAAGACAAATGGTAGTCCTTCGACGTTCTCCTCTGGGGGTAGAAATCCCAAGCCACCACTCTCGAGACGTCGGTAATACTCAGTCCGGGTAAATACTCCTCCATGCGACATCCGGCCATTCCTCCCCACATCCACATATAGAAACTCATATGTCGCCGACACCACCGCCATCAACACGATACTATGAAACCCCTTATAGTTAAAATAGTATGACCCCGAATGGGGTGGTGGAACGATGTGGACATGCTTCCCATCAATTGTTAGGAAAATCCCACCGCTGGGCAAACTGAGAGGCCACAGTCTGCCATTCCTGTGGCGTTGAAGGAAACTATGGAGTCAAACAAAAAAATCTAATTAGTAATTTTGCACAGAAACATTACAAGCAGATTATACACAAACATTGTTGGCCAACATCAGTATAACATTTCTTGTAAAGAGTATTTAAAGGCTAAAATATAAGGTCCACTTATCAGATTCATCACCCCCTCTGATCGCCCCTTGAAAATATTTTGGGGGGAGGTATGTTTTGGACAGGTAACCACCCTCTCCACTATATAATGGAGCAATAACAAAGTAATGTGTGTTACTTTGGCCAGCCTCTCCTTAATTACACTATTGGCAGCCCACTGGACAGGTAATAAGAAGTGGCATCAAAACAAATTAATAAGTGGAAGCACATTTGTAGATTCTGCAATTACCTATCAAGATAATATGAGAAGAAAAATGTAAACAGTAGCATTTGAAAGTATTCAGACAGGCCCTTGCACTACATGCTTGGAGAAATCCATCCATAAATCTGACCACAAAAGAGGTAGGTATAGTGTGTATTGGGTTTGGCAAAGTCAGCAGATAGAGGATTGCTATCAGCTGACTTAGCGGTTGGGGGAAGGGGGGTTCCAAATGATTTTGGGCCCCCCAAAAAAGCCTCTGGCACTCTGCATGAATTTAAGGTCAACAATAACATTTGTAAACATTTTAGGGGGTCTTTAGGGTAAAGCATTACAATGTAGCTGACAAAATACATTGTTAAGTGACTAGACTATAGGAGTATATGGGCCTCGGATAGCATGATGGGGGGGGGGGGGGGGGGTTAGTGAAGGCAAATATGCATGAAGGACAAAAAAGGAGCATACAAAAATCCAACATGCATGAGGACAAAGAGGAAATTCCCAGCTTATTACAATTATGTTAATTATAGAATGATGAAAGAAATGACAATACTTTAGCAAACATTAAATACATAGAATGTGAAGTTAAAGGAGAAAACTTACCCTCATATATTCCTTCTGCAGGACCTGTATGATGGCAGAACAGGTCTCTGGGATAATGATTCCCAGAGCCTGGGGGGAGATGCCTGTCAGAAACTTGAGGTCCTGAAGGCTTCTCCCTGTCGTCAAATACAACGCAAATGCAACGTGGCAACTAGCCTCTGCTCCAGAGTTATGGCTTGCCGCATGCAGGTATCCTGCCTGCTGATATAAGGGGATAGCAAAGCTAGCAGACGGTGAAAAACGGGGTGCAGAGATATTTCCTGAAATCATCAGGATTATTCTCACGGATCGCACGCAGCAAAGGCATATGAGAGAACTGGTCATGCTGGTCACGCTGGAGCAACCAATTCTTGGTCCATGAACTCCTCCCCACTCTGTTCATGGACTGGGGTTGTGTCAAAGTAAAAACCCCAACACCAATCCCCCACACAGCACGAACTCTATGATGAGTATGTACATGCAACATGGCTTCAAAACGGTCGACTGGTGAGAACTGACAACAGAAAGCACTGATAAACAGCAAGGCCTGAAAGAACGAAATGCAAATCAGCAACAAGCGGACAATAAGCACTGAAAATCAAAGCGTACTATTCCAAGATATGCGAACTGACTACACGCACTGATAGGCAGATATGCACCGACAAGCACAAACTGTAGAGCAGGAACAATCTGAAGCACAAGTCTGAAAAGCGCAAATCGTCAATCGTCTCTAACCAAACCTCTACTAAACACGCGATAAACACGAGATCAGCAGAAGGAGCCCAAAGTGTGCTGTACGTGGTGCTGAACTTCCCTTTTCTAGTCCCGTCGTATGTGGTGGATGTCACCACATTCTAAACGATTGGAATTTGGTGTGACCGTGTGTAGGCAGGACACCTTGAGCGGAATTCCATAGGAATTCCGTCAGGAAAACCATCAGAGCTTCTTCCAATGAGAATTCCGATCGTGTGTATGTGGCATAAGTGTTCTAGAAGTTTAGAGGTGAATGGGAGCAATGTAATGGGTCTTAAGTTGTTTAGGGTCCAGTGAGGGCTTTTTAAATATGGGAGTGATCTTCGCATGTTTTAGAGGGGAGGAGAAGGTGCCACTAGAGAGGGAGAAATTGAAGATGTGAGTGAGGGAGCATAGGATAGAATACAAGAGTGACCTTAGTAGTTGTGAGGGAACAGGATCCAAGAGACAATTGGTTAGGTGGGTATCCGAGAAAAGTTTTGTAATCTCTTCAGTAGTAGCCAATTCAAAAGAGGAGCATGTTGAATGTGCTGTTAGGCCAGGTATGTTGGATTGGAAAGATGTACGCACAGTGGAGGTGTCCTCACAAATTGCATCAATCTTGTCTTTGAAGTGATTGACAATCTCTTGGGCAGTTAGTGAGTTAGTGGGTAGAGGGGGTGGGGGACGAAGCAGGGAGTTAAAGGTTGAGAAGAGCCAACGGGGGGGGGGGGGACTGGATGACAAAGTATTAATCAGAGAAATAAAGTAGGCTTGTTTGGCAGCATGGAGGCAGGAATTATATCTTAGAAAAAAAGGAAAACACTGTGCTACAATATAAGAATGTGATGAGCAGCTAGCACTCAAACAAAGCTGAACAAGTTGATGGATAATTAGTGCAGCGCTAAGTTCGAATATGTCTAATAATGTAATAAAACACACCATAAAATAATACACAATGTGCATAAAAGTGAACAGCAAAAACCAAAATAAAGGTGATTCAAACTGAAAAACTTGGCTCCAATATATCATGTGAAAATAGTCCGTATGAAATGTGCAAATATAAGTATCCAATAAAATGGTGCCAGGCACAAAAAATTCTGGGAAGAGCAGTACAAGTGGTGAAAGCTGTAACTGGTTGTCTGAAGTCACATCAACACCAACTGGCTATCTGGAATCGCATCAAAATCAGCCACTCAAGGATAGAAGGATGGGAACTCTTACCGATATGGTTGGACACACCTGTCTTACAACAGTGGGTCAATGAGGCTTGTGGTCACAATCTGGTACCATATGTAGACGACCATTGAGTAGATTCTGGTGGAGGGTCCCCAATTTTTCATCTCCCAGCTCTGCGAGAGCAGTCACTCCAAGATGGATGTGTCAAGGACAGGTTAGTTTTTTTCTCTCCTCCTCTCCTTTCTCCTCCAATACTCACAAAGAAAAACAAAACAGAGGGGCTCCAAATGGTGCAGGTCAAAAAAAAGATGGATTTATTTATAATATGTCATAGGTTACATATGACACACCCAAAAAATATTTATATATTTAAGAAGTGATCACAGAAGTTCTAAAACCAAAAAATGATAAAAGCAATGTGGGGTACAGAGAAGCTACCCAATGCGTTTCAACACTAGGGGTCTTCAACAGGGGCTTGCTGTATCCCCTCACATTGCTGTTCAATAAATAAGCTACTAAATCTCCAGTCCGCCCCTAATGAGGGGGCGGGACAGGAAGTGGATAACAAGGTTTGCTCTCCAAGCCTCAAAATGGCTTGGGATATGGAACGCACAATCATTTAGTAAATAATATAAATATAAACAAATATTTAAAACATTAAGAATCAATTCCCACCATTAAATAATCTGCAATTTACCCAATAATGAAAATAACAAAAAATAAAAGGAAGGGAACTGATGCAAGAAACATCATATGCCATGCTGTGTCTTCTGCTGTGCTTATATCAGACATCATCCGCAGAGTGTGAACTGTTATAGAGTAGTGATAGACTCTATGAGATTTATTATTCAAGACATACGGCACTTGTCCGTGCTCTTTATACCAAGAGCCGGACATCGCCGCAATTAAGGTCCTGGGGTCACTCTTACCATGCCGTTTCTTCATCAGTGAGATCGCTCTGCATACGAGCGATCAACACTAAGCTGGTCATGTGACGCGGATGACGTTCCCTATGTGAGTCTAGACATAGCCGTAATAGGTGGCCAGTCTCCACTTCTTCGTTCAGTCACATGTGCTCCTTGCGTCACCGGGTCATGTGACTACCCCAGCGCCCGTCATACGAGCCCACACTACCTGCTCTAGGAAGGGGTATCACCACGGCTGCGCTGAGCGTCCATGTCCCCGTCTCTGAAAAGCCAACAGCCACAGATGGAATCACTTATCATGCATAGGCAGTGGACAGTCCAAAAGAAAAAAACAAATATAAACTAATTGTGCCAATGGCTTAGTGTGCCATACACCGCCACGGTCCGATATGCCATGCATTCCATACTGTATGTCATAACAGACATGCACCATTCCCGGAACATGACAAAAAATGTCCCATGACTTAGATGAACCGCAAGTCTTCAGATGGACGGATATTAGCAAATGGCTTAGTGTACAATGAACCACCAAATCCCAGTATGTCATGCATTCCATACTGAGTATTATAGCAAACATACACCCCGGGACGTGACAAAAACTGTCCCATGACTCGAGAGACCGCATCTATGTCAGATAAATGGAGTGCATCACAAACATGTAGAATTCAGAGAATTTGAAAATCAAAAAATTAAAAAATTTGAAAGATCGAGAAATGTACAGAAGGTGTCACGCAAACCGAGGTGAACAATAAACTTTGCCACAATGCGCAAGACATCAAAAGCATGTATAAACCGCAAACATCAATAAATACCATCCAACAATATATATAATGTGTTAGAACGCGGCTGGAGCGCACGCTGCGTATCCACCGAACGGACCCCGAACAGCTTTAACTTTTGGACGTGATTCTTTGGGAACCATTTCTTTCTCTTGCCCTGGGAATCAGTATTCAGGTCCCCGTTTTACACTTATATATAAAAAATTGACTGGCTTAATAAAAGAATCAGCGTCAATTTGTAACGGATGGACTCTGTTGAACAGTGCAGGATTGGTCCTGCTTTTCCTGGGATTAAGAGATACCGGTAAAAGTTTTTTCTTTTTAACTTTTTATTTTTATTTTTATAAGGTTTTGGCTTTTATGTATGGAATTTTTGATACTCCACTTACTTTAAATAGTGGAAGTATTGGATGGTTTTATATTTTTTGTTAAATAAAAAATGTTTTTGTTGCCAAAACAAATAGTGTTCCCATTTAATTACGAAAATACTACACTATGGAGGTCATTTTTTATTACTTACTATGAGGAATTTACTGGAGATATTCGGATCTGAAGGAATATATCTTACATGGGCCTGAGCGCTGGAACTGCATGAGGCTAAGAACAGTGATCTGACCTACAGGCATGGTACCCCCGTAGGGGTGTAGATTTCTGGTGAGTGGGGACCCTTGTGGGGGAGCACGCGAGTCACCTGAAGGACATATATAAGCACCAAAGTCACTTTATGAATACATTCTTCTGCTGGATTTGCACAATTGAGGACTCCCTTTTTTTGTGGACACTAGGATTTATTATTAATTTTAGATTTTTTGATTGATTGATTTTTTTTTTGTCTTTTGATATATAGATTTTTCTGATATATATTTTTATGCACATTTTTTTCTCTTTTTTTCCTATTTTTCTATTTGATTGTTTTAGTTTGCTTTTTTGCACTACCATATCTATGTGGATCTGAGTATAGGTTTATATATGTTTATACATTTTTATAGTCACAATTGCTATTTATTTATGATTTTTTTCATACACTTGCACTTTATAACCTGATAAGTTTATCCTATGCAGTTAAACATTATAAGTGATCTGGTTAAGATTTAACATAGTCTAGCACTTATACGATTTCTAAACACAAACTGTACTGAGCACTACACTATTACTTTGCACTTTTCCTGCATAAGCACTTTTTATAGGTACCTTGTACCCATTTACCACAATATATTACTGATTCTACCCTCTAGGGACATGGTACTGTAGCTATAATATAGGTCTGATACAGACACTAGGTGAGAGGTCATTGCACTATAATAAATTTAATAAACTGATGGGATATCTGGACCCTTAGAAATATTGGGGTCCATTTTTAGTACCAGGTAGCGCCAAATACCCCATTCTAATACATTACTAACTATTTGTGAAAACCCCTTTGGGGATTTCTTGGTTGGGGGGCTGCAACAAACTTTATGCCACATAAGCGCGGCTTTTTTCAACATTTAAAATATATATAATGTATCTAACGAATCAAGATCCATGGACTGGACATATGAAGAAAGAAAAAAAAAAGAAAATTATTAAATTGTATAAGGAAGGAGAAAACTATGCTTGATTGATAAAGCAATTAATGTCCCAATTAGTGTTCATGCCATGGGGCGAATAGCACTTCAACTCATGGACCCAGAAGGTTTCGAGACGTCATACTCCCCATAGACAAGACCCCCCCTCCAATTGGGAACAAATCTGTCAATTATCTGGAACTGGGTACCAGTTGGATCCTTTCGGTGATGTTCCAGATGATGACGGGGTACCGTATGTTTGTCACATCCTTTTTTTAATTTTAGCCAAATGCTCATTAACCCTAATAAAGAAGTTCCTGATGGTACTTGCACTTTCTGCATGGAAAAAAACGTTTACATTCCGGAAAAAACTGAATTGGTTTGGAGGGATCTATGGTATTGGGGGCAATATCGCCTTGTATAGAGCGCGCCCCCTGAAAATTACCCCTGCATGTTCTGGGATAAATGTTCTTAAAATTTTGTCGCTATGAAGTACTTTCCAATGTTTATTGAAATTTTAATAAATACCATCCAACAATTTATATAATGTATCTAACGAATCAACATCCATGGACTGGACATATGAAGAAAAAAAAAAGAAAAGTATTAAATTGTATAAGGAAGGAGAAAACTATGCTTGATTAATAAAGCAATTAATTTCCCAATCAGTTTAGAACCCTATTAAAGTCTATGGGAGTCGAACGTTCGAAATCAAAAGTGCTCATTTTAAAGGCTAATATGCAAGATATGCAACAGACAACACCAGCAATAAGGGGTATCTTCAGGTGTATACTGTGCTGGAGGCACACAACACACACTTTAACTCCTACAGATGCCTGTATTAGAGAACACCAGCAATAAAGGGTAGATACAGGTGTATACTGTGCTGTGCTGGAAGCACACAACACCCACTAACTCCTGCAGATGCCTGTATTAGAGAACACCAGAAAAAAAGGGTAGATACAGGTGTATACTGTGCTGGAGGCACACAACACCTACTTTAACTCGTGCAAATGCCTGAGAAAAGAACACTGTCCCTGCCTATCTTGCTCTTTCCCTGCACGCCGGAACGCACTAAACAAGGCCGGCGCGCTGGCAGCCTTATATAGTGTGGGGCATGTATTGAACACCCTGGGCTATAATTGGCCACAGGCATCCTGCCTGTGGCCAATTATGGCTCTCATCGCTGCCGGCGCTGTGATTGGCCAAGCATGCGGGGTCACAGTGTATGCTTGGCCAATCATGACCCAGCAATGCACTGTGATGGCGTAGTGCATTGTGGGCCGTTCGTACCACATGAATTTGGTGCGAACGGTCCACAAAGTTCTGAATTCGCTGAACAGACGAACGGCCGATGTTTGAGTCGAACATGCATTTGAATCGAACACAGAGCTCCTCCCTAATCTCCATAGACAAGACCCCCCCTCCAATTGGGAACAAATCTGTCAATTATCTGGAACTGGGTACCAGTTGGATCCTTTCGGTGATGTTCCAGAAAATGACGGGGTACCGTATGTTTGTCACATCCTTTTTTAATTTTAGCCAAATGCTCATTTACCATAATAGAAAAGTTCCCGATGGTACAGTATGGCCCATGTACTGTTTTTTACATGGCCATGTAATGAGGTATGCTATATGCTTAGTGACACAAGTTGTGAAATTTTTCGTAGAGTATACCCGCCCAGTTGCTGTAGGGTGTTGTGTGAACAGACATTGCACTTTCTGCATTGAAAAAAACCTTTACATTCAGGAAAAAACTGAATTGGTTTGGGGGGATCTCTGGTATTGGGGGCAATTTTGCCTTGTATAGAGTGTGATCCCCTGAAAATAACCCTGCTTGTTCTGGGATAGATGTTCCTAAAATTCGCTGCAAAATACTTTTTCAATGTCTATTGAACATTTTTTTGATTTCTTTATGTTGTGTGGAAAAGGTTGTTGGTCCTATTGGTTGATTTGAAAAAGGTTTTAAATTCCAGATGGTTGTTAATGGCTGTAATTTCCAGATCTAGAAAATGTATGTTGGTCGGACTAGCTTCGAAATTAGGAACAATACCACGGTCATTCTCATTAAGGGCCACCATGAAAGAGTCTAGCGATATTCTGCTGCCCCTCCATAGGAGGAGGATGTCGTCTATATATCTGGCCCAAAGGACCAATTCTGGCCTGTCAAGGGCATAGACGACATCCTCCTCCCACTGGGCCATAAACAGGTTCACCAGACTTGGGGCATATTTGGCCCCCATGACAACGCCGTTGATCTGGGAAAAGAAAGAGCCCTGGAACCAGAAGTAATTGTGCTCTGTGGCAAATCTCAGGAGTTCCATAATGTAGTTCCTATGTATAGGACTAAGTGTTGGATCTCGAGATAGATAAAGTTCAACTGCAGCCAGACCTAGATGATGGGGGATACATGTGTATAGGGCAGACACATCTGCAGTGACCAAAGTAAGATCATCATGATATTGTACCTTCTCCAGTAATTTAATTGTATCTCTGGTATCCTGTAAGTATGATGGAACTTGTTTGACCAAGGGCTGGAGGTAGTAATCAATATATTTCCCCATTCTGGATGTGACAGAGTCTATACCACTTACGATTGGATGTCCTGGTGGATTTTCTAAATTTTTGTGGATCTTGGGTAGATGGTAAATAATTGGGATGCAAGGTGATAATGGGACCATGAAATTTTTCTCTTTCTTACTGAGAATGTTAAGGGCAAAGCCCTCATTCACAATCTCAATTAGGGCCTTTTTGTACTTTAGAGTTGGATCTCCTGGTAGACGACTGTAAGTGGTACGATTCTCCAGGAGTCTATCCATCTCTTTAATATAGGTGTCCTTGTCCAGCACTACTATCTCTCCCCCTTTATCTGCAGGGCGGATAATGAGGTCTTTCTTTTCGCAGAGAGATTTCAGACCCGCCTGAATGGCAGAATCTTGATTAACTTTTTTATTTGGCAATTTCTCTAGATCCTTCAGTACTAGATTCCGAAAAACGTCAATTGCTGGGGCTAGATTGACCAGCGGGTTGAACAGGGAGGAATTGGAAAGTCCAGAATGTATGTTAGTGCCATGGTTTATGGCACTAACATTGATGGATGGTGTGGACAAAAAATGTCTTTGAATATTGAGTTTAAGGATGTATCTCTGCACATCAATGAATGTACTAAACGTATTTAATTTCCTAGGTAGAATGAATTTTAGACCTTTGTCCAAAATCCATTTTTCTTCATCAGAAAGTGAGACTTTACTTAAATAAAAAATTCCTGCCCCTACTGTGTTCTTTTTCTTTTTCCATTGGAGGTGCCACCCCCCTCTGGAGCCTCATTTGGTTTTTGGTTTCCAGGTTGGTTGGGGGTGGGTCTGCAAAAATCCTGATGTTGAGATTGGCCTGGATAATTGTGATTATAATTGCAAGTGGTCCTAGACAATTGATCATCTTCCCGATTCATGTTAGAGTATTGGTCATGGTAAATGTCGTAGGAACCTTCGTCCCTCAAGGGGGCGTAACAATTATAGTTACGTACCGGAGTGCTATGCGAATACCTACCCCTCCTGTTACCTGATCTATCATCTCGCCAGGGTCGGGATGGGCCCCAATGGTGTTCATAATGGTAAGAGTTACCTGTATTACCATAATGATTACCCCTACCTCAATTGTAGTCCCCCCTTTTATAACTTCTGTGATCACTTCTTAAATATATAAAGATTTTTTTGGTGTGTCATATGTAACCTATTACATATTATAAATAAATCCATCAGGTTTTTTGACCTGCACCATTTGGAGCCCCTCTGTTTTGTTTTTCTTTGTGAGTATTGGAGGAGAAAGGAGAGGAGAGAAAAAACGAACCTGTCCTTGACACGTCCATCTTGGAGCAGGGAGATGAAAAATTGAGGACCCTCCACCAGAATCTACTCAGTGGTCATCTACATATGGTACCAGATTGTGACCACAAGCCTCGTTAACCCACTGTTGTAAGACAGGTGTGTCCAACCATATCGGTAAGAGTTCCCATCCTTCTATCCTTGAGTGGTTGATTTTGATGCAATTTCAGATAGCCAGTTGGTGTTGATGTGACTTCAGACAACCAGTTACAGCTTTCGCCACTTGTACTGCTCTTCCCAGAATTTTTTGTGCCTGGCACTATTTTATTGGACACTTACCGTATTTTTTGCTCCATAAGACGCACCTGACCATAAGACGCACCTAGGTTTTAGAGGTTGAAAACAAGAAAAAAAATATTCTGAACCAAATGGTGTACTAAAATATTTTTCAGTGCCCATGAAATGCAGAGTGACCATTACCATAGAAAATGCAGAGTGACCATTACCATAGAAAGTATTGGCAGGGTATTGCAGAGTATTGGCAGGGTATGGCAGAGTAGTGGCAGGGTATGGCAGAGTATTGGCAGGGTATGGCAGAGTATCGGCAGGGTATCGCAGAGTATTGGCAGGGTATGGCAGAGTATTAGCAGGGTATGGCAGAGTATTGGCAGGGTATGGCAGAGTATTGGCAGGGTATGGCAGAGTATTGGCAGGGCATGGCAGAGTATTGGCAGGGTATTGCAGAGTATTGGCAGGGTATTGCAGAGTATTGGCAGGGTATGGCAGAGTATTGCAGAGTATTGGCAGGGTATTGCAGAGTATTGGCAGGGTATTGCAGAGTAATGGCAGAGTATTGGCAGGGTATTGCAGAGTATTGCAGAGTATTGGCAGGGTATGGAGGGATGGCTGTGACTGCACTACAGATGCAGCCCACAGTGCTGCTGCCATCTGATCTCTCCCATCCACTGTAAACATCTGTACACAGAGGGGAGAGAGGAACCGGTGTCATCATGTCGCTGGTTTGTTTACAAGTGATCGCTCCGTCATTTGATGGAGCGATCACATTGCAAACCACGGATGCACCAAGATGGCCATCGCACCGGAGCTGGGCCGAAGCCGCTGCCTTCCCTGAGGCCGAGGCCCGCGGAGCACTCCAGAGCGCGGCGGGGGAGGTGCCAAGCGTATATTCACACCATAAGACGCAGGCACATTTTCCCCCATATTTCTGGGGAAAAAAGTGCATCTTATGGTCTGAAAAATATGGTATATTTGCACATTTCATACAGACTATATTTTCACATGATATATTGGAGCCAGGTTTTTCAGTGTGAATCACCTTTATTTTGTTTTTTGCTGTTCACTTTTATGCACATTGTGTATTATTTTGTGGTATGTTTTATTACATTATTACACATATTCGAACTTAGCACTGCACTAATTATCCATCACCTTGTTCAGCTTTGTTTGTATGAGTGCTAGCTGCTCCTCACATTCTTATATTGTAGCGCAGTGTTTTCCTTTTTTTCTTTGATCTCTTTTTTGACACATTATTCACTGCTGCCACGCACTCACTTTCTTCCTATATAGATGTTTTTGAATATAGGACCTCCAGGTCCTTTAACACTAATGGAGTATTTAGAACTAGTGGATACAGAAACAAGTGGACTAATTTTAAGGCTCAAGAATGTAATGGTGTCATGAAAATCTCACGAAGAGATTGTCCTCCAGGTCTTCTGATGTACGATCGTCGTGGGTACGCACGATCTTACGAACGCCCTTACGTTCGTACACAGGTACGCGTGCGCGGGCACGCGCACGGTCGCGTGCGTGCGTCCGTATAGGCGCCAAACGGCCTATGTAAACCAGCCTCTTGCCAACAGTCTTTGCTGTCTGCTCTACAGCGTTATATCTGTGAGACCTGATCCGTATTGTTTGTTCCTGTTTGACCCGGCCTGCCTGTGACCTATCTGCTATCCGCCTGCACCCGACCTCGGCTTGTTGTGACTATTCTCCTGCCTGTTCCCTTGTACTTCGTTCCTGTCTGGTATCCGATCCGGCTTGCTCTGACCATCCGTCTGCTAAAAGGGTAACCTGCTTATACTGAACTGTTCATCTGCTATAAGTGCCTGCTCATATTGAACTACCTATCTACTGCAAGTCACCTGCTTATACTGAACTGTGTCATCTGCTACAAGTGATCTGTTAGTATTGAACTGTTCATCTGCTATAAGTGCCTGCTCATATTGAACTATCTATCTGCTGCAAGTCACCTGCTTATACTGAACTGTGTCATCTGCTACAAGTAATCTGTTAGTATTGAACTGTTCATCTGCTATAAGTGCCTGCTCATATTGAACTACCTATCTGCTGCAAGTCACCTGCTTATACTGAACTGTGTCATCTGCTACAAGTAACCTGCTAGTATTGCACTGTCCATCTGCTCCTAGTGCCTGCTTATATTGACTGTTTATCTGCTGCAAGCACTTGTGTATATTACACTGTTCACCTGCTACAAGTGGCCTGCTTTCCTGCACTGCTTATTACCAAGTTACCTGCTCCTTTGAACTGTGTATCTGCTATAAACTACCTGCTGATCCCTTCACTGTGATTACCTGCTCCACTGAACCTCGCCTACCCATCCTACCCATCTGTTGATCCTGCCAGGCACCTGTACCCCTCCTTACTCCTGTGTTCCCTGTTACATTGCCAGGAAACCGGTAGTGGGAGTCGTAAAGGAGGCCTCTCTCCGCAATCCGGGCTCGCTACTAGAAGGTACGTGACAGTAGCAGACAGCCAATGTCTGAGCCCGAGCGGGGAGCCTCCGCCATGGAAGAACTTTGTCAACACCTGGCAGAACTGTCTGAGGCAGTTAAGGGCCTTTAACAAGGCTACACTCGGCTGGAGGAACGGGTAATTGCTCTTTCCAACCCCTCCGGATCCTTGGGGGCCCCTCAACCATCAGTTTCTTCAGCTGAAGCAGGTCCAACACCTACAGTTGTGATGTTACCACCAGAACCTAAAGTTCCCACACCCGAGCGATTTTCTGGGAATCGCAGTGGCTTCAGGGCCTTCCGCAACTCCTGCGAATTATATTTTGCCCTCCAACCACGGACCTTCTCTTTAGAGGCTACCAAGGTGGGTTTTGTGGTGTACTCTCTGGAGACCCCCAGACCTGGGCCCACTGCCTGTTAGAAAACAAGGACGCAGCGTTGACTAATCTTTCTACCTTTTTTGATGCTATGGCTCAATTGTATGAAGATCCTCAACTTTCAGCAACTGCAGAAACCGCTTTGCGGACCCTCCAGCAGGGACGGAGGGCGGTGGAAGATTATGTGGCCGAGTTCAGGCGATGGGGTGCGGATACGAACTGGAATGATGCTGCCCTTCGCCATCAGTTCCGCATGGGACTCTCTGATTCTTTGAAGGATGAGCTTGCTAGAGTCGGTGTTCCACAGACATTAAACGCACTAATTGACTTGGCGATACAGATCGATCGTCGTCTGAGAGAGAGAAGAGCTGAGAGGGCCACTGGTTTCTCTCGTCCAACCTGGATGCTTCCAAAGGCCCCAAGCCATTTACATCCAGC
This sequence comes from Lithobates pipiens, assembly GCF_037356315.1. Lineage (NCBI taxonomy): Eukaryota > Metazoa > Chordata > Amphibia > Anura > Ranidae > Lithobates > Lithobates pipiens. Next base: position 117,093,655 of record NW_027507789.1, on the reverse strand, counting down.
ACCTGCCACCCGATCCACGTCTGACACACCTGAGCCAATGCAACTTGGAGTCTTGCGGCCATCTCTTACCCCCGAAGAACGTCAACGTCGGCGGAATAATAACTTATGTCTCTATTGCGGGGAATCTGGACATTACGTCAGGAACTGTCCAATAAAACTTCGTAAATGTCCATCCATGCCTCCTGATCTCCCAGACTCTTTAATAAAGTTTCCATCTCACCTTATCATTTCTGTCTCCTTTCAGTTCCCAGGAAAGACTTTACAGACACCCGCCATTATTGATTCCGGGGCATGCAGCTGTTTTATGGATTCATCCTTTGCTGCCCAACATCAGATTCCTCTCCTACCTAAGACCCGTGGACTCTCTATTCATTTGGCCGATGGCTCCGCTATTAAATCTGGTCCTGTAACTCGAGAAACTGCACCTCTACCTACTGTTATCTCTGGTTCTCATCGAGAACTTCTCCGGATGGACATTATCTCCTCCCCTCTTTTTCCTGTAATCCTTGGGATGCCCTGGCTACAGGCTCACAATCCAACCATAAATTGGACTACAGGAGAAATTACCTTTTCTTCACCGTATTGCCAGAAGTTCTGTGGTTCATCCGGTTCTCTGAGACCAGCAACTTTATTATCTATTGACTCAGAGATCGATTTACGTCAAGCCATTCCCGAAGTCTACCATGAATTTTTGGACGTGTTCAGTAAACAAAAGGCAGAGGTGCTCCCGCCCCACCGGGCTTATGACTGCCCCATTGAGTTACTTCCTGGAGCCAAGATTCCGTTTGGAAGGGTTTTTCCCTTAACAGAGGTAGAGCAGGAGAAACTCAAATGCCCCGTACACACGAGAGGGATTAAGTCTGACAGACCTCCAAAGGAGTTCCGCCGGAGTTCCGCCGGAGTTCCCGACGGAGTTCTGGCGGACTTTTCGACCGAACGGACTTGACCACACACCATCACACCAAACTCCGACGGAGTCGAACGTGATGACGTACGACTGGATTCGACGTAGGAAGTTCCTAGACAGTAGCCAATAGCTGCCCTAGCGTCGGTTTTAGTCCGTCGGAGTAGCACACACACGAGCGGATTTTTCAAAGGGGACCGGGTCCGGCGGAGTTCCGTCGGGAAAATTTAAAGCATGCTTCATTTCTAAAGTCCGTCAGACTTTAGCTTCGCTAAAGTCCGTTGCAGCCCACACACGATCGGATAGTCCGCCGGACTCAGTCCGTCGGAGTTTGGATGTCGAAAAGTCCGCTCGTGTGTACGGGGCAAAAGAATACCTCGAAGAAAATTTAAAGAAGGGGTTCATTCGCCCGTCTACGTCCCCAGCAGGTGCAGGTATTTTCTTTGTTGAGAAAAAGGACCACACTCTCCGACCCTGCGTAGACTACCGTGAATTAAACAACATCACTATAAAGAACCGGTACCCTCTCCCTCTTTTTCCAGAGTTATTCCAAAGACTGTGAATTGCTACGGTGTTCACTAAACTCGATCTCCGTGGGGCTTACAACTTGATCCGTATCAAGGCCGGAGATGAGTGGAAGACTGCTTTCCGTACCCGATTCGGACACTTCGAGTATTTGGTGATTCCCTTCGGTTTGTGTAATGCCCCCGCCACTTTCCAATACTTTATCAATGATGTGCTCCGGGACTTTCTGGACTTATTTGCTGTCGTTTATTTAGATGATATTTTGATTTTTTCTTCCTCCCTTGAAGCCCATCGCAAGCACGTCAAAAGCGTGTTGGGTCGGCTCCGCCAACACGGACTATATGCAAAAGCAGACAAGTGTTTGTTCGAACAGGAAAGTATACCATTCCTGGGGTTGATCATCTCTAGTAAGGGTATAAAAATGGACCCCCAGAAGATTGCTGCGATTTTGGACTGGCCGACTCCTGTAGACAGGAAAGGAATCCAACGTTTTATTGGATTCGCCAACTTCTACCGCAAATTTATTAAAGGTTTCTCAGCTATTGTTGCACCCATCACACAACTAACTAGACAAGGAACCCGTTTTCATTGGACCTCTGAAGCTCAAAAAGCATTTGAGACTCTTAAGGGACTTTTCACCTCCGCTCCTATTTTAAGACATCCAGATTCCTCCCTGCCATTTGTTTTAGAAGTGGATGCATCCGAAATCGCCGTAGGAGCTATATTATCCCAAAGACAAGGAACTAAGGCCCTGCTTCATCCTGTGGCTTTCTTTTCACGTAAGTTATCTGCAGCCGAGAAAAATTACGATGTCGGAGACCGGGAGCTGTTGGCCATTAAATCCGCATTAGAAGAGTGGCGTTATTTGTTGGAAGGAGCTTCTCATCCAATTCTAATATTTACAGATCACAAGAACCTGGAGTACTTAAGATCTGCAAAAAGACTAAAACCAAGACAAGCCAGGTGGGCACTCTTCTTCTCCCGGTTCTCTTTCCATGTAACGTATCGCCCAGGGTCTAAGAATATAAAACCAGATGCCTTGTCACGGATGTTCCACAAGTCCCAGGAGAATTCTCCTCCGGATACCATTCTCGCTCCTGGGAATTTCCTTCTGCTTCAGGAAGATCTTCTCTCTCTGCTTAGACAAGCCTCCATGGGACAAAGACCCTTCTCAGAACCAGAACTACAAACCAGAGGTGGGTTACTGTGGTATAAAGACAAGATCTACATCCCCGAAACTCTGCGGGTATCTGTTCTAGAGCTGTGTCATGACCACGCACTCGCCGGACATTTTGGTATCACTAGAACCATTGATTTGGTACAGCGTACTTTTTGGTGGCCTCAGTTACGGGAGGATTGCAGGAAATACGTGAACACCTGCACTACGTGCATTAGGAGCAAGAACTGTAAAACCAAGGCCTGGGGCCTCCTTAAACCGTTGTCTGTTCCGGACAGGCCATGGAAAATGCTGTCTCTAGACTTCATTGTTGAATTGCCTCTGGCAGATGATCATACCACTATCTTGGTGGTGGTCGATCGTCTGTCAAAGATGGCACATTTTATTCCCATGAAGGGTACCCCTTCAGCCTCTGAAACTGCACAAGTGTTTATCAAAGAAATAATTCGGCTCCATGGGGTACCAGCCAATATAGTTTCGGATCGAGGAGTACAGTTCACCTCTCGATTCTGGAAGTCCCTCTGCAAGGCCTTGAATATTGAGCTATCTTTCTCATCCGCTTATCATCCTCAGTCCAATGGGCAGACTGAGAGGACAAACCAAACTCTCGAACAATATTTACGCTGTTTTTCCTCTTTTGCACAAGATGATTGGATCTCCCTACTTCCAGTAGCTGAATTTGCGTATAATAATTCTCTCCATTCCGCCATCAAACAGACACCCTTTTTTGCCAATTATGGCTTCCACCCTTCATTTTTACCCAACTCCCTTCCTGAATGTTCAGTACCTGCGGTCCAGGAAAAGATGAACTTTTTTTCAACCAACAACAAACTTCTACAAGAAACAATGACTAAAACTCAAGAGCACAACAAGGCAACCTTTGACAGGAAGAGACGAGGAGAGTTAGTACTGGTACCTGGTGATTTGGTGTGGCTATCCACGGTAAACTTGAAAATGGCGTGTCCTTCAAGGAAACTAGGTCCCAAGTTTTTAGGACCTTTCTCAGTCAAAAGGAAGATCAACGAAGTTGCTTTTGAACTAGAACTTCCAGACTCACTAAAGGTTCATCCGGTATTCCATGTATCCTTATTGAAACCTTTCACTCCCAATCCATTTCCTAACCGAAAAACCACTCCTCCTGATCCGATCTTGGTTGATGGTGAAGAAGAATTTGAAATTGAAGCCATCCTAAAATCCAGAAGAAGAGGAAACCAGAACCAGTTCTTAATCAAATGGAAAGGATATGGTCCTGAAGAGAACTCTTGGGAGCCTGAGGACAACATTCATGCGAAAAACTTGATTCGATCCTTTAAAAGGGCCCATCCGGAAAAGTTTGCCCGAAAGGGCATCCGGAGGCTGCCCCTTGGGGGGGGGGGGCAATGTCATGAAAATCTCACAAAGAGATTGTCCTCCAGGTCTTCTGATGTACGATCGTCGCGGGTACGCACGATCGTACGAACGCCCTTACATTCGTACACAGGTGCGCGTGCGCGGGCACGCGCACGGTCGCGTGCGTGCGTCCGTATTGGCGCCAAACGGCCTATTTAAACCAGCCTCTTGCCAACAGTCTTTGCTGTCTGCTCTACAGAGTTATATCTGTGAGACCTGATCCGTATTGTTTGTTCCTGTTTGACCCGGCCTGCCTGTGACCTATCTGCTATCCGCCTGCACCCGACCTCGGCTTGTTGTGACTATTCTCCTGCCTGTTCCCTTGTACTTCGTTCCTGTCTGGTATCCGATCCGGCTTGCTCTGGCCATCCGTCTGCTAAAAGGGTAACCTGCTTATACTGAACTGTTCATCTGCTATAAGTGCCTGCTCATATTGAACTACCTATCTACTGCAAGTCACCTGCTTATACTGAACTGTGTCATCTGCTACAAGTGATCTGTTAGTATTGAACTGTTCATCTGCTATAAGTGCCTGCTCATATTGAACTATCTATCTGCTGCAAGTCACCTGCTTATACTGAACTGTGTCATCTGCTACAAGTAATCTGTTAGTATTGAACTGTTCATCTGCTATAAGTGCCTGCTCATATTGAACTACCTATCTGCTGCAAGTCACCTGCTTATACTGAACTGTGTCATCTGCTACAAGTAACCTGCTAGTATTGCACTGTCCATCTGCTCCTAGTGCCTGCTTATATTGACTGTTTATCTGCTGCAAGCACTTGTGTATATTACACTGTTCACCTGCTACAAGTGGCCTGCTTTCCTGCACTGCTTATTACCAAGTTACCTGCTCCTTTGAACTGTGTATCTGCTATAAACTACCTGCTGATCCCTTCACTGTGATTACCTGCTCCACTGAACCTCGCCTACCCATCCTACCCATCTGTTGATCCTGCCAGGCACCTGTACCCCTCCTTACTCCTGTGTTCCCTGTTACATTGCCAGGAAACCGATAGTGGGAGTCGTAAAGGAGGCCTCTCTCCCCAATCCGGGCTCGCTACTAGAAGGTACGTGACAAATGGTCTCCGAACTACATCTACAGTGGGACGTTGCATTCTTGGAGCAATATGTTAAAGAAAAAATGGTCCCACGAGGCCTTCGCTGGGAAGTATACCCTCAACAGGGCGAATCAGATTTAGACCTGTGGTACAAATACTTCAATGAAGCAGGGATAAAACTGATTGGCCTCTTAGTAGAGAGGAAACAAGTGAGATTGATTATCATTGATAAAGAGATCAAGGAATTGAGAGAGAAATTTACTCCCTCAATTGGTACATCAGAATACGTCTCCCTATCTGCTAACTTAAAAGATCACATTGAAACGGAGGAAAAAGACAAGCGAAATAAAAAACTGAAAAAATACAACCGAGATATTAATGACTATAAAGCCAATCTTGTTTTCAATTGGCAGAAAAAAATTGCTACTGATTTAGTGTCACGGTATTACTTACAGCGAACCCTCAGGCGAGCAGGTGACATGGGATCCCCCAGGGCGTGGAATCTAAGAGTCAGCCGGTGTTCCGCCAGTGACCCTCTCACGAAGGTTTGGACTTAGCTGCGTGCTGACCCAAGGTCACGACCCCCGGGTTCACCCTGCTCGCTAGGGAAGTACCAGAAGACACTGTAGACAAGGATGGATGGATGAAGCAAGGAAAGCCAGGTAGTGAGCCAAGGTCAGGGCGGGCTGCAGACAACGTAATCAGAACAAGCCGAGTCGGTACACAGAAGATCGGATCACGAGAAGGCAGGTAAAACAGGTTACACAGGGGAGCTACAGGAACAAACGTTGCTCAAGCAACCAGTAGCAGGTTTGAAAGGGATTTAAATAGAGAAGCACATGAGGGGCTGGACAGGAAGTAGCAGGAAGGAATCATATATTAGGCAACAGGTGAAGGGCATCGACACCCATAGCTGGAGAGTGCACAGAGCTGAACACCAGACAGTGGACAACAGATGCCAGCCGACCCACTGCAGTAAAGGTGAGACACAGATCAGCTCCGCAGCTGATCTGTGACATTTAGGTCCTCCCAGTAGCGCTCTGCCAATGGAGACTATAGAATATACCGCTCCAAGCACAGATAGAAGGCTAATTTATGAACTCTCACCCCCTCCACTTCCCCCCAGGACCATCTGGAAATAGGGAATACGCATATACCTCACGGAACCAGAATCAGAGCCCATACCACCGAGGAGATATGACACGGGGGAGACAAGCATCTCGTAATAGAGGAAGGGGGAACTACAATCAAGGTAGGGGTAATCATTATGGTAATACAGGTAATTCTTACCATTATGAACACTATGGGGGCCCATCCCGACCCTGGCGAGATGATAGATCAGGTAACAGGAGGGCACTCTCACCTAGCAGTAAAAAAGGGTCACTGGTTCGAATCCCAACCACGACACTACCTGCCTGGAGTTTGCATGTTCTCCCTGTGCCTGTGTGGGTTTCCTCCGGGTACTCCGGTTTCCTCCCACACTCCAAAGACATGCAGGTAGCTTAATTGGCTTCTGTCCAAAAATTGGCCCTAGTATATGAATGGGGACCTTGGATTGTGGGATTGAGGGTAGGAACCAATGAGAGTGTGCAATGTACAGGGATAGGGGTAGACACACACTCAGGTTGAACTGGATGGACTAGTGTCTTTATTCAACCTTACTAACTATGAAACTATGAAACTATAATCGTTACGCCCCCTTTTTTGTCCACACCATCCACCAATGTTAATGCCGTAAACCATGGCACTAACATACATTCAGGACTTTCCAATCCCTCTCTGTTCAACCCACTGGGCAATCTAGCTCCGGCAATTAATGTTTTTTCGGAATCTAGTACTGAATGATCTAGAGAAATTGCCAAATAAAAAAGTTCATCGAGATCCTGCCATTCAGGCAGGTCTGAAATCTCTCTGCGAAAAGAAAGACCTCATTATCTGCCCTGCAGATAAAGGGGGAGGGATAGTAGTGCTGGACAAGGACACCTATATTAAAGAGATGGATAGACTCCTGGAGGATCGTACCACTTAGCCCCTGTACACATGGTCGGAGATTTCGACAACCAAATCCGTCGGATTTTGTCCGTCGGATTTTGTCCGTCGGATCTTGTCCGAAACTGTTGCACACACACGGTCGGACTAAGTTGTCGAAAAATCTGATCTTTCAGAACGTGATGACGTAATTTCGTTACGATGGGACTACATTCAGGCTAGTAGCCAATAGCTTTGATGTAGGAATTGTATCTGAGCATGCGTGGCACTTTATCCGATCAAAATTCTCTACACTTGATCGGAGTATGTCCGATCGAACCAGTTGGTCGGAAAATATTTCCAACAAGTTGGAAAATTGGGTCCGACGAATATTCAGACGGAAACATTCCGTTGCATACCACACACAGTCGGATTTTCCGACAAACCGGTCCGATAGGACACATTCTGTCGGAATCTCCGACTGTGTGTACAAGGGCTTACAGTCGTCTACCAGGAGATCTAACTCTGAAGTACAAAAAGGGCCTAATTGAGATTGTGAATGAGGGCTTTGCCCTTAACATTAACGTTTAAGAGAACGATTTCATGGTCCCATTAGCACTTCGCATCCCAATTATTTACCATCTACCCAAGATCCACAAAAATTTAGAAAATCCACCAGGACATCCAGTCGTAAGTGGTATAGACTCTGTCACATCCAGAATATGGAAATATATTGATTACTACCTCCAGCCCTTGGTCAAACAAGTTCCATCATACTTACAGGATACCAGAGATACAATTAAATTACCGGAGAAGGTACAATATCATGATGATCTTATTTTGGTCACTGCAGATTTGTCTGCCCTATACACATGTATCCCCCATCATCTGGGTCTGGCTGCAGTTGAACTTTATCTATTTCGAGATCCAACACTTAGTCCTATACATAGGAACTACATTATGGAACTCCTGAGATTTGCCACAGAGCACAATTACTTCTGGTTCCAGGGCTCTTTCTTTTCCCAGATCAAGGGCTTTGACATGGGGGCCAAATATGCCCCAAGTCTGGCGAACCTGTTTATGGCCCAGTGGGAGGAGCAGGAGCATGTCGTCTATTCCCTTGACAGGCCAGAATTGGTCCTGTGGGCTGGATATATAGATGCCATCCTCCTCCTATGGAGAGGAAGCAGAGTTTTGCTAGACTCTTTCATGGTGGCCCTTAATGAGAACGACCGTGGTATTGTTCCTAATTTCGAAGCTAGTCCGACCAACATACATTTTCTAGATCTGGAAATTACAGCCATTAACAACCGTCGGGAATTTAAAACCTTTTTCAAACCAACCACTAGGAATGGCTACATCACTGTTGACAGTTGCCACCATGAGCAGTGGCTCAAATCTGTCCCTCGTGTCCAATTCCTTCGGTTGTGTCGTAATTGTATGAATGACAACGATTTCAGGCAACAATCCAATATTCTTAGATTTGTCGATAAGGGATACAGACCAGCAGATCTGGATGCTGATATCAATGCCGTGGCCTTGATTGACAGTTTCCCTTCGATAGAAACGTTGAACCACCGCTCCAAGGTAATCCTCGAGGACTGAAGCTCTGTCTCCTATTGATGAGCCCCAGGTGCTGACCATTACACACACACTGAGCAAACAAGCAGGACAAAACTCTGGAAAATCCTGACGTGTTTCGCACCGCAATCAGTGCTTACTCATAGCTATGAGTAAGCACTGATTGCGGTGCGAAACGCTTCAGCATTTTCCTGTACCCTGCTATTCCTTTTGCTGTGGATTTTTTTACTTTGTTTTGATGTGACCCACGTTGTTTCAATTAAAGATGGGATTTCAAGTCTTTTTTCAGTGTGCGGCTATCCAGAGTTTTGACCTGCTTGTTTGACAGTTTCCCTTCTCGAGACAAAATCCAAAACTATTAGGGATGATAAATTTAAGTGGTCTTTCTTCCCAACTTTTTCCACAGAACATAAAGAAATCAAAAAAAAATTCAATAGACATTGGAAAGTACTTCGTAGCGACAAAATGTTAGGAACATCTATCCCAGAACAGGCAGGGGTAATTTTCAGGGGGGCGCGCTCTATACAAGGCGATATTGCCCCCAATACCATAGATCCCCCCAAACCAATTCATTTTTTTCCAGAATGTAAACGTTTTTTTCCATGCAGAAAGTGCAATGTCTGTTCACACAACACCCTGAGAAGTCGAAAAATCAATACTTTCATGTCTACAGCAACTAAGCGGGTATACTCTACGAAAAATTGCACAACTTGTGTCACTAAGCATATAGTATACCTCATTACATGGCCATGTAAAAAACAGTACGTGGGCCGTACCATCAGTAACTTCTTTATTAAGTTAAATGAGCATTTGGCTAAAATTAAAAAAGGATGTGACAAACATACGATACCCCGTCATTATCTGGAACATCACCGAAAGGATCCAACTGGTACCCAGTTCCAGATAATTGACAGATTTGTTCCCAATTGGAGGGGGGAGTGTTGTCTATGGGGAGTATCACGTCTCGAAACCTTCTGGATCCAGAGTTGAAGTGCTATTCGCCCCATGGCATGAACACTGATTGGGACATTAATTGCTTTATCAATCAAGCATAGTTTTCTCCTTCCTTATACAATTTAATAATTTTCTTTTTTTTTCTTTCTTCATATGTTCAGTCCATGGATCTTGATTCATTAGATACATTATATATATTGTTGGATGGTATTTATTGATGTTTGCGGTTTATACATGCTTTTGATGTCTTGCACACTGTGGCAAAGTTTATTGTTCGCCCCAGTTTGCGTGAATCTGCTTGTCCTGTGTACTGCGCATGTGCAGTACACAGCGGACACTATCCGACAGGGGACACTATTTGACATGACACCAGCTCTTGGTATAAAGAGCACAGACAAGTGCCGCATGTCTTGAATAATAAATCTCATAGAGTCTATCACTACTCTATAACAGTTCACACTCTGCGGATGATGTCTGCTATAAGCACAGCAGGAGACACAGCATGGCATATGTTTCTTGTATCAGTTCCCTTCCTTTTATTTTTTGTTATTTTCATTACTGGGTCAATTGCAGATTATTTAATGGTGGGAATTGATTCTTAATGTTTTAAATATTTGTTTATATTTATATTACTTACTAAATGATTGTGCGTTCCATAGCCCAAGCCATTTTGAGGCTTGGAGAGCAAACCTTGTTATCCACTTCCTGTACCGCCCCCTCATTAGGGACGAACTGGAGATTTAGTAGCTTATTTATTGAACAGCAATGTGAGGGGATACAGCAAGCCCCTGTTGAAGACCCCTAGTGTTGAAACAAATCAGGTAGCTTCTCCGTACCCCACATTGCTTTTATCACTACACTTTACTGACCACTATACTCTACTGTCCACTATACTCTACTGACCACTACACTACACTGACCAGTACACTATACTGTCCACTACACTACACTGTCCACTACACTGTCCACTACACTACACTGACCACTACACTGTCCACTATACTGTCCGCTATACTGTCCACTACACTGACCGCTATACTATCCACACCACTACACTGACCACTATACTATACTGTCCACTATACTATACTGTCCACTGCACTACACTGACCACCATACTACACTGTCTACCACACTACACTGACCACTATACTACACTGTACACTACACTGACCACTATACTGTCCCGCCTACAGTCTTCCTATACTGACACTACATATACGGAACCTCTCTCTCCCCCCCCCCCCCCCAGTCCATGTCCATCCATTCCTCACCTTCTTGTCCTGCATCAGTCTGGACTTCCGGAGGATAGGAGGAGGAGGAGAAGACAGCGGCCTCATCGGCTTACACTTTCCAGTGCTTTTCTCCCAAGTGCTCCGGCCGCCATGTTTAGTATTTCCCGGCGCAATGTGATTGGGCGTATGGGGGACATGTGTGGAGGCGGGACTTCATGACCCACATACACCTAATCACAGGGCGCGGGACCCTGAACATGGCGGTCGGAGCGCGGGGGACACAGGAAATTAAAATTAGGAGGAGGCAGCCAATAGTGAAACTACTGGCACAAAATTTCACCCCCTTAAATGTCATGCCCGGGGGCCACGGCACCTCCCGCACCCCCTACGCTACGCCACTGACAAGGAGGAAAGCCTAGCAACTTAAAGAAAAATGAGACACCTGCTAATAATTTTTGCGATGTGGCTATAAGGTAATTCTAGCTGCATTAGGGTGTATAAAAATACTTTGATGTCTTTTTCGGAAGGAGAATAAAACTGCTGACCAAATTCCTCTGAGAATTTAATCCACCGGAACCATGCAGTGGAATATTCAGCCCATGTACTATCAGCCACCGAATGCTTAATTGAATTCATCAGAATCTCTAAATTAGGTTCTATAGATGGTCTGGACATACTTGACCTTCCTTGTCTGCGCTAGGCAGTAGCTGATGGAATTTGCGTATCTGTAACTGAGATAAGGCATTTTCCATTTGATTCTCCTTGCCTGGCACATGTTAAAGCGTAAGCATAGAAAAACTAGGTACCCAAGTAATTTTATAACAAACATGGATTTTGTTGATAAACAATTAACTGCATAAATGACTTCCTTATTGTCAGAATTAATATTCTTTTATTAGCAAATTTCTTACCCCATACCTCTAATGCTGCTACTAATGGGAATAATTCTAGTAGAACTATGCTCTTAGTGGCTTTAAGTTGTATCCATCTATCTGGCCAAAAACCACAGCACCAGTGGGTATTCCATATTGCAGAAAAACCACAAGACCCATCTGCGTCTGTATACAATTCCAGCTCAGATGAAAATACAAATCCCTCCTGAAAAAATGAATGCCCATTGTAAATGTCAAAGAATCTCATCCAAACCAGCAGGTCTTCCTTAAAGTGGAGGGCCACCCAAAAAAAAAAAAAATGCATTAATAAAAATAAAAAAAAAAATATAAAAAATAAAAATGTTTTTCACTTACCTGAAATGGTGTTGCTAGGCAGTCTTCCTAATCTGCCTCTTCCTCCTCTTCAGTGAGTGCATGCGCAGTAGGAAATGGGCAGTGAAGCCACAAGTCTCCGCTGCCTGTTTCCCTTCGTTAGGATGGAGGCGCCGGCAGCTGATCCGAAAGACGGATCAGCCTTGGGGTGGCCGACATTGTGGGATCATTGGACAGGTAAGTGTCCTTATTAAAAGTCAGCAGCTACAGTGTTAACACGGTAACACTGTAGCTGCTGACTTTAAAAAAAAAATAATAGCAGGTGGAACACCCCTTTAAGCTCTAATGATAATCTGATGTGGGAAAATTGAGATTTCAATCCAGACATGGATAAATATAGGTGATGGGAGAATATCCTGCCCACTGGCATGACTCGTGTTGCGAATGCCAAGAGTCCTAATAATGACTGAAGTTCTTTTAATAATATTTTCTTACGTCCTAGAAACTCTTTGATTTTTTCAATCTTATCCAAGGGCAATTGAAATTCTAATAATTCTGTATGCATTTTTAGCCCTAAAAATTTGATGTAGATGGGAACACATTTTTTCTGCAGCTAGAGGAACCCCACATTTTTTAGTGATAGCCTCAAACAATTGCAGCATAAGGAAGCAAATAGTTGAACGAGCAGGACCTATGAATAAAAATTCATCAAGGTAGTGCAATATACCTTCATGAAATGATTCAAAAGAGACCACCCATTGCAGAAATTAAGCAAATATCTGAAAGTACGCACATGAGACAGAATACACATGTCGTAATAAAATTGATTCTCAAAAAACATACCTAATGAATTATATGAAGCCGGGTTAAATGGTAGTAGTCTTAATGCTGATTTAATATCTGTTTAGCAAGTAATGCAGCTTTACCAAATTTCCTAATATGATAGATGGCATCCTCAAAAGTGCAATAAGAGACAGATGATAGACATTCATCAATCTCATCAATCAATTATGAATCGTTAGTGAATGAGAGATGATGGATCACACTAAATGAGTTTGGCTCCTTTTTGGGAACCATCCCCAAGGGGGATATTCTAAAATTTGGAAATGGTGGGGTACTAAATGGTTCAGCTATTCTCCCTACCCTAATTTTTCCATAAAATTTTTCTGTGACAACATGAGAAAAGTTCATAACGGATTTAAATTGTCCACTAATACACATCCATTGTCTTTAAATACAGGTAAAGGGAAACCCCTAGAAAAGCCATCAGTTAAATACTTGGCTGTCTCCTAATCTTGGTACACTTCCAGCCATTGCTGCTTGCTTAGCAGATTCACCGGAGTGTAAGGCCTGATTCACACGAATGCATTTTTATTGCTTTTTGCATTTTGCGGATTTGTACAGAACATGTTCCATAGGAAATCATGTTAAATGGACTGTAGTGCAAATCTGCAAAAAGCACTAAAAATACATAGGTGTTGGATCAGGCCTAAGCCTTTGGCCAGGTTATCTCTTTGACCATGAAAATTGGCGCTCCTTTTAAAACATTTAAGTAAGGAATGAGGTTCTGAGCAGTTAGAGCATTCATGCTTATATTTGCATGAACCCACCCCACTTACACTGATTTTCATTGTATTCGAAACAGTAACCCCTTTTATAAGGGCAAACTGTAAGGGTCGGTTCACACAGGGGCAACACGACTTTCAACACGACTTTTGGAGGCAACTTGGACACGACTTGAACATGACTCGGAGTGACTTACAACACGACTTTAAGTCGCCCCAGGCCAGGCGACTTTTGCCGTGGCCAATCAGAGAATGAGCTCTCAAGGGGGAACTCCACGCCAAATAAAAAAAAAAACAGAGGAGTCCTGCGAGAAGACCCCTGAAGACGGAAGAAGACCCCCGGAGCTGTGTAATAAACTATTTTAACCCTTGTGTGTTGTGTTTTTTTTTTACATTTTTTTCACAGGTGAATGGGTAGGGGTACATTGTACCCCATACTCATTCACATAGGGTGGGGGGCCGGTATCCAGGGCCCCCTTATTAAAGGGGGCTCACGGATTCCGATAAGGTTGTCGGGAAGAGGCCCTCATCAACATGGGGACAAGGTGCTTTGGGGTGGGGGGGGCCATGCGGCCCCCCTTCCCCAAGGCACCCCCCATGTTGAGGGCACGCGGCCTGGTACGGCTCAGGAGGGGGCCGCTTGCTCGTCCCCACCCCCTTTCCTGGCCGGCTGGGTAGCGTGCTCGGATAAGGGTTTGGTATGGATCTGGGGGGGACCCCCACGCCATTTTTTTGGCGTAGAGGGTTCCCCTTAAAATCCATACCAGACCTAAGGGCCTGGTATGCTCTCGGAGGGGGAACGCATGCCAAATTTTTTTTTAAATTTGGCGTGGAGTTCCCTTATGAGAGCTGATAATTCTGTGATCCGACTTGGAGGCGACCTCCATTGAAATCAATGGGTACCAGTCGCCTACAAGTCGGATTGAAGTAGTACAGGAACCTTTTCTGAAGTCGGAGCGACTTCAGTAGTGTGCATTAAGACGGCTCTCATTCGCTTACATTGATTTTTACATGTAGCGCGACTTAAGGCGACTAGGGGCGACCTGAAGTTGGATCTGAGTCGCCCCTGTGTGAACCGGCTCTAACTGAAGACTGCTGTTTAGGATAAAAGGCCTTCTGCAGCAAAATTAAGTTCAACCATAGACAAATATCTTTATTACCCCACTTTAAAGAAGGGTAAATAAAAAAATTTGCCTAAAAGATTATATATATATATTTTTTTTATATTTTTTTTAATATATATTTTTTTAATTCTTATCAACTATTTTTTATTAATTAATTTTTATCTTATATTTTTTATTAATATTCTTTCTTTAAGTTTTTTAAGTATTTCCATATACTGTAGCTCATGTCATATTATCATTTATTGTTTCCTCCTTTTTAAATTGGTCCAGCATAATTTGTTTTTCCCGTTCTTTATTATACATGTATTCCCTTCCCTTCTTGCCCCTCCTTCCGCCCCCGCTATTTATTCCTTGATCATGGTCCCGAACGGTCAGCTTGACAAAGGAGTGCAGCCGTCTCTCTATCCATGCCTCTGCTAGCTCAGGAAACGCGTTGCATGCTCGGTGATGTCATTTCCCCTCGCCTGAAGCCTTGTTTGCGTTCCTTGCCTTGGATGGACGCTCCTCTCTGTTGCCGGCCGGAATAGACACCAGCTCTGCCGTGATCAGCTGAGGAACAACGTGTCAGGACTTTACAGCTTCTGGGAATGACTATACTGATGTTTTTCTCCCACGCCGTTGTATGGGACCAATACACCGCTTGATTTTAACCACTACAATGTGAGTTTTACTACTACTATTTACATTAAAGAAAGTATTATACAATCTACACCCAGGGGTACCTCTTGTTCTTTTTTTTTTTGTTTTCTACCATGCGGCTTCACTGCCCGT
Organism: Lithobates pipiens; assembly: GCF_037356315.1. NCBI lineage: Eukaryota > Metazoa > Chordata > Amphibia > Anura > Ranidae > Lithobates > Lithobates pipiens. Next base: position 117,078,196 of record NW_027507789.1, on the reverse strand, counting down.
TTCCTACTGCGCATGCGCGAGTCGAGCGGCGCTTTGTGAATGGGACGCGCTGTGTTAGGGAACACACAGTTCCCAGAACACAGCGCGCCCCATTACCCAGAAGACAACGCGACGAGGAGAGAAGACGAAGATCACGGAGGAGCAGGAAAAAGGCAGATTAGGAAGACTGCCTAGCAACAGGGATTTCTGACAAGGTAAAAAAAATATTTTTTTTTATTATTTTTTTTTTAAGAATATTAATGATCTTTTTTTTTTTTTTTCTTCTTTTTAGGGTGGCCCTCCACTTTAATTCTTGTATTAATGCTATCAGTTAACCTGTTAATGGATTCCATTATGTTATTTAAAAGTTATGATAACTCAACCTATTTTGTTGAGTTAGTCAGGTGTTGCTCACTAAAGCCTCCGGTGGACACAATAGATATTTCTTGTTCACGTTTTCTGACTGAAATTACTTGCCTTCCCAGACTAGAACTGGGTGGGATATGTTGAGTACTACTGGCTCCTCCTTCCCCCAGAGAGGTATGTGGCTGTGTCTGCGGGCTGCGCTGGTTCTACCGATGGATTTGAGGGCTGTGAATCTCTGGCCTGCCTCTGCTTGGATGGCTGCTAGGTACCTCTAATGCCTCCCATCCGTCCTCTTCTTGAACTTGCCCTCACTGTTCTTTTTCCATTCCTCTTATTTCTAGGCATGCTACAGCCATTCCTCTCCACCGCTGTTCCCGGCCTGCTCCAGGACATGCCTCATAAGTGTCTTCTTGGACCTTGGATGAGGGGGTTTGGGGTGGAGGAACTTGACTGGCATGCACAGAGTCCTAACCTCAACCCGATAGAACACCTTTGGGAGGAATTACAGTGGAGACTGCAAGCCAGGCCTTCTTATCTAACCTCACAAATGTGCTTCTGGAAGAATGGTAAAACATTCCCATAGACACATTCCTAAACCTTATGGACAGCCTGCCCAGAAGAGTTGAAGCTGTTATAGCTGCAAAGGGTGGGTCATTGCAGTACTGAACCCTACGGACTAAGACAGGGATGCCATAAAAGTTCATGTGCATGTAAAGAGAGGCGTCCCAATACTTTTGTGTAAATATGTATATATATATATATATATATATATATATATATATAAAATTATCTTGAAAATATGGACACATTGGTGTTAATTTACTAAAACTGGAGAGTGTAAATCTGGTGCAGCTGTGTATGGTAGCCAATCAGCATCTAATTTCAGCTTGTTTCATTTTAAAAAAAACTGGAAATTTCTATGCAGAACTACATATATACCCAATCGATCCCCTCACTGAAATTTGCTATACATGTCCAATTATGAGTTACCTTGTAATCGGGGAGATATAGTTGACACTATTTCATTACGGCTCTGAACCAGTTATGTTACGACTTGAAACTAAAAGCCTATGTTCCTCATGTTGAAAAATGTTGCACTTGAAATACACCTTATATATACTTCCTCTCCCCCTTTTTTCTTCATTCTGTATCCCCAGATTGTTTATATAAAATATTCAACAAACTCAGATCAAAAGTAAAATTAACCAAAAAAATTAATTGTAGGTATAGTTGTGTACAATATGTATGACAATATATGCTGGAGTAAATGAGCTAGCTGCAGTTTTTCACTCATCCACCCCGTCACTATTATGACATTTGTCATTCTACCCATCAACATTATGACATATTTTGCTTTTCAGATTCGTTGTTTGCTTTATTTGGCATCTACACTCATTTACAGAATCACGTAGACTCCCCTTAGACTGTGGGTCAATAGGTTCTTAGTCCACCTGGAGTTTTTGGTGGCTGAATTGTGTGTTCTTAAGCCATGGCTGCACTCAGGGCTTGGAAACCCTCCTTCCTGCATCAATAAATGCCTTATGCCTTGCTCCCTAGTGGCCCAGCATGCTGATTGAGACACTGCTGCTGTAGCTTTTAACTGGAATGCCGACTCTCACATGTGGGAAGAAGAAGGGGAAAGATTCATTAATGTGTAACGGCTATGATCACACTGGGATCAGATCGGCTATGTTTCCTGGAATTTACTTGACTAATTGTCATTGATGTATGATCAGAGTAGAATGTTGATTTTTACAACACCCCAGGTTAGTGGTGTAACACCGTCTTACATATATAAATATTCACACACAAGACTGTATGTAGAGACGTGCACAAACAGCTGTACTAGAACATGTGGCATAAAAATAATGCAGAATCTGATCTACCGATGTCTTACATCCCTTAAAACATGCTTTCTGGAACTAAAATGTTGTTAACTATATCCTTGTACTTGGAAGCACATAGGGCTTCCAATAAAAAAAAATGTGCCACTGGGTTGATTTACTAAAGACAAATAGTTTCTTCACTTTGCATGTGAAGTTGCACTTTGCAAAGAAAATGTGCAACGAAAATTAAAAAAAAAAACAGCATTTTTGTTTGCACATGTTTTGATGATGTAAGGCCGCGTACACACGGGCGGACTGTTCGCCCAACCTTGTCCGCTGAACAGTGTTTGGGCGGACAGTCCGCTCGTGTGTGGGCTTTCAGCGGACAGTTTCAGCGGACAGTTGGACGGACAAAGTCTTTCGGAAATTCCGAAAAACTGTCCGCTGAAACTGTGTTTGAGCGAACAGTCCGCCCGTGTGTGGGCCTGTCCGCTGTACTTTCGAAATGAGCGGACTGTTCCCGCTCGGAAAGTCCGCGTGTACAGGTAGGCGGGGCCCGCGAAGGAGACATCGCGGGCTCCGCCGCCTGGAATGGGCTTAAAGGGGAACCCCAACGCCGAAAAAAATCGGCGTGGGGGTTCCCCCAAAGTCCACACCAGACCCTTGTCCGAGCACGCTACCCGGCCGGCCAGGAAAGGGGGGCGAGCGAGCGCGCCCCCCCTCCTGAGCCGTACCAGGCCGCGTGCCCTCAACATGGGGGGGTGCCTTGGGGAAGGGGGGGCCGCGCGGCCCCCCCACCCCAAAGCACCTTGTCCCCATGTTGATGAGGACAAGGGCCTCTTCCCGACAACCCTGGCCGTTGGTTGTCGGGGTCTGCGGGCGGGGGGCTTATCGGAATCCGGGAGCCCCCTTTAAGAAGGGGGCCCCCGGATACCGGCCCCCCACCCTATGTGAATGAGTATGGGGTACAATGTACCCCTACCCATTCACCTGTGAAATAAAGTACAAAAAAAAACACAACACAGGGAAAAAATATTTTATTGCACAGCTCCGGGGGGTCTTCCGTCTTCGGGGGTCTTCTCGCCGGACTCCTCCGCTATCTGTGTGTAGCTCTTTTACTAGCGGAGGAGTCCGGCTTTCTTCCTCCCCGCCGCCGGCCTCTTCTCCCGACTTCGGGGGTCTTGTCCCCCTCTTCGGTTCTTCTGCCGGGCCACCGCGCCTTCTTGTAGCTCTTTTACAGGCGGTGGCCCGGTCTTCTGTCGCCGCTGCCTTCCGTTCTTCTGTCGCCGCCTTCGGTTCTTCTGCCGGGCCACCGCGCCTTCTTGTAGCTCTTTTACAGGCGGTGGCCCGGTCTTCTGTCGCCGCTGTCGTCGCCGCCGCCGCCGCCTTCCGTTCTTGTTCTTCTTCTTGTTCTTCTTCTTCTTCTCCTGGAGATGTTGACTCGACGAGCTCTCCGGCCGGAATGCCAGAGCCGCGCTGTGCGGTCACTTATATAGTGACAATGGGGCGGTGTCACATGGTATATGTCACATGGGTTGGTCACATGGGTTGATGTCACATGGGGACTATGACATCGTAAGGGGGCGGGGTCACCATGTGACCAACCCATGTGACATATACCATGTGACACCGCCCCATTGTCACTATATAAGTGACCGCACAGCGCGGCTCTGGCATTCCGGCCGTCTTAAAGCCCCCCGCCCGCAGACCCCGACAACCAACGGCCAGGGTTGTCGGGAAGAGGCCCTTGTCCTCATCAACATGGGGACAAGGTGCTTTGGGGTGGGGGGGCCGCGCGGCCCCCCCTTCCCCAAGGCACCCCCCCATGTTGAGGGCACGCGGCCTGGTACGGCTCAGGAGGGGGGGCGCGCTCGCTCGCCCCCCTTTCCTGGCCGGCCGGGTAGCGTGCTCGGACAAGGGTCTGGTGTGGACTTTGGGGGAACCCCCACGCCGATTTTTTTCGGCGTTGGGGTTCCCCTTTAAGCCCATTCCAGGCGGCGGAGCCCGCGACGTCTCCTTCGCGGGCCCCGCCTACCTGTACACGCGCTCGAAATGGGCGGATTTGCCTCCTCCTTACGTGGGCGAGTCCGTTCATTTCAAAAGTTGAGCGAACTGTTTGGCAAACAGTTTGCTGAAACAGTCCGCTCGTGTGTGGGCAAGTCCGCTCATGCAAATTTTGAGCGGACTGTTTGCCGAAACTGTTTGACGAACAAGGTTGGGCAAACAGTCCGCGCGTGTGTACGCGGCCTAAGGCCGCGTACACACGGGCGGATTGTCTGTCCAACTTAGTCCTCTGAACCGTGTTTCAGCGGACAATCCGCTCGTGTGTGGGCTTCAGCGGACTTTTTCAGCGGACTGTCTGACGAACAAAGTCTTACGGAATTTCCGTAATTTTGTCCATTCAAACTTGGTTTTGTCCGTCCAAACTTGGTTTCAGCGGACAGTCCGCTCGTGTGTAGGCAAGTTGGACGGACTAAGTATGGCGCATGCTCAGAAAAGATTTACACGGCCGAAGGTTGCATTGCAGTGTATAGGACGTCGTTTTTCTAGTCCCGTCGTACGTGCTGTACACGTCATCACGCACGCTTTCAGCGGACTGTCTGCTCATCGTGTGTGGTCAAGTCCGTTCATTCAAATTTTGAGCGGACTGTCTGTCGGATTGTCTGACGAACTTAGTTGGGCAGACAATCCGCCCGTGTGTACGTGGCCTAAGTCAGCAGATCTTCCCCTCATTCACTAACTTCTGGGGAAAATTCACTTGCAAAGTGCAACTTTCCTTGCAAAGTGAACAGCCTGCTTGCTCTTAGTAGGAATCCAGTGCTTGAATAATGCTGTCAACCTAAAATAAGATTAATGTAAGATGTTTGTGGATCTTTATGCAGTAAAGTCTGTTTCCTGTTACAGTAAAGCTGGCCATAAATGGATTGAAATTTGGCTGGTTTAGCAGGAACCACCTGAATTTCAATCCATCTATGACCATTCTCGCTAGAGAGAAGTCAATCTAATGATCGTATTCTTTTGAATGGGAATGTTGAAAAATTTCCATATGATCAGGGCATGCAACCGATTGGCTGCAGTTTATGCTCACAGCGGAGGTGTCCTGCTGTGAGAATTAGACATGTGCATTCATTTTTGTCCGAATGCATTTTCATCTGAATTTCGGGTATTTTTGTGCAGAATCCAAAAACTGAAAGATCCGACATAAACAAATGCTTTATTTTCCTTTTTCGTTGTGACGACAGTTCGATATAGATAGGAGATTCGACATGATGCTAACAATAGCAATCTGTGTCCATCGAACCTGTGGTCGAATGTGCCTAACCTTAGCTCTATTAGTCCAAGATTATTCTACATAGAGAGAAAAGATTTGACATAGAGAGAAAAAATTCAACATAGAAATAAAAGTTTCAACATTATAGAGACAATAGCAAAAAAGGTTGAATGTGCCTAACCTAACTCTATTAGTCCAAGATTATTCGACATAGGGAGAAATTATTCAACATGAAGATTCAACGAAGCAGTGGACATTTACAGTGGTGTGAAAAAGTGTTTGCCCCCTTCCTCATTTCCTGTTCCTTTGCATGTTTGTCACACTTAAGTGTTTCGGAACATCAAACCAATTTAAACAATAGTCAAGGACAACACAAGTAAACACAAAATGCAATTTGTAAATGAAGGTGTTTATTATTAAAGGTGAAAAAAAATCCAAACCATCATGGCCCTGTGTGAAAAAGTGATTGCCCCCTAAACCTAATAACTGGTTGGGCCACCCTTAGCAGCAACAACTGCAACCAAGCATTTGCGATAACGTGCAATGAGGCTTTTACAGCATCCTGGAGGAATTTTGGCCCACTCATCTTTGCAGAATTGTCCTAATTCAGTTACATTAGAGGGTTTTCGAGCATGAACGGCCTTTTTAAGGTCATACCACAACATCTCAATAGGATTCAGGTCAAAGTCTTCATTTTGTTTTTCTTCAGCCATTCGGTGGTGGACTTGCTGGTGTGTTTAGGATCATTGTCCTGCTGCAGAACCCAAGTTCGTTTCAGCTTGAGTACACGAACAGATGGTCGGACATTCTCCTTCAGGATCTCTTGGTAGACAGCAGAATTCATAGTTCCTTTTATCACGGCAAGTCTTCCAGGTCCTGAAGCAGCAAAACAGCCCCAGACCATCACACTACCACCACCATATTTTACTGTTGGTATAATGTTCTTTTTATGAAATGCAGTGTTCCTTCTACGCCAGATATACTTGGACACACACCTTCCAAAGAGTTCCACTTTTGTCTCATCGGTCCACAGAATGTTGTCCCAAAAGTCTTGGGGATCATCAAGATGTGTTGTGAAGAAATTGAGACAAGCTTTGATGTTCTTTTTGCTCAGCAGTGGTTTTCTCCTTGGAACTCTGCCATGCAGGCCATTTTTGCCCAGTCTTTTCCTGATGGTGGAGGCATGAACGCTGACCTTAACTGAGGCAAGTGAGGCCTGCAGTTCCTTGGACGTTGTTGTGGGGTCTTTTGTGACCTCTTGGATGAGTCGTCGCTGCGCTCTTGGGGTAATTTTGGGCGGCCGGCCACTCCTGGGAAGGTTCACCACTGTTCCATGTCTTCGCCATTTGTGGATAATGGCTCTCACTGTGGTTCGCTGGATTCCCAAAGCTTTGGAAATGGCTTTATAACCCTTTCCAGACTGATAGATCTCAATTACTTTCTTTCTCAATTGTTCCTGAATTTCTTTGGGTCTCGGCATGATGTGTAGCTTTTATGGATCTTCTGGTGGACCTTACTGTGTCAAGCAGCTCCTATTTAAGTGATGCCTTGATTGTGAACAGGTGTGGCAATAATCAGGCCTGGGTGTGGCTAGAGAAATTGAACTCAGGTGTGGACAACCACAGTTATAGTATGTTTTAACAATGGGGGCAATCACTTTTTCACACAGGGCCATGATGGTTTGGATTTTTTTTCACCTTTAATAATAAACACCTTCATTTACAAATTGCATTTTGTGTTTACTTGTGTTGTCCTTGACTATTGTTTAAATTGGTTTGATGTTTCGAAACACTTAAGTGTGACAAACATGCAAAGGAACAGGAAATGAGGAAGGGGGCAAACACTTTTCACACCACTGTATGTTGACTAGTAATAATAATTAATAAATATAATTATTACTAGTGTCATACAACATTAGAATTCTATTATAGCTTGTAGGCGGAACATTCGACCAAAAATGTACGATTGCAGCGTTATACAGTTTAGCTGCTCCGTCGAATCTTCTTAGAACATTCGACAGACACCATAAGGCTTCAATGACAGATTTGACCTTAATTATTATGGATTTTTGAAAGAATGCATTTTTTAATGAAACAAAATAAATAAAATAATGAATTTCAGGAGTAACTTAATACATTTATTTTTTGGACGAAAACGAAATTCCAAAACAAAATATTTCAGTGTGCACATGTCTAGTGAGAATACAATAGCGCAGCAGAGAGGTTTCCTTCATCCACCTCAATTGTGTGAATGGTGGAATCCATGCATTTGTTTTGATCAGCTGGCTGGCTGATAATTTTTTTTTTTAAAAGATCCATTTATAGCCAGCTTTAGTTGCACATCTTCTGCTGGGCACGTAACTCACAGTTTTCTTACTAATGATTTAAAGGTCAAGGTTCACAATATACAAAACCTGGTTCCCTTAGACCCCTTTCACACCAGGGTGTTTTGCAGGTGCTATAGCATTAGAAATAGCGCCTGCAAAACGCCCTAAAGAAGCTGCACCATTGTGTGTAGTGTGAAACCCCCGAGGGCTTTCACATTACAGCGGTGCGCTGGCAGGACGTCAGAAAAAAGTCCTGCCAGCAGCTTATTTGGAGCGGTGGAGGAGCGGTATGTTTACCGCTCCTCCACCGCTGCTGCCCATTGAAATCAATGGGGCAGCGCTGTAATGCCACCGGCAAAACGCCGACGCAAAGGTGCGGTGTGGTGTGAAAGGGGTCTAATACAATAAATGGAATGTGTAGGTTCAACTGCAACAGATAATGTTGGGATACTAACATGACACAAAAAGTTGATTAGATGGTTTGATGTATTCTGACAATTTCCCCATTGTTCTCCACCGATTCTAAATAAGTAAGCATTATTACATATAATAATGTACTGGTTACTTGTTTGACTTGGGATATTATAATAAAGCAATCCATCTGATTTTCACTAGACATTCATTGCCAATGAACCTTCCAGGTACAAGTGACCATAAATAGAGGAGTGGTTACCAATGCACTTCAAGGAGCCAAAAAATTCCCCTTTGTCAGGACTAAGACTTAGTAGTTTTAATTCTTATATAGAAAGTGATCTTAATCCAGAAACAAAGCAGGTGCAATAGATCAATAGCTCAATGGTGCTGTAAGTGAGACAGGAGGTATATTGAGCAGTGATGTATACCAGTTGAATATTAACTTTTTTTTAAATGTGCTAATTACAATGCATTTTAACCACTTGCTGCCAGCCATATAGCAAAATGACAGCGGTTGTGTTATCCTAACTGGACGTCGTATGACATCTTTCAGGATAACAAGCCAGTGTGTGCCCCTGGAGGAGCGCATCACAGCGATCGTTGTTGCTGTGTGTCAGTCTGATACACTGCAACACCGATCTAAGGTAAAGAGTCTGTGTCCAATCACAGCTGATCACAGTGTTAACAGGAAAATCTGTTTATCAGCTTTTCCTCACTTGCGTCTATCAGACGCGAGTAGAGGAGAGCTGATAGGCTGTTCTTCTGTCAGGGGGGTCTATGCTGATTGATTATCAGTGCAGCCTCCCCGAAGATGCCCACACTAGACTACCAGAAAAACAAAATCCCCTATTGGTGAAAGATTGTTAGCAAAATTAATCTAGTATGAAATTGTATTCAATATAAAGAGTACAAAACATGTTAAAAAAGCACATAAAAGAATGTAATAGAATAGATATACAGTGCTGTCATGATATCATAATATAAATAGTACAATAGTAATTCTTGCACCCGATGCATTTCGGAGTATATGTGTAGCTCTCCTTTTTCAAGGGTGTAATTGAGCAAGAATATATAATATGCTAGAAAGGAATATTTAAGAAAAATAACATAACATAAGTAAACAAGTACAAAGCACTGTAATAACGTATGTATATAAAGCGAGACAACAGAAAAACACAGGAAGGAAAATGAATGGGGAAAAAAATACACTTACATATAGTCAAATTAAAACCCTTGCAAACTAAAAATCATATGGATGCGAAAAGATACTCCCAGTTTGCTTAAGCCAAAAATGGCAAAGGAAGGGAGGTGCCTGGCCCAAAGTTGTTCCCCTCACACACACACCAACTGACCCGGGAGGAAGCAAGGGAGGGAGAAAGCCAAAGGAGCCACCGAGGCCAAAAAGGAGGATAAGACACTGAAATTCTGAAATGAGTCAGTGAGTATATGATTTTCTTATATATATATATATACATATATATATATAAAATTATTCATTCTTAATGCCGCATACACACGACCAGACTTTTTGACAGCAAAGGTCCGACGGAACGAGTCTGTCGGACAATTCGATCTTGTGTGTGCTCCATCGGACCTTTGCTTGCCAAAAATCCAGCGGACTTTAGAAATAGAACATGTTTTAAATTTTTCCACCGGAACTCCGCCGAACCGAGAAATCCGTTTGTGTGTATGCTAGTCCGACGGATAAAAACCGACGCTAGGACAGCTATTGGCTACTGACTATGAACTTCCTTATTCTAGTCCAGTCATACGTCATCACGTTCAAATCCGTCAGACTTTGGTGTGATTGTGTCGAAAGTGTCGAAAGTCCGTCGGAAAGACCGTCGGACCTAGTCCCTCGAAAAGTCCAGTCGTGTGTACGTGGCATAAGAGGTTAAAAAAAATCCATAGTTGTATATAAAGAATGAATATTTAAATTAAATTTAGATAAGAGCATTTAAAAGTAAATATGGATTATTTATATAATATATTTCTCCAAACATAAGGAACTTTGCTGTACAAGGAAGATTTTAGTTGTTGTTGTAGAGCACAGTCATCACAACTCTAAAAAAGAATCAAATTAAATTAAATGTGAATAAATAACTAAATAAATAAATTGAATAGCACGTGAAGGAAGAAAAAACAAAAGGATAATCAAAGTAATGAGCATATGTGTGAAAGAGAAGAAATACAAAGTTCCTTCCCAGCAAAGTGCAGGTAAACACAGAAGCCAAAAAATCCTACCTATTGTGCTCTTTGACCGTTAGCTCCAGCATCCGGTACAAGACTGACATGGATGCCGGAGAAAACGGCCGCATAAATACAAGCGTTCCTCCCATTCCAATCAGCCGGAGATCAGCAACAGTTGATCCGGCCAGAGAGGAGATAGGGAAGAAGTGCACTGTCTATTCCCTGGACTACCAGGGATGCCACCAGGGATGCCCACAACTAGTCACCCCCAGGTATGCCACCAGTGGCCACCAGGGATGCCAATCAGTGCCCACAAAGGATGGCAGTGACCACAATGGATGCCAATCAGTGATGCCCATCAGTACCATCCATTAGTGTACATCAGTGCCCATCTGTGCTGCCTATCAGTGCCCATCAGTGCCGCCTTTCAGTGCCCTTCAATGCCACCTATGTGTACCCATCAGTGCTGCATATCAGTGCCGCCTATCAGTGCCCCATCAGTGCCATATATTAGCGCCCATCATCAGTGCCCATCAGTGCCACCTCATTGCCACCTCATTGGTGCCACCTCATTGGTGCCTATCAGTGCCGCCTCATCAGTGCCCGTCAGTGCAGCCCCGTCAGTGAAGGAGAAAGTTTACTTGTTTACAAAGTTTTCTAACAGAAACAAAAAAAAACATATTTTTTTAATTTTCAGCCTTTTTTTTTAAATTTGTTTAGCAGAAAATAAAAATCCCAGAGGTGATCAAATACCACCAAAAGAAAGCTCTATTTATGGGAACAAAATTATAAAAATTTAGTCTGGGTACAGTGTAGCATAACCACGCAATTGTCATTCAAAATGTGACAGCGCTGAAAGCTGAAAATTGGTCTGGGCAGGAAGATGTATAAGTGCAGATATTGAAGTGGTTAAATATAACTTTGAATTCTCTTTTCTCGTATTGTTCATCTTTGTTTCTTTGTGAATTTTGTATTGCCCACACTCAATTCTTTCATCTTACCTACCTATCTGAGGGCTAGATGTTGACCTGGCATCCAACATTTTCAGTTGACTACAGGTGCCCTTATTTTCTAAATGGCCTAGAATTTAAGCCTCTGTAATTAGATGCTAATGGGTTTCTTTATTAAGAATGCTGTTTGGAATCATATGATGCAATGGGGTTGATTCACTAAAGCCAAATAGACTGTGTAATTTCAAGTGCATTTGTTATAGAGCTTAGTAAATGAGGGAAAGCTCTGCTGACTTCCATCATCCAATCATGTGCAAGAACAAATGCTGTTTTTTATTTTGCTTGCATGTGATTGGGTATTCTTTGCAAAGTGAAGCTTTGTCTCAATTACTAAGCTCTGAAACAACTGCACAGTGCACAGTCTACTTGCCTTTAGTAAATCCACCCCAATGCATCTGTACCCCCTAGATGCATTGTGAAATATTTGCTGAATCTGACCGCAGCATTTTATATAATTCTTTGATTAAATTGAAATTCATTCCTCTATAGCATTAGCAGCACAACAATCAATTTTTCATTTTACTTGGAATTAATATTAAACATTTAATAGTCCCAAAATGGTTTTGCTGGGATTTCCAACCAGACCACGAAAATAAAAAGAATGAAGGAACAGCCAAGTTAATGCCTCTCATGAGGTAATATAGTGCTGTCAGCAGGGCTGGTTTTAGACAAAGTCAGATACTGAACAATAAGTGGTACCCTATATGTTAAAATTCTAGCTGTGGTGCATGCATCATGCTGAGCATTTTGTGTTGCTCAAAGGGCATAGTTAAATCGAAACAGAAATAAGTCGCCCTCTGTATATACTGCGCACATATCCTTCAATCCTTTATCTATGTTTTTTAATATATGTTTTTATTAGCCAGCATTACTTTTTTTTTTTTGGAGTTGCCATTTAAAAAAGAAATGCACAAGCCAGAATAAAGAAGGCCAGTGGACAGGAAGAATTTTGCTGGTGATGTGCCCCAGAGTTATGTTTTTGGGCAAAATAAACTTACTTTTAACTCCAGCAACAAAACAACTATGTAAAAACAAGAGCTAAAGCCACAGATAACATTTTAAAAAAACATAAGAGAGCCCCCCCTTCAACCCACCTCTACTGGGTGTAATACTGTGAGTAGATATGAGCTTGGTGTTCGAGTCGAACGCATGTTCGACTCGAACATCAGCCATTCATCTGTTCGCCGAAATCAGAACTTTGTGGGCCGTTCGCACCATATTTGTGTGGTAGGAATGGCCCACAATGCACTACGCCATCGCAGTGCATTGCTGGCTCATGATTGGCCAAGCATGCACTGTGACCCCACATGCTTGCCCAATCACAGCGCCGGCAGCGAGGAGAGCCATAATTGGCCACAGGCAGGATGCCTGTGGCCAATTATAGCTCAGGGGGTTTAGTAGACGCCCCACACTATATAAGGCCGCCAGCGTGGCGGCCTTGTGTAGTGTGTTCCAGCGTGCAGGGAGAGAGCAGCATAGGCAGGGACAGTGTGTTCTTTTCTTGTGAATCTGCAGCAGTTAAAGTGGGTGTTGTGTGCCTCCAGCACAGTATACACCTGAAGCTACCCTTTATTGCTGGTGTTCTCTAATACAGGCATCTACAGCATTTACAGTGGGTGTTGTGTGCCTCCTGCACAGTATACACCTGAAGCTACCCCATATTGCTGGTGTTGTGTAATACAGGCATCTGCAGCATTTACAGTGGGTGTTGTGTGCCTCCTGCACAGTATATACCTGAAGCTACCCTTTTGCTGTAAAACAGGCAGACAGCTGCAGTAATTACAGTCAGTGTACTGTGTCATCTGCTCAGTGTGCACCTAAAGACACCCAATTGCTGGTTTTCCCATCTCCCTGCAGGCCATTACTATGTCTGGAAGGCGAACAAGGAGAGGCAGACAGTCACGAGCCAATAAAAGAGGGCAAGCAGGCTCTGTGTCTAGAGGCAACAGTGCTGGTCGTGGACGCGGTGCATCTTCATCAGGACGTGGCCATGGGACACGCTTGTCCTTATTTTTGGCAGCTGGATATGTTGAGCCGCATAATGCCGAAGACTTTGCAGAGTGGATGACCAAGCCCTCCTCATCCTCCTCATCCTCTCTCACCCATGCTCAGGGTACTAGCAAAGCAGCTGCCAACGCGTCCTCTTCCCTCATCTCAATGTCATCAGTCACTCCTTCCCTAGACCCACATGTCCTTCTGAGGAGTCCCCCGAACTGTTTGAGCACAGGGTTGAGTACATGCTCCAGGAGAATGCCCAGCGTTGTGAAGGCTCTGATGATGATACCCAGCTAGAGGAAGGCAGTAGCGTGTGCACAAAGAGAGGGGATGCTAAAGAAGGACAGCAATCTGGCAGTCATGTTCCACCAGCTGCAGCATACTGCCAGGTTTGCTCCAGTGATGAAGAGGGAGGGGATGAGGATGTCACTGACTTCACGTGGGTGCCTGATAGGAGAGAGGAGGAGGAGGCACATCTCCAATGAGGCAGGATGCCCTCCGGGGGCCAGCTTAGGGGCAGCACACCAACTGAATCACACCACAGAGCTCCGCCTGTGCAGGGCGCTGCCTCTGCGTGTTATTCCAAAAGGTCTTTGGTGTAGCCCTTTTTTGAGACAAGTGCATCAGATGGCACCGCTGCTATCTGCAACATATGTCTCAAGCGTATCTCGTATCTCGTATCGCGTGGCCAAAACATCAGCCGCTTGGGTACCACATGCTTGACCAGACATATGTTGACCTGCCATGCAGCTCGTTGGCAAGCGTACCTTAAAGACCCACACCAAAGAACAAAGCGGACCTCTCCTTGCTCCTCCTCAGCTGGGATCTCCAACCCCACTAGACCTTCAGTCCTCTTTGAAACCTGCACTGGAATTAAGAGGAATGAAGATGTAGAATTAGGTGTGTAACAGCCAAGTATTTGCGGGCACTCTGCTAGCAGTACACCGACGTCTGATTGTACCAGGCAAATTTCCCTGCCTCAGCTGCTGGACCGTCTAAAGAAGTTCACTCCCAGCCATCCACATGCCCAGCGGTTGAATGCTAGCTTGGCTAAATTGCTAGCACTTCAGCTGCTGCCTTTTCAGTTGGTAGACTCTGCCCCCTTCCATGAGTTTGTGCAATGTGCTCAGTAGCAGGTCCCCAAACGCCACTTTTTCTCATGGAAGGCGATTCCGGCTCTCTACTGGCATGTGGAAGGCAATGTCCTTGCCTCGCTGGCCAGGGCAGTCAGTGGTAAGGTGCATATTACTGCTGACTCATGGTCCAGAAGGCAGGGACAGGGACGTTACCTATTTTTCACAGCCCATTGGGTCACTCTTCTGGCAGCTGGGAAGGATGCAGCACAAGCGTAAGTAGTGTTGGAGGTTGTTCCGCCACCACGCCTCCAAAATGCTACTACTGGATGTGACACACCTCCTCTTCCAGCGGTGCTCCGTAGGTGTTCAAGGGGCTATGCAAGTGCACAGGCAAAAAGATGCCATGCCGTACTTGCACTGGTTTTTTTGATGGAAAGGAGCCACACTGGGGAAGATATTTTGTCAGTTCTGCAGGGGCAGGCCGAGAGATGGTTGATGCCATGCCAGCTTAAGCCATGAATGGTGTTTTCCGACCATGACACCAATCTCCTCTCTGTCCTCCAACAGGGACAACTGACCCATGTGCCCTGTGTGGCTCACGTACTTAACCTGGTGGTGCAGTGGTTCTTGCAGTGGTTCTTGGGCAGGTACCCCAGCTTACAGGATGTCCTGAGGCAGGCCAGGAAAGTCTGTGTGCATTTCTGCCGATCATTTAATGCCAGTGCTCGGCTGGCTGAGCCCCAAAAGGAGTTGAACCTGCCCAAGAACCGCCTTATATGTGGCATGCCCACCAGGTGGAACTCAACATTGGCCATGCTGCAGCGGCTGCACATGCAGCAGAGGGCCATCAATGAGTACCTGTGCGACTTCGGCACCAGGACAGGGTCAGGAGAGCTCGTTTTTTTCCCCACGCCAGTGGGGCATGATCAGGGATGCATGCACTTTACTGTCACCATTTGAGGAGGCCACGAGGATGGTGAGCAGTAACAGTGCATGCATCAGTTACACTGTACCTCTTATCCACCTGTTGGAGCATACACTGTTTGGAATAATGGACAGGGCACTTGAGGCAGAACAGAGGCAGGAAGAGGAGGACTTTCTTTATCCAGACAGTGTTACTGCTGTCCCACCCATCACACAGGAAGAGGGCGAGGAGGAGGAGCCTTGTGTCAACATGGAGGTGGAGCCCGGCACTCAGCAGCAGCAGTCTTGTAGGGATGATTTACAGTCCCAAGAAACCCGTGGACTTGTACGTGGCTGGGAGGAGGTGGGTGCGGATCATGTTGTCCTTAGTGGCCTGGAGGAGTCTGGACCGAATGCCTAAACTACGCTGCATGACCTCCCTGATCCTGCAAAACCTGTGGAAGGATCCTCGTATTCTTCAGATCAAGAAGAGGGACCATTACTGGCTGGCCACTCTACTTGATCCACGGTACAAGGGTAAGGTTGCAGAGGGAGCAGAGGATGAGACATCTCCGGGAGGCGTTCCCAGAGACTGAGAGGTTACAAACTTCTGGTCCTGGACAACGTGTTGCTGAGGCTTCGGTCAGTCACAGAAGGAGCGATGGAGAAGGTGGCAGTCTGACCGATGCGTTCAGACAATTTTTTAGTCCGCAGCCCCAAGGTATGATCGGTTCCAGCAACCATTGCCAGCGTCTGATTTACATGGTGCAGGAATACCTAGGGGCAAGGTCAGACTTGGACACCTTTCCCACTGAAAATCCTCTGGCTTACTGGGTCTTGAGGATGGATCACTGGCCAGAGCTTGCTACTGGCCTGTCCTGCATCCATTTCGGAACGCACCTTCAGTACTGCTGGAGGCTTTGTAACCGACTCGGTTGATCGACTGACCTTCATAAAGGTGAATCAGTCTTGGATCACCACCAGCTACCAAGCACCTGAAGCTGATGTAACCGAATAATTTTTTTTGAAATGTCACATAACTTCAAGACTGCCTATGCTGATGCTGAGTGACTGTCCTGTTATGTTGACTGACTATCCTCTTCCTCCTCAATGATCCTGCTGATAGCTTGGAAGAACATTTTTAGTTCTGGGTGACGCCACCAGTGTCTAAGCCCCAATTTTTCAGCCCCTGTTTAACAGAGGCATGTAATTAAAATTTTTGATGCAATGCTTTGCAGCAGGGCTCATTCCTGAACTCCAAATAGAGTATCTGGGAGAGGTTGCAGTGTCATGGCACCAGTGGCTAAGGCCCAATTTTTCAGCCCCTGTTTAACAGGGGCATGTAATTACAATTTTTGATGCAGTGCATTGCCGCAGGGCTCATTCCTGCACTCCAACTAGAGTATCTGGGAGAGGTTGCAGTGTCATGGCACCAGCATCAGTGGCTAAGGCCCGATTTTTCAGTCCCTGTTTAACAGGGGCATGTAATTCCAATTTTTGATGCAATGCTTTGCAGCAGGGCTCATTCCTGCACTCCAACTAGAGTATCTGGGAGAAGTTGCAGTGTCTTGGCACCAGCACCAGTGCCTAAGGTCCAATTTTTCAGCCCCTGTTTAACAGTGCATGTAATTACAATTCTTGATATAATATTTCACAGCAGGGCCTGTTCCTGCACCCACCGAGAGTAACTGTGAGGACTTATCGTCTTGTGGCACCAGCACCAACAAAACCACCAAAGGCCCAATTTTTCTACCACTGTTCAACAATGGCATGTAATTACAATTCTTGATATAATTGTTCACAGCAAGGTGCTCCAGCGCCCAGCAAGAGTCACTTTGAGGGCTTACAGTGTTGTGGCAACACCAACACCTTAGGCCCACATTTCTGCAGAGCATATAGAGCAGGCCCCTACTTTCAAACATCCAACTTACAAACATCTCATACTTGCAAATGGAAGGAGACAACAGGAAGTGAGATGAAAAAAGACAGACGGCCCAAAAAATTATACAGAGGTGATAACCCTTCCCTTTGTCCTTTGACTGGAGCTACACTTTAAAAATGGACCAGTTCAAAATTACAAACAGATTCTACTTAACACAACAAACCTACACAGTCCCTGTCTTGTTTGCACAGCCTGTATACTGCTGTTCTGAGTATATAGGGCCTGGGGGCCCCACGCCTTTCCTTTATTTAATTTGGGTACGGGGTTCCCCTTAATATCCGTACAAGACCCAAAGGGGCTGGTAATGGGCATGGGGGGCTACCCATGCCATTTTTTCTCAATGATTTTCATCCGTATTGCCGGAACCAGATATTACATTAAAACCGCAAGCAGTTTTAAATTACTTTTTTTCTGTTAAATGTCATTTTGTGCAGGGACTAGATAAAACACGGGAAACACGTGCCACTTCACAGGCATACTACAGACACCCCCCAGGCATGATATTTAAAGGAATATTTCACTTTTTTTCACTTTAATCGTCATTAAAATCAGTGCTCCCGAAAAAACTGTCAATTTAAAAAACAATTTTGGCATTGATCCATGTCCCCTGGGGCAGGAGCCGGGTCCCCAAATCCTTTTTAGGACAATATCTTGCATATTAGCCATTAAAATTAGCACTTTTTATTTCAAACGTTCGAGTCCCATAGACTTCAATGGGTTTGTAAAGTTCGTATGAATTTTCGGTCCGTTCGAAAGTTCTGGTGCGAACCGAACCGGGGTGTGTTTGGCTCATCCCTAGTTGGTAGCATGATATTGTCAAAAATGTCTTGGTACGCTTACAGAGAGTTCCCTTCACTTGAACTAAGGTGCCAAATCCAACCCCTGAAAAACAGCCCCAAACCATAATCCCCCTTCCACCAAATGATTTGGACCAGTGCACGAGCAAGGTCCATAAAGACATGGATGAGCAGTTTGGGGTGGAGGAAATTGTCTGGCCTGCACCTCAACAGAATAGAACACCATTGGGATGAATTAGAGTGGAGACTTTGAGCCAGGCCTTCTTATCCAATATCAGTGCCTGACCTCACAAACGCACTTCTGGAAGAATGGTAATTCCATAGACACACTCCTAAACCTTGTGGACAGCCTTCCCAGAAGAGTTGAAGCTGTTATAGCTGCAAAGGGTGGGCCAACTCAATATTGAATCTTACGAGACTGGGATGCCATTAAAGTTGATGTTTGTGTAAAGGTGTCCCAACACTTTTGGTAATATAGTGTATGTGAAGAGGGGTTTACGTTAGTGTATTCATGGCTCTGAATTGATTATATTTATGTAGCATTCATCCACCTGCTTCTGTTTAAGGCTTCAGCATCCAAATGGATATATATACAGTATATGAAAAACAGGTAGAACTTCTTGCAATCACTTTGACTGTATATGTGGATGAACTTGCATGCTTTAAATGTGACGAAACAACAAGAGTCCTGCTGTACTATGGCTTCCAGCTTTAATGTGTGGGACTACATGAAATTTATTAGATGTATTGATGATTTACCTACATCTTGTGTAAAAGGTGGGCTCATGTGTAAGGTAAAGTCTACAGGTTTGGAAATATCAGTTTGTAAATGGATAGAAAATTGGCTAAAAGACAGAATTCAGAGAGTAGTGATTAATGATTCTTACTCTGAATGGTCTAAGGTTATCAGTGGTGTACCCCAAGGTTCAGTGCTGGGACCCTTACTTTTTAACATCTTTATAAATGATATTGGGTCTGGGATCAAATGTAACATTTCTGTCTTTGCAGATGACACCAAGATATGCAGTGGAATAACCTCCTTACAGGATGTCTCCAATTTACAAGCCGACCTCAATACACTGTCTAATTGGGCGACTATGTGGCAGATGAGGTTTAATGTTGATAAATGTAAAGTTATGCACTTGGGGGCTAAGAATATGCATGCATCATACATGCTAGGGGGAGTACAACTGGGGGGATCCATAGTGGAGAAGGATCTGGGGGTTTTGGTAGATCATAAGCTCAATAATAGCATGCAATGCCAAGCTGCTGTTTCCAAAGCGAGCAAAGTCCTTTCTTGTATTAAGAGAGGTATGGACTCCAGATAGAGAGATATCATTTTGCCCCTGTTCAAATCATTAGTAAGACCTCACCTGGAATATGCCGTTCAGTTTTGGGCACCAGTGCTCAAAAAGGATATCGGGGAACTGGAGAAAGTGCAGAGAAGGGCAACCAAACTGATAAGAGGCATGAAGGAACTCAGCTATGAGGAAAGATTAGAGGAACTGAATTTATTCACTCTTGAGAAGAGGAGAATAAGGGGGGATATGATAAACATGTTCAAATATATTAGGGGTCCATATAGTGAACTTGGTGTTGAGTTGTTCTCTGTACGGTCAACCCAGAGGACAAGGGGGCACTCTTTACGTCTAGAGGAAAAGAGATTTCATCTTCAAGTACGGAAAGGTTTCTTCACAGTTAGAGCTGTGAAAATGTGGAATAGACTCCCGCCAGAGGTGGTGCTGGCCAGCTCAGTAGATTGCTTTAAGAAAGGCCTGGATACTTTCCTGAATGTACATAATATAACTGGGTACTAACATAGGTAAAGTTGATCCAGGAAAAATCCGATCGCCTCTTGGGGGATCAGGAAGGAATTTTTTTCCCCTGCTGTAGCAAATTGGAGCATGCTCTGCTGGGGTTTTTTTTCGCCTTCCTCTGGATCAATTGTGGGCATAAAATTGGGTATTTGGATTGTACGATTATTTTTTATTTTATTTATTTGTTTTTAAGGTTGAACTGGATGGACTTGTGTCTTTTTTCAACCTGACTAACTATGTAACTATGTACCATGGAGAAGTACACAGCAGCACTGTGTGGGAAATAGAATCCCTCAAGAACTGGCTCTGGTCAGCTTACTAGATTGCTTTAAAAAGGAGTTTCATGCATTTCTAAATGAACAAAATATAACTGAATATGAATACTTAAAGGTAACAACACCAGGGAATATCCAATTGCCTTCTGAGGGATGAGGAAGGGATTTTTTTTTTCCCTACTGGTGTAAATTGGGCCATGCTGTATAGGTTTTTTTTTGGCATTCCTCTGGATCAACCGCGGGTACAGTATTTACTGTATTTATTTTAACCGGTTTACCTATATTTGCTACAAGACCAAAGCTAATTCAAATGGAGGAGCAGTAGTGATCTACGTAATTTCAAAGCCATTGTTCTCATCTCATTTTTAGGCACTCTTTAATGACTGGAATAGTACCACTGGATTGGCGTAAGGCCAAAGTGGTTCCTATGCTTTAAAAGGGATCAAAACTTTTACCAAGTATCTATAGACCTGTTAGTTTAACTTCTATAGTTGGGAATATACTGGAGCGTTTAACCACTTGCCCTTCAGAAGGTTTACCCCCCTTCATGACCAGGCATTTTTTGAGATACAGCACTGCAATATTTTAACTAATAATTGCACGGTCCTGCGATGCTGTACCCAAATAAAATGTATGTGCTTTTTTTCCCCACAAATAGAGCTTTCATTTTGGTGTTATTTGATCACCTCTGTGGTTTTTATTTTTTGAGCTATAAACAAAAAAAGACCGAAAACATTATACGTTAAATATTTTAGGCAATAGCCAGCATGGATTCATGAAAAACAGAAGTTGTCAGACAAACCTGGTTTTTTTTTGTGAGGAGGTAAGTAAAACCTTGGACAGAGAGGTGGCTGTGGATGCGGTATACCTGGATTTTGCAAAAGCGTTTGACACAGTTCCCCACACATGGCTCATGTGTAAGGTTAAGTCTACAGGGTTGGAAAAATCAGTTTGTAAATGGATAGAAAACTGGCTAAAAGGCCGTATTCAGAGAGTGGTGGTTAATGATTCCTACTCTGAATGGTCTGAAGTGGTGTACCCCAAGGTTCAGTGTTGGAACCCTTACATTTTAATATCTTTATTAGGGATGGGCCGAACACCCCCCGGTTCGATTCGCACCAGAACATGCAAACAGGCAAAAAATGTGTTCAAACACGCAAACACCATTAAAGTCTATGGGACACGAACATGAAAAATCAAAAGTGCTAATTTTAAAGGCTTATATGCAAGTTATTGTCATAAAAAGTGTTTGGGGACCCGGGTCCTGCCCCAGGGGACATGCATCAATGCAAAAACAAAAGTTTTAAAAACATCAGTTTTTTCAGGAGCAGTGATTTTAATAATGCTTAAAGTGAAACAATAAAAGTGTGATATTCCTTTAAATTTTGTACCTGGGGGGCCTCCTCCCCTCATCCACGGTGGTTGTGGGAGTCTGCGGACGGGGGGCTAATCAGAATCTGGAAGCCCCCTTTAACAAGGGGACCCCCAGATCCCGCCCCCCATGTGAATTGGCAATGGGGTACAAAGCACCTTGTCCCCATGTTATTGGGGAGAAGGGCCTCATCCCCACAACCCCTGCCTGGTGGTTGTGGGGGTCTGTGGGCGGGGGGCTTATCGGAATATGGAAGCCCCCATAACAAAGAGACCCCCAGATCCCGCCCCAGTGTGAATTGGTAATGGGGTACAATTAGTTACATAGTTACATAGTTAGTCAGGTTGAAAAAAGACACATGTCCATCAAGTTCAACCACAGATGTACCCCTACCATTTCACAAAAAGTGTCAAAAATTTTAAAAAGACCAATAGATGGTTTTTGACAATTCCTTTATTAATGACTTCTTCTTTGTCAAAATTGTCAAAAAACATCTATTGTCTTTTTTAAAATTTTTGAATTTTTTTATTGTGAAATGGTAGGGGTACATTTCTACCCCATTACCAATTCACACAGGGGGGGGCGGGATCTGGGGGGTCTCTTTCTTAAAGGGGGCTTTCATATTCTGATAAGCCCCCCACCCGCAGACCCCCACAACCACCGGGCAAGGGTTGTGGGGATGAGGCCCTTCTCCCCAATAACATGGGGACAAGGTGCTTTGGGGGGCTACCCCATAGCACCCTCCCAATGTTGAGGGCATGTGGCCTGGTACGGTTCAGGAGGGGGTGCTCTCTTGTCCCCCCTCTTTTCCTGTGGCCTGCCAGGTTGCATGGTCAGGTAAGAGTCTGGTATAGATTTTTAGGGGGACCCCACACCATATATTTTCACTTAAAATCCATACCAGACCTGAAGGGCCTGGTATGGAATTTGTGGGAATCCCATGCCGTTTTTATCAATGAACTTTTATGTGTATTGCCCGGTCCGACAATTCATTATAGTCGTGAGTTTTAAATTACTTTTTTTCCTTTAGAAATGTCATTTTGCTGTCAGACTGTTCTAAACATGGGAAACATGCGCCACTTTACATGCATAGTATAGACAACCCCCAGGTACAAAATTTAAAGGAATATTACACTTTTATTGTTTCACTTTAAGCATTATTAAAATCACTGCTCCTGAAAAAACAGACATTTTTAAAACTTTTGTTTGCATTGTTACATGTCCCCTGGGGCAGGACCCAGGTCCCCAAACACTTTTTATGACAATAAATTGCATATTAACATTTAAAATTAGTACTTTTGATTTCTCCCATAGACTTTTAAAGGGTGTTCCATGGTTTTCGAATTTGCCGCGGCAAACAGGCGAACAGCCAATGTTGGAGTCTAACTCATGTTCTACCCGAACACAAAGCCCATCCCTAATCTTTATAAATTATATAGGGTCTGGGATTAAAAGTACCATTTTCAGTCTTTGCAGATGACACCAAGCTATGCAGTAAAATAACGTCCTTACAGGATGTGTCCAATTTACAAGTCAACCTCAATGCACTGTTTGATTGGGTTACTGTGGCAAATGAGGTTTAATGTTGTAAAGTTATATATTTGGGGGCTAGAAACATGCAGCGCCCATTTTTGCCCATCAGTGCCGCCTTATCTGTGCCCATCGGTGCTGC
This sequence comes from Lithobates pipiens, assembly GCF_037356315.1. NCBI lineage: Eukaryota > Metazoa > Chordata > Amphibia > Anura > Ranidae > Lithobates > Lithobates pipiens. The sequence continues at coordinate 117,054,965 of NW_027507789.1, read as the reverse complement.
CTTATCTGTGCCTATTAGTGCCTTAATTAGGCCTTAACTATGCCTATCAGTGCCCACCAGTGCAGCCTATCAGTGCCCACCAATGCAGCCTATCAGTGCCCACCAATGCAGCCTATCAGTGCCCACCAGTGCAGCCTATCAGTGCCGCCTCATCAGCGCACTTTAATGAAGGAGAAAAATTACCTGTTTGCAAAATTTTATAACAAACTATTAAACATGGTTTTTTTTTTTTGCATCTTTTTTTGTTTGTTTAGCAAAAAATAAAACTCCCAGCTGTAATTAAATACCACCAAAAGAAAGCTCTATTTGTGGGAAAAAAATGATAAAAATGTCATTTGGGTACAGTGTTGTATGCCCGCGCAATTGTCATTCAAAGTGCATCAGCACTGAAAGCTGAAAATTGGTCTGGGCAGGAGGGGGGTTTAGGTGCCCAGTAAGCAAGTGGTTAAGCTAGTGCATTGTTGGTTCACTTACCTTTTCCTTCGATTTCCCTTCTAAATGTTTTTTTTCTTTGTTTGAATTTCTCACTTCCTGTTTCTCCTCAGTAAACGTAACACCATAATCCGAGCCGTGTTTAGTCAGCCAGAACAGCTTACTGAACAGCTTACTGAGGAGGAACAGGAAGTGACAATTTCAGGTAAAGAAAACAAAGAACAAAAAAACATTTAGAAGGGAAATCGAAGGAAAAGGTAAGTGAACCAACAATGCACTAGCTTAAAGGAACCTGTTTAGAAAATAAAAAACAAACCTTTACAACCCCTTTAATAATAGCATGCAATGCCAAGCTGCGGTTTCCAAAGCGAGCAAAGTCCTTTCTTGTATTAAGAGAGGACTCCAGAGAGAGAGATATCATTTTGCCACTGTACATTAGTATCATTAGTAAGACCTCACCTGGAATATGCAGTTCAGTTTTGGGCACCAGTTCACAAAAAGGATATCGGGGAACTGGAGAAAGTGCAGAGAAGGGCAACCAAACTGATAAGAGGCATGGAGGAGCTCAGCTATGAGGAACTGAATGTATTCTTTCTTGAGAAGAGGAGATTAAGGGGGGATATGATCAACATGTACAAATACATAAGTGGTCCATATCGTGAACTTGGTGTTGAGTTATTCATTTTAAGGTCATCACAGAGAAGGGGCACTCTTTATGTGTAGAGGAAAAGAGATTTAACCTCCAAATACGGAAGGGCTTCTTCACACTAAGAGCTGTGAAAACATGGAATAGACACCCTCAACAGCTGGTTCTGGCCAGTTCAGTAGTAGGGTTCTTTCATAAATGCACGAAATATAGCTGGATACTAATATTTGTAGATAAAGTTGATCCAAATAATATCCAATTGCCCGTTGGAGGGTCAGGAAGATATTTTACCCCCTACTGGAGCAAATTGGATCATGCTATACTGTTGTTGTTTTTTTTTTTGCCTGCCCCTGGATCAACTGTGGGTATAGGATTGTGTACATGGAGGCTTTCAACATATGTGTCATTTTGTTTTGTCTGTGGGTTGAACTAGATGGACTTGTGTTTTTTTTAACTGTGAACTTAATCCAGTTAATGTTTTATGTACCATCTATCTTGTCCTTTGAAGGTAGTTGTGGGGTGACAGAGGGATTTGCATCACTCATGCTTCAGTAATGATTGATATAATTGGAATTGATTTATTAAAAGCAAACAGGCTGTTCACTTTGCAAGGGAATTTTTACTTTTCAATGGCAATTTCCATTACTTAGTGAATGCGGTGAAAACTACAATTTACTTGCAAGAAAAACAAAAAACTGTATTTTTGCTTGCACATTATTGGATGATGGAAGTCAGTAGAGCTTCACCTCGTTTATTAAAGCATTTTTTTTAACCCAATAATAAAAAAAAAATCCTGTGCTGTGTCATTTTGCCCCCTGTGACACATGAAATACCTGGCTGATCCTGCCTGGCTATGCTCTCCCCTCTGTAAACTAACCGTGGTGTGTCATGGCTGCTGACACCATGGTCAGTTTACGTGCCTCTGCCATCCACCCAACTGCCCTCTGCTCTCCTCTCTGCTCCTGTGTCCTCCTCCCCCCTCCCCTCCCCGCCTGTGAGTTCCATGTCTGTGCCACTCTGCTCTCCACCCCGTCCCCTCCTGCTGCTCAAAATATGGTTAACATTACACTATCCTCTCTATGTATTCATGTAATGTGCCCTGTGTCTATGCCTTATAAAAATAATGCTGCTAAATAACTTTTTCTAAGCACTGATCAGCAGTCACATGATCCACCACCTCGGTCTCCTCTCTTGCATGACAGCTGTAGCAGGCGGGCCGCCACTCTCTGCCACCCCTCCTCCCCTCCTGACTGATGTCAGCGGCGGATCCTCGTCCCTGCCCGCTGCAGCTTTCTGGTTTGAGAGATGCAGCGGATCATGAGGGCGCTGATCTATGCTCTGAAACAGGTATATAGCAGCATTATTTTTATAAGGCATAGACACAGGGCACTTTACAGGAATGCATAGAGAGGGTGGTGTCATTTTAACTTTGTGGGTTAACAACTCCTTTAAAGACATTTTTTTACATACTACAGAGGATTAACCCCTTAGGTTCCGTAGTGAGTATAACAAGCATGCTTTACTGTATATACAGACTGATTTTACTGTTGTGGGTGAAGTACCACTTTAAATATAGTTATATTTATATACTGTATATTTATATACTATATACACAGATATATACAGTATATAGTAAAAAATAAAAATAAAAAAAATAGGAAATCACAGTTTACAAACATTTAAAATAGAACAATCATTTGACCCAAACACATTAAAAGTTTTAAAATATATTCTTATTTGTTTTATATGTATCACTTTTATAATATATGAACTTCAAAATGAAAAGAATTTGCTGACTAGTTACTTGGATGAAAAAGTAATTTAAAATGCAGAATATATTTGTCTTCAGTTTCAACATTTTATTGGACTTGCCCATGTTTTTAGAAAAACCGTGTCTTTTCACACCTTTTATTGTGCTAGCGTCAGGGGATTTTTACGTTCCTCGTAGTTAAGTTCATCTGTTCTTCACAGAGGTTTACTACACTGCTTGTACAAACAAGTACATTTTACACAGGAAATGACATAGACACGTTAAAGTGTACATAATGTTTAGGATCACGTTCAACTGGTAATGGGAATGTATTGTTTGGCGTGGCATAGCTTTAGTTGTACGCTTCCAAATGTAGAAGTTTGCTTGAGCCAAATACAACACATATCTATTTTCCTCTGATCAGTTAATGTGAAATACTGCCCCCTCAAAGGAGAGATACTGAAAAGTAGCTACCAGCAGTGTATCACTGATTTGTGGGCACAGTTTCGTGTTCTGAAGCCTTGTCCTAGAACATTTGTCTCTTGAAATGTCTCCTATTTTGAACACTAATCAACTAAAAAAAAAGCCATGCAATGCCTTTTCAGTGAATGCAATGTCATTAGAATATTTTTCAATCGCAGTCTTCATCATACTAAAATGCACCATCCTCAACCTGACCTAATAAACGTAACGTGAACAATTTACACAAACTTTTTTTTCCCCACAAAGTGCATTGCATTGTAGCCTCAAAAAAAGGACTAAAGCTCTCCTAAAAACACATATGTTCACTTTGAGCTTTACCATTATGCTACATTACACAAAACGCACTGAGGTGGTAACATTTTAAGCAGCAGACTTTGTTGACTATAATTAGGGGTAACTATATGGGGGTACGCAAATGTCATAACATTGTGTTGGGGGAAAGTACAGGCAAATTTATTTAAAGATTTCACTTTTTATTCCTAATCAAAACTAAGGAACTATATATATATATATATATATATATATATATATATATATATATCAGTATATATGCAGTATATATATCTGCTACCAAATGAAAGGCCTATATGTATAATACATTAGGGTAGATTATAAGCTCTAGACATCACCACAACAAATTGGGGGATTTCATAGCTCCCAACTGTCCCTGATTTCGAGGGACTGCCCCTGATTTGGAGCAATGTCGCTAGTGTATGTAATGCTAGTATAAAGGAATAGTAGTGGTAAAAAAAAACACTTGTGGGTTTAAGTAATAATTTTTTTTTGTATAATTCTCCTTTAAGTTGGCCTTAGGGGATGTGTCCTATGCCTACATACTTTTGCTGATAGTTGTCCCTCATTCCCATCTCAAAAAAGTTGGGAGGTATGGGATTTAGAGGCAAAAAGGCCTGGCGCTCAGTGGTTAGGATGAGACTGTATATATTTTTTTATTTTAGGACAAATAAGACCTTTTTATGGTGAGATTGTCCTGCAAAAATGATTTTATTTTTTAACTAGACAATAACAAAAGTAAAAAAAACACACTTTTTTCTCACCCTCTACTTATCAGTATTAGATACATTTGTTATTGTGGCTATAGAATATATGTTTTATGCTATATTTTTCCTATTTAAATCACACTAAAACGATGATTCTGGTAGAAAGCATTGCAAAGTTATTTAGAAATAAAATAAAAGCTTTTTTTTTCCCAATTTGAGCAGTTTTTTTTTAAAACATAACAAACAAAACAAATAAATGGAAACAAAAAAGTTTAATTATTGATGGTAAAAAATAAATGAATAAAAAAAATCAGTAGGGAAATAATAGAGGTCCGCGTAGGGAAGGAAGGAACTAATGTGGGCTTATTCATTCAAACTAATGTACACACGACTGGACTTTTAGACAGCAAAGGTCTGACGGAACGAGTCCGGTCGGACAATTCGATCTTGTGTGGGCTTTATCGGACCTTTGCTTGCCAAAAATCCGGCGGACTTTAGAAATAGAACATGTTTTAAATTTTTCCACCGGAACTCCGCCGGACCGAGAAATCCGTTCGTGTGTATGCTAATCCGACAGACAAAAACTGATGCTAGGGCAGCTATTGGCTACTGTCTATGAACTTCCTTATTCTAGTCTGAGTCGTAGGTCATCACGTTCGAATCCGTCGGACTTTGGTGTGATTGTGTGTAGCCAAGTCCGTTCAATCGGAAAGTCCTTCGGAACTCTGCCAAAAGTTAGTCGGAAAGACCGTCGGACCTAGTCTCTCGAAAAGTCCAGTCGTGTGAAAAAAAGAAACACCATACCATTGTTTGAAAATTAAAACCATTCAGAAACATTGATCTTGGTGTTTTTTTTATGTTTTTAAGTGCAGAGGAGAGATTTGGCATCTTATAGACCCCAGATCTCTCCATAATGAGAACCTGTCACATGCCTTTTACTGTCATAAGGATGTTTGCAGTTGTCACAGCAACAAAAGTGATAAAAAAAAATTAGCAACATTGTAAAAAAAATAAGATATAATAAATGAATAATAAAAAAATATGTTTTTTTAAGTGCTCCGTCCACCCATGCTTGCTTTGGTCCCACACGCACGCAAACAGTGAATGTCCCACACATGTGAGGTATCACCGCCAACATCAAATCATGGGCAGTAATTCTAGCACTAGACTTCCTTTGTAAATTTAAAGTGGTAGCCTGTAAAGGTTTTTAAATCATTGTCTAGGGATATTAAAATGATATTGTTTGTCGCTGTTGTACGGGTGTGCGCAAGTTAAAAGTTTGACATGTTTGGTATCTATTTACTCTGCATAGCTTCATCTTTTATATTTTACAAAAAAATTGCGTTATGTATTGTGTTTTTTTGCATTAAAATTCCAAAAAGTGTATTTTCTTCCAAAAAATTGCATTTAAAAAACGGCAGCGCAAATACTGCATGACATACAAAATTGCAAAACCCCCCAATTTATTAACTAGGGCCTCTGCTTTAAAAAATATATAATATTTAGGGGTTCCAAGTAATTTTCTATCAAAAAATACTGCTTGTTACATGTGAACAAAAAGAGCCAATAAAGGCCCAGACTGGAAGAAGTTAACTGACATATGCAGATCAAAATTCATTCTTTTGATCAGAAGATGAATGAAATAGAGCAGATACAAAAGTAACAATGGCTAGTGGTTGAAAATACACTGGGAATTATCACCTTTCGTACTGTTGGTTCATACAATTTGATCAAAAGTAGGGATGGGTGACTCATTCAGGGGTGTGGAATTTCTACCAGAGCACTTCTAGCCCATCCAATCCAATCCATTTACAATCTATTCCAAGTCAACATTCTCCAAAACCACCCGTATCATAGCATTTTGAAGAAATGTGAGTTTCAGTTTGCCACTATTCCTTAGCTCAGTGTCCATATGACAGCTCTTTAACCGGTGAAGATTAAAAACCTTTTTTTTCAATCTTTCACAAGGGATTAACCCTTTTAGACAGGTTATAGACCCTCTCTGGTAACAGGGTGAATGGCTACAGCATATTGACACCGAGCTAAGGAACAGTGGCAAACTGAAAGAAGGGAGTGCTCAGATGGCACAAATACCCTGAAATTTGTCGGCACCAGAGGAAGTGTGCATTCTGAAAAGGATATGAATGTTGATTGATCAATTTGCAAAACTTCTTAAAACAATAGGTGTGAATATAGGGCAATATCTATTCTCTTTTCATTTTTTGTGGCACAGACGTTCCCTAGGGGATCAATTGGAACCAGGATCCCTGTGAAAGGTTGTAATATATTAAATAACAAGGTCCTACAAAAGCTCCAGAAGAAGCCACGTTTGTGGTGAAACATGTAGAGGCAGTCACACTTTTGTACTTTGACCATTGGGTTGCCCCGAGTTTTATAAATTGTTTTATGTTATCTATGTAATAAAATTTCTACATTTTTTGTAAATTCGATTTTTATTGATTTTCTTGCACTTTAAAACTCTAATAAAAAACTATTGCAATAAAAAAAAATGTAGGGGTGGGTGAGATTATCAATCTAGTAATGTCTGGCTGAGTTTGTAAACCATGTAAATTATTGTAAGAATGTATCATGCAAAGAAAGAGTGGCTTGTAGTTTCTGAAATGCCTATCAGTGTACAGTTTGGAAATAGTATGTATACACATCTTTCTACAGGGTATGGAAAACTTGAAGGTGAAAGACTTAGGGGAAATGGTCATCCTTCCATAAAATAGTTTACTTAATGCCAAAAACCTGTTTGGCAGATTCCCAAAAATTGTGGAAATAGATGAGTGAGCCTTCATGTATGCCAAGGTCTCTAGAAAGTGCATTACCTTAAATAAATGCGGGAGAATTATATATAGCTATGCGTGAATGCCACTTCACTTCCATTCAGAAATATGTTGGCGTTGGGATTTTACAAAATATAACTCAGGATTAGGGACAAATAGGTCACCAAAGTCTTTCAGGCATCACAATCTCGGTCGTCTTTGAAATGTTATTGATCTGTTTAAAGTTTTTAAAGGGGGTCCTTCAGGAGTAATTATGCAGTAGATAAAGCGCCTGGGCCATCCAGACCATTTTTTTTGTAAATTGGCTCTTCCAGGCACTGAAAGGGGAAGTTTATACCAGGCCATTCACTGGCATTTACATTTTTGTAAAAGGGGTAGAAGGATCAAATTTTTTATACCATGATACGCAAATTGTTGCACCACTTAAGGACCGCCGCATGTAAAAATACGTCGGCAGAATGGCACGGACGGGCACAAGCACGTACCCATACGTGCCTGCCTTCCAGCAGGTGGGGGTCCGATCGGACCCCCTCCCGCTGGCTGCGACGGTCCGTTACGCTTCAGGAGTGATCCAGGATGAGGGGATGGCCATTGGTTTCTGGCCATCCCCTCTCGATCGCTCCTGGTGAATGAGAAGTGTCCCCTGTCTGTGTAGTGTAAATACAGGCAGGAGGAAGTGATGTCACTCTCCTCTAGCACACTGTCACCCCCCCCCCCCGATCACCACCCCCCCCTCCCAGTCACAGTGTCACTGATTGCAGTGATCATTTATTTACTAATCGCTGCATTTAGTGTCAATTGTGACTGTAAAAAGTGTCAGGGCAGTTAGTGTTAGGTCCAGGGTAGCCCCCTACCCCCCAATAAAGGTTTAACCCCCTGATTGCCCCTAGAGTTAACCCTTTCACCCCCTTTCTGCCAGTGTCACTAAGCGATCATTTTTCTGATCGCTGCATTAGTGTCACTGGTGCCGCTAGGTAGCTAGTTATTGTTTAGGTTCACCGGCAGGTTTTTATAGCATTAGGTACCCCCATATACTACCTAATAAAGGTTTTACCCCCCTGATTGCCCCTAGAGTCAACCCTTTCACCAGCGATAACTGTATAAGTGTCACTGGTGACGCTGGTTAGCCAGTTAGTTATTTAGTTATTTAGGTTCCCCGACAGGTTTTTATATAGCGTCAGGGACCCCCATACACTACCTAATAAAGGTTTTAACTCCCTGATTGCCTCTAGAGTTAACCCTTTCATCCCCTTTTGCCAGTGTCACTAAGCGATCGTTTTTCTGATCGCTGCATTAGTGTCACTGGTGCCGCTAGGTAGCTAGTTATTTTTTTAGGTTCACCGCCAGGTTTTTATAGCATTAGGTACCCCAAATACTACCCAATAAAGGTTTTAACCCCCTGATTGCCCCTAGAGTTAACCCTTTCACCAGCGTTCACCGTATGTGTCACTGGTGACGCTGGTTAGCCAGTTAGTTATTTCGTTATTTAGGTTCCCCGTCAGGTTTTTATATAGCGTCCGGGACCCCCATATACTACCTAATAAAGGTTTTACCCCCTGATTGCCCCCAGGTAACCCTTTCACCCCTTTTTGCCAGTGTCACTAAGTGATCGTTTTTCTGATCGCTGCATTAGTGTCACTGGTGCCGCTAGGTAGCTAGTTATTTTTTCGGTTCACCTTCAAGTTTTTATAGTGTTAGGTACCCCCATATACTACCTAATAAAGATTTTAACCCCCTGATTGCCCCTAGAGTTAACCCTTTCACCAGCGATCACTGTATAAGTGTCACTGGTGACGCTGGTTAGCCAGTTAGTTAATTATTTATTTAGATTCCCCGTCAGGTTTTTATATAGCGCCAGGGACCCCCATATACTACCTAATAAAGCTTTTAACCCCCTGATTGGCCCTAGTTAACCCTTTCACCAGTGATCACCGTATAAGTGTTACAGGTGACTCTGGTTAGTTAGTTTGCTTTTTATAGCATCAGGGCACCCACCATTTATTACCCAATAAAGGTTTAACCCCCTGATCACCCGGCAGGTGATATCAATTAGGTTTTTGGGTCAGATAGGGTCTGCGTCGCCCCAGGCAGCGATAGGTTAGTGCCAGTACCGCTAACACCCACGCGCAAAGCATACACCTCCCGTAGTGGTATAGTATCTGAACAGATCAATATCTGATCTGATCAGATCTATACTAACGTCCCCAGCAGTTTAGGGTTCCAAAAAAACGCATTGTTAGCGGGATCAGCCCAGATACCTGCTGGCACCTGCGTTTTGCCCCTCCGCCCAGTCCACCCAAGTGCAGTATCGATCGATCACTGTCACTTACAAAACACTAAACACATAACTGCAGCGTTCGCAGAGTCAGGGCTGATCCCTGCGATCGCTAACAGTTTTTTTTGGTAGTGTTTTATATTTAAATCCTGAAGGCGGTGCTTGGTTTTCGGGGTCCCGTACACGGCTAGGCTCCAAAAAATTCCCACACATGTGGTATTCCCGTACTCAGGAGAAGCAGCAGAGTGTATTTTGGGGTGTAATTTCACATATGCCCATAGCATGTGTGAGCAATATATCATTTAGTGACAACTTTGTGCAAAAAAAAAAAAAGTTTGAAATATTCCCGCAACTTGTGTCAAAATATAAAATATTCCATGGACTCAATATGCCTCTCAGTAAATAGCTTGGGATGTCTACTTTCCAAAATGGGGTCATTTGGGGGGGGGGGTGCTATTTTGGCATTTTATGGCCTTCGAAACTGTGATAGGTAGTGAGGAGTGAAATCAAAAATTGGCACCCTTACAAATCCTGAAGGCAGTGATTGGTTTTCGGGGTGCCGTACGTGGCTAGGCTCCCAAAAAGTCCCACACATGTGGTATCCCCGTACTCATGAGAAGCAGCAGAATATATTTTGGGGTGCAATTCCACATATAACTATGGCATGTGTGAGCAATATATCATTTAGTGACAACTTTTTGTAAACTTTTTATTTTTAATTTTTTTTGTCCTTATTCAATCACTTGGGACAAAAAAAAATATTCAATGGGCTCAACATGCCCCTAAGCAATTTCCTTGGGTGTCTACTTTCCAAAATGGGGTCATGGGGGGGGGGGGGGTCTGTACTCCCCTGCCATTTTAGCACCTCAAGAAATGAGATAGGCAGTCATAAATTAAAAGCTGTGTAAATTCCAGAAAATGTACTCTAGTTTGTAGATACTATAACTTTTGCGCAAACCAATATATATACACTTATTGACATTTTCTTTACTAAAGACATGTGGCTGAATACATTTTGGCCTAAATGTATGACTAAAATTTAGTTTATTTGATTTTTCTTATAACAAAAAGTAGAAAATATCTTTTTTTTTCAAAATTTTCAGTCTTTTTCCTTTTATATCGTAAAAAATAAAAATCGCAGAGGCAATCAAATACCATCAAAAGAAAGCTCTTTTTGTGGGAAGAAAAGGACGCAAATTTCGTTTGGATACAACATTGCATGACCATGTAATTACCAGTTAAAGCAGTGCAGTGCGAAATTGTAAAAAGACCTCTGGTCCTTAGGCTGACAATTGGTCCGGGGCTTAAGTGGTTAAAGATGGGATAGGGTGTTTAGCATCGGCATGGGTAAAGTGTAGCTTTGTCCCAATTTATCTGGAGATCAAAGAATCTACCATATTCAGCCAACAGGGACATAGCATGTGTGAGAGAGGCTTGAATGTCCGCTAGGAAAAGGAGAGTGTCATCAGCATACATGCCCACTTTAACTTTCTGCCTAAAATCCACGATGACTGTAGATAGTTTAAATATATAGCTAGGGCAAATATGAAAGGGGAAAAGGGGCATTCCTGGTGGTACCACTCTGTAAATAAAATGGTGGAGAAAAGGAATCTTTAACTCTGGTCTTGGGAGAAGTGTTTGCATATAAAAGCTTCAGTCATCGGCAGAACTGATGGCTGAACCTGAACATGAACAGAATAGCCCAGATATCTCAACCCCATGCTTTGGAATGCTTTTGGAAAGCTCTATGTGGGTTTTCCATGGGGAATTCATTTTTTAGACACACCTTGTGCATATTAACCACCAGGCCGGCTTCGGGTAAGGACAATGCAGGCACCCTGGACAAGAAAGTGTCGTTGTTTTAAAAGTCAGCAGCTACAGTATTTGTAGCTGCTGACTTTTATTTTATTTTTTTCGGCGGAACTCCACTTTAAGGTTAAAACCACTGTCATAGATGGATTATACTGAATGGATAGAACAAAGGATAATCAGGGCTCATTCATAAAAAAATACAAAAACAAGGGGAAATAATAACCCAAGAAAACGGGCTCGGACTTTATAGGCACGGAACACTTAAGTATACCTAAAAAAATTAATTTATTTTATACAAAAAAGCATGTTAAAAACATTCCACACAACCATGTCTCAAAATCATATAATATATCATCAGTATGCAAGACCTATGTAACAATAAATTGTACACTTCATGTGATTAACACAATGATAACCATACCAACTTTATACAGTACAATAATGCATCAAAACAATAAAATTACTGCTTGCAGCTGAATATTACAACTGTTAGAGCTCTACATGTTACGTGACTTGCGCTTCTTCAGGAGCTTCAAAGAGACGGATTTGCTGAAAGGTATAACAATATCGAAAAATATAATTATTACAAACATAATAACAGTGGCAGCACAGTGGTGTAGTGGTTAGCACTCTCACCTAGCAGTAAGAAGGGTCGCTGGTTTAAATCCCAACCTCGTCACTACCTGCCTGGAGTTTGCATGTTCTCCCTGTGCCTGCGTGGGTTTCCTCCAGGCACTCCGGTTTCCTCCCACACTCCAAAGACATGCAAGTAGGTTAATTGGCTTCTGTCCAAAATTGACCCTAGTATATAATGGGGACCTTGGATTGTGGGCTTCTTGAAGGTAGGGACCCATGTGAGTGTGCAATGTACAGGGATAGGGACGATTGTATACACTCACTCAGGTTGAACTGAATGGACTGGTGTCTTTATTCAACCTTGCTAACTATGCAACTATGTATAATAAAATGCATTACAATAATAGTTACTGCAAGCTCTGAAATAAATGAAAATTATGCCACAAACCAAAGCCTATCAGGATTGCCAACACCACAAAAGAACTCAATTTATCCTCACCAACCATGAGGGCGTGTACAAAAAATTAAGGAATTATTAGTGTGATAGAAAAATATAGTACCGTATATACTCGAGTATAGGCCGACCCGAGTATAAGCCGAGGCCCCCAATTTACCCCCAAAAAACTGGAAAACTTATTGACTCGTGTATAAGCCGAGGGTGAGACATGGCTGTCCATCCCTGTGTGTCCGTCCATCCCTGTGTGTGTGTCCGTCCATCCATCCCTGTGTGTGTGTCCATCCATCCATCCATCCCTGTGTGTGTATCCATCCATCCATCCATCCCTGTGTGTGTGTGTGTGTGTGTGTGTGTGTGTGTGTGTGTATCCATCCATCCATCCATCCATCCCTGTGTGTGTGTGTGTGTGTGTATCCATCCATCCATCCATCCATCCCTGTGTGTGTGTGTGTGTGTGTGTGTGTATCCATCCATCCATCCATCCATCCCTGTGTGTGTGTGTGTGTGTGTGTGTGTATCCATCCATCCATCCATCCATCCCTGTGTGTGTGTGTGTGTGTGTGTGTGTATCCATCCATCCATCCATCCATCCCTGTGTGTGTGTGTGTGTGTGTGTGTGTATCCATCCATCCATCCATCCATCCCTGTGTGTGTGTGTGTGTGTGTGTGTGTGTGTGTGTGTGTGTGTCCGTGCAGCCTTGTGTGTGTGTCCAGCCTACCTGTGTCCCAAGCCTCCGTCCCGAGCCGCCGTCGTCCCGAGCCTCCTCCGTCCCGTGCCGTGCCTCCTCCGTCCCGTGCCGTGCCTCCCCCGTGCCGTGCCTCCTCCGTCCCGTGTCTCCTCCGTCCCGTGCCGTGCCGTGCCTCCTCCGTCCCGTGCCGATGGATCGCCGCTCTTCTCGGCGGCCATTCTACAATTCAAAATTCCGCCTCCGCCTGTGATAGGCGGAACACTCAATTTCCCAGCAGCCTGTGTTCCACCTATCACAGACATCCTCTCATACTCGTCCGTAGTATGAGAATGAGCGGATGTCCGTGATAGGCGGAACACTGACTGCTGGGAAATTCAGTGTTCCGCCTATCACAGGCGGAGGCGGAGAAGGAGGCGCGGCTTTTGAAAATTAATGTCCGCCGTCTGTCTGCTCGATACGCTGATCGAGCAGTCAGACAGCGGCGACTCGAGTATAAGCCGAGGGGGCACTTTCAGCCTCAAAAAAGAGGCTGAAAATCTCGGCTTATACTCGAGTATATACGGTAAGTTAATGAATTAAGTATATTAAGAAAAGATTTACTAATTAATATTAAAACGTGCCAACGTGCAATATTCATAGATGGTATTCGTGGGCAGTGAACCGTTCGTAACAGAACTCCACTCCCCGATATACTAAAGAAAAAAGATATTTTTTTTTATTTTGACATTTTTAAAAATCAGGCCAATGTGCAATATTCATAGATGGTATTCATGGGCAGTGAACCGTTCGTAAAAAATAAGGGAAACTGTTGAACCCCTGTTGTTTTTTGTTTTTTCTCTCTCCTCCTTCCCCCCCTGACTGGCAGTCACTTTCCGCCTCTTGAGGAGTCCCCTAGACATACGCCTGACACCTACATGTGCCACCCCGGACGGTGCTGCCTAGCCCCTGTAACCAGTCCTATGGACTGAGAAATTCCTACTGTCCCCCTTCTGGCACGATCCTGTGTCCCATTCTCTGGAACTTTTACTGACTGATTGGGCAGCACTCCCATATAAGGTGATCGATGAATACCCACTCGCCTCTTTTTCTGGAGCATCCGTTCACAGGTTTTAGTGTTTCAATGCTGAAAACAAATACTGCTTACTCATAATGTGCTGTTTGCATCCCACATGTGGTGAGGCGTGTGGGACGTTCAGATGTCGACAGCCCCGCACCTCCCCCTAATCGAGGGACTATGTTCTCCTGCTTGTTCGGGGGGGTCTCGCGCCCGTGGTGCAGTAGGCACCGGGGGGGTGAGTTACCCTGTCCCATCATTGAGCCTTTGAGATCCCAAAATACTGAGGGTCTCGGGGAGGGGCCCCCGCTCTCTCCTGTACTGGACCGGGGTGCTGTTGGGGTGCTGGTGAAGGGGCAATGGAATGGCACGGTGCTCCCCATGATTGGGCCCCCCGATGTGCAGATCCCTGGTGACCAGCTACTAGCAGGAAGATTTGGCCACTGCCAGGCTCAGGGGAGAAGTTATCCATCCAATTAAAACTCACCGGGAGACGTATGCGCCTGGGCTGTGGGGATCTTCTGGGATGGGCGCATTCCTGGGGGAGCTGGCGGTGTCGGCTTCTTGCCATTGGTCGACCACACTCTGGGGGAGTTTGGACGCGGACGTTGCTTGCCAATGCTCATTTGATATGAAACACTGCCATTTGAACCACTGGTGCTAATGATGTTAATGTTAAAGTTTAAGAATACTGTTTGATTATATAATCTTATGGGGTGGGGCAGGGTGGACTAGGGATGCTCTCATGGAGCCTGCTCTATCCGCTTCCCCACATAGGCAGTCACACAGATCCTCCAACCTACCTTGGGGGTAGGTGTGTTCACATTACTATATTTGGTGTTAACCAATTTAGCTGTTTTAAAGTGGTGTGAGAGGCGGACTGTGTCCTTCATCTTTTCTGTTTGATTTCCTCACTTTTTCTTTCCCTCTCCCCCCCCCCCTTTTTTTTGGCGATGGATAGCCTTAAGGTATTCTCTCTCAATGCTAAGGGTCTAAATACCCCTGGGAAATGGAAAATGCTGCTACACGATTTGAAGGCCTCCCATACTGATATAGCATTTATACAAGAAACCTACTTTAGAGATGATAGGCTGCCTGTGCTCAAGAACAGTTTCATTCCCGTGACGTATTATGCCATTAATAATGCTCAGTTGCATGCGGTTTGCGAAACTTCTATTGGTTCAATTACTTGGTCTGACCATGCTCCCATGCTGTTCGTAAAACTTCCATTGGTTCGATTACATGGTCTGACCATGCTCCCATATAACTGACATATGCTCTGTCGCAAGTCGCCTCACAGGCAACATGCATCTGGAAGCTGAACGAAAGTCTCCTACAAATTCTGTAAGTAGTAACAGAAATCACTAAAGAGCTGCCTTTATACCTACAGACGAACCGCACTCCTGACAGTAGTCCAGGCATGGTGTGGGAGGCCCACAAGACAGTTAAACGAAGCATTCTTATCAAACAAGGCTCCAGACTTAAAAGAGAGAGGGAACGACAACTAAAACCGCTCCTGACCAAACTTCAAGTTACGAGGCCAAACACAAACATGCATCTTCCCCTGCTATAGAACGGAAACTAGTTGAACTTTGGGTACAAATTAATGATCTCCTACAATATAAGGCCAAGGTGGCAGAAATGCAGGAAAATCAGTTACCCATATGCCGACAAATGCGGGAAAAATTAGCTAGGTCGATTAGGGAACAAAAACTTCAATCATACATACCACATATTATGTCCTCGAACACTCAGAAGATAGCCCTGCTCTCGCAGATCTCTGTGGTTTATCAAGATTTCTACGCGTCTCTCTATAACATACCACCTGCCATAAATTCACAATCTCTGATGGACGAATATGTGCAATCGGCTCAGATGCCCACTATCACACATGAAATTAAAGCGTAACTAGACGAGCCGATAAGCTTAAGAGGAACTGACACTAGTGGTGAACTCAACCGAACCGGGAGAGCCCCCTGGCCCGGACGGCCTTACTCTTCAGTACTACAGAACTTTTCTCCCTACCCTAGGACCCTACACCGTAGACTTGTTTAATGATTTGGGCAATGACGAGGCCCTCCCTAGAGATACACTGAAAGCACATACATCCGTCATTCCGAAGGAAGGCAAGGACCTGACCACATATGGTAGTTACCGGCCAATTTCTCTTCTGAACGCTGACCTTAAGCTGTTCGCTAAAATTTTGGCGACCAGTCTAGCAACTCACTTACCAGACCTGGTGCATTTGGACCAGGTAGGCTTCGTTCCCACTAAGGAAGCAAGGGGCAACAAGGCCATAATCTTAAACTTGTTGCATGTAGCCAGAACTTCCCTCACACCCTGCGTCTTCCTTAGAACGGGCGCTGAGAAAGCGGTCGATCGGGTGAATTGGCAATACATGTTCACGGTCCTTCGACACCTGGGCCTAGGAGACACTATTATTCAATGGATCACTACAATCTACTCCCAACCTACGGCTCAGGTCAAAGCCAATGGGGTCCTTTCTGATCCCTTCTCCATACAGAACGGCACCAGACAGGGATGTCCACGTTCCCCCCTGTTATTCGCCCTGTCCCTGGAACCATTCCTAAGCAGAATTTGTCTGAACCCGGACATCCAGGGCTTAAGTGTCGGAGACGACCAGTAAAAAATATCGGTTTACACGGATGATATGTTCTTTTTCCTGACAAAACCTGTCCTCTCCAACTTGAAAATTAATTTTCATAAGTTGGAAACAATGGGGATAGGGATCCTCTCCCCATGCTGTCTACACTTCAGTCCAGTTTCAATTTCAAATGGACGGCGACGACTTTACAGTATTTAGGCACTTGTATCCCCACGGATACATATATTCGAAATTAACTTCCCACCACTGCTGTCCAAAACCCGCATGCTTTCTGAGACCTGGAACAAGAGCCTGGTTTTTGTGAGCGCATAAGAAACCACGACTCCCTCTTCACCTAATGACCCTACCTAAGCAATACGGGGGCCTAGCTCTCCTGGATATCCGAGCATACTACCAGGTGACCCACTTAAGCAGAATCATTGACTGGTGCCGTCCTGGCCGATCTGAACTATGGGCCCACATAGAACAAGCCCAAAGACGCATTCCACTTTCGGGGGCCTTGTGGTGCTATGATCACCTCCAACCACTATTGAAAAGCCACCCCTTAATGGGTACGACACTTTGCATAGGCTCTGTAGCTAGCAAACAACACTCCCTCTCCTCCTTGGACTCCCCTTTGTTCCCCATTCTGTGGAATTCACAATTTTCTCCGGGCCTTTGCCCTCACATGGAAAAAAGAGCCACCCCATCGGGTGGCTAGAACATGCTGACGCCGTCACGTGGGATTAGAGAGAACGGGCGCTCGCTTGCCGGCTGGCATATACGCTGATTTTAATTTTTTGTTTGTGAGTATATCCATTTATTTTATAATAAAGTTGTCCATTAGATTTACGCTATGGCAAGTCCCTTTGTTTTTCTGTTTGAGAGACCAACATCCCACAATTGAAAGTCTCCTTGGCTTACTATTGGGTGTACATTCCAGTGTATTTCTGACCTGCTGTTTTGCCATTTGGGACCTACTACGGGCACCCTGTTGAGTATTTTATGTGAGCTATTGACGCTTGCCATCTGGTAAGCTTGCATTCTTTGTGGTGTTTTCACTTTTGGTGATGGAAGATTGCAAGATTTGTTTCAAATACTAATTGGACTTTATCTGAGTTTATTCACTTTGGACTTGGTTCACTTCATCACTATTTATTATTTTATTTGCATATATATATATATATATACATATATATATATATATATATATATATATACATACATATATATATATATATATATATATACATATATATATATATATATATATATATATATATATATATATATATATATATATATATATATATATTTTATTATAAATCTATATATTTATATATATTTTCACATTTATTAATTTAAATATTAGTTTAAGTAGCTTTAACAATAATTTCCATTAATTGGTATTTTATTGTTTCATTTGTATTTATTACTTCATGTAAATGTTTGATTACTTAAGAGATTCACTTATCAATTAAGGTTTCCCCCTAGAGGGGATAAAGTATTATTAGCGCAGCTATTTCTTCTTTTTTTCCTTGTATTTTGGTGTGTATCACACTCAGTAGCTGATGCTTTTTTATGTTAGTTTAGTTGCCACTAGGTAGTTAGGAACGCAGTATTTTTCCTCTCGACTCGAACACCAGCTGTTCGCCCATTTGGCTAATTCTGAACATTGTGGGCCGTTCGCGCCATGTTCGTGTGGTGCTCACGGCCCACAATGCACTGTGCCATTGTGCCATAAGGATGCCTGTGGCCAATTATAGCTCAGGGCGTTCAGGGAGAGAGCAGGATAGACAGGTACAGTGTGTTCTTTTCTTGCGAACTTAGCACTGTTAAAGTGGGTGTTGTGTACCTCCAGCACAGTATACACCTGAAGCTACCCTTTATTGCTGGTGTTCTGTAATACAGGCATCTGCAGGAGTTAAAGTCAGTGTTGTGTGCCTCCAGCACAGTATACACCTGAAGCTACCCTTTATTACTGCTGTTCTGTAATACAGGCATCTACAGCAGTTATATTGGGTGTTGTGTGCCTGCAGCACAGTATAGACCTGAAGATACCCCTTATTGCTGGTGTTCTATAATATAGGCATCTGCAGCAGTTAAAGTGGGTGTTGTGTGCCTCCAGCACAGTATACACTTGAAGATACCCTTTATTGCTGGAGTTCTATAATATAGGCATCTGCAGCAGTTAAAGTGGGTTGTGTGTGCCTCCAGCACAGTATATACCTAAAGATACCCTTTATTGCTGGTGTTCTGCCATAGAGGCATCTGCAGCAGTTAAAGTGGGTGTTGTGTGCCTCCAGCACAGTATACACCTGAAGGTACCCTTTATCACTGCTGTTCTGTAATACAGACATCTGCAGAAGTTCAATTGGGTGTTGCGTGCCTCCAGCACAGTATACATCTGAAGATACCCCTTATTGCTGGTGTTCTGTAATACAGGCATCTGCAGCAGTTAAAGTGGGTGTTGTGTGCCTCCAGCACAATATACACCTGAAGCTACCCTTTATTACTGGTGTTCTGTAATACAGGCATCTGCAGCAGTTAAATTGGGTGTTGTGTGCCTCCAGCACAGTATACACCTGAAGATACCCCTTATTGCTGGTGTTCTGTAATACAGGCATCTGCAGCAGGTAATGTGGGTGTTGTGTGCCTCCAGCACAGTATACACCTGAAGCTACCCTTTATTATTTGTTTTCTTTAATACAGGCATCTGCAGCAGTTAAATTAGGTGTTGTGTGCCTCCAGCACAATATACACCTTAAGCTACCCTTTATTACTGGTGTTCTGTAATACAGGCATCTGCAGCAGTTAAATTGGGTGTTGTGTGCCTCCAGCACAATATACACCTGAAGCTACCCTTTATTACTGGTGTTCTGTAATACAGGCATCTGCAGCAATTAAATTGGGTGTTGTGTGCCTCCAGCACAGTATACACCTGCAGATACCCCTTATTGCTGGTGTTCTGTAATATAGGCACCTGCAGCATTTAAAGTGGGTGTTGTGTGCCTCCAGCACAGTATACACCTGAAGATACCCCTTATTGCTGGTGTTCTGTAATACAGGCATTTGCAGGAGTTAAAGTGGATGTTGTGTGCCTCCAGCACAGTATATACCTGCAGATACCCCTTATTGCTGGTGTTCTGTAATATAGGCATCTGCAGTATTTAAAGTGGGTGCTGTGTGCCTCCAGCACAGTATACACCTGCAGATACCCTTTATTACTGGTGTTCTGTAATACAGGCACCTGCAGCAGTTAAATTGGGTGTTGTGTGAATCCAGCACAATATACACCTGAAGATACCCTTTATTACTGGTGTTCTGTAATACAGGCATCTGCAGCAGTTACATTGGGTGTTGTGTGCCCCCAGCACAGTATACACCTGAAGATACCCCTTATTGCTGGTGTTCTGTAATACAGGCATCTGCAACAGTTAAAGTGGGTGTTGTGTGCCTCCAGCACAGTATACACCTGAACCTACCCTTTATTACTGGTGTTCTGCAATACAGCCATCTGAAGCAGTTAAAGTGGGTGTTGTGTGCCTCCAGCACAGTATACACCTTAAGATACCCCTTATTGCTGGTGTTCTGTAATACAGGCATCTGCAGCATTTACAGTGGGTGTTGTGTGCCTCCTGCACAGTATACACCTGAAGCTACGCCTTATTGCTGGTGTTGTTCTGTTTCTGTAACACAGGCAGGCAGCTGCAATAATTACAGTTGGTGTACTGTATCATCTGCTCAGTGTGCACCTATAGCTACCTAATTTCTGTTTTTCCCATCTCCCTGCAGGCCATTACTATGTCTGGAAGGCCAACAAGGAGAGGCAGACAGTCATAAGCCAATAAAAGAGGGCAAGCAGGCTCTGTGTCGGGAAACAGTGCTGGTCGTGGACACGGTGCATCTTCATCAGCACGTGGCCATGGGACACGCTTGTCCTTATTTTCGGCAGCTGGACGTGTTCAGCCACATCATGCCGAAGACTTGGGCCGCGTACACACGGGCGGACTGTTCGCCCAACCTTGTCCGCTGAACAGTGTTTGGGCGGACAGTCCGCTCGTGTGTGGGCTTTCAGCGGACAGTTTCAGCGGACAGTTGGACGGACAAAGTCTTTCGGAAATTCCGAAAAACTGTCCGCTGAAACTGTGTTTGAGCGAACAGTCCGCTCGTGTGTGGGCTTGTCCGCTGTACTTTCGAAATGAGCGGACTGTTCCCGCTCGGAAAGTCCGCCCATTTCGAGCGCGTGTACAGGTAGGCGGGGCCCGCGAGGGAGACGTCGCGGGCTCCGCCGCCTGGAATGGGCTTAAAGGGGAACCCCAACGCCGAAAAAAATCGGCGTGGGGGTTCCCCCAAAGTCCACACCAGACCCTTGTCCGAGCACGCTACCCGGCCGGCCAGGAAAGGGGGGCGAGCGAGCGCGCCCCCCCTCCTGAGCCGTACCAGGCCGCGTGCCCTCAACATGGGGGGGGTGCCTTGGGGAAGGGGGGGCCGCGCGGCCCCCCCACCCCAAAGCACCTTGTCCCCATGTTGATGAGGACAAGGGCCTCTTCCCGACAACCCTGGCCGTTGGTTGTCGGGGTCTGCGGGCGGGGGGCTTATCGGAATCCGGGAGCCCCCTTTAAGAAGGGGGCCCCCGGATACCGGCCCCCCACCCTATGTGAATGAGTATGGGGTACAATGTACCCCTACCCATTCACCTGTGAAATAAAGTACAAAAAAAAACACAACACAGGGGAAAAAATATTTTATTGCACAGCTCCGGGGGTCTTCCGTCTTCGGGGGTCTTCTCGCCGGACTCCTCCGCCATCTGTGTGTAGCTCTTTTACTAGCGGAGGAGTCCGGCTTTCTTCCTCCCCGCCGCCGGCCTCTTCTCCCGACTTCGGGGGTCTTGTCCCCCTCTTCGGTTCTTCTGCCGGGCCACCGCGCCTTCTTGTAGCTCTTTTACAGGCGGTGGCCCGGTCTTCTGTCGCCGCTGTCGTCGTCGCCGCCGCCGCCGCCGCCGCCGCCTTCCGTTCTTGTTCTTCTTCTTGTTCTTCTTCTTCTTCTCCTGGAGATGTTGACTCGACGTTGACTCGGAA
This sequence comes from Lithobates pipiens, assembly GCF_037356315.1. Taxonomy (NCBI): domain Eukaryota; kingdom Metazoa; phylum Chordata; class Amphibia; order Anura; family Ranidae; genus Lithobates; species Lithobates pipiens. Next base: position 117,033,318 of record NW_027507789.1, on the reverse strand, counting down.
TGCCAGAGCCGCGCTGTGCGGTCACTTATATAGTGACAATGGGGCGGTGTCACATGGTATATGTCACATGGGTTGGTCACATGGTGACCCCGCCCCCTTACGATGTCATAGTCCCCATGTGACATCAACCCATGTGACCAACCCATGTGACATATACCATGTGACACCGCCCCATTGTCACTATATAAGTGGCAGCGGAGCGTGTCCCTGGCATTCCGGCCGGAGAGATCGTCGAGTCAACATCTCCAGGAGAAGAAGAAGAAGAACAAGAAGAAGAACAAGAACAAGAACGGAAGGCGGCGGCGGCGGCGGCGGCGACGACGACAGCGGCGACAGAAGACCGGGCCACCGCCTGTAAAAGAGCTACAAGAAGGCGCGGTGGCCCGGCAGAAGAACCGAAGAGGGGGACAAGACCCCCGAAGTCGGGAGAAGAGGCCGGCGGCGGGGAGGAAGAAAGCCGGACTCCTCCGCTAGTAAAAGAGCTACACACAGATGGCGGAGGAGTCCGGCGAGAAGACCCCCGAAGACGGAAGACCCCCGGAGCTGTGCAATAAAATATTTTTTCCCCTGTGTTGTGTTTTTTTTTGTACTTTATTTCACAGGTGAATGGGTAGGGGTACATTGTACCCCATACTCATTCACATAGGGTGGGGGGCCGGTATCCGGGGGCCCCCTTCTTAAAGGGGGCTCCCGGATTCCGATAAGCCCCCCGCCCGCAGACCCCGACAACCAACGGCCAGGGTTGTCGGGAAGAGGCCCTTGTCCTCATCAACATGGGGACAAGGTGCTTTGGGGTGGGGGGGGCGCGCGGCCCCCCCTTCCCCAAGGCACCCCCCCCATGTTGAGGGCACGCGGCCTGGTACGGCTCAGGAGGGGGGGCGCGCTCGCTCGCCCCCCTTTCCTGGCCGGCCGGGTAGCGTGCTCGGACAAGGGTCTGGTGTGGACTTTGGGGGAACCCCCACGCCGATTTTTTTCGGCGTTGGGGTTCCCCTTTAAGCCCATTCCAGGCGGCGGAGCCCGCGACGTCTCCTTCGCGGGCCCCGCCTACCTGTACACGCGCTCGAAATGGGCGGATTTGCCTCCTCCTTACGTGGGCGAGTCCGTTCATTTCAAAAGTTGAGCGAACTGTTTGCCCAACCTTGTTCGTCAAACAGTCCGCTCGTGTGTGGGCAAGTCCGCTCATGCAAATTTTGAGCGGACTGTTTGCCGAAACTGTTTGACGAACAAGGTTGGGCAAACAGTCCGCGCGTGTGTACGCGGCCTTGGAGTGGATGACCAAGCCCTCTCTCACCCAGGCTCAGGGTACTAGCAAAGCAGCTGCCAACGCGTTCTCTTCCCTCGTCTCAATGTCATCAGTCACTCCTTCCCTAGACCCACCATGTCCTCCTGAGGAGTCCCCCGAACTGTTTGAGCACAGTGTTGGGTACATGCTTCAGAAGGATGCCCAGAGTTTTGAAGACTCTGATGATGATACCCAGCTAAAGGAAGGCAGTAGCGTGAGCACAAAGATAGGGGATGCTCAAGAAGAACAGCAATCTGGCAGTCATGTTCCACCAGCTGCAGCATACTGCCAGGTTTGCCCCAGTGATGAAGAGGGAGGGGATAATGAGGTCACTGACTTCACGTGGGTGCCTGATAGGAGAGAGGAGGAGGAGGCACATCTCCAACGAGGCAGGATGCCCTCCGAGGACCAGCTTAGGGGCAGCACACCAACTGAATCACACCGCAGAGCGCCGCCTGTGCAGGGCGCTGCCTCTGCGCGTTATTCCAAAAGTTCTTTGGTGTGGCCCTTTTTTGAGACGAGTGCATCAGATGGCACCGCTGCTATCTGCAACATATGTCTCAAGCGTATCTCGCGTGGCCAAAACATCAGCCGCTTGGGCACCACATGCTTGACCAGACATATGTTGACCTGCCATGCAGCTCGGTGGCAAGCGTACCTTAAAGATCCACACCAAAGAACAAAGCGGACCTTTCCTTGCTCCTCCTCAGCTGGGATCTCCAACCCCACTAGACCTTCAGTCCTCTCTGAAACCTGCACTGAGAGGAATGAAGGTGTAGAATTAGGTGTGTCACAGTCAAGTACTTACAGGCACTCTGCTAGCAGTATACCAACGTCTGATTGTACCCGGCAAATTTCCCTGCCCCAGCTGCTGGACCATCGAAAGAAGTTCACTCCCAGCCATCCACATGTCCAGTGGTTGAATGCTAGCTTGGCTAAATTGCTAGCACTTCAGCTGCTGCCTTTTCAGTTGGTAGACTCAGCCCCCTTCCATGAGTTTGTGCAATGTGCGGTTCCTCAGTGGCAGGTCCCCAAACGCCACTTTTTCTCATGGAAGGCGATTCCGGCTCTCTACCGGCATGTGGAAGGCAATGTCCATGCCTCGCTAGACAGGGCGGTCAGTGGTAAGGTGCATATTACCGCTGACTCATGGTCCAGGAGGCATGGACAGGGACGTTATCTATCTTTCACGGCCCATTGGGTCACTCTTCTGGCAGCTGTGAAGGATGCAGGACAAGGTGCAGTAGTGTTGGAGGTTGTTCCACCACCACGCCTCCAAAATGCTATTACTTGTTGTGACATACCTCTCTCCTCCACCCCCTCCTCTTCTTCTTCCTCCATGGCCTCTTCCAGTGCTTTGTCCTCAGAACCAGCGGTGCTCCATAGGCGTTCAAGGTGCTACGCAAGTACGCAGGCAAAAAGATCCCATGCGGTGCTTGCGCTGGTTTGTTTGGGGGACAGGAGCCACACACCGGCGCAGATATTTTGTTAGTTCTGCAGGGGCAGGCTGAGAGGTGGTTGACACCACTCCAGCTTAAGCCAGGAATGCTGGTTTGCGACAATTGCACCAACCTCCTCTCCGCCCTCCGACAGGGACAACTGACCCATGTGCTCTGTGTGGCTCACGTCCTTAACCTGGTGGTGCAGCGGTTCTCGGGCAGGTACCCAGGCTTACAGGATATCCTGAGGCAGGCCAGGAAAGTCTGTGTGCATTTCCGCTAATCATTTAATGCCAGTGCTCAGCTGGCTGAGCTCCAAAAGGAATTGAACCTGCCCAAGAACCGCCTTATATGTGAAATGCCCACCAGGTGGAACTCAGTGTTGGCCATGCTTCAGCGGCTGCACACGCAGCAGAGGGCCATCAATGAGTACCTGTGTGACTATGGCACCAGGACAGGGTCAGGAGAGCTCAGTTTTTTTTCACCACGTCAGTGGGGCATGATCAGGGATGCATGCACTGTCCTATCACCATTTGAGAAGGCCACGAGGATGGTGAGCAGTGACAGTGCATGCATAAGTGACACTGTAACTCTTGTCCACCTGTTGGAGCATACGATGCGTGGAATAATGGACAGGGCACTTGAGGTAGAACAGAGGCAGGAAGAGGAGAACTTCCTTGCCTCTCAAGGCACCCTTTATCCAGACAGCGTTCCTGCTGTCCCACCCATCACACAGGAAGAGGATGAGGAGGAGGCTTGTGTCAGCATGGAGGTGGAGCCTGCCACTCAGCAGCAGCAGTCTTTTAGGGATGATTTACAGTCCCAAGAAACATGTGGACTTGTACGTGGCTGGGAGGAGGTGGCTGCGGATCATGTTGTCCTTAATGACCCAGAGGACTCCGGACTGAATGCCTCAGCTAACCTATGCTGCATGGCCTCCCTGATCCTGCAAAGCCTGTGGAAAGATCCTCGTATTCTTTGCATCAAGGAGAGGGACCATTACTGGTTGGCCCATTTCCATGATCCACGGTACAAGGGTAAGGTTGCAGACCTTATCTTGCCATCGCGGAGGGAGCAGGAGGAAGAAACATCTCCGGAAGGCCTTGCAGAATGGTCTGTGCAACGTGTTCCCAGAGACTGGGAGGTTAAAAACTCCTGGTCCTGGACAACGTGTTGCTGAGGCTTCGGTCAGTCACAGAGGGAGCGGTGGACAAGGTGGCCGTCTGACCGATGCATTCAGACAATTTTTTAGTTCGCAGCCCCAAGGTATGATTGGTTCCAGCAACCATCGCCAGTGTCTGATTTACATGGTGCAGGAATACCTAGGGGCAAGGTCACACTTGGACACCTTTCCCACCGAAAATCCTCTGGCTTACTGGATCTTGAGGATGGATCACTGGCCAGAGCTTGCACAGTATGCAATTGAGCTACTGGCCTGTTCTGCATCCAGCGTTCTTTTGGAACGCACCTTCAGTGCTGCTGGTGGCTTTGTAACCGATCACAGAGTGCGCCTGTCCACCGACTCAGTTGATCGACTGACCTTCATAAAGATGAATCAGTCTTGGATCACCACCAGCAACCAAGCACCTGAAGCTGATGTAACCGAATAATTTTTTTGAAATGTCACATCAAGACTGCCTATGCTGATGCTGAGTGACTGTCCTGTTATGTTGACTGACTACCCTCTTCCTCCTCAACGATCCTGCTGATAGCTTGGAAGAACATTTTTAGTTCTGGGTGATGCCACCAGTGGCTAAGGCCCAATTTTTCAGCCTCTGATTAACAGAGGCATGTAATTACAATTTTTGATGCAATGATTTGCAGCAGGGCTCTTTCATGCACTCCAACTAGAGTATCTGGGAGAGGTTGCAGTGTTGTGGCACCAGCACCAGTGCCTAAGGCCCAATTTTTCAGCCCCTGTTTAACAGGGGCATGTAATTACAATTCTTGATATAATATTTCACAGCAGGGCCCATCCTGCGTTCACCGAGAGTAACTGTGAGGACATATAGTGTTGTGGCACCAGCACCACCACCACCACCACAACCACCAAAGGCCCAATTTTTCTACCACTGTTCAACAATGGCATGTAATTACAATTCTTGATATAATCGTTCATAGCAGGGTGCTCCAGCTTCCACCAAGAGTCACTTTGAGGGCTTACAGTGTTGTGGCAACACCAATTGTTCTGGTGCGAACCGAACTGAGGGGTGTTCGGCTCATCCCTAGTCCTCATTATATCAGGGTGGGAAAGCAATAATACCATCTAGAAACATAAATATGAAATGGATGCATCAAAATAAGCTTGACGACGTTTCATGGACTTCTATCCACTCATCATGAGCGAGGGCATCCATATACTAAAAAGGGACAACAAATAACCATTATAGTTTGATATAACCACAGATTGGGGGGGGGGGGGGGGGGGGTGGAGGGATTAGGATGATGATGAACAGATAAACAGCCATAACTGAAAGTAATCACATAAGAACTGATACTGAGACCATGCAATACCACCTGCCGGAGGTCAGCCAGATAAATATGTCCAGCACAGGAGCTGAGTAAAGGACCCAAGCATGAACCAGGAGCACACACGCAGTCCCCCAAAAAGTGTGTATGGAAAAATCTTGATGTAGCCTTGGAAGGGGGTTTCTATATTGGCCACAATAAAGTAAGTGGTTTATTACCATATTGGTATAAATAAAAATAAAATACATTTTATTTTATTTTTATTTATTCCAACATGGTCTCTGGAAACAGTTTATCTTGTCCATGGAGGGTTTAGCCCTCCTTAGACAGGAGAGGCACATATGAACATTACCCCCATATGCATCGGCTGTCCGGAACCCACGATATCCAGTCCACCTCTCTTTTCCCTCTTATACCCCCCCCCCCCCCCACTGTTTATCTGCTCCACCCCCCCCCCCCCCCCCACCCTCTTCTCTCTCCCCTCTTCCTTCTCTGTTTCACATTCTTTTTTCTAACTGATTAAAAATAGGAAAATGGTAATGAGTGAATTTTGCTACTTGAACTCCTTTTATTTGTCTCCTCTAGCAGACAATAAGCGGCAACACTGGTCAGATACAAGCTTTATAAGCTACTTTATTAATCCGTGCCACCATACACTAGATGAATAATATTACACTTCAACTGCAACTTGCAATTTGTATGTTATATTTTTCTGCTGTATTGACCTGATTTTGCCTGTTGTGGGTGTTAATAAAGATTATATTTGAAAGAGCGGGGATATGATTTCAATATACAAATACCGTACTGGTGATCACAATAGAGATACAACTTTTTTGCAGAAGGGAGTTTAGCAAGACTCGTGGCCACTCATTAAAATTGAAAAAAAGAGGTTTAACCTTAAACTACGTAGAGGGTTCTTTACTGTAAGAACGGCAAGGATGTGGAATTCCATCAATAGCTTCAAGAAACTATTAGATAAGCACCTGAATGACCGAAACATACAGGGATATACAATGTAATACTGACATATAATCACACATATAGGTTGGACTTGATGGACTTGTGTTTTTTTTTACCTCACCTACTATGTAACTATGTTAAAAAAAAATCCTGAAAGCATCTTTGGGGCAGTTTGGGAGAGCTACAAATAGCGCTACCAAAATGCCCCTGCCCATTGAAATGAATGGGCTAGCGCCCTAGAAGTGCCGCACTGCTAAAACGCAGCTAAAGCACCACAAGAACGACCGGTGCTTTAGTGCTGTTTTAGCGACGCTTCAGCGTGAAAGGGGTCTTATAGTTCTCCCTTTACACTGAAGCGCTGCTAAAACAGTGCAACCAAGTTATTGATTTGGGGGAAAAGAAGCTAGGGGACAATTAATGGCCTAGAGTGGGGGCTCTACGATACACTACATTAACCCCATTTCGCAACATATTGGCACGTTTCATCAGAATATAAAATAGCAAAATGTCTGTTGAAAATTTACATTTATATTTTTTGTACCATTAGACATTGAATTCGGGTCTACCATCTGTATCTGTTGCCAGCCCGTTAATGTATGGCTGATATTCAATATTATGTATCCAGTACCTGTGCATTGGATACACGCACAAGACTCATGCTGATTAGCTAAAGCTTCATCTTGTAGCACTTTTGTTTCCAAGAATTTTGAAGAATTTTATACTATGTTTATTTGTGTTATATTTGTGTTATATTTGTGTATTTCTCCTGCTTTTGTTTTGTTTATTTAATTTCTTCTTTTTTTGGTTTTCAAATTTAGTTTTTTAATGATTCTTTATATCCTAGAGAATAGGGTGCCATTTATATTGTGTCTTTGGATTTGATAGATACTCTTACATTCATTTACCTGTACATGTCATTAGTTATTTATATCTAGGATATGTATTCCCTAGGGGATGTTGGGTTCTCTTATACCCTAGTATATGGTTGATCAAGATATTTCCCTGCCACTGATTACCACTCCCCGGTACACCTCTGATGATAGGGGGTGGGTCTATATAAGATATATCAGTTGGATTTGTCTTTATAATGATTAAGCACAACACATATGCAAAGACTTTCTGTTGGTGTCCCATGGTGTGACTTTGGTGGTTCTTTAATAAATGGCAATTGAAACTTCACAATGTGCAGCCATTACTTTTTATCCTGATATTGCTTACGGAGGTGAGCCTGTGGCTGGCACTCGTTGGAAGATCCCATGAGGTTACGTGTATCATCTGGAGTAGGGAGGTCTTTCCACTTTGTCTCAGTATTTCGCAGCATCACTAGCTCGGTGTGAACTAGCCTGTTTTTCATACCTTCAACACCTTGACATGACAGACAGCACTGCACCACAGGACACCAGTCGTACCTTTTAGTTACTGGGAAACTTGGCGCTTTTAGCACACCAAACAATGGGTGACGAGACTATACGGCATGATAATTTAACAAGCAGTAAAAGATTGGCCCTTAATAATTTAATGGAGGCTAAAACAATCGTCATTCCTAACTCAGATAAGGGGGGGGCCTTATTGTGGTGTTGAATAAAAATATATATAGACAGGAGGCTGTCCGACAATTGTCTGACCATCTGACATATACTAAACTTGGTGGGGGCCGACCAAAAAATATAGAACAATGATTACTGATTTAGTTCAGAGGGGTTTAAAAAATAGGTATTTTTAGTCAGAAAGAGTCTAAATCTCTTGTATTGGACCATCCTGTCCTACCCACCTTTTACCACTTGCCTAAAACCCGTAAGGGGTTAAATCCCATAATTTTGGGTATCAATTCCCTCAATGAGCGGTTTCGCCAGTGGCTGGACAGGCAGTTACAACCATTAGTTTAACAACTTCCTAGTTATCTTAAAGATACTAATCATCTCCTTAACATTATGAAGGAATTTAAATGGGAGGATGATTTTTCTTGGCTAACCAGTGATGTCAGCAGTCTTTATTCTTCTATACCTCATCATCTTGCAGTAGCAGCTGTTCTGTTCTATTTAGAAGTTTTAACCAATTTATCAATGGAACACAGGCTATACATTGCAGGTGTTCTCGAATATCTATTGTCTTACAATTATTTTGTGTTCCATGGGGAGTACTTCCTCCAGAGGTGTGGGGCCACAATGGGGGTGAAGTTTTCGCCCTCCCTGGCCAATCTTTATATGGGTTGTTGGGAGCAGTCCCGCGTCTTTGAAGGCGAGAACCCCTTTAGGTCGTCAATTAGGATCTATCTTAGGTTCATTGATGACCTATTACCTGTTGTACAGAATGGGACTGAATGTTTATAATCACTCCTGGAACACTTTAATTGTAACAATAAAAAGCTTTCCTTTACTGGTTGTGCAGACAATAGAACAATATGTTATTTGGATGTTTGCCTGACCATAGCTAATGGGTTGGTCTCCTGCACACAATATATAGGAAGTCTTTGTCAGGCAATACGCTTTTACTTCAATAAGGCCACCCAAAACATACAAAGGCATCCCTGTTGGCCAATTCCTACAGGTCAGAGGAACCTGTTGGTTGCAGTGGCAACCAACAATTTGAACAGGAAGACCAATCCCTTGATGAGATTCCTAAATTGGGGTTACCCGAGATGGATGTTAGATATGGCTCTATCTATAGCTAGGCACAAAAACAGAGCAGATGTTTTAAGAAATAGGGATCATCAGAGAGATCAAAAGCAAAACCATTTAACCCTCTTGACCCCATTTAATAATGAATTTGGTGAGATTAGGAACATTTTCAACAGACATTTGCCTATTTTATTTTCTGATGAAACATGTGGCAATATCTTGCAAAATGGGGTTAATATAGTGTCTTGTAGAGCCCCCACTCTAGGCCGTTCATTATCCCCTAGCCCCCCAAATCAATAAGTTGGTTGCAATTTAAGGGGCACTATAAGTGTGGTGCAATGGAATGTTCATGCTGTGGCCACATTTATGGAGGTAATAGGTTCCATTCCACCATGAATCAGAGGGAGTTTTAAATTCGTTCCTTCTTCAATCGCAACAATAATTATGTTATATATTTGATTACATGTGCTATATGTCAGGTCCAATATGTGGGCAGGGCAACGAGGCACCTTTGGGACCGCTTCCAGGAATATATGTACAGTGTGGAGAAAAATCTATCCACAAATATGGCAAAAACATTTTATAATGTGTCATGGTGAAAATAAACCAGCAATTTAAGTTCAGGTTATCGATAAGATCAAGGCTCCCAGGAGAGGGGGTGTTGTCTTTTGTTTGTTGTACCGAAGCGAGGGATTGTGGATTTTGCATCTCCAAACTCGGATTCCCCAGGGCCTCAACTTTGAGTGGGATGTGAGTGATTTTTATGAATGAGCCCTGATTATACAGCTCCCCGTCACCCACAGGATGCCATCTATTTGCTCCTTTGTTCTATCCATTCAGTATAATCCATCTATGACAGTGGTTTTAACCTTAAGTGATTGCTACTAATCGCAGTATGATTGAGGTTGTTACCAACTTCACGGACAGTATATCTGGGAAGGGTTGTTGGTCATGATTGTGTACTCATTTACATTTATGTACCCTTAGACATTAAATTAGGGTCTACCACCTATATACCTTTGCCAGTCCTTTGGTGTATGCCCTCTGTGAGTGTCTCCTGGCTGATATCTGATATTATGTATCCTGGTATCTGTGCATTGGATACACACATGTTTATATGTTTGTTATTTGTGTATTATATTTGTGTATTTCCCCTGCTTTTGTTTTGTTTATATAATTTCTTTATTTTTGGTTTTCAAATTTAGCTTTTAATGATTTATTTTATCCTAGAGAATAAGGTGCCACTTATATTGTGCCTTTGGGTTTGATAGATACTCCTACATTAATTTTCCTGTACATGTCATTAGTTATTCACATCTAGGATAGGTATTCCCTAGGGCAGTGATGGCGAACCTTGGCACTCCAGATGTTTTGGAACTACATTTCCCATGATGCTCTGGTACCTTGCATTGTAGTGGAGCATCATGGGAAATGTAGTTCCAAAACATCTGGGGTGCCAAGGTTCGCCATCACTGCCCTAGGGGATGTTGGGTTCTCTTATACTCTAGCATATGTTTTTTTTTTTTTTTTTTTTTTTTTTTTTGCCATCTCAGTAAATTCCATTGTACAAATGGACTCAAATCAGCTTAACGCTCAGAATCCCTCTTATCCAACTTCACATCATTGTGGCAATAGATCTTTTTTCTTTTTCTTTTTTCTTTTCTTTTTTCTTTAATTAATTAGTCCAAGTTTTATTTCATATCAAAAGCAAAAATAAAAATAACATGTCCTTCAATGCAATTACATTTATATATACCCTAGCATATGGTTGATTAAGATATTTACCTGCCAATCACTGTTTGGAATGTTCATATATGACCACACCCCACTTTGTCTTATGTATCTAAATGTATGAATCATCCATTGTTAGATCACTACATGTTTTTTTGTATCTGTTATCTGTAAACTCTTCAATAAAATTGATTGTAAAAAAAAAAAAGGATATTTACCTGCCTGGTACACCTGTGATGATAGGGGAGGGTCTATCTAAGATGTATCAGTTGGATTTGTCTTTGTAATTAGAGATGGCCTTGCGGTTCCCAGCGAATTTTGCTCGTTCGCGATTCGCCAAACTGACTTCTGGCGCTGTTCGCGGCGCCCATATTTGTTTACATTGTGAAGAACTTTGACCCATGACACATCCATCATGGGGTACAGGACAGCCAATTGAGACATTTCAGCACATAGACAATTGGACATTCCCCCTACCTTATAAATAGACCTGATCTGGCAGCCATTTTACATTCTGTCTTTTGTCAGTGTAGGGAGAGGTTGCTGTGTGGAGCAGGGACAGACTGTAGTGACACAAATTGCTAGCTATTAGGTCCACAAAAGTCCTTTTAAGGACTGGTATAGGTGTACAGTATATAGGGTTCTGGTGCACTGCTGCTGACTGCTGTGCTACTGATTGCTGAGTGCACTGCTGACCGATTCTGCAGCTGTCTTTTGTCAGTGTAGGGACAGGACGCTGTGTGGAGCAGGAACAGTCAGTTTAATCACTAGCTATTACTATTAGGTCCACGAAGGTCCTTTTAAGGACTGGTATAGGTGTACAGTATATAGGGTTGTACACATATAATATACTTTCTTTCAAATATACAAAGTATATTATGGTGCACTGCTGACTGCTGTGCTGCTGAGTGCTGCCCGATTCTGCAGCTGTCTTTTATCAGTGTAGGGACTGAGTGACAGTTTGGTGTTCTGAGCAGGGACAGTCTGCAAATCACTAACTACTAGGTGCACAAAGGTCCTTATATAGGTGTACAGTATATAGGGTTGTACACGTATAATATACCTTCTTTTAAATATAGAAAGCATATTATAGTGCACTGCATGCAGTGCTGCTGACCAATTCTGCAGCTGTCGTTTCTCAGTGTAGGGAGGGACAGTTTGGTTTTTGGAGCCAGGACAGTCTGAAATTCACTAGCTACTAGCTAGCTACTATTAGGTCCACAAAGGTCCTTTTAAGGACTGGTATAGGTGTACTATTTGGTGTGCAGTATATAGTGGTGTAATACACGTATAAAATACTTGCACATATAGAAAGCATAGTATAGTGCATTTCCACTGTGCAGTATTGTGACTGCTGAGCGGTTCAGCAGCGATACTACAAAGAGTGACAAACGCAATTAAAAAAAGTATTATAACTGGTGTGATAGACCAGTGGCCCCCAAAAACTACAGATTGAAACGGGGTGTTATATACCTTCTTCCACATACATACTGCACTTCTCTAGAGACTTTTTTCACAGGGTCATTTAAAAAATGACAGGCAGAGGAAGAGGCAGGCCCTTCCGCAGGGGTGGTATGGGGTAGGGCAGGAGCAACAGACTTGAGCCAAAGTGGCAAATTGCAGAAGGTGCGTGCGATTACGTCAAAGGACGCACCAGACTTGGTTGAGTGGCTCACTCAGCCTTACTCTTCTGCACCCTCCTCATCCTCTCGATCTGCACCCTCTTCTTCACTCTCTGCTGTGGGCACCCCCAAAGACACTACCACCAACACCACCACCACCATATTCCTTCCGCTTGAGTCACAGGAATTATTTTCCGATCCATCACAAGACATTGCCGATGCGCAGCCACTATTGGCATTGGATCAGGAAGAGGAGGTAACAACAACCGCCACTCAGCAGTCTGACAACAGTACCCAGATCAGCCCAAGGAGGTTGGTCCCCGGTGTTGCTGCCTACTCCGAGATTAATTATAGTGGTGGGGAAGGTGACGTCGATGATGACGTGTCTAGTGATGTCACGTGGGTGCCCACAAGAGAGGAAGAGGAGGGGAGTTCAGAGGGAGATATGGACCAGCAGATAGGGAGGAGAAGCAAGCAAAACTAATGTATCAGGAGCGAGGCATCAACCATGTATGGTCACATCTGGCGCTCCCAGGACACTGGCACATGGCTTCACAGTGTGGGCTTTTTTTAACATGTCTGCTGCTGACAATAGTGTTGCCATCTGAAGCCTTTGCAGTCAACGCATAAGTCGCGGTAAGCCCAACACTAACCTAGGGACGACCGCCTTAAGAAGGCACATGAGCTGCCATCACTGAGCCCAGTGGGAGCAACGGAACCCACAAAGCCACACTCCAGGCTCTCACCGCCCAGCCTCATCTGCTTCTTCTCCTCCTCTTTCCTCACAATTGTCCTCCACTACCGGGGGCCATGTAGGCAAGGAGCTTACCAGCTCGTTCTCCATGCTCAAATGTGCATTGTTTGCTGCAAAAGATGCCCTGTTTGGCCTTCGCGAAATGTAGTTGGTCTGTAAGCCTGGTCTGCATTCGTACAAGGGAGGCATTGGCGGCTGTTGGGTCATTCTGAAAGACCTGCTCCAGGGTGTTTAACCACTTCAATACAGGGCACTTTCGCCCCCTTCCTTCCTAGCCCAATTTTCAGCTTTCATCGCTCTAGCGCTTTCAGTGACAATTGCGTGGTCATGCTACACTGTACCCAAATGAAATTTTTATCATTTTGTTCGCACAAACAGAGCTTTATTTTGGTGGTATTTATTCACGACTCCTTTTTTATTTTTTGCGATCTAAGCGCAAAAAAAGCGGAAATTTGGAAAAAAAACAATATTTTCTTTTTTCTATTTTAAAAGAAATCCAATAAAATCAAATTTTGTCATAAATTTAAGCCAAAATGTATTCTGCTACATGTTTTTGGTAAAAAAAATTCCGTTAAGTGTATAATAATTGGTTTGTGTGATCACGGACATATGTACGCAAATGATCATGTACATATGTGTGCAGGTGATCACGTACATGTGTGTGCAGATAATCATTGTGACATGTGATTTTAGTGGGACATATGTGGGGGACATGTTTTTATTATTAGGGACATGTGTTTTTATTATTTGGGGACATGTATGTTTTGGGGACATGTGTGTTTTGGGGACATGTGTGTTTTGGGGACATATGTGGGGACTGTGTTTATACTGTGTGGTGTGTTGTGTGTTTACCCTATGCTGGTGATCAGTGAGTAAAAAGCTGTAAAAACAGCTCATACTCACTGATCATCAGCCGGCTGCAGCGATCTGCTCTCCTCTCCTCAGCGATGACTTCTGTGTGAGGAGAGGAGGAGCCGATTGCCTAGCAACCGGCTGTTTGTTTACATCACATGACGGCTGTGATTGGACACGGCCGTCATGTGATCAGGAGGGCCAATCACAGAGCCCTCCTGCCGATCTGAGATGCGCCGTGTCCGGGTGACACGAGCACATTGGGATCATGCCGCTGCGCGGGCATGCGCGCGCGATCCCACACCTTCTGAAGGACGTTCCTGAACGTCCTTTTAGAAGTAGACGGCTCCCACCCGGCCGTATATGTGCATTGGCCGGGTGGGAAGTGGTTAAGCATTCCTTTGCTTGGCAGAGCAGTAATTTAGAGGTGGCCTTGTGTCTATTTATATCTTTAGGGCCTCCCACTCATTATTTTAACTACCCCCTTCTCAATAGATTATGCTTAATAATACATATATTTACTAAATAATCACTGTGCCCCCATATTATCCAAAATATATAGACAAGACATTAATTTATAATTGCAAAAAATATAGCGTCCTTATTGTGCGATATTTTAATTCGATTACTCCAACTGTGCCGTCTTAATCACCGTTCATCTTCTAATCAAAAGTCCACTTGTGTTAACTAAAATAACCAAATCTGTGCCACCGTCACCAAGCAGAATGGCCACTCACCAGATGTCCCCAATCAGTAAGCCTTTGGTTCATTCAACGGATAACCAATCCACAACGCATTCCTCCCGTTAGCAATTCCTCAACGTCCATATATTCATACAAAATTAAATGGAACCAATATAGTGTAAAACCGTTTTAACTTTAATGGAAAAATCAATAAAAAAACGTATCGCACTCACATTTCAATGTGTCTATCGGCCGACACCAAGCCTTTCCAGCAATGAGAAAACTGTTCTAAAATCGGGCAAGCCACTGATGTTCCGCAGGTGGTGATAGTCTCCCTCCACTGGGCCGACCTGTTCCTGGCTTGTATTCAAGGACCGTATGTCTCCCACAACTTCTACGTGTTTCGCATTTGAGCGTCGTCAGGAAGCTCGTGAAGCCTTGTGTCTATTGATTCGCATGGATAGGATCATGCAGGCATTTATTTTAAAGGCTTCCCATCCCATATGGATCTGACCGGGGCAGAGCCATCGTTTGTGCAGAAATAATATTCCCACTCGAATTGGACAGTGTCCAAGTCTGGCAGAGTGGTGAGCCAAAATGGGTTCAGCCTCCAGATACAAACTGCAGGGGGAGCCAGCAATCACAGTTTTATACAGTATGGGGAGTGATCCGAAAGCACTCTAGTGTCAAATCCCATGTCAAGGAGGGGGGGGGGTAAGAAAGATGAAGTCTATACGGGACATAGCTGAATATGAGGGAGTAAAGCAAAAGAAGTGTAATTGTGTTGGGTGTTTGTGCCTCCACGTGTCTGTTTTTGCCTTTTCTAATAAACATGGGCTGCCATGCCCTCAAATATAGTTGTTGACTACTGTGAATCACCTGACAATTATTCTACCACTAGAGTTAATGGGCCCCAGGTTACAATTAGTGGAGAATACAGGCAGCTGATGGTGGAATCCAGGTCTGCGCTCCAATGGTGAGTTCATGTCAGGAACTGTGGCTGTGTGTGGAAGTGCAGCCAGGCAAAAGGCATTGCATGGTGCAGGTGGTGTACGTGTGAAAGGAGAGACATTTTTTCTGCTGTGAACTGTGTAGCAAGTTGCTGTGTTCAAGACTGCAAGGATAGGGCGGTCAAAGCAGAAAAAAGAGGCAATCCTTGCTGAAGCAAGGGAAATGCTACTATGGCTGGAGGGTATTTCACCACATGCTCCATCCAAGCTAGAAAATTCATCCCTGTGGGAATCAGCTGTGGATTGCTGTAAATCAGTCATGGCACAACCAGGTAAAGGGGAAGTGAAAGAGGACGTTGTCCCTGGCAGTCTGAACTCAAAGGTGCCACAGCAGGGGGCAAGGAGGCCTTTGCGCTGCATGCGTTGTAGCGATTGGGGACATACTGTTGCCCAGTGACCCTTGTCACAGGAATGTTCACGGAATAACTTAGCTAGACGGGAGGTTAATGAATCCTGGAACTCACCTGTCAAAGAAGCTTATCCCATGCCCAAAGCATGTGACCGAGAGCTGTATCCCATGGTAGTGGAGAAAAGCCAGTATGTTTCTAAGGAGTACAGAGCTACAGTTACCCTTAGCAACCGGGACCCATATTGTTTGCAGAGGGTGCCGAAGTGACAAGAAGGGCTGCAGTGACCGTATGGGAGAATCAGCTTGTGCCCCAGGTAACTGACAGCGTACTCAAGTGAAAGCTTTAATGGCAGCTACAGGATCTGGTAGGACTGATGCAGTTTATGGGACTGATCCCAGTGAAATGGGAGTGTGTCCATCGGGGAGATCAGTACTAGGTGGGAAAATGGACTTACTGCAGTGCGCTACCCAGAGCAGTGGGGAGACACTGGTTAAACCCCAGCTTGCAGCAAGGTCAAGGACTGAAAAGGACATATGGATTCTGTATGCACCTAAGGTAATCTATCAGAGTGCTGGGAGAGATGTATTAGGGGTGACCAAAGCAGTCTGTGTGCCATGTTCCCTATTGACAGTAACAGGTGCTGCAGAGATGCCCAGGAAAACCTCAACATTGCAGCAGAGGGTTTCCCAGGTAAGGTATGGAGCTGCTCAAGTGGGTAAGAGGCAACCCACAAAAGTTGATGATGTTGAAAAATTTAATTCTGAAAGTACCATGTTTAAGTGTGATGTCAATAATGTGTTTACTAGCCATGGTGGTAATAGGATGTCTTGGCAATCAGAAGCAGAGCCACAGGGTTGTCCATGGAAGTCGCATGGACTCTCCATGCATTGGAGCCAGAGATTTCCCAGGGCAGCACTGAATTTTCTCTGGGGGACCAGACTGGGTCTACACCATGCTGTGAGAGTGTGTGGGAGCAGTCCACTCACCCTATGTGTAACCCAGCTGGTAAAGGGTTAAGTCAACTGGCTAAAGCTGAAAGTACACAGCTGAGTGTGTTGTTAGCACCCTCAGGGCAAGCTGGCCAAAATTGTGTATTGCAGCCTGCCTTGATTGATGACGCATTAGTAAAGGTACATTGTCACCAAGTGATGTATATAAAATGGACAAAGGTACTATTTGTGCTGCAGAATCCCAGGTGTCTTCTAGAGCAGGTGATGCGGTGCTGTGGAGCACTAATAATGGAATCATAATGGATTGGGACAGGTTGGCCAAACAGTTACTAGTCATGCTAGACAAGGCTATGTTAAGCAACAAGGATGTAGAGACAGTTGGTGGTTGAGGAGGAAGGGCCTGATATGGAGCGGAGATTTTGCCTGTCACCTACAAGAAGGCACAAGTTAAGGGAACCCGGAGACACCCTGAAATACAATACTGATGGTATCAGAAATTGTGACCTTGGAAAGTGTAATCATTTGAATGGTATTGCTAACAATGGTACTGGTGACTATGACATTGAAATGTGTAAACCAGTGTGGAATATGGCATTAACTAATGGGGTGTTAACAAGTTCATTAGGGAAAGACAAGTTAAAAATGTCAAAGGTCCCTTTGCATAACAACCAGAGAAAAAGCATTTCTGCTGTTGCGTATGAGCATGGTATGAGCATAGATAGGCAAACAGCAGCAATCCAGAAAAATGTAAGCTCAGGAACCCCAAGGATAGAGGGAGAAGACTTAAGATACAAAAATGTTAAGATTCAGGCTAGGGTGTGCCTGGAAACACACCAGAAAAAAAGATTGGGCATATGATGCTGACAGCTGGAGCAGAGGTGTCCCACTCAAGAATTTGGCCTGGTGTGTTCTGCCTCCTACTGGGTCAAAACAAAGGGAGGATATGTGACAGTATGAGATTCTGCCATTGTGAAGTTCGTCGCTTGGGGGACACAGGTTCGGTGCAGGACTGCAGAGCATAGATGTGGACTGGAGAAAATTGTTTTCGCAGCTTTCCTTGAGTTTTGGTATTTCTGCATGGGGCTCAGTAGTTTGGAGATTCCTTAGTGTCTTGGGTGGGACTGAATCCCATATATATATATATATACAGGGCTTTTTTTCAGGGGGAACTTGGTGGAATTGAGTTCCACCACATCTGGCTCAGACCCTTTGGTGCCTGCTCACCACAATCACTTGTAAACACAAAAGTCTGGTTTCTGTGTTTACAAGTGACAGCTCTGCCCTCTGTGTGTAACCCCCATGGACTCTGCACTCTGTATGTAATGGAATCCTGATATTTAATGCCCCTTTAAGATCCTTCTACTGTTTGTGGAATATGACCACACCCACAATTTGATGTGATTTGGAGGGTGTGTGGGGGGGAGGGGTTTTGAGGGGGTCATGGTTGAGTTCTAGCACCTATTGTTTGAGAAAAAAAGCCCTGTATATATATATATATATATATATATATATATATATATATATATATATATATATACACACACACACACAGTACATTTTGACATTATGAAATGGACGTTGTTGGATGGACGTTGTTTCGCCTCACATGCATGCATTTGCAGAGAACTAAGGTAGAATCCAATCCTGGTTTTACCAGTCACCTTGGCAGGGTTGGTTCTGGATCAGATTTTGCGATCTACTTGTGTCCACCAACAGGACTGGAGGAAAGAATTGCTCTTGGCCTAGGACTCAGGAAGCCAAAAACCTGAGAGAACTGGTTATGTGAAGTTTGCTTTGTGAAAAAAAGTAAAGGTTTGCGTTATCTTTGTCTGGATGGCAAGGATTTATTTTCTGTTTTGTTTATTTTTCATGCAATCTTTTTAACCACTAGGCGCCACGCTATAGGCGAAAGATGGCTACAGAGCGTCGCTCAATCGCCGGCAGGGTGTCCCTGGACATCTCCTGTTTACTCGTTCCCTGTGCATCGCCGCGGGCGTGCATGGGGGAAAATCCAAAGGACACGGCCAATCACAGATTGCGCTAAATGGCCAATCACAGCAGCCATTTAGCACTCGAACGGCGTGCCCAATGAGAGATGATCTCAAGTATAAACATATGAGATCATCTCTCATTGCCGGCTCTCCCTCCTCACACAGATAACGTGTGTGAGGAGGGAGAGCGACCTATGCTGCAGCTTGTGAGTTCAACAGTAAGAAACAGTAAATACGGTGCCTCAAGTACCTGTCAGTGTCATCAGTGCCATCTGTCATCAGTGCCACCTGTCAGTGCCATCTGTCATCAGTGCCACTTGTCAGTGTCACGTGTCATCAGTGCCATGTATCAGTGCCACCTGCCATCAGTGTCACGTGTCATCAGTGCCACCTGTCATCAGTGTCACATATCATCAGTGCCACGTATCAGTGCCATCTGTCATCAGTGTCACGTGTCATCAGTGCCACGTATAAGTGCCATCTGTCATCAGTGCCACATCAGTTTCACGTGTCAGTGCCACGTATTAGTGCCATCTTTCATCACCGTCACATGTATTTGGTGCCATCTGTCATCAGTGTCACATAATCAGTGCCATTTGTCATCAGTGTCATGTGTCATCAGTGCCACGTATAAGTGCCATCTGTCATCAGTGCCACATCAGTGTCACATGTCAGTGCCACGTATTAGTGCCATCTTTCATCACCGTCACATGTATTTGGTGCCATTTGTCATCAGTGTCATGTGTCATCAGTGCCTTCTGTCATCACCAACAATGACAAGAAGATTATTTTCAGCCGAGGAGGAGTACAATATTCTTGCGGCTTCAGATTCAGATTTCTCCTCAAATTCAGATTCTGAGTCTGATGTTGACTACAACCTTGTCCTAAGAAGTGGAACACTGACAGCCTCAGAGGAGTATGAGAGTCCACCCGCCAGACAAAGGCATTCTGGTGAGGAGGTAGTGCCAACCACCAGCATCGCAGTGTAGTACCTCGGCAAAGGCCAAATACCAGTGGGGAGTCACCTCAGTCCCAAAGAGTTAGGTCAAATGCCAGCCTTCCCTATTCCCTTCAGAACCCCTTGCGGCTTCCTCCTAATTCAGGGGAAGCTAACGTTCCCCCCTTCACTGCCCAGCCAAAAGTACAGGTGGACACAGAAAATTTTTCTCCAATAGATTTTTTCCATTTAATTTCTACTAAGGACATGCTAGCTTCAATTGTGGCCCAGTGCAACCTGAATGCACAACAATTCATAGAAAGTAACCCAACGTCCTATTATGCCCATCCCTACGAGTGGAGAGCCCTAACAGTGGAGGAGTTTAAGATTTTGTTGGGCCTCACATTCTGTATAGGACTAACCAAACAAATGAATTACGTTCATATTGGTCAAGCCTCCCCATCCACCACATGCCCATCTTTTCCTCAGTAATGCCCAGAACCAGATATCTCATGATTATGAAATTCCTACACTATAATGATAATATCCTGTGCCCTCTCCGAAATGACCCAGATTTTGATAAGCTTTATAAAATTCGGCCACTACTAACTTATTTTTCTGAAATCTTCCCCCAGTTGTTCACCCCAGACCAACACATATGCGTGGATGAGTCCCTTATCAAATTTACTGGCAGGCTGGGCTTCAAACTATTTATTCCCAGCAAAAGGGCCCGCTATGGGGTGAATCTGTATAAATTGTGCGACCAAGCCCCAGGGTATACATATGCCTTCATGGTATATGAAGGGAAGGACACCCAGCTGCATCCCCCTAATTGCCCAGACTACATGGGATCAAGTGAGAAAGTCGTTTGAGAACTCATAAACCCACTCCTGGAGAAAGGCTACCATTTATACATAGATAACTTTTATACAAGTTTGCCCTTGTTCCGCAACCTTCACAGAAAGAACACTCCAGCATGTGGCAAGGTAAGGATGAACCGGAAGGGCTTTCCTTAAAGCCTCATCAACAAGAAGCTAAGAAGAGGGGAGACGGCGAGTTTACGGAATGAGGAAATTCTGGCTGTGAAGTGGAGGGACAGAAGGGATGTCTACATGCTTTCTATGCCGCTATGGGGTGAAAGTGTATAAATTGTGTGACCGAGCCACAGGGTATACATATGCCTTCATGGTATATGAAGGGAAGGACACCCAGCTGCATCCCTCTAATTGCCCAGACTACATGGGATCAAGCGGTAAAGTTGTTTGGGAACTCATAAACCCACTCCTGGAGAAAGGCTACCATTTGTGCATAGATAACTTTTATACAAGTTTGCGTCTGTTCCGCAACCTTCACAGAAAGAACACTCCAGAATGTGGCACCGTAAGGATGAACCAGAAGGTCTTTCCTCAAAGCCTCACCAACAAGAAGCTAAGAAGAGGGGAGATGGCGAATTTACGGAATGAGGAAATTCTGGCTGTGAAGTGGAGGGACAGAAGGGATGTCTACATGCTTTCTTCGATCCACAGCAACACATTCACTGAGATCACCAGGAGGAATGGCCCAATCCAAAAACGAACATGTATCCACGAATACAATATGTTCATGGGGGTGTCAAATTCAACAACCAAATGCTGGAACCCTTCTTTGCCACAAGATACATACCAGTGGTATAAAAGAGTTTCAATTTATCTCAACTCCACTGAAAGCCCCAAAGGCTTCCTTGGCTACCAGGAGGAAATCACTACTGCCCTTATATTCCCGAACGGCCCACCAGAAATCATTCAATCCAATTAGCAGACTCTCTGAACGCCCCTTTCCCGATAAAACCCCTCCCGGACCAACAGGCCAAAAACGTCAGAAAAAAATGCCAGGTTGTGCACCAGAGGAGGAGTTAGAAGAGACACTACTTATCATTGTCCCCAATGTCCTTCCCAACCAGGCCTTTGCACAGTTGACTGTTTCCGCCATTAGCATGCTTCACTAAATTATTAGTGAAGTATAGTAAACATAACCCTCACTACCTGCCATTTACCTTCACATCCCTTATGCCTCTACTTGCTCTGGAACTGATCCTGGCTTGTTATTCGACCACGCTTCTGCCTACTGATTCTGTTCATACCTCTACCTGATCTGGAACTGATCCTGGCTTGTTATTCAACCATGCTTCTGCCTAGTGATCCTGTACATACCTCTGCTTGATCTGGAACTGACCCTGGACTGTGTGATCATGCTTTTTGCCTGCCTCTTGGACTGATCTTGTACCCTGCCACTGGACTAGTGGAATTCATAACACAGGGTTCTCACATATGTGAGGGGCTCCAGAATTGTTTTTCTGGATGAAGAAAATTTTTTTTTTTGTTTTCTCATTCCTAGATTAGGTTCTGGAGACTCGGAGGCTTCTAAGAGATTTGGGTGGGAGAAGCCTCTACCCCTGTCCCTATTCTGTCCTGAAGGAGGCCCTACTCCTGCCTGCTGCCTGTAGGACCTATGCCATCATGCCTCTGCCTGTTGCATGAACTGACCACACCACATGGACCATGTTCCTGCCTACTACCAGGACCAATATTTTGGCACTGCTGACAATCTCTGCCTGAACTGACCTTGGACTGTATATGGACAGTATTCCTGCCTGTTGCCTTTACAATTGCGTTCACTTTTACTGATCAAGTCCCTGCTTGCTGCCTGGAACAGTGCTATCCTCCTGTGGACAACTGCACTACTAAACTCATCATCTTTTGTTGAATGTATTTTGGGGTGTAATTCTTGGTATGTGCATGCTATGTGTCCCTACAACACCTGACGGTGTTGCTTGCATGTTGGGCCTCTGTATGTGGCCAGGCTGTATAAAAGTCTCACATATGTGGTATCACCATACTCAAGAGGAGTAGCAGAATGTATTTTGGGGTGTAATTTTTTCTATGTACATGCTATGTGTTGTAAATGTCTTATAAATCAACAACTTTGTGTAAAAAAAAAAGCATTTTCATTTTTTTGGCACATTTTCCAAAGTGAACCATTCAAAAGACTCATTATGCCTCATAGATTATACGTTGGGGTGTTATCTTTTCAAAATGGGGTCATTTTGTGGGTGTTTCCATTGTCCTGGTGCTCCAGGGCCTTTAAAAATGTAATATGTAGTCAACAAGTTAGATAAGTAATTTATGCTCCTGGAACATGTGATGGCGCTCCCTGCATTTTGAGCCTCTCTATGTGGCTAGACTGTGAAAAATTCCCACACATGTGGTATTGCCATACTTAGGAGGAGTAGCAGAATGTATTTTGGGGCGTCATTTGTGGTAAACACATGCCATGAGAGAAATAACCTATTACAATGACAATTTTGTGGAAAAAAATAAAAAAAAATATTTTGCAAAGAATTGTGCGAAAAAAAAATGACAACATCAAAAACCTCACCACGCATCTTACTAAATACATTGGAATGTCTACTTTAAAAAAGGGGGGTCATTTGGGGGGTATTTTTACTTTCCTGGCTTGTTCAGGTCGCAAGAAATGAGATCCACTTGTGTCCACCAACAGGTGTTATAAATAAAGTTGGACTGGAGCAAAGCGTTGCTCTTGACCTGAGAGAACTACTTATGTGAAGTTTGCTTTGTGAGAGAAAGAAAAGGTTTGCATTATCTTTGTTTTGTGGGTGAAAAGTCCTTCACCTGTGAGTTAGGAATCTCAAATGTTTAGTGCCTGGATGGCAAGGATTTATTTTCTGTTCTGTTTATTTAATTTTATGCAACATTTTTAAATAAAACTGGCTACAAGTCAGATTTTACGTAAGATTTTTGTAAGAAAACCTGCCTTTTGGACTACCTTTTTCCCAGGGAAAGTGATCCCCCTTGAGCTAACCCCTGACAATATATACTGTGTGTGTGTATGTGTATACATATATACAGTATATATATATATACACATGTACAAAAATCTTGCACAGTCCCTTTCACTTCATCACAGACATTCAGATAAATGATAGATTAGTGAATTCTTCATGTATATTACTCATTAGATAACGGGCTAGATAGATTAACCAGTTCCTTTCTGGAGCAATTTGTTAATTTTTCACACATATAATGAAACCTGCAGTTTTGGCTAGAAATTTACAGAAACCCAAGAACATTTGATATTTTTTAAATGCAGAGGCCGTGTAGAATAAAAATATGGTAGTTTTTACATTGCCCAATATCTGTCCAACTTTTTATCTATGTTTTTGGTAAACAATATAATAAAATTTATTTTAGTGCACATAAATAGTGATGGACAAACTTCCGACGTGACGTCTTGTAAACGCGATCCGTGAACATGCCCAAAGGTTCGCAGCGGACCCCATTCACTTTAATGGCAGGCGAACCTTAAAAACCTCCAGGTCATATTTTCAGCCACAAAATACTTACTAGCTGTGCACACATAGTCCCACAACATGGACACTGACATACCAGAAGTATTAAGTGAATCTGGGACCGACAACTACAAGCATTCTTTTTTTATCTGTGAAATTTAGAAATTCAGGAGCGCATGAAGGCCATGGAGGAGAGGCAAGGTCAGGCCAGGCTATGAAGGGGGTGCAGGAGATGATCAGTGCCACAGTCAGGACAGCGCAGTCCTGTGCCAGTGTCCCAGTGTGCCAACCTGTGCTTGAGCCCCTCCCTCGGCCCGGGCCCTTACCCCCACCTATGCAGGGCTCCACTGAGGTGGTCCGGAGGTGCCAGTCCAGCGCTGATCCTCAGCCATGGTGCTGGCACTGCCTGCTGATTGGCTTCTCAGCTGCTATCTCCCTCACTGACTGAAACCAGCACCGCGATAGAGACTGAGCACTGACACCAGCACCGTGATAGAGAGCACTGACACCAGCACTGATACCAGCAACTCGCTGCGGGACCCAAAAATATGACATCAACCTCTTCAAACAGGAGGGTATGAGCATATAGTACAGTGTGCTTTTTTTGTACACGTGAGCCAAAGGTAGAAAAAAGGTACGTGTGCTAGATTATATAAATCGTTTATAGAGTTATGCATATACATGGTCTACTGGTCACATGTGTTGAATTCCTCCAAGATCCATGCCTCATTCATTTTTATAAATGTGAGGTAGTCAACACTGTCGTGAGCTAGGCGAGTACGCTTATCGGTCATGATCCCCCCTGCTGCGCTAAACGTCCTTTCGGACAGGACACTGGACGAGGGGCAAGCCAACAGTTCCATTGCAAATTTGTGCAAGCTCTGGCCAAGCCTACCCACCCAGTAGTCCAGGGGTTCATCACTTCTCAGAGCGTCCACATCGGCCATTACCCCAATGTAGTCGGACACCTGCCGGTCTAGGCTTTCCCTGATGCTGGATCCGGTTGACACCCGTCGATGGGTCGGCTGAAAGAATGATCTCATATCAGAAGTGACCAACACATCTTCAAACCGCCCTCTTCTTACAGGCGCTCTTGGATTGGTACCCGCAACTCTTTCTCTGGGAGTGGGAATTCCTCTGCCAGCACACGCAAAAGCAGAATGCAGCATTTCACAAAGCAAGGCCTGTAAGGGCTCCATTCTGACAGCCCTCTGTGAAGGTGGTAACATTTCCACCATTTTGTGTTTGTACCGGGGATCTAAGTACGTTGCCACCCAGTACTGGTCCTTGACCTTTATGCTTTTTATACGGGGGTCCCTGTTAAAACACTGGATCATGAAGGCCCCCATTTGCACTAAACTGGAAGCGGTGTGGTGGCCTGGCTCCTGCTCATCATCCAGGATAATGTCGCCCTCCTCCTTCTCCTCTCCCCATCCAGACTCCTGTTGTTGACTTGTCTCAGATAGAGTAGCCCCCCCCTGGGAATTCATCCAGCATTGCGACTTCCTCATCTTCCTGCTCCTGCTCCTCCATGGCTTGATCAATGACACAACGCAATGCATGCTCCATAAAGAAGGCATAAGGTACGATGTCACTGATGGTGCCATGGCTGCGACTGACCAGTTTGGTGATCTCATCAAATGGCTGCAGAAGTCTGCGTGCGTCGCGCATGAGCAGCCACTGGCACGGTGAAAAAAAAACAAGCTCCACAGAACCTGTTCTGCCGCAGAGTTCGTACAGGTAGTTGTTAAAGAGGGATTCCACCTGCAAAAAAAATTAAAAACCAGCAGCTATAAATACTACAGCTGCTGACTTTTAATAAATAGACACTCACATGTCCCAGGGTCCAGCGATGTCGGCAGCCAAGACCGATCTATCGCTCGGGTCTCGGCTGCTGCCGCCACCATTCTAGGTAAGGGAATCAGGAAGTGAAGCGCTGCGGCTTCACTTCCCTGTTCCCTACTGCCCATGCGCGAGTCGCGCAGCGCACTAGGAGTGGTCCGCGCTGTCTCTGGGACCCGTGTGTGTCCCAGCAGACAGCGCGGTGGGACAGGAAACGGCATAGACTCCCGTGGGAGTCTATGCCCAGAAGTGGGTGCAAATACTTGTCTTAGACAGGTATCTGCACCCCCCTCTCCCCTGAAAGTTGGCAAATGTGACACTGGAGGGGGGGAGGGTTCCGATGAGCGGAAGTTCTACTTTAGGGTGGAACCCTGCTTTAACTGCACGTTTCTGCTGGAGCAACCTATCAAGCATATAGAAGGTTGAGTTCCATCGCGTCGGCCAATCGCAAATAAGACGTCTGACTGGCAGATTGTGTCGCCGCTGAATGTCAGCAAGGCGAGCCATGGCCGTGTAAGATCTTCTGAAATGGCCCGAGATTTTCCTTGCCTGCCGCAAGATGTCCTGGACCCCAGGGTATTTGACAACGGATCGTTGCACGACCAAGTTTAAGACGCGTGCCATGCATGGCACGTGTGTAATTTTGCCCTGTTTCAATGCACTAAGCAGATTGGCACCATTGTCACACACCACTTTACCAACTGTCAAATTGAGCAGTGTTAGCCACTGATCTGCCTATGAACGCAAAGCTGAAAGGAGTGCAGGGCCAGTGTGGCTCTTGGCTTCCAGGCACAACAGACGCAGCACAGCATGGCAACGTCTCACCTGGCATGTCGAATAGGTTCTAGGGATTTTGGGAGGCGCAGCGGAAGAGACGCTAGCAGCAGATAAGGAGGAGTCAGCTGAGGAGGAGAGGGAGGATGGAGTATGAGGAAGAGAAGAAGAGCCAGGCCTGCATGCAATCCGTTGCGGTAAAACCAAATCTACACGGGTGCCACGGGTTACATGCTTGACAGCCGTCAGAAGGTTCACCCAGTGGGCAGTAAAAGTTATATACCTTCCCTGCTCGTGTTTGCTAGACCACGTGTCTGTGGTCAGATGTATCTTGGCACCAACACTGTGTGCCAGAGATACATTCACTTGCCGCTGAACATGGCCATATAGCTCTGGGATGCCCTTCTGTGAGAAGTACTTCTTTCCTGGGACTTCCATTGTGGTTTTCCAATGGGCACAAATTTTTGAAAGGCCTCCGAGTCCACCAGTTTATATGGCAGTATTTGGTGGGCTAACAGTTCTGACAAGCAAGCGGTCAACCGTTGGGCAAGAGGGTTATCCGGCGTCATAATTTTTTTACGCTCGAACATTTGGCCCATGGAAGCCTGCCTTTTTCCAGAAAAACGTGAGGACGGCATGATGCAAGGTGGAGTGGAGGACAATTCTGAGGAGAGAGGAGAAGGAGAAGTAGAAGAGGCTGGATGGTGAGAGCCTGGAGTGTGGCTTTGTGGGTTCCGTTTCTCCCACTGGGCTCGGTGATGGCAGCTCATGTGCCTTCTTAAGGCGGTCGTCCCTAGGTGAGTGTTGGGCTTACCGCGACTTATGCGTTGACTGCAAAGGCTGCAGATGGCAACACTATTGTCAGCAGCGGACACGTTAAAAAAAAGCCCACACTGCGGAGCCATGTGCTGGGGTCCTGGGAGCGCCAGATGTGACCGTACATAGTTGATGCCTCGCTCCTGATACATTAGCAGTCTGGTTTGTCCCTCCTGTGCAATGTAAGTTTTGCCTGCTTCTCCTCCCTATCTGCTGGTCCATATCTCCCTCTGAACTCCCCTCCCCTTCCTCTCTTGTGGGCACCCACGTGACATCACTAGACACGTCATCATCGGCGTCACCTTCCCCACCGCTATAATTAGAGATCTCGGAGTAGGCAGCAACACCAGGGGACCAACCTCCTTGGTCTGATCTGGGTACTGTTGTCAGACTGCTGAGTGGCGGTTGTTGCTACCTCCTCTTCCTGATCCAATGCCAAGAATGGCTGTGCATCGGCAATGTCTTGTGATAGATCGGAAAATAATTCCTGTGACTCAAGCGGAGGGTATATGCTGGTGGTGGTGTTAGTGGTAGTGTCCTTGGGGGTGCACACAGCAGAGAGTGAAGAGGGTGCAGATCGAGAGGATGAGGAGGGTGCAGAAGAGTAAGGCTGAGTGAGCCACTCAACCAAGTCTGGTGCGTCCTTTGACGTAATTGAACGCACCGTCTGCAATTTGCCACTTTAGCTCAAGCCTGTTGCTCCTGCTCTACCCCTACCACCCCTGCGGAAGGGCCTGCCTCTTCCTCTGCCTGTCATTTTTTAAATGACCCTGTAACAAAAGTCTCTAGAGAAGTGCAGTATATGTGGAAGAAGGTATATAACACCCCGCTTCAATCTGTCATTTTGGGGGGCCACTGGTCTATCACACCAGTTATAATACTTTTTTCTAATTGCGTTTGTCACTCTTTGTAGTATCGCTGCAGAACCGTTCAGCAGTCACAATGCTGCACAGTGCAAATGCACTAGACTATGCTTTCTATATTTGAAAGTATTTTATACATGTATTACACCCCTATATACTGCACACCAAATAGTACACCTATACCAGTCCTTAAAAGGATCTTTGAAGACCTAATAGTAGCTAGCTAGTAGCTAGTGAATTGCAGACTGTCCCTGCTCCAAACACCAAACTGTCCCTACATTGAGAAACCACAGCTGCAGAATCGGTCAGCAGCACTGCATGCAGTGCACTATAATATGCTTTCTATATTTGAAAGAAAGTATATTATACATGTATTACAACCCTATATACAGTACACCCATACCAGTCCTTAAAAGGACCTTTGTGGACCTAATAGTAGCTAGCTAGTAGCTAGTGAATTGCAGACTGTCCCTGCTCCAAACACCAAACTGTCCCTGCTCCAAACACCAAACTGTCCCTCCCTACACTGAGAAAAGACAGCTGCAGAATCGGTCAGCACTGCAGTGCACTATAATATGCTTTCTATATTTGAAAGAAAGTATATTATAAGTGTATTACAACCCTATATACTGTACACCTATACCAGTCCTTAAAAGGACTTTTGTGGATCTAATAGTAATAGCTAGTGATTAGACTGACTGTCCCTGCTCCATACAGAAACCTCTCCTTACACTGACAAAAGACAGAATGTAAAATGGCCGCCAGATCAAGTCTATATAAAAGGTAGGGGGTATGTCCATGTGCTGAAATGTCTCAATTGGCTGTCCTGTACCCCATGATGGATGTGTCATGGGTCAAAGTTCTTCATAATGTAAACGAATATGTCCGCCGCGAACAGCGCCAGAAGTCTGTTGGTTTGGCGAATCGCGAACGAGCAAAGTTCGCCGCGAACCGACCGCCGGGCAAACCGCAAGGCCATCTCTACACATAAACACAACATAAAGTGATATTAACCGCTTGCTGACCAGCTGCCATCATTATACTGCGACAGGTCGGCACGATCCCGCTAACTGTCGTAGCTATGAAAGAAAAAAGGGGGATGATACTGTGCTATGGAATATATAAAGCAAAAAAATAAAAATATATATGTATACTCTCATGGTTTAGGGCAGGCATGTCCAAAGTCCGGCCTGCGGGCCAATCGCGGCCTGCGGGCCAATCGCGGCCTGCGGTCCAGTTTTGAACGGCCTGTCTGGTTATTTGGACATAGATATCTTTTGTGGCCCCCGATAATCTCCCAGTGCGGGGGCCACAAAAGATGTATATGCTTTGGGAGGGACAGGGAGGAGGCGGGACCGAGAGCTGTACACAGGAGAATTTCCTGTTTACGGGCGGCCTCTGTAATAGGAAGTCCCGTCTCCGGTGCTGCCACTGGACGAACTGTTCTGTCCATCAAAGGAGGAGGGGCTTTCTATTAAAGAGGCCAACGTGTAAACAGAAGATTCTCCTTCAGCACTCGTCAGTGCATTCCTGACAATGGTGCTGAGTTCCTGGCAATGGTGCTGCGTTCCTGGAAATGGTGAATTGTTCCTGGCTATTGTGGTACATTCCTGGCTATGGTTGTGCATTCCTGGCTATGATAATTCATTCCTGGCTATGATTATTTATTCCTAGAAATGGTGGGGGCATTACTGGCTACGGTGGGGGCATTCCTGGCAATGGTGGGGGCATTCCTGGCTATGGTGGGGGCATTCCTGGCAATGGTGGGGGCGTTCCTGGCTATGGTGGGGGCGTTCCTGGGAATGGTGGGGGCGTTCCTGGCTATGGTGAGTGCGTTCCTGGCTATGGTGAGTGCATTCCTGGCTATGGTGCTGTGTTCCTGGCAATGGTGAGGCTACATTCATGGCAATGGTGGGTCTGCAGATGGGCATTGATTAGGCTGCATGGATGGGCACTGACCATTATTTTGCTTCACAGTTCTTTATTTAAAATTAAAAAAAAATTCCTGAAACTTCCCTCTTAAAGTGAAGGTGCATGTTATACACCAATAAATACGGTATATCCAAATAAAATGCCTGAGCTCATCTCTTCCCCACACACAGCCACAAAGGCAAGAGAATTCTTGTTGGGCAGTATATTAGTGCTCAAACGAACACACTTAGACCGAATTTTAGCGGTTCAAAGAATGTCAGGCAAAATGGTTGGCCCTCACGCATGTTCACTTCATCTAATTCGGCCCTCTTTGAAAAACGTTTGGACACCCCTGATTTAGGGGGTTGGAGCTGCCTCTACAATTTACTTCTACCCGTGGGTAGAGTAAAAGGAATTAAAAAAAAAAAAAAAAAAGTAGAAATGGCTCTATCCTCTAATTCGTTGAGGAAAAATTATGCAAGGAAAAACATGATATTTTAATCTATAATATGCTATCAGAATATTGTACCGTAAAAAATATCAGTTGGAGTTAGCTTGCAAAATTCAAAAAATGTAATTGAAAGACTACAGGTACCTCAAACCAGAGATCTGTGTTAGACCCTCTGTCAGGTGTTGGTGAAATGTGTTGTATGTAAACCAAAGAAAAAATTTAATAAAATTGTGAATAAACTCACTTGTATCTCCTGTATTAATAGAAGAAAATACTTTTTAATTGCAGATATGTGCCGTGTGTGAAAAATATTTTTTTTATCATGTTATTTTAGACTCTGTGCCAGGTCTGAAAATTCCAAACAAAAAATTTTTAAAAATGATTTAGAAAGACCCACCGTGAACAATCTACTGTGGAAAAACTGACATTAGAAAAAGAAGACTGCTGAATTAGGTATTATTAAATTAATAAAATATATGTGAATATATATGTATGGTGGTTAAAATATATACCTATGCCTATGTTAAACCCTAAATGTGACCCTAGTATTGTTTAACCAATATTAAAATGATTATTAATATGATCCCTTATATTATGTGACAAAAAGGAAAAAACAGTAAATGACCAATCAATTACTAAATATTACTGTTGAAACGTGTTAGACCCCTGGGCGAAATTTTCTCTTTTTTTGTTGCATATTACAGGGATGGAGGTTTGTTACTGGTGACACCAGACCTTACCTTGTTTCTATATTGAATTCGGGCGGAAGACACCCATACAGCCCAAAACTGGTCTGCTGTCACCTCTGCCAATACATGCACTATACTTGCATTCTACGTCATTACAATGTACTAGTTAATACACCATTCAATCTAAGGCTCATATCCCCACCCATTTGATGTGTTGCTTCTTGCTGTTGGCGGCTTTGTTTCTGCTTTGGGAGCTGTGATGAGTATAAAGGGGGATTTCTTGTCCCCTGCTGCCCCATCTGCTCTTTTGTGTGGGTGGGGCCACCTACACATCGGCGCCATGTGCATGCGCCAGCCGCTCAATGTCTGCGATTTTGCTGCGTTGTTATGGTTGCACGCATCGTACCATCTGGATGACCTATAGGAGTGCTTGTACACTTTCCTGTCATCCACACATGACGTTGGGGGCGAAGCCTCTTGAGCCCTTCCTGGATATAACTTGGGGGTTTAGCACTGCATGGATTCATTTGTAGCTTTTCCTTCACTGAACACTCATGCTTGTGGATGCCTCTTACTGGAATCTACCACTGATGCAATTATACACCTATCTCACTCAGGTATACTCATTGGTTTTCCTCAAGTGCTCACCTGTAGCTTGTCTCTAATCACATTGGCTTTCTCCCATATTTGCACTTCATCTCTCATTCATCTTTTTTTGCTCACCTTATTTATTTCCACTCATGCCAGTCTCTGGTGTTTCTTTACCACATTTCCCTATAGTCCTTTGTCCATGCCATTCATGGCTCTAGTCTTATATATTATAAATAGAATTGTCCATGTCATTACTGTTGTATTTTACCTATTACTCCAGATTATCTGATATACCCCTTTATGTTTACAATCAATACTTACCATGGACATAGTGAGGCCAATAGGGATGCATATTTTCCATCCATGCGATACTTTCCCTCCAATCTGCCCTGTGTGTTGGGTTTCTTCTGGCTCTGCCTCCTCAGCTCCCTGGCGATGCACTTGCTGCCACTGTCTGGAGGCTTCACATACGTTGGCTCAGCTATGTGTAGTGGTGAGTATGGGGTCTCTACTTTTTAGGCCCCTCTTACCCTCTGCCTTAAAATACCAAGTATTTGCACTATGCCAAACTGTATCCTTTCACCTTAGGTACAATTCATACACATCTACCCCTGAAGAGCGAGCTGGGACTCGCAAAACATGTCGGGTACACCTGATGTTTGTATGTTATGTTATGCGATTGTTCATACACAATTGTACTACTACTACCAATTTTATTAAATCTAGTTATGTGTACCTTGTACTAAGTGGCTTTCTCTGATGACAATAATGCTTGTAATACTTTTACTGAATAAAAACATATACTGTACTTACTCTTGTTACTTTTATTGGCTTAGTGGTGCTCACCTCATCTAAAGTCCCAGGGCGAAATTTTCTCTTTTTTTGCTGCATATTACAGGGATGGAGGTGTGTTACTGGTGACACCAGACCTTACCTTGTTTCTCCTCCAATCATCAGACTTGTCCTGACATGCCCCCCCCTCCCCCCACAAACACACACACATACACACACACAGCTATTCACTGGGAAAATGAGTGTGCTGCTGCTTCTCCTCCTCCAGCTCTTATGCAGCTGAGAACAGAAAGAATGTGATCACTTATAAAAAGGGACAAAAGGTATTTATAATATATTTTTGTTATATCTATACACACGTTAGCCTTTCATTTCTATTGTAAACTATATGTGTTGTTTTACAATGTGATTGTTTACAATCATTTGAAAGTGGTTGTAAACCTCAGACATGAATAGCGAACAAAGCACATCCCTCAGTAGTGTGTATTAGCTTGAATTACCAAGCACCAAGTCTGGTTCTTCTCTTCTTTTTTCTCTCTCTGCCAGAGTCACTGATAGAACCCTAAGCCAACACCTCAGCCTGCCGGTAGAAAACCCTCCAGCACACAGAAGGTGACTCATAGACTGAGCTCTGTGTTTTTTTCTTTGAGCCCCCTCCCCCCTTCCTTCAATCAACTATCAGATTACACTTAGCTCTGTGCTCTAGCTCTGCAGTGTGTGTGACTTCAGACCCCCCCCTGACTTGCTGATGCTAAGAGATCGTGTGTGTGTGCGTGTGTGCTGCAGATAAACAGGCACAATTTATATAGGGGGATTCATTTCATCACTGTGTATCCCCTTTGGCCAGTCACTTCACTTGGTATACAGTATGTAACAACCACTTTAAACCCTCACAGTACAATATTCATTGTGTTTTAACACAGCATCATAGTACTTTTCTACAGTTTAATAGTCCCAGTGTTTTTTTTGTTGACTATGCCTTTACTTTATAGTATAATGTAGAATTTTGAAAACCTAATTTTCAAAAACATAACATGCATTACCAAAAAAAAATAAAAATCATGAGCCATTGCTCTACGTACACCCTTAATCTTATGTCAAGTATGCAGGGTATACGTTTGCAGGATTCGCTTTATCGCATGGGGCGAGACAGAGCTGCCTCCTGTCTCCTCTTTTTCCTCTAGCTTTATAGCCACTAGTGACGCAGATTCGCTTTAACCCTGGTGTTCAAAGCATCAAAGTGGCCGGTTATCACCACAAATTATGGCTCTTTACAGGATCTGTGGGTCCTCTAAGATGTATGTCCATTTGACCTCACCACTGATTTCAGCACCACCAGTCTATGCCTCTTGCTGGGCTGCTGACATTGATGTCGCCCTGGAGCCTGAGGATTGTAGTTTTAGAATTGTAGATTGAAGTCCACGGTCAATAATTTAGCGCAGGAAAGGAATTACAAAGACTTAACTAGATGGTATCTAGTTCCAGCCAGAATAGTTAAAATTGTGAACTCTTAACCCTCGAATTGCTTCAAGGGCTGCTCTGAGGATGGCACGAACATGCATATCTGGTGAACCTGTCCCGTAGCCTCTTTGTTCTGGACTGAAGTATTTTATATGTTATCTGTATTGCTAGATTCTCTAAATCAACCTGACCTATCACTAAACAAACGTTCCCAAGACTTAACATTTGTGCACTACAAACTACATGTGCCTACAGTATCCAAGCAAATGATTGCTAGAGCCTGGGAAAAAACTATTACCGTATGTATCGGGGTATAACACGCACCGGCGTATAACACGCACCCCAAGTTTAGGAGGGCATTTTAAGGAAAAAAGTTTTAGGAGGGAAGTTTAAGGGAAAAAAAAACTTACATTTAAATGCCCGTCAATGCAGCCTTATCAGTGTGCATCTGCAGCCTTGTCCATCATTGCAGAATAATCAGTGTCATTTGCAGCTTGCCCCACGCTGTTTGCAGCCTTGCAGAGTGTCATTTGCAGCTTGCCAGTGTCATTTCCAGCTCGCCCAGCGCCGTTTGCAGCCTTCCATGTTTAAATATCCCACCGCCGAGACAGACCGAGCGAGCGCCGCCGAAAAAGACTGAGCCGTCTGCTCGGCTCCGCTCGTAGTCCCGCCTCCCTGCTGTTTCTGGAGCGAGCGCTGCCGAAAAAGACCGAGCCGACTCTACTGTGTATTCGGCTTGGCTCGGCTCGCAGTCCCGCCCAGTAAATACGGTATATGCATCCTTGAAATGAAAAATAGGGTAACTCAATTCATGATACATAGCAAAACTGAGGCTACTTTGCTGGACCCTGTATAAAAGCACCTAAAAATTTGGGGCATGGGCCATGGATCGATAATTACTTGCCATCCAATTTTGATCAGTCGTTGCTAGAAACTAATTGTTTTTTTGTGGAGCTGGTGTATCTTTATCAGCTGTTGAAGCACCAGGCATTGTCGGGCATGGGAGTGACTTTGAACATCCTCAACTTCCATTTCTCTAATCTCCTTTCTTTCTTCCCTTTATCTACTTTTTCTCTGAACTTTCACTTTTTTGCTGTGATTATTCTCTTGCTAAAAGAACCGTTCTCACTCACTTCAAATAGGGTATTTTGGAGCTCTCTGTGTATTTTACCTTCCCCATATAATGGGCAACCTACAAGTCCTGCCATTACTGGCCTTCTCATGAAAATATTGATTGCATGGATTCCTGTACTGGTGAAGGCATTGTTAATATGAAGTGGTAGTGCTATTTAAAACAGTAGAACTGGAGAAAATTATCGTACATGTCCTGCTGCCTAGACTGACCAGGGGTAGTGTGGGAAGAGAGGATGGAAGGCGCTTGCATCAAAATCATACTTTTTATTCATGTATAATGGAATACATACATAAAAATATATATACTATGTGACGTAAAATACTCATTACATGATATATCTCCTAAATAGCCACTCCTTCCATGTTGTTTTATGTTGGTCTACCGGTTTACACAGAGTCTGTTCCTGTTCCTAAGGCTCTGATAAAGAGGTTATCCTCGAAAAGCGCCAGCCTCATTTTAAGTACTTGCCCCTTGTATGGACATGTCCTACTTTTAACCTTTTAAGTGTATATTTTGTAACCTATCTTTTACTTCACGTAGTATATATATTTTTATGTATGTATTCCATTATACATGAATAAACTGTATGATTTTGATGCAAGTGGTAGATAAGCCGCCTCCCATCCACTCTTGATGTCTCCTGGCGACCCACGATCGTCTAGTACAGAGGCAGAACAGGGATCTGCCAGTGTAAACAAGCGGGACATGTCAGAGATGTTCTGTTCCCAGTGATCTCTGTCATGTCCCAGTGAGCCCACCTCCCCTACAGTTAGAACACACCTAAGGAACACACTTAACCACTTGATCGCCCCATAGTGTTAACCGCTTCCCTGCCAATGTCATTTTTACATTGATCAGTGCATTTTTATAGGTCCGATCAATGTAATAATGTCACTGGTCCCCAAAAAGTGTCATTTGGGTTCATATTTGTCCACAGCAATGTCGCAGATTGCCTCCATTACTAGTAAAAACAATGAAAAAAAAAGTCCCTAAATCTATCCCATAGTTTGTAGAAGCGATAACTTTTGTGCAAACCAATCAATATACGCATATTGCGTTTTTTGTTTTTTTTTACCAAAAATATGTACAAGAATATATAACAGCCTAAACTAATGAATAAATGTGTTTTTTTTTATATATTTTTTGGATATGTATTATAGCAAAATGTAAAAAAAAAATGCTTTTTCAAAATTGTCGCTGTTTGTTTATAGCGCAAAAAATAAAAGCCGCAGAGGTAATCACATACCACCAAAAGAAAGTTCTATTTATGGGACAAAAAGGACATAAATTTTGTTTGGGTACAGCATCGCTCGACTGTGCAATTGTCAGGTAAAGCAATGTAGTGCTGTATCTCAAAAAATGGCTTGTCATTAAGGGGGCAAATTCTTCTGGGGGTTAGGGTGGTTAAAGGGGAATCTGAGCACCACAACCTAAAATACTAGTTAATTTGTTTTTAATGATCAACACAAACGCAACCATTCATCCATGTCCCCATTTTTTTATTTTTTTTTATTTATTTTTTTAATCGCTTTGAAAAAACCTCTACCTAGCATTTCTAGCTGCAGCCATCTTGAGTAAGGTCAGACGATTCATGTAGTATTTACTTCCTGGAATTTGGCATTCAGGCAGGAGGGTGTGCTTACCTGAGAATATTCCTCCTCCCCTCCTCCAGATGAAAGAAAAAAAAAAGTCCATGAGGATTCCTGGGATGTATGACATAATTTTGGCCTAGGCCAGAAACCAGGAAATAACTATAGAAATGTAAAAAAAAGTTCAAATCAAGTAAATAGAATATACCTTCTGATCTTTTAAGTATTGCTAGCAGCATAAGGATTAAAAATAGCTAATTGATTGAGAGAAGTTAGTTCCATTTTAAGCTTTTCAAACAATTTAACTTATATAGAAATGTTATGGACACAGCTCTATCTCGAATATGACTTGGTTCCATTATGAAGTCAGAATGCAAACCATTTACAAAAATTTATTTTGTAAAATTACATTTTTCTAAATTTCCAACAGTGTTCTAGCTATATTAGTTCACTAAAGCAATCATTCGTTAGGCTTAGATTAGCTATTAAGTACTGAAATCTACTCTTGCTATTAGGTAATTTTTACTTTTGACAGTCTACAGTCAACAGGTACTTCCACCCTAGAACCATATATTATGACAAATTCCTTTGTGCATAACTGGTGCAGCCCAAACAACAAATTAAAAAACACACACAGAACCATTGCTGCCGTGAAGCAAGAGTTTGTCTCATTTGGCAGTCTTTAGAGAAGAACAAGATACAATTCTCTCTCCATCTCCATACAAGTGCATCCATGTGTTCTTCTGTGTATTTAAGTAGGTATGACTACATTACAGTAAAATAGTAAAATAGGATTTGCCATGCACAGAGGCTGGGGGGGGGGGGGGGGCTTCATACCTCAAATTTGGGCAGCAAAAGTTGTTCCTGGTACACCACTACCAGAACCAGATTCATGGCTTATATAAAAGAATGTTAGAATTTTGGTCTTTAGAAGGCATAGAAGGCAAGTAATTGCCAGTAGTATTGAGAACTAGGTTGGCTCATTAAAACCTTTTTTTTTTATTTGGGTAGAACACTTGTAGTTGTATCACCCACTGGCTTCTTGGGCTCTTTAACAAGCAAATCTAGATCTCAGGACCACTCATGTGCCCTAACCAGAAGCTACTGCACAGAGATCTCCTACTTAAAGTGGATCTTTACCCTCCAACACATGATCCCTACCCACCCCTCCTCCGATCCTCTGCAGGAACAATAGCTGTTTTTTTTATTTGCCCTTTTTTTTAATAAAATGTGCCCCTACCAACCCTTGTGAGTCAATCGCTTAGACTGATGATGTGCTCTCAACCCCCTTTGCCTCCTGGGATATGCATGTCACATTTCCTGCCTGTCAGCACGTCATCAGGAGGTGTGCCCATAGCCTATTGATGACATCACAAGAAAACATGGTGCCGCCGGACCGAGCACTTCCAGAAGTGAAGAGGATCTCAGCAGGTAAGCAGGGGCTTAAAAAAACGGGGGGGGGGGGGGTTTAAAATTCCTCTTTAAGCAGCAAAAGAAGTAAAATAAACTTGATTATGATACAACTGGCCATTATCTACAAAAAAAGATAGGTGGGTGTCAATCTATTAACTATAACTTTATGGTGGAGCACTCCTTCAATAACAAACTGGTTCAAAATGAAAGGATACTGTAAGAAAATGGCTGACTTTGAATGGTTTATTTGATGCCATCTATAATCTGCATGTCTTAGTAGATAAGACCTTTATTATTATTAACTCTTGTTAAATAAGGTTTTAGAAAATTATTGCAATTATAATTATGCTGAGAGGCATGTAAACTTCAAGCCTACCCCTCAAAAACTCAACTATAAATATATATTTTTTTTTACAGTTTTTGCTCTGTCTGCAAGGGTGGGTCATACACAATGTGTACATCAAAAACCTCTGGCTTAGTCTCCCGATCCATCTCTGTATTTTGTTACAATGTTGTTGGTGCCTGCTGGGAAAGGAAGACCAAGAGTCAGGGGTTTTGTCAGACTGGCCTTATGAGTAAATAAGCCATCCTAACAAAGACTTATCTTCTGTTTTCCCTCTCCCAGCAGGCATCTGCACATTTTAGCAGGCTATAGATATGTGCAGGACATTGGATTACAGTTAAGAATTTTCATGTATACAACCCCATGTGGTTATTGTTTATTTTAACTAAACATATGTATAACTATTTCACTTGAAAATAATTATGTCATGGCATTTATTAATGCTAAGTTTTACACATTTTGAATTCAATATTTTTTTCCTTTTAATGACTATTTAAGGTGGTTAAACGCAAGGTATATGTTGATGTTAAGGTAGGAAATTTTACTATTCATCAAACGGTAATGAACTTTGATAATAAGAGGAAGCCTTGATTTTCCAACGTATGTTTTATAGGAGATTATTCTATCCAGCAATATCCATGATCTGACTGGCTATAGAAGATTCTAGCTTCACCAAGTATGCAGTCATTATTAAAAATGAGTTTACTAAGTATTTGGTAAGTAACAATGGCAATACCAAAGAACACCTTTAGAAATTCATTAATTTTTTACAATCATATAATTTGAAAATAGTCAATAAAACTTAACATTTACATAACTGATCATCATCAATACTTCACTTTATACATACTGAATGGCCTGAATAAGGTGCCACAAAATGTCTGTCTTCTAGAATACAGTAATATATAGTATACCACAGCCACCAATATAGGTTAAAACGTGTTTCTTAATATAAGCATTCAAGGATAAAAGTTCACTTTAAAAGTATTTTTGCAAACTATTGACGCTTTTGAGAAAAAAAAATGAACAAATACATTGCCATCGATTTATGCTTTTAGCATGACCACCTCTAAATATATTTTCTTGTTCTGATTTATAATTAATTGGTTAATTCTTACTTTTCTTAGTCTTACTTTTTTACATGTTGTAGTATTCACCCAGAAATGTAATCCATGTCATATAGATTCATAGTCCAAGAATTAAAAAATATTGCATTCTGTACAGTGGTAATATTTAAAAGTGCATTTTAACACTGCACCCAATGTTATTTTCTTGCTTATATGTCTTTTAGGTCAATATGTCTTAGCAGCTGTTGCTACCTGCAGCCACAAGATTCAACAACCATGTCTTCATACTGCTTGTAAACCACGTTATTGGCAGAGTCTATGTACAGAATACTGATTGGGCTCAGCCTTGTTGGAACACAGCAGGTAGGGGGAGTAGATTCTGGGTCCATCGAATTCATTAGTGTTTGAATTACTGCATGATTTGTAGGTTCTAGATGAGATCTCAATGGAAATTCACAAAGTCCTTCACAATGAAAAGCCTCATACTCCAAAGGTGCGATAATCCAGTCATCCCACCCCATGTCCTTGAAGTTGACATGAAGGGGTTTCTTGCTACATCTTGCTTTTGAATTTTTATTTGGCCTCTTTCTGGCTAAAAAAGGGGCCCTTCTTTTCCTTCTTTGGTTGAATAAATACTCATACACAGTTTTATCATCCTGGCCAGACCTGGCTTTAATTTCATTGAAGAACAAGTCCCGTTTCTTTGTCCTACCAAAGACAAGAAATATTGCTTTCTCATTGGTTGGACGACCAGTTCTGTTAAAACCCACAGTCTTTAAGTCAACAGGCTTGCCCTTTTCCAACACCTCTAGTTCAAAACACAGCTGAGCTGAGTTTTTGAAGTTTTTGAAAAGTTTCCAAATGTCAAAAACTTCCCACTTTGATGTATCACTATTACTAAGTGCCCGAGAGTCCAAAAGAGTAGCTGGCTTCTTATTTGCTGGGCAAATGTACAACTTTATCTGGGAAAACTTTCCAGAAAGCTGGAATTTGGCATCTG
The DNA here is from genome assembly GCF_037356315.1 of Lithobates pipiens. Lineage (NCBI taxonomy): Eukaryota > Metazoa > Chordata > Amphibia > Anura > Ranidae > Lithobates > Lithobates pipiens. The sequence continues at coordinate 116,992,588 of NW_027507789.1, read as the reverse complement.
TGGGTTTCTTTCTTAGAATACGCAATTCTGCACCCAGCAAACCATCTTTTTCAAGCGCATTTATGTCAAAAATGTATTTTTGTCTTCTTGTCACCGTCAGACGCTCATCTTGAAAGAAAGAAACAGTTAACATTAATTATAGGTAGAAAATTCAGAATACTATAAAAATAAAATTTTGAAAATGTGTTAAATTTGAAGTAGAATGTTAATACAACAATATGACCAAGTTACACGCGGTTTATAAAAATTAAGATGCATCCCCTTACAAAATAATATCTAAGAATTATTTTATTTAATGATGCGTGAATTACTTGTAATTCAAATACATGTCTGCTTTCCAGTAATTGCAGAAGAGTATATCTTATCAAATTTCATGGGCTAAGTCATACTTGGAACTTATGGTAATAAATACTGTTTATTAAAATATTTTTACTATTATTTCACCTAGCCTAGACTTCAAGGGATTGATTTACTAAAGCACATAGGATGTTCACATTGCAAGAGGATTTGCCCCAGAGCATGGTGTATGAGATGCAGCTATGCCGAGTTCTATCATCCAATAATGTGCAAGCAAAAAATGTTGTTGTTTTTTTTTTACATTTCATTAAACATGATTGGGTGTTCTTTGAAAATCTAGACATCACCACATTCACTAAGCACTGGGACAAATTCCCTTGCAAACTTCAACTTACCTTGTAACATGGACAGCCTAGTTGCCTTTAGTAAATAGTCAAAAGTCATGGGAAAAAATAATAATACACTTATGGTTTTTAATTCATCTAAGTGACTTGACTGGATATACACACATACAATGGGTGCCCGCAGGTTTAAGGATGTTCAAAGAGGTGATGGAATGTGACATCAGCCAGAAAACAAGGAGGGTATGATAGATAGCTAAGATGCCTAGTGCTGAATGTTACAATCGGGAGTCATAAAGGCAGCTCAAAGACTAGTGCAATTCAAAAGATTAAACCAACCAAAGTAAGGAAAGCTTCTTCCTATTCTTCCTAATTCTTATAAGCAAATAAACTGTACAAAATATCAGTATTGTCTCTTGAGACAAGCTGTGACCATGCTTGCAATTACACAAGATAGTCAAACCAAAAAGGTTTTCAATGCACTGCAGTGTTGCTTTTGACACCCCCATAAATACCTTTGTGCAACTGTGATGAAGTTGACGAGGGCATTGTGGAATTGAATGCTTAGAGCCAATCTGTCTTTTTATTATTGTTTTTATTAAGTTCTGTGATTAAGCCATTTAGCAAATACAAACACATGAAACACATGCAAGCATAAAAAAAAAGGTTTACTGGGTTTTTCATTATGGAGACAAAGAACAATTCAAGCTATCCTGCAGCCTTTGATGGGCTGCTAAAACAGACATATTGGGTGCCCCATAAACTGGACAGAAGTTCATTGCATCAAATGTTCCCCACTGTCCCAACTTTTTCTTAACTGGTAAGTCCCTTAAACACTATAAAACATGTAGGCAAATGTTATTGCGAGCACTTTAATAATTTGCTTAAAGTTTAATCATGATTTCCTTCAACAGCCAGCTGTGTTACATGGTCTAAAAAGTGAAATTCTGATCTTTATGCGTCCGCCCCATGGTACTAAGTACACTCATTAGCACATGGACAATTTGCCTTTATGGTCATCAGGTTCTGTTATTGGAACATCAATCTACTCTACACTCGAGGCACAGATCCTACGGATTCTGTTTGCTTGTTTTCACTGCTATGATTAAAGGCTTATATAATGGGGAAATTCACATGATTTACTGCCCTGCAGGATCCAAAGTTCTGGGTGCTTTATTAGCTACAGGTGTTTATAATATACAATGCTTCGCTAAAACTACCTCTGCTAGGCCTTTCAGCATACACGGCACAATAGCTTAGTACTTAAAAGAGCACCAAGGCCTAAACTACATTTGAGATTTTTAATGGCTTGATTGATTTTTACTGACAAATGTTTTAATTGTGTCACGTTGAAATCTGTGTGTTGCAAATAAGGCGACTGACAACAAGATATAAATCTAAGCAATTAAAAAACTTCCTGTAGCTTTTGAACCAATCATTATGGTTTAAAAATATATATATATATATCTATATGTATATAAATATTATATATATATGAATATATATATATATATATATATATATATATATATATATATATATATATATATATATACAATTTCCTGCACATGCATGGAAATATAACTATGTGATGTTTAAATAACTTTAGTGCAACCTATTTATTTATATTAGCTAACATTGAATGGCTTAAAGGAAGTCTGTATCAAAGGAAAGCACCTGTGTATTTAGGCTCTGATGGAAGAAGCCATTCTTGATTCCTAACCTGCGCACTTGTTCAAGGGTAATGACCCAGTGTGAAGAGGTTTAGTTGTACTATGCTAGACTTAGTATGCGACACAAAAGCCAGGGAGTGGCTACTTCCATCAGAGCGTAATCACAACAGGTGTTTTTCTTTGTGACCTATTGCTATTAAAAGTGACAGTCTGTGTAGTCTACTTTGAGAACTAGACAGGAAATGAGCTGTCTTACAAAATATTGCTACCTCAAATATTAAAATACCAAATGAATCCGCAGTCTGTTAAATATCCCAAACCACTACTTATCTGCAAAGAAGTCATATTAAAACCCTCATACATTAAACCAACATGTACTTTAGTTGCCTTCCATAGTCCGTTCACAAGAAGCAAAAGCAATAATGTAGGTTGCAATTCAGAAACTTCTCTTCCATCTCTTAGAACAATGTTTTGTCTGTTTCTGAAATGATTTTTTTCTGCTAGGGCTGTTACATCAGAAGTTCAGACAAATTGTTTATTTTCATATGGGTGCAGAGAGGATTTCTGTCAAACTATACGGTCACATACAGTTCTCGGCTGAATAACTTTGCAGCTCTTAAATAGAAACAATTAATTTCAACCTATGGACTATATTACTTTGATGCTAGCAATTTTAAAAGTAATCTTTGTCATAGAGATGATGAATGTTTCCTTGCTTACAAAAACAATGGATAATTCTTTCAAATTCTGCATAATATAACTGATGATCTCTGTATTCCCAGTTTGACAACAAAAACAGATAGATAGATAGATAGATAGATAGATAGATAGATAGATAGATAGATAGATAGATAGATAGATAGATAGATAGATAGATAGACAAAAGCACACAAACAAAAATGCTTAAAAAATTTACATCATGAAAGAGGTTAGAAAGGGTTATTACATAGAAGTTAAGTAAATATTAACATTGGGGTCAAAAAAGAAATAGCAAAAATGTATTAAGCAAAACAAAAAAGTAGGAAACATTTTTAAAAGATTTTTTACAAATCTAAAAACTGTTTTCAGAAAGCTTTAATAATTATTCCCCTGCAGCATTCTAAAACAATTCTCTTTTTGTATGTTGCAAAGAAAGGAACCGGCCAACCAACCTAACCAAAAGCATTTCATAAGTACATTTGTTTGAATATGCTAAACTGTTTAATAAAAAGTAATATTTCAGTTTAAATTGGTTGCCACAAAAAACAACTCTACCCTTTTTCATGAACTTGGATTTTGAGAAGACTGGAATGGTTTGCAACAAATATACTGTCTTTGGCAAACATTTTTGAAAGCCCGCATTGGAGCCGATTTGTCTTACCTTGACCTTTGTCTATGAAACTGGTGATAGTGTTAGCTAACCCTGCCTCAAGTTTCAGGCTTCCATTCACACCTTTCCTTTCAGCATCAGATAGAGCTCGGTAAAGTGATAACATATACTCGTGAGGAGTGATAAGGGGGTGCTTAAAAGTGTCTTTTTGTTCTTTCTCTGTAATTGGGTTTGCAGGTTTTTTAGGTTTGAATCCAGCAGAATCTGCATGGACATTGACAATTTTGGTTGAGGCCTTTCCACCAATTAGCAATGGCCTTGTATTCACTATTTTCTCCCCAGGCTGCTTATTCTCAGTGTTGCCATTCTTTATTTCAGCTGTGGGTCTTTTCAAAGTTTCCTTCTTTGCCTCATCATTTTTAGCTAGGAGAACCTTGGTTTGGGCAACTGTACTCTTGCTTCTAGCTTTTGCAGCAGCTACTGCGTGGCCAACATTTCCTGACCTAGTTATGTTGGCCTTCAATAAAGAAGTCTTCTCTTTCCCTCCTGCAATTGGAATCTCTAGTTTAGGTCCTGGGTGAGTGTGTCCTTGTTCTGAAAGGCCCAACAACAAGGGGACAAGACTCAGGTAGTCCCAAGTCAGATACCAAAGTAGTAAATGGATAAATCTCAGTATTTTCATCTTCTGATTTTCCTTTGAACATCACCGAAGAAAGAAAAAGCAAAGGGTCCACCAAATTGGCATACGGCAACATGAAACAAATAAAAAACCAATGCTAGCAGGAACAACTTTCTTAGTTTCCTCTTTAAATCTGTTTGCTTAATGTCGTTCTCCAGTCCCATAGTGGAAACTAACATGAATTCAGCTGTAATCTATGTTCTCCGCCGAGCAGCTGTGAAGAACGTGCTCCTGAAAGGTGAAGTTTACCTCCTGCTTTTCTGCTTGAAAACTGTCTGAATACTTGAAGGAGTCTTGTTTAAATCTGAGAGTTTTTTTTCCAAGGAGGAAGAATGGCGTAATGCTGCCTCTGTGTAAAACCCTTTTTTAAAGATTTGAATCCTTTCCAGTGAAAATATTTCACACACAGAGTCTTGCAGGTGCTCTGAAATCTTTTACAAACCTGAACTCAGGAATTGCAACCGGAATTCCAACCAAAACCAATTTAATTACTCTCTGATGTCATCCTGTCTAAACTAATTTAAGTGCGATATATTTCTTGAAGAAAAAAAAATCTTTAACCTTTCCATTAACATGAGTCAAACTATGTGAAACCATTTCTGTAGGACCAAAACGTCAAATTATGTCATTTAAAGAGGCAAAGGGTCTGCATTAACCTTACATGAACCTAGGGGGAATTACAACATAAACATTACTAATCTTTTTTTGTGTTAATTAGAACATGTATAATACCACTACGCTTAACAACTACTTAGTCTCTTAGATACATAGATAACAAGCAGTTATGTTATTACAATTAATTAGTTTTCTTATTTTTTCTTATAACATTTTTTGGCCTCAGAGTTTAAACTATTAAAATAAAAAAAAAAGTTAAATTAAATTACATGTTAATGTGGTAATGCCATAGCACTTTCAAAATACTTTATAAAATGTTCTATAAAATTAAGTTACGCAGCACTGAATAAATGAGAATTTAAGAGGAAAAAATGTCTCTGCTTCATATAAAATACAGCCATGCTTTTCCAGATGTGTTTCTTCCCAGAGGTTTTACTCCAGTGTGACATTAAGCAGCAGTGTCCCCTGCAGTCTGTGTGTAAAATCTAAATTTTTATTATACATTACCTGCTGGGGAAACACCAGGGAATAGTTTTATCTATCTATCTATTGATGGGGACAAGGACTTCTTCCTGACAACCCTGGGTGGTGGTTGTGGGGGTCTGCGGGCAGGGGGCTTATCGTAATCTGGAAGACCCCTTTAACAAGGGGGCCCCCAGATCCCAGACTCCCATGTCAATGAGTAGGGGCACATTGTACCCCTACTCATTCACCAAAAAAATGTATTAAAAAGTAAATAAAAACACCAGACTTTTTGACAAGTCCTTTTTTTTTTTAAAGAGGGAATCCACCTAAAAAAAAATATATATATATTAAAAACCAGCAGCTACAAATACTGCAGCTGCTGACTTGTAATAAATGGACACTTACCTTTCCTGGAGTCCAGTGCTGTCGGCAGCTGAAGCCAAGAAATGGATCGGCTCTCGGCTGCTGCCAGCACCATTCTCGGTGAGGGAATCAGGAAGTGAATCGTTGCGGCTTCCCTTCCCAGTTCCCTACTGTGCATGCTGTTTCTGGGACCCGTGTGTGTCCCAGCAGACAGTGCGGTGGGACAGGAAGAGGCATAGACTCCCATGGGATTCTATGCCCGGAAGTGGGTGCAAATACCTGTCTTAGACAGGTATCTGCACCCCCCTGAAAGGTGTCAAATGTGACACAAGAGGGGGGGAGGGCCCCAATTTTTTAAAAATAAAGGACTTGTCAAAAACCTGTCTAGTGTTTTTTTTTTAATATTTTTGACACCTTTTTTTGGTGAAAGAGTTGGAATACAATGTACCCCATACTCATTCACATAGGGAAGGGGGCTGGGATCTGGGGCCCCCTTGTTAAAGGGGGCTTCCATATTCCGATAAGCCCTCTGCCAGCAGACTCCCACAACCATTGCCCAGAGTTGTCCGGAAGAGGCCCTTGTCCCCATCGACATGGAGACAAGGTGCTTTGGGGTGAAGGGGCCCCAAAGCACTCACCCACCCATGTTGAAGGCATGTGGCCTGGTATGTTTCAGGCGGGGGGGTTTGCTCATCTAGTATGGATTTTTTGGGGGGCCCCACTTTTTTTTTTTTTATTCTGGTGTGGCCTCTCCCTTTTTTCTTTTTTTTTTAATATTGCCAGCCTGCAATTGCAACTGAGTCAATTTAAATGTGATTTGACTAATTTTCTTTCTTTAGAAATGTAATTTTTGCTGCAGCACGTTCTGTACATGCTACAGATGTGTTACTTTAAAGGCAGACTAAGGGGACCCCCAGGCACTATATTCAAAGGAATTTTGTATTTTTATTGTTTCACTTTAAGCATCATTAAAATTACTGTTCCTTTAACGACTTAAGGACTGAGTCTTTTTCTGAGATTTGTTGTTTAGAAGTTAAAAACAGTTTTTTTTTGCTAAAAAATGACTTAGAACCCCCAAACATTATATATTTTTTTCCAACACCCTAGAGAATAAAATGGTGGTTGTTTCAATACTTTTTGTAACAATGTATTTATGCAGCTGTCTCACAAGCGCACTATTTTTGATAAAATACACTTTTTTGAATTACAAAATGAGACAACAGTAAAGTTAGCCCAATTTTTTTATATTGTGAAAGATAATGTTACGCTGAGTAAATTGATACCCAACATGTCACGCTTAATAATTGCGACCGCTCGTGGAATTACGACAAACTTTTACCCTTAAAAACCTCCATAGGTGACGTTTAGAAAATTCTACAGGTTGCATGTTTTGAGTTCCAGAGGAGGTCTATGGTTAAAAAAAATGGTTTGAACACAGTTTTCATATGCGGGTGCTACTCACGTATGAGTTCGCTTCTGCACGCTAGCTCGGCGGGATGGGGCGCTTTTACAAGATTTTTCTTCTTATTTATTTTACCTTTTATTTTTTTATTTTTACACTGTTATTTTAAAAAAAAGTGTCACTTTTATTCCTATTACGAGGAATGTAAACATCCCTTGTAATAGAAAAAAAGCATGACAGGGCCTCTTAAATCAAAAAGACCTCAGATCTCATATTTACACTAAAATGCAATAAAAGAATAAAATAAAAAATTGTCATTTGAAAAAAAAAATGGCCATTTAAGAGTTAGGGGTGGAAGTAACATTTTGACATTGCTTCCACCCTGCAATGGTATGGAGATGGGTGGGGGCCATCCTCCTCTCACTCATCTCCATACCCAGGAAGAACAATCCGATCACCTCTGCCGCTACAGACCACTAGCTGCTGCCATAACAAAGTTAGGACGTATATCGGCGTCTGGTGGTCCGTAAGTGGTTAAAAGCAAACATTTTAAAATAACCCCATACCCTTTTTATGGTCAATAATTTGCATCAAGGAGTCCAGTCCTGGGCTGGAAGATCACAATAAGTACGCCCTGTTGCGTGATGTTGAAGAAACCAGTCAAGAAGGGGCATTGCTAAAGCAGCGCGCCATCCCTAGCTGCCAGGGGAAAAACTCCTCAAGTGAAGGTGAGGGTAAGGCAAATGCCACGTACACACAATTGGAATTTCTGATCACAAGTGTTCAAAGTGAGCTTGTTGTCAGAAGTTCGAACCGTGTGTAGGCTCCATTGGACATTTCGTGTCAGAATTTCCGCCAACAGATGTTTGAGATCTGGATCTCAAGTTTTCCGACAACAAAATCCGTTGTCATAACTTCCGACTGTGTGTAGACAATTCTGACGCACAAAATTCCACGCATGCTCTGAATCAAGTAAGAGACAGACGCACTCAGCCTGGTAAAACTAGCATTCGTAATGGAGATAGCACATTCGTCACGCGGCAAATTTTTAAATCTCTTAATGCAGTGCATTCTCTTCTTCGTAATAATACTAGAATAAATGAATTGGTTTTGCTGCTGTTATTCACACAGAGTTCTTACAAACTTTATTTCTTTATTATTTCTCGTGATCTCCTGAATAATCTTTATTTTTTTCACCAGATCTCCAGAATAATGTTTCTAGTTTTTTTTTATAGTGATCTCTAGAGATGGACGAACTTCCGACGGGACGTTTCGCGAACGTGATCCGCGAATGCGGCCAAAAGTTCACGAACTGCAAAGTTCGCGGTGGGCCCCATTGACTTCAATGGCAGGCGAACTTTAAAAAACTACAGGTCATATTTCCAGCCACAAAATACTTACTAGCTGTGCACACATAGTCCCACCACATGGCCACTGACATAACACATGTATGAAGTGAATCTGGGATCAACAACTACAAGCATTCTTTTTTTATCTGTGAGATCTTGACAATTCAGGACTCAGGAGCGCATGAAGGCAATGGAGGAGAGGAAAGGTCAGGGTAGGCTATGAAGAGGGTGCAGGAGATGATCACCAGCATCGTGATATAGAGCACTGACACAAGCACTGTGATATAGAGCACTGACACCAGCACCGCGATATAGAGCACTGACACCAGCACCGTGATATAGAGCACTGACACCAGCACCGTGATAGAGTGCACTGACACCAGCACCGTGATAGAGTGCACTGACACCAGCACCGTGATAGAGTGCACTGACACCAGCACCGTGATATAGAGCACTGACACCAGCACCGTGATAGAGTGCACTGACACCAGCACCGTGATATAGAGCACTGACACCAGCACCGTGATAGAGTGCACTGACACCAGCACCGTGATAGAGTGCACTGACATCAGCACCGTAATATAGAGCACTGACACCAGCACCGTGATAGAGAGCACTGACACCAGCACCGTGATAGAGAGCACTGACACCAGCACCGAGATAGAGAGCACTGACAGCAGCACTGATACCAGCAACTTGCTGCTGGGCCCCAAAAATATGACACCGCTCAACCTCTTCAAACAGGAGGGTACGGGCATATAATACGGTGTGCTTTTTTTGTAAAGGAAGTGAGCCAAATGTAGAAAAAAGGTCTGTGTGCTTGATTAAATAGTTTATAGAGATATATATGGTCTACTGGTCACATGTGTTGAATTCCTCAGAGATCCATGTTTCATTCATTTTTATAAATGTGAGGTAGTCAACACTGTCGTGAGCTAGGTGAGTGCGCTTATCGGTCACGATCCCCCCTGCTGCGCTGAACGTCCTTTCGGACAGGACACTGGACGAGGGGCAAGCCAACAGTTCCATTGCAAATTGGGCAAGCTCTGGCCAGAGGTCAAGCCTGCCCACCCAGTAGTCCAGGGGTTCATCACTCCTCAGAGCGTCCACATCGGCCGTTAACCCGATGTAGTCGGACACCTGTTGGTCTAGGTGTTCCCTGATGCTAGATCCGGATGAGACCTGTCGATGGGTCGGCTGAAAGAATGACCTCATATCAGACGTCACCAACACATCTTCAAACCGCCCTCTTCTTGCAGGTACTGTTGGATTGGTACCTGTAACTCTTTCTCTGGGAGTGGGAATTCCTCCTCTGCCAGCGCACGCAAAAGCAGAATGCATGCATTTCTCGAAGCAAGGCCTGGAAGTGCTCCATTCTGACAGCCCTCTGTGACGGTGGTAACATTTCCACCATTTTGTGTTTGTACCGGGGGTCTAAGTACGTTGCCACCCAGTACTGGTCCTTGACCCTTATGCTTTTTATACGGGGGTCCCTGTTAAAACACTGGAGCATGAAGGACCCCATTTGCACTAAACTGGAAGTGGTGTGGTGGCCTGGCTCCTGCTCATCATCCAGGATAATGTCGTCCTCCTCGTTCTCCTCTCCCCATCCACACACAACAACAGGGATCCCAGAAAGGTTTAAAGCATGCTCTTCTTGCTCCTCCTCATCTGCCCCGGCACCATCCTCCTCTGACTCCTCTTCAGACTCCTGTTGTTCACTTGTCTCAGATAGAGTAGCCCCCCCTGGGAATTCATCCAGCATTGCGACTTCCCCATCTTCCCGCTCCTGCTCCTCCACGGCTTGATCAATGACACGACGCAATGCACGCTCCATAAAGAAGGCATAAGGTACCATGTCACTGATGGCGCCATGGCTGCGACTGACCAGTTTGGTGATCTCATCAAATGGCCTCAGAAGTCTGCATGCATTACGCATGAGCAGCCACTGGTGCGGTGAAAAAACCCCAGCTCCCCAGAACCTGTTCTGCCACAGAGTTCGTACAGGTAGACTTCAACTGCACGTTTCTGCTGGAGCAGCCTATCAAGCATATAGAGGGTTGATTTCCATTGCGTTGGGCAATCGCAAATAAGACGTCTGACCGGCAGCTGAATGTCAGCAAGGGGAGCCATGGCCGTGTAAGATCTTCTGAAATGAGCCGAGATTTTCCTTTCCTGCCGCAAGATGTCCTGGACCCCAGGGTATTTGACAACGAATCGCTGCAGACCAAGTTTAAGACGTGTGCCATGCATGGCACGTGCGTAATTTTGCCCTGTTTTAATGCGCTAAGCAGATTGGCACTGTTGTCACACACCACTTTACCAAATGTCAAATTGAGCGGTGTTAGCCACTGATCTGCCTGTGAACACAAAGCTGAAAGGACTGCAGGGCCAGTGTGGCTCTTGGCTTCCAGGCACAACAGACGCAGCACAGCATGGCAACGTCTCACCTAGCATGTCGAATAGGTTCTGGGGAGCTTGGGTGGCGCAGCGGAAGAGACGCTAGCAGCGGAAAAGGAGGAGTCAGCCGAGAAGGCGAGGGAGGAAGATGGAGTAGGAGGAGGCGAAGAAGAGCCAGGCCTGCATGCAATCCGTGGCGGTTGTGACATGCTTGACAGCCTTCAGAAGGTTCACCTAGTGGGCAGTAAAAGTGATATACCTTCCCTGCCCGTGGTTGCTAGACCACGTGTCTGTGGTCAGATATATCTTGGCACTGACACTGTGTGCCAGAGATACATTCACTTGCCGCTGAACATGGCCATATAGCTCTGGGATGCCCTTCTGTGAGAAATACTTCCTTCCTGGGACCTTCCATTGTGGTGTTTCAATGGCCACAAATTTTCAAAAGGCCTCCGAGTCCACCAGTTTATATGGCAGTAGTTGGCGGGCTATCAGTTCTGACAAGCCAGCCGTCAGTCATTGGGCAAGAGGGTTATCCAGCGTCATCATTTTT